>NC_137786.1:116195253-116795253 GCF_963383645.1 Muscardinus avellanarius | reverse complement strand
TTCTTTTTTCTTCTGGCACCAAGGATTGAATCCAGGGGTGTTCTAACTCTGAGCTATAAACAGAGTCTTCCTAAATTACCATGCCGATCTCCAACCTGCCTAGCTTCTTGCCATACTTTGGAGGCCTCTGGGCACTGGGTTTCTTGGTGTGTATGCATGACAGTCTTGAGTGTATTGGTTGTAACCTAGCCAGCAAGAAAAACTGTCCATAGCCAATTATTAGTCTGTCAAGCCACACTTTATTACAGGTTCGAACCTGGACCCAAGCGCATGCATCTCCACATAAGCGGCAAGGGTCCAGTCTCCAAATAGCACCCTCCTTGTATAGCATTATGTTACCAGGTCATTTTGTTTTCCCAGCTTTGATTTTTTACAACTTGCATATTTAGAAGCAACCATAAAACACAATTGACATGGGAAGAGGGTCTTTTATCTGTAGAATGTTTGTTCAGACACAAGGGCAGTGGAGCTGGCTCCAGGCTGGCGCTTCCTTGCTTCCTTACTCCCACCCGGTGCCTGGTTCTTCTCTTAAAACTGTTAAGAGAAAGACAGGCTTTAAGATAAAGTCAACATTATTTAGGACTGGGCTAAAACTCTATTGAAGTACAGTCTTTAAAGGTACGCTAATTTATTGGTCCCATCTTAACACATTTGTACTATAACCTAAGCATTTGATTAAAGGCGGATCATAACATTTCTTCACTTTAGAGCAACTTATACAGACAATTTTAAGATAACAGGGGCCTGGGCAGAGGATCCCTTATCTGAGGTATGTAGCCCTGACCTGGGCAGTAGCTTATTATTTAGCTATCTTTGCCTGTCATCTTAAGACTTTAAACAAAACTTATAAAAGCAAATCTAGCAGTCTAGTGCCCCCCACCCCCACCCTGCGCCCTTGGGAGGCTGAGCTGGAGGATTGTGCAGTTTCAAAGCCAGCCTCAGCTTTTTTAAGAGACCCTGTTTCCAAATAAAATATAAAATAGGTCTGGGAGTGTAGCCCGGAGGTAGAAGGCCCCTGGGTCTGATATCATCAAAAACCTGTGTTCTTCCCAGCTTGGTCTTGTCCAGCCTCCACCTCCCCGCTTGATCACCAGAGGGGACAGAAGCTTTGTAGTGCAGGCTTAGGAGTCACCCTAGGTCTTTGGTGATGTGTGTTGTCCATTCTGGCTGCTGAGCCCCTCAGGGACAAGCAGGAAGGTAAACATGTTTTTTATGGTTATGCCTCCAGGTATCTATCGAGCAGTACCTATTCGAGTCAATCCAAGAGTGAGTAACGTAAAGTCTATCTATAAAACCCACATCGATGTCATTCACTATCGGAAAACGGATGCAAAACGCCTGCATGGCCTCAGTGAAGAAGCAGAACAGAAACTCTTCTCAGAGAAACGTGTGGAATTGCTCAAGGAACTTTCCAGAAAACCAGATATTTATGAGAGACTCGCTTCAGCCCTAGCTCCAAGCATTTATGAACACGAAGACATAAAGAAGGTAGTTTTTGTGGTACTAGGGGGTTGAACCCAGGGGGATTCTATCTCCAAGCTATACCCCCAGCCTTATTTTTTATTCTTTTTTCAGTACTAAAGATTGAACCCAGGGCCATATTACCTCTGAGCTCTATCCCCAGCCCGATTTTATTCTTTATTTTGGAACAGGCTTTCACTAAGCTGTAGAGGGCCTCATTAAGTAGCTAAGGCTGGTTGCAAATCCAGATCCTCCTGTGTCAGCTTCCCAAGTACTGAATTACAAGTGTGCACCACCACGCCTGGCTCTTTATTTTTTATTTTGAAAAAGGTTCTCACTTTATTGCAGAGGGCCATACTAAGTAGCTGAGGCTGGCTTCAAACCTGTGGTCCTCTCTTCTCAGCCTCCCATGTACTGGGATTAAAAGAGTACACCACCCACTCCTGGCTGGATTAGTTTAAAATTGGAATCAGTTCCTGTTTCTGGCACCACCACCCAACCCCAGGGATGAGACTGTGCCTTAGTTATTGGTTGAAAGTCACCACATTGTTTTCTAAATCCCTGCACTAAACTAATTTTGTGTTTCATGTGACAGGATGGGGATTATATACTCAGTGTTTTGGCATGATGTATATTTAGGATTAAGTTGTTAGTGCTAATTTAAGGTAATTGAAGTATCCAAGCATGGTGGATAATATAATCTCAGGCTAAAACAGAAGGATTGCAGGTTTGAGGACAGCCTCAGCAACCTAGCAAGACCCTGCTTCAAAAACAAAAAGTAAGTCATGCTGGGCAACTCACACCTGTAATCCCAGTGTTTAAAAGGCTAAAACGGCTGGGCATGGTGGTGCACGCTTGTAATCCTTGCTTGGGAGGCTGAGACAGGAGAATCTCACAGATTTGAAGCCAACCTCAGCAACTTTGTGAGACCCTGTTTCCAAATAAAATATAAAATAGGTCTGGGAGTATAGCCTGGAGGTAGAAAGTCCCTGGGTTCTACCCCCAATACCACCAAAAAATAAATAAGAGGCTAAGACATGAAGATTGCTGGTTTGAGACTCAACAACCTAGCAACACTTGCAGGCAAGTGAGACTCAACAACCTAGCAAGACCTAGTTTCAAAATAAGAAAGGTAGTGCTGGGCGTGGCACACGCTTATAATCCCATCACTTGGGAGGCTGAGTTGGGAGGATCGTACAGGTTCAAAGCCAGCCTCAGCTACTGAGTGAGGCTCTCAGCAACTTAGTGAGACTCTCTTTCCAAATAAAGTATAAAATAGGTCTGGGAGTATAGCCCAGAGATAGAAGGCCCCTGGGTTCCACCCTCACCACATACGTACGTACGTACGTACGCAAGCCAATAAATAAATAAGGTATTCAGGGTGTAGCTCAGAGGTTGAATCCCCCGAATTCAATCCCTGGTACCACTGAAAGAAAGAAGTCGGGCATGGTAGTGCACACTTGTAATCCCAGTACTTGTGAGGCTGAGACAAGAGGATTACAGGTTGGCAGCCAGGCTCAGCTACTTAGGCCCTTTGCAACTTAGTGGGACCCTCTTTCAAAATAAAGAATAAGAAATAGGGCTGCAGTTATAGCTCGGAGGTAGAATGTCCCTGGGTTAAATCCCTAGTACTGCAAAAGAAAGAGAGGGAGGAAGGGAGGGAGAAGCTTGGTGTGGTGGCACACAGGAGGCTGAGACAAGAGAATCAGGTTTGTGGCCAACTTCAGTAACAGCCCATTTCAAAATAAAACATAAAAAAGGGCTGGGGAAGCTGGGCATGGTGGCACACACTTGTAATCCCAAAATTCGAGAGGCTGAGACAGGAGGATCACAGTTCACAGACAGTCTCAGCTACTCAGTGAGAAGGCCTTTTGTAACAGTGAGACTCTTGTTTCAAAATAAAGAACCCCTTGGTTCTATCCCCAGTACCACCCAAAAGCGGGGGTGAGGGGCTGGGGATGTGGCTAAAGGTAGAATGCCCCTGTATTCAATGCCCAGTACAAGGAAGGATGGAATTGAAGCACTCTCCCTGTGTTGGTTTTTTTGTTTTGTTTTTTATTCTTTTTATTCTTTTTTGTGGTGCTGGGGATTGAACCCAGGGGCATTCTACCTGCGAACTACTCTCTAGCCCTTTTATTGTTAAAGTTTTTGCTTTGAAACCAATTTGCTAGCCGGGCATGGTGGTGCATGCTTGTAATCACAGCATTTGGAAGGCTGAGACAGAAGGATCACGATTCAAGGACATACTCGGCTACTTAGTGAGGCCTTTTGCAACTCAGTGAGACCCTGTTTCGAAATAAAGAATAAAAAGTAGGGCTGGGGGTGTAACTTGGAGGTAGAATGCCCCTGGGTTTCATCCTTAGTATTGCAAAAAAAAAAAATCTATATAGATAGATAGATTTTTTTTTTTTTTTTTTTTTTTTTTTTGTGGTACTGGGGGGTGGAACCTCCGAGCTACACTTCCAGACCTATTTTTTCTATTTGGAAACAGGATCTCTTAAGCCAGCAAGGCTGGCTTCGAACCTGCCTGATCCTCCTGTCTCTACCTCCTAAGCGTGGGGATTACAAGTGTGCACCACCATGCCGGGCTTTTTTTTTTTTTTTTAAGGAAATAAAAGAAGCTGAGCGTGGTGGTGCACACTTGTGGTTTCAGCATTCAGAAGTCTGAGACCGATGATCACGGTTATCAGACAGCCTCAGCTACTAAGCGAGGCCCTTCACAACTGAGTGAGACCCTGTTTCAAAAACAGAAAGAATAAAAAAATAGAGCTGAGGGGGGTGTCACTCAGAGGTAGAATGCCCCCCAGGTTCCATCCCTGGTACCGCAAAAGAAAAAAAAGAAACCAGTTTGTTGAGAATTGCTAAGTTTCTGAAGCCAATCTCAAACCTATGATCCTCCTGTCTCAGCCTCCCAAGTACTGGGATTCCAGGGATGTACCACCACACTCAGCTTTACATGTGTGTGTGTGTGTGTGTGTGTGTGTGTGTGTGTGTGTGTGTGTCTTCAATTCATAAAGTAGAAAAGTACCTCTAAAGCTTAATCTAAATCTTTTACACCATAGTCAGTGAAAAATGCTTGTACATAGTAAATACATGTTTGTACATGTGCTTTTTTTTTTTTTTTGAGGTACTGAGGATTCAACCCAGGGTTTCACACATGCTAGACAAGACCTCTTCCACTCGGCTTCATCCCCAGCCCTGTGCATTTGTTATTTTAGGGAATCTTGCTTCAGCTCTTCGGTGGAACAAAGAAGGACTTCAGTCACACAGGAAGGGGAAAATTTCGTGCTGAGATCAACATCCTGCTGTGTGGTGACCCTGGCACCAGCAAGTCACAGTTGCTCCAGTATGTGTACAATCTGGTCCCCCGGGGCCAGTACACATCCGGGAAGGGCTCCAGCGCAGTTGGCCTCACTGCATATGTGATGAAGGACCCTGAGACCAGGCAGCTGGTCCTGCAGACAGGTGCCCTTGTCCTGAGTGACAATGGCATCTGCTGTATTGACGAGTTTGACAAGATGAGTGAGAATACACGGTCAGTACTGCATGAAGTCATGGAGCAACAGACGCTGTCCATTGCAAAGGTGAACCATGGTCCCATTGTGACCTTGGACTCTTAAATGTGTGTGGATCCCTTGAATAAAGCATCTGGTCAGGCTTAGTGGTGCATGCCTGTGATCCTGAGAGGCTAAGACAGGAAGACCACAGGTTTGAGACCAATACATGGTAACTTTCCCTGTTCCAAGGAAAAGATAAAATAAGATTGGGGCTCTAGCTCAGGTAGAATGTCCCTGAATTCATCCCTGGTGCTACAAAAGAAAGAGAGAAACCAGAAAGCATCCAGGAAGCACACATCCTTGCCCTGACTCTAAACACTTTTCATGTTAGATAGAAGCTAAATTTCTAAGTATATTCTACAGGGTACTCCTGTTTTTTTGTTTGTTTGTTTGTTTTGTTTGTTTGTTTGTTTTCTCTCTACTAACCCACTGTATTCACTATGAATATGCAGGTGTTCATAGCACCCAAGTTTGTCATGAAGCTCATGCAAGGAGCTTACTTTCTGAGAAAACCAGGGTTATAACACGCATTCATCTAAAACTAGTTTTACAAGACTGGGTACAGTGGCACACACCTCTAATCTCAGTAACTGGGAGTTAAGACAGGAGGGTCACAGGTTCAAAGCCAGCTCATGGTAATGTAGTGAGACCCTGTTTCAAAATAAGAGGCTGGAGCATAGCTCAGTGGTAGGATGCCCCTGAGTTCATTCCCCAGTACCACAAAAATAAACAAGTAAATCAATAAAATCAGCCTTAAGCATGAGTCTGAGGGTGGCATTTCCACATGCAGCTATGGAGTCAGTAAAGATGCTGAGGCGCTCAGACAGTAGAGATGTATTAGAATAGAGGAGTTTGCCCGACGGTCAGGCTTCTAACGGCCACATTTTCTCTTACAGGCTGGAATCATCTGTCAGCTCAATGCTCGCACCTCTGTCCTGGCAGCAGCGAACCCCATCGAGTCTCAGTGGAATCCCAAGAAAACCACCATTGAAAATATCCAGCTGCCTCACACATTATTATCAAGGTACTAAAGCTTCTTTATAAAACATGCTTCTTTTTGCTCATTTGTAGGATTTACAGCATGAGAATAAGTGATTCAGCAATGACTGACAAAATCTTGTCAGTAATGAAGAACACTTCAAATGTAGTTGGTTAGGGCTGTTATGGCAACAACTGTATATGTGTTTTTTACCTACATAGGTAATGTCTAATATCCTTTTGTTTTGTGAACCCTTTGGGACACTTCATCTGGACATCATTTTCAGATGACCACTCGGTATTATTTCAGTCTGAAAGCTACTACTTACAAGACTTGCCAGGTGTTGTGGTGCACACTTGTAATCCCAGCATTCGGGAGGCTGAGATAGAAGGATTGTGGTTTGTGGGCACCCTCAGCTACTTACTGAGGCCCTCCACAACTTAGACCCTGTTTCAAAATAAAGAATAAAAACTAGGGCAGGGGGTATAGCTTTGAGGTTGAATGCCCCTGGGTTCCATTCCCAGACCCTCAAAAAAAAAAAAGACTAAAAACATAGCGCTGGAAGTATATCTTGGAGGTTGAATGCCCCTGGGTTCCTTCCCCAGTACTGCAAATAATATAAGAAGAGGAGGAGAAGAAGGAGGAGGAAATGATGAGATTTGGGTTGGTCGATTGGTTTTGGTACTAAAAATTGAACTCAAGCCATTCGAACTCCAAACTATACCCAGCCTCTTTTTTTTTTTTTTTTTTTTTTTTCTTAATAAACAGGGTTTGTTTTTTTGTTTTTTTGTTTTTTTGTTTTTTTGTTTTTTGTTTTTTTTTTTTTTTTTTTTAAACAACCCTAAGTGGCTGCGGCCGGCCTCAAACCTGCAATCCTCCTGTATCAGCCCCCCATGTACTGGGATACTGGGATTATGATATATACCACCAAACCCAGGAGAGACTTGTGAAAGTTCATCAGGTGGTTCATACCATATGATGATGATTGTTTTTTGCAGGTCTGGAGATGGAACCCAGGGGCATTTGACCTCTGAGCTATATCCCCTGCCCTATTTTTTATTTATTTTGAAACCGGGTCTCACTGAGTTGCAGAGGGCCTCACTAAGTAGCTGAGGCTGTCTGCAAACCGTGATCCTCCAGTCTCAGCCTTCTAAATGCTGGGATTACAAGCGTGCACCACCATGCCTGGCCCAGTTCATACTTTTTTTAACTTCACTACCTCAAGTGTTTGTTGATTGGTGTTTTATTGTTTTCTGTTTGTTTGTTTTTTCTTCGCGCCCCCCCCCCCCCAGTACTGGGGGATGGATCTCAGGAGCATTCTACCTTCTGAGCTATACCCTCAGCCATATTTTTTTATTCTTTGTTTTGAAACAAACAAATTCAGTGAGGATCTCACTGAATTCCAAAGAGCTTCTGTCTCAGCCTTCCAAATGCTGAGATTATCAACATGTGCCACCATGCCAAACTTGTTGATTGATTTATAATTGAGATTGTGTGTGTGTGTGTGTGTGTGTGTGTGTGTGTGTGTGTGCGTGCGTGCGTGTGCGTGTCACTAGGGATCGAGCCCAGGGGCATTCTACCTCTGTGCTACACCCCTAGCCCTGTTTTTTTGTTGTTAGGTTTCAGGTGTTTGTTTTTTGAAAACAGGGTCTCATTATGTTGCTGACAGCCTCACTAAATTGCTAAGGCTGGCTTTGAACCCTCAATCCTTGTCTCAGCCTCCCAAGTGCTGGAATTGCAGGTGTGGACCACCACACCCAATTTTTTTTCTTTTTTTTAATAGAATTTTTGGCTTAAACTACCTTTCTGTTTTTTGTTTTGTTTTTTTGTGGTACTGGGGTTTGAACCCAGGGATATTCTGCCTCTGAGCTACACCCCATTCCTGTTTACTTTTTTATTTTGAAACAGGGTTTCACAAAGTTGTGAAAGACCTAAATTGGTGAGACTGACCATGAACTTGTGATTCTCCTATCTCATCCTCCCAAGTACTAGGGCATGCCCCACCATACCTGGCTTTAATTATATGTTTTAAACATCTATTAATAGTTTTTTCTTAAAACAGTTGAAAAAGCATACCTATAATCTTAGTACTTGGGAGGCTGAGGCCAGAGGATCAGAGCTTTAAGGCCAGCCTCCTCAACTTCAAGAGACCATGTTAAAATAAATTTTAAAAAGACCTGGAGGCGCAGGACGTGGTGGCACATGCTTGTAATTCCAGCATTCTGGAGGCAGAGACCTGAGGATCGCAGTTTGCAGACAGCCTCAACTATTTAGTGAGGCCCTTTGCAACTCAGTGAGACCCTGTTTCAAAAGTAAAAAGACTAGCTGGGCATGGTGATGCATCCTTGTAATCCTAGCATTTGGGAGGCTGAGACAGGAGGACCACATTTCGAAGACAGCCTCAGCTACTTAGTGAGACCCTGTTTCAAGATAAAGAATAGCCGGGCATAGTTCCACACACTTGTAATCGCAGCGCTTGGGAGGATGAGACAGGAGGATCACACAGGTTTGAAGCCAGCCTCAGCTACTTAGTGAGGCTCTCAGCAACTTAGTGAGACCCTGTTTCCAAATAAAATATAAAATAGGTCTGGGAATATGGCCCAGAAGTAGAAAGTCCCTGGGTTCCACTCCCAGTACCACACACAAAAAATAAATGAGTAAATCAAAATAAAGAATTTTAAAAAATAGGGCTTGGGGTATAGCTCAGAGGTAGAATGCCCTTGGGTTCCATCCCCGGTACCACAAAAAGAAATAAAATAATTAAACTAAAAACCAGCCTGGGGGTATGACTTGGAGATACAATGTCCCTGGGTTCCATCCCTGGTACCGCCAAAAAATAAAAAGACCTGGGAGAGCTGGTCATGGTGGTGCACACTTATAATCCCAGTACTTGGGAAGCTGAGATAAGAGGATCACAGATTCAAGGACAGCCTCAGCAAGTAGTGAGATGCTGTTTCCAAACACGAGGGGGGGGGGTATAGCTTGAAGGTAGAATGCCTCTGGGTTTTAAAAAAGAGCTGAAGAGGCTAGACATAGTTTATACCTGTAACTCTAGTACTTGGGAATTCTGAGACAGAAGAATCACAGCCAACATCAACAACTTAGTGAGACCCTCTGCAACTTAGACCCTGTTTCAAAATAAATAAAATAGGAGCCCAGTATAGAAGTGCACGCCTATAATCCCAGTACTTGGGAGTCCTAGATACAAGGATTGTGAGTTCAAGGATAAACCTCAGCAAGTAATGAGACTCTTTATCAACCTTGTGAGACCTTGTCTCAAATTAGAAATAAAATAGGGCTGGGGGTGTAGCTTAAAGTAGAATACCTCTGGGTTTGTTTCCCAATACCACTGAGACAAGAAATAGTGCTGGGAATATAGCTCAGAGATAGAATGTCCCTGTGTTCAACTTCCAGGACCAACAACAAAAAAATGATCTGAGGGTGTAGCTTAGAGGTGGAGCTCCACTAGGTTCAATTCCAGTGCACTTGTGGTTCCAGCATTTGAGAGGCTGAAACAGGAGGATCACAGTTCACAGCCAGCTCCTTGGGCCCCTTAAGGTGTCCCTGATGGAAATCTTTTTTTTTTTTTTTTTTTTTTTTTTTTTTTTTTTTTTTTTTTTTTTTTTGGTGTGTGTGTGTGTGGTGGTGGTGGTACTGGGGGTGGAACCCAGAGGCTTTCTACCTCCAGGCTATACTCCCATATCTTTTTTTTATATTTTATTTGGAAACAGGGTCTCACTAGGTTGCTGAGAGCCTCACTAAGTAGCTGAGGCTGGCTTCGAACCTGCGCGATCCTCCTGTCTCATCCTCCCAAGCGCGGGGATTACAAGCGTGCGCCACCAAGCCCAGCTCAATCTTGTTCCTTTGACTCAGCTGTTAAGTTAGAGAACTAAGAAACCTTGGTGAATTGGACTGACCTCAAGGTTCTTTAAGGGATGAGAATCTGTTCTCTGGTGGCCCTTGCAGTCCCAAATTTCACAGCGTGCAGTATAGCATTCAGTCAACCCTTCAGTTCAGTTTGTGGGTTGGCTTGGGTCTCTCCTAGGAAGATGGTGGTCTGGTTTTTATACAGTATTGATATGTTGTAATAAACATCATAGTGAGACTGGAAGAGCTATAAATACACATGCTCACAACACTTGGTGTGTTTCCCTCTTATTCCTCAGATTTGATCTGATCTTCCTCATGCTGGATCCTCAGGATGAAGCATATGACAGGCGTTTGGCTCACCACCTGGTAGCCTTGTACTACCAGAGTGAGGAGCAGGTGGAGGAGGAGTTCCTGGACATGGCCGTGCTCAAGGACTACATCGCCTATGCCCACAGTACTGTCATGCCCCGGCTGAGCGAAGAGGCCAGCCAGGCACTCATCGAGGTAAGCAGGCCTGAAGAAAGGTTTGGCTGAGTCTGTTGTACCAGTCTTCCCCTTTACCTTTTTATTCTTTATTTTGAAACCAGGTCTCAGTAGCTGAGGCTGGCCACCAACCTATGATCCTCCTGTCCCGGCCTCACAAGTATTGGGATTACAAGTGTATACCACCTCACCTGGACTTTTTTTTTTCTTCTTCTTTTCTTTTAAGCAGGGTCCTCCTGGTCTCAGCTCACTTACTGAAATTACAAGACTATGCCACTATTCTTGGCCCTAATCATCCCCTTTAAGCCATTTATTATTTTATTAAGAATAATACACTGCAGAGCTGGGCGTGGTGTTGCAAGCTTGTAATTCTAGCGCTTGAGAGACAGGAGGATTGCACAGGTTCGAAGCCAGCCTCAGCTACTGAGTGAAGCTCTCAGCAACTTAGTGAGACTCTGTTTCCAAATAAAGTATAAAATAGGTCTGGGAGTATAGCCCGGAGGTAGAAAGCCTTGGGGTTCCACCCCTAGTACCACAAAATAATAATAATAATAATAATAATAATAATAATAATAATAATAATGAATAAATAAATAAAAGAACAGCCTTAAGCCAGGCATGGTGGCACACACTTATAATCCCAGCATTTGGGAGGCTGAGACCGGAGGATCATGGTTCGTGGACAGCCTCAGCTACTTACTGAGGCCCTCCACAACTCAGTGAGTTTTTTATTTCAAAGAATATTTTTTATTTCAAAGAATAAAAAATAGGGCAGGGGGTGTAGCTCGGAGGTTAAATGCCTCTGGGTTTCATCCAGACCCGGGAAAAAAAAGAACATCCTTAGCAAGTATTCAAATGAAGGTGAGACAAGGAATTTTCCATCTGTCTTTTCTTTTTTCTTCTTCTTTTTCTTTATTTTGAAACAAGGACTCACTACTGAGCAAGGGGCCTCACTAAGTATCTGAGGATATCCTCGAACTGTGATCCTCTGTCTCAGCTTCCCAAATGTGGGATTATAAGCGTGTGCCACCATGCTCAGCTCCTGTGTCAAATTCTTGAGACTTGTTCACAGAGAAATAAAACTGTTGTTACTTATCTTTCTAATGTTGTCCCAGTATCCTTTATGCACTTCATCAACAGACTTCTAGCCTGGCTATAGGGCACCGAGATTCATCATCCGCCCTAATCATACCTCCTTACCCTAGGATACATGTCTCCTTCTCTGCCACATGATGCCATTCTCTCTGTTCTTCAGCTTCATCAGATAGCATCTGCTTCAAAAAGTCTTCCCAGCATCTCCCACTCCTCATTGACCTTCACTGCACACAGGTGTTGCCCTCCTTCACCAGGCCTCCCGAGTCCTCTGTGTGTGCAGACGCTTGTGTCAGTCTGCTCCACTTGAGATTCCCCCAGGACCTCTGGGAGCAGCCACTCAAGGATTCCGTTTATTGAACTGGATCCTGACCATTCATGGTTCAGCCACAAATCTAAGGTTCTTGTTGCTAAGGGTCTTGTTTTTCTTCCTGTCCTAGGCATATGTAGACATGAGGAAGATAGGGAGTAGCCGAGGAATGGTCTCTGCATACCCTCGACAGCTGGAGTCCCTGATCCGCCTGGCAGAAGCTCATGCCAAAGTGAGGTTCTCCAGCAAAGTTGAAGCGATTGACGTGGAAGAGGCCAAACGTCTTCATCGGGAAGCTCTGAAGCAGTCTGCCACTGACCCCCGGACTGGCATTGTGGACATATCAATTCTGACAACAGGTGTGTTCCTTGGCTATGAAGAAAAAAACTTTCATCTAGTTAGTCGTTATCATACAACTTAATGAGACCATTTCCAAATAAATAAAAAGGGCTGAGGTATAGCTTAGAGGTAGAATGCCCCTAGATTCAATCTCCAGTATCATTTAAAAACTTTTTTACAAAAGATCATGTAAGCCAGGGCATGGTGGTACATGCTTGTAATCCCAGTACTTGGAGGCTGAAACAGGAAGATTCCAGGTTGGTGGCCAGCCCCAGCTACTTAGTGAGGCCTCCACAACTCAGTGAGACCCTGGTATGTGTGTGTGTGTGTGTTTGGTGGGTCTGAGGATGGAACCCAGCAGCATTTGACCTCCGAACTATACCCCCAGCCCTATTTTTTATTCTTTATTTTGAAGCAGGGTCTCACTAAGTTGCAGAGGGCTCACTAAGTAGCTGAGGCTGTCTGCAAACCACGATCCTCCGGTCTCAGCCTCCCAAGTACTGGGATTACAAGGATCATGGTTCATGGACAGCCTCGGCTACTTAGTGAGTCCCTCCACAAGTTTGTGAGACCCTGTTTCAAAACAAAGAATAAAAGTAAGGCTGGGGTTGAAGAAAGAACAGAGGGAGGGAGGAAGAAAATAGGGCTAGGGGTGTTGCTCAGAAGTACAATGCCCCTAAATTCAATCTCCAGTACTGAGGGGGGGGGAAATAAGAGAAATAGGAACATTTCATTTTCTTATAGAAATGTTCTTTGCTTTCTCTTCAAATCAGGAATGAGTGCTACTTCTCGTAAACGGAAAGAAGAATTAGCTGAAGCATTGAAAAAACTTATTTTATCTAAGGGCAAAACACCAGCTCTAAAATACCAGCAGCTTTTTGAAGATATTCGAGGACAATCTGACATAGTAAGTGTTTGTAGTGTTTATATGTATAATATAAAACTCTATAAATAATATGTGTTTTAATAGTTTTTTTCCTTAATACTTCTTTTGGAGTTTCTTTCCTTTTTCTTATTGTTGAGTAATAAATATAGATAAGAATAAAGAGGAAAAATACCAATCATTCATAAGTTTATCATCAAGAAAAATCCCAGTATTTGGAGAGGCTATTTCAAAATGAAAATTAAGCCAGGCATGGTGGTACATGCCTGTATTTCCAGTACTTGGGAGGCTGAGATGAGAGAATCACAGCTTGGAGGCCAGCCTCCTCAAATTAGCAAGATCCTCTGTTTCAAAATTTTAAAAATCAGAAGCCAGGTACACACCTATGATCCCAGTACTTGGGAGGCTGAGACAGGAGCATCACAGGTTTAAAGCTAGCCTCGGAAACTTAGGCTGTCATTAACCTGGTGAGACCCTATTTCTAAATAAAAAATAAAATAGGGCTGAGAGTATAGCTCAGAGGTTGAATGCCTCTAACATCAAAACAAATCAGTGTGACTCTTTAACAGTGAAGGGGAGACTTGGTGTGTGAATTCTTTCTTTTTCTCCTCTTTCCCAAAGGCAATTACCAAAGATATGTTTGAAGAAGCCCTCCGCGCCTTGGCTGATGACGACTTCCTGACTGTGACTGGGAAGACTGTCCGCCTGCTCTAGGCTCGGGGCTTGTTGCTTGCCACAGCTGCTCCTGCACACGTGCCACAGCCGCTGACATCAGCACCAGCACATTAAAAAGCTTTCTTTAGCTACCTAAAAATTTCTTAACTCGGATTCAGTTTTGTTAGTAAATGTGTATTTTCTAATGTTAAAGCAAAACTACTGACATTTTTTAAGCAGGTGCAGTACAGCTTCTCTCCTTGACGTGCCATGTCTAGCAGAGGCTTTTCATCTGTCGGTTCAGCCACTAGTCTCGTTGGAAGGTGACAGTTTGGTTTGGGGGTGTTTGTGCTAAAACTGCTGAGAGCAGTCACTAGGTGCTAAAGGTTTTGTTTTTCTTTTCTTTCTTTCTATTTCGTGCTAGGGGTTGAATCTGGGGCCTCCATGCATCTTCCTGCACTGTGTCCTGAGCTCTCCCCCAACCCCTTGAGGATGTCACCAGGGCGTATTGTTCAGTGTGAGGTGCAGTTAAGTAGAATTCTCATTAGAGACTTTATCTTATGGTTGCTATTATATCAGGAACATGTGGTTAGAAGTGATCAAATTCAAGCCAGATGTGGTTGTGCACATCTGTAATCCCAGTACTTAGTTGGCTGAGACAGGAAGATCATAAGTTCAAGGCCAGCCTTGGCAACATAGTGGAACTCTCAGCAACCTAGCTAGATCCTGTTTCAAAATTAAAAAATAGGTCCGGGGATATAGCTCAGAGGTAGAATGCTCCTGGATTCAATCCCAGTACCACAAAAAAGAAAGAAATTATCAGATTCTAGGTGGGTATCTGCTTTATCCTAATATGTAAACTTTTTTTCTAAATAAATGATAGAATAGAACTTGGTTATCTGGCATTGTTTTACATTAAGAAAAAAACTGAGCTGGGCATGGTGGCGCACAATTGTAATCCCAGCATTTGGGAGGCTGAGACAAGAAGGTCACAGTTTGCAGACAGCCAGGGCTACTTAGTGGGGCCCTTTGCAACTCAGTGAGAGCCTGTTTCAAAATAAAGAACAAAATAGGGCTTGGGGTATAGCTGGGAGGTAGAATGTCCCTGGGTTCCATCCCCAGTACTGCAAAAAAAGAAAACTTTACTAAATGCTACATTCATGGAAGTTCATAATGGTAAGTGTTTCATATAAAAGAAACTAAGATAAAAGCTTTACTTTATTTCAATTTAGTTAAATCCCAGCCATCAATGTTCTCATAAAACTCTTAGCCTGACTGTCATAGTAGTGCATGCCTGTAATCCTAGTACTTGGGAGGCTGAGACAGGAGGATCCTAAGTTTGAGACTAGGACAAGGTAACTTGGGCTGTTTAAAACCAGAAAATAAAGCCAGGCATGGTGGTACATGCTTGTAATCCCAGCATTTGGGAGGCTGAGACCAGAGGATCACAGTTTGCAGACAGCCTCGGCTACTTAGTGGTTCTTGGATAGCCTCAGCTACTTAGTGAGGTCCTTTGCAACTCAGTGATACCCTGTTTCAAAATAAAGAATAAAAAATAGGGCAGGGGTTTAGCTTAGAGGTCAAGTGCCTCTGGGTTCCATCCCCAGACAGGTTAAAAAAAGGAGCTGGGGATGTAGCTCAGAGATAGAATGCCCCTGGGTTCCATCCCCAGTGCTGGCGGGGGGCGGGGGGGGGTGTCCGGATGTAGCTAGGAATGGAATGGTGATACACACTTGTAATCTCAGTACTTGGGAGGCTGAGACTGAAGGACTGCAGATTTGCAGCTAGCCTCAGCAATTTAGTGAGACCTTCCACAACTTAACGAGACCTTGTTTCAGAAAAAGACTGGGGTATACACCATCAGAGGTAGACACCATCCCCCAATTTGATCCACAATACCACACACACAGATACTTGAATAGCATTGAGATGTGCAGTTCTGATATTTTGGAGGTGGCAGTGGTTAGGTCAGGGCATCCCCAAGGGCACAGCTACCTGCCTGGCAGTTTTGCTCCTGTGGTTCTATGAGCTCCTCTGTAGTAGTTGCTTCCACATATCACCCTCAGCTGGTGGAGGAGAAAGAAGTCTCATGTCTTATCAATTCAGCCTGTAGAGCTGAACCTTGCCTGTCCCTGTCAGGCTCTAGCTTGGGTTTTAACTGCCCAGTACTTTTGAGCACTGCTGAGGCTTTCCCGAAGACTGCAGAAAAGGCTCAAGCTGCGCCATTGGACCAAGAAACTGGAATCTGTTCTCACAAGCACACACTTTTCAGGCAAATATTTTTTTCACTGCCCAAGTGTACCAAGTTCTCAGACCATTCCTACTTATTGCTAACAAACTGAAGAGAACACACATGATCATCAGGGATTACACATGACACAGGCTTTCCTGAGCAAGGGCCCTGAAAGTTACAGGTGTGGCCACCATGAAAAGCTCTGGACATTTCCCACACACTGAAAAAGGTGACTGATCAAGCCTGTTGTTGCACACATCTAACTGGTGCTTGGGAGGCTGAAGCAGGCGGACTGCAAATTGAAGGTCAGCATGTGGTAACAAACCCCATTTAAAGATAATAAAAAGGCCTGGGGTATATCTCTGGTAGACTGCCCCTGTGCTCAATACCCAGTACCACAAAAAAGTCACTGAGCTGGGCATGGTGGAACATGTTTGTAATCCCAGTATTTCAGAGACTGAGACAAGAATTGTGGGTTCTCCAACAGCCTCAGCTACTTAGACTCTCAGCAACTTAGTAAAACTTTGTTTCAAAATAAAATAGGGCCAGGAGCTGGTCATGGTGGTGAACGGTTGTAATCCCAGCATTCGGGAGTAGATCAGAGGATAGAATTTCAGGGGCAGCCTCAGTGTGCCACCATGCCTGGCTTACTATCTCCCTTTTTTTTTTTTTTTTGCAGGCCTGGGAATGGAATCCAGGGGCATTCAACGTCCAAGATACACCCCTTAGCCGGGCGTGGTGGCACACGCTTGTAATCCCCGTGCTTGGGAGGCTGAGACAGGAGGATCGTGCAGCTTCGAAGCCAGCCTCATCTGGCTTAAGAGACCCTGTTAACAAATAAAATATAAAATAGGTCTGGGAGTGTAGCCTGGAGGTAGAAGGCCTCTGGGTTCCATCCTCAGTACCACCAAAAAAAAAATTAAATAAATACAAGATACACCCCATGCCTATTTTTTATTCTTTATTTTGAAACCGGGTCTCACTGAGTTGCAAAGGGCCTCACTAAGTAGCTGAGGCTGTCCACAAACCACAATCCTCCGGTCTCAGCCTCCTGAATGCCGGGATTACAAGCGTGGGCCACCACGCCTGGCTCCACTGTCTCCCTTCTTATCAAAATGTCTCACTGCCTTGCTTAAGACTTGCCTGACAAGCCCCTTGCATGGAATCTCCCCTTAGCATGACCCAATAGCTAATCATGGCTACCTTGACCTGCAGAATCTCCCCTTAAATAACCTACATAAACTTCTAGTCTGTACCTCTGAGCTACATGCCCAGCCCTATTTTTTAGTCTTCTTTGTGTGTGTGGTACTAGGGGTGGAACTCAGGGGCTTTCTACCTCCTGGTAGACCCAGACCTTTTTTATATTTTATTGGGAAACAAGGTCTCTTAGGCCAACAAGGCTGACTTCAGAACCTGCGCAATCCTCCTGTCTCTGCCTCCCAATCACGGGGACTACAACTGTGCGCCACCACACCTGGCTAGTCTTATTTTTGAAACAGGTTCTCACTGAGTTGCAAAGGCCCTTACTAAGTAGTTGAGGCTGTCCGCCAACTGGAATCCTCTGGTCCCTGCATCTCAAATGCTGGGATTACAAGCGTGCACCACCACATTCAGCCTTCTCCCTGAACCTCTTAATATGCTGTGGCAAAATCATGTTTTATATGAACATGCCATCCTGGCTCAATACTGTTTTGGTGCTGCAGGGCAACTCCACTGAGTGTGGCCTGGTGTCATTTTGGCTTACCAGGCAAACTGGAAGGAGAGCTCCTTCCCACCCCGATTCCATTCAATTTGGTTCATCTTCTCAGGGACATCAACTTTTTTTTTTTTTTTTTTTTTTTGTATTGTGGATGAAACCCACGAGCATTTTACCTCTGAACTATAACTCCAGCCCTATTTTTTATTTTTTGTTTTGTTTTGTTTTGCAGTATTGTGGATGAAATCCAGTGACATTCTACCTCTGAGCTATCTCCCAGTCCTATTTTTTTATCCTTTATTTGAAAACAGGGTCTCACTGAGTTGCAAAGGCCTCACTAAGTAGCTGCAGCTGTCTACAAAGCCTGATCCTCCTGTCTCAGCCTCCCAAATACTGGAATTACAAATGCACACCACCACACCTGGCTGCCACAAGCTCTTTAAATGTAAAGTAAGCCGGGCATGGTGGCGCATGCTTGTAATCCCAGCATTCAGGAGGCTGAGACCAGAAGATTGCGGTTTGTGGGCAGTCTCAGCTACTTAGTGGAAGCTATTCGCAATTTAGTGAGACCCAGTTTCAAAATAAAGAATGAGCCGGCTGTGGTGGCACACACTTGTAATCCCCGAGCTTGGGAGGCAGAGACAGGAGGATCACACAGGTTCGAAGCCAGCTGTGCTGGCTTAAGAGACCCTGTTTCCAAATAAAATTATAAAAATATGTCTGGGAGTGTAGCCCGGAGGTAGAAGGGTTTCCACGAACGCCAGTACCACTAATAATAATAATAATAATAATAATAATAATAATAATAATAATAAATAGGGTAGGGGGTGTAGCTCGGAGCTCAAATGCCCCTGGATTTCATCTTCAGACCCGCAAAAATAAAATATCTAATGCAAGTTTTTCTCCCTAGATACAAAGTCAATAAAAGTTACTTGCTGTTGTTGTTAGAAATATAAAAGATTCTGGGTGTGGTGGTTTGCACTTGTAATCCCAGTACTTCGGAGGCTGAGCCAGGAGGATCACAGGTTTGTGGCCAGTCTCAGCTACTTAGTGAGGCCCTCTGCAATTTAATGAGACCCTGTTTCAAAATAAAGAATAAAAAAATAGGAATGGGTGTATAGTTCAGAGGTATAATGCTCCTGGACTCAATCCCCAGCACCACACACACACACACACACACACACACACACACACACACACACACACACAAAGAGTACTGTGGTTGCAGTAGAGACTCCAGCTATACCGGTTCCCAGTGTGATGGTGATGCCTATGCCATTGCAGATGAGACTGAAGTGTTTTGGTAACAGAAGAGGATAGAAAGGTAGCCAAGGGAACCGAGATGGATTGGTTGTAGGGGAGCAGAGATATAAAGGATATAAGATGAGTTAGAATGAAGTGCTACAGGAAAAAAAGTCTGGGGGTATTGAGACAATTCAAATTCAATGGATGCTAACCTGGAGAAGGTCTCTTTTGGGGTATCTGCAATGGGCTTTTTATTTTCCCTTACTGAATAATTGCCTGATAGGATGGCTCCTGTAAAGGCTTGAAAGCAGATTTTGGGAGCATGTTTATGTTCCTCTGTGCAGTTGGACAAAGTTAGGTAAAAGTGGGAGACATCAATTCAAAGCCATGGTGGGGGATCATTTGGATTGATGGGAGACAAGTGGAACTCTATAATCTCCAGGTTGGAAACAATGGGTATATTGCTCTCCAGGGGCCCCCAAGATGGAGCTGCCATTATGTACCAGTTTGGAGCCTCTGAAAGGGGGGGTCTGAGAAGTGGAGGAAGTGGGAAAGAAGAAATTCCATTATGTTGGTGTAAGAGTGTAAAGAGGTGGGGTTTTGGGGGATAACGGGGTGAGGTAGGAGTGTGGCTGGATTTAGGGTACGCATTGATGAAAGGAAATTAAAAGGGCTGTTGATGAAAGAAAATTAAAGAGTTGCTGATGAATGGATCTCAAGCAAGCCAGGATAAAACCCAGTAACTTTCAATAACTTTCAGTAGCTGTCCCCCTCTTGGAAGAAGCTAGCTTGCGTTCGTTCTCTCTCTCTCTCTCTCTCTCTCTCTCTCTCTCTCTCTCTCTCCTCTGTATTGATGGCTTCAGCTATATACATTTTTTATTTTTTGAAACAGGGTCTTGCTCCATTGCTGAGGCTGGCCTTGAACCTGTGATCTTCATCTCAGCCTTCCAAATACTGGGATTGCAGGTGTGTACCCCCATGCCTGGCTTATGAAATTATTTTGCTCTTAAGGTCAGTCAGGGCTCTTTAGGATTACTCTTAGGACTTAGTGAGGCTTTCCCTTCACTGGTTTTGCCATCTGTCAGAATGGGGCATGGTGCTGCTGACCATTTGGCTTCCCTTGAAGCACTGGGAATATTCCCCTCTTCAATGACCCTCCCTCTTTTTCACAGAATATGCACTGGTCACCCTTAGTCCCTGGGGTCTTTGTAATCTCCCTGATTAGGAAGTCAGGTGACATATCAGAATTGCAGAGACCTTAAGATTCCTATCATTACCTGGGTTCCTTTTGAACTTGGAGAGCAAGGGCTAAAATATTGGCTGGTTTTCCTTAGTCCTTTATTTCCTGATTATTCTCTTTAAAAAAGGAAAATAATCAGGCCGGGCGTGGTGGCGCACACTTGTAATCCCCGCGCTTGGGAGGCTGAGACAGGAGGATCGCACGGGTTCAAAGCCAGCCTCAGCTACTTAGTAAGGCTTTCAGCAACATAGTGAGACCCTGTTTCCAAATAAAATATAAAAAAGGTTTGGGAGTATAGCCCGAACGTAGAAAGTCTCTGGGTTCCACCTCCAGTACCACCAAAAAAAAAAAAAAAAAAAGAAAAGAAAGGAAATAATCTTTATTTTATACTGAAGTTACAAGATCACATAGAAACTGACTGGTTTGTGTTTCTCCTTTTGTAAAATCTGCCCAATGGAGCTAGGCATGGTGGCACATGCTTGTAATCCCAGTACTTGGGAGGTTGAGACAGAGTATCACAGGTCAGCCAGGTGTGGTGGCGCATGCTTATAATCCCAGCATTTGGGAGGCTGAGACAGGAGGATCTTGGTTCACTGATAGCCTCAGCTACTACTTAGTGAGGCCCTTTCCAACTCAGTGAGACACTGTTTCAAAATAAAAATAGAGCTGGGGCGCAGCTTGGAGGTAGAATATCCCTGGATTCCAACCCCAGTACTGCCAAAAAAAAAAAAAAAAAAAGAGTATCACAGGTTAGAGGACAGCCTCAGCAAGTAGTGAGACTCTCATCAACTTAGTGAGACCTTGTTTCAAAATAAAAAATAAAACAAAAATAAAATAAAATGTGGCTTGGAGTTAGAATGCCCCTGGGTTCCATCCCCAGTGCCAAGAAAAATTAAAAAAAATAATCTGTCCGGGCATGGTGGTGCATGCTTGTAATATCTGGGTTTGGGAGGTGGAGACAGGAGGATCGCGTAGGTTCGAAGCCAGCCTCAGCTGGCTTAAGAGACCCTGTTTCAAAATAAAATACAAAATAGGTCTGGGAGTGTAGCCCGGAGGTAGAAGGGTTTCCAGGAACCCCAGTACCACAAAAAATAAATAAATAAATAAATAAGAAACTGGTGCTAAAGTGGCTCAGTCTTTACTCTCCAAACTAGATCTCTTTCTCAGGTCTGTCTCTCCCAAGTTTCAGAGAAATTTGTAGATCCTAGAGTTAACTGAAAAAAACTATAATTGCCCTGTGCATTGTTAACAAGACAGATATAATAGCTTGAAAAACCTATAATTTAGGACACTCTCCAGCTCATCTGTTAATCAGATAATAAAGACCTAAATCAGCTTGAGGACCCTAAGGTTGACTAGACCATCAGAAACTGCCTTGGGAACACCAGGCTGAAATTATGAGATTATTATTATCTTCTCAAAGACTAACCAAACCAGAAGACCATCATAAACCTCCTTGGGACTACTAGACTGAGGTCATCCTCCTCTACCTCCTCTAGTCCACCCCTCACAAAAAGTTCCCTGTAAGAAAGGAGCCCTGCACTCCTCACTGGTCTCTCTCCATCTTGACAAGGCCCACATTCTTCCTTGAACGTGGATTGATTGATTGATTGATTGATTGATTGTGGTACTGGGGATGGAACCCAAACCCTTCTACTTCTGGGCTACACTGCCAGACCTATTTTGTATTTTATTTGGAAATAGGGTCTCACTAAGTTGCTGAGAAACTAAGTAGCTGAGGCTGGCTTTGAACCTATGCAATCCTCCTGTCTTAGCTTCCCAAGTACTGGGATTATAAGCATGTACCACCACACCCAGCTCTTGAATGTGTATTTCTTACTTTCCTAAACAAACCTGTCTATGTCTCTGGCTGGCATGTCCTGAAATTCTTTGTCATCACATTAGCCAATGATCCCACTGACTCTGAGCTCCTGAGTTGAGGAATGGCCCCATCCCCCCAATAGTGGTGCACGCTTATAATCCAAGTATTTGGGAGGCGGAGACCTCTCAAAGTCTGGGAGTTTCCCAGTGTTAGAAACAGATTTTAGGAAAGTCACTCACACACACACACACACACACACACACACACACACACACACCAAAAACCTCACAAACATTACAGAAACCCAAAGTGTAACAGTGTCAAATGGAGTCCCACCATGTTGGGGCACCAAAACTGCAATGGTGTGAGATGAAGCCGCAGGTTCTTGTTCTTAGATAAGTTTAGAAAAAAACAGCCAGAACTATTTTGCTGTAAGCTTAAGCAATTTTTATTATTACAAAGGTAGAAAAAAGGGGCAGAAATCACTAAAGCACTACATCAGAAGAATGTCGTGGCGTGCCTTGATAATAAAACACTAAAGTTTTTGAATATAGAACAACTATTTTAATTTTTAAATTTTTTTTTTTGCAGTACTGGGGATGGAACCCAGGGGCCTTCTACCTTCATGATACACCTTCAGACCTATTATTTATTTATTTATTTATTTATTTATTTGGTACTAGGGGTGAACCCAGGGACTTTCTACCTCTGGGCTATACTCCCAGATGTATTTTATACTTTATCTGGAAACAGGGTCTCACTAAGTTGCTGAGAGCCTCACTCAGTAGCTGAGGCTGGCTTTGAAGCTGTGCGATCCTCCTGTCTAAGTCTCCTAAGCACTGGGATTACAAGCGTGTGCCACCACGCCTGGCTCCAGACCTATTTTATGTTATTTGGAAACAGCATCTCACTAAGTTGCTGAAAGCCTCACTAAGCTGCTAAGGCTGGCTTTGAACCTGCGATCATCCTGTCTCTGCCTCCCAAGTACTGAGACTACAAATGTGTGCCACCACCACACCTGGTATTCTAGCCCTTTTTTTTATTCTTTATTTTGAAACAGGGTTTCACTGAGTTGCAAAGGGCCTAACTAGCTGAGGCTGTCCTAGAGCCACAATCCTCCAGTCTCAGACTCCCAAATGCTGGGATTACAAGCATGTGCCACCATGCCAGGCTGGGCTACAACTTTTATGTACTTGCTAATCACTTTTGGTGTGTGGGTGGGGGGTAGGGAGAACTCTGCAGGGTAATAGCTGCTTTCCCCTCCCTTCCTGAGTGTCTGCACAGCACACAAGCTCTGACTACTTTTTTTTTTTTTTTTTTTGGTACTGATGCTGAGCTATATCATAGCCCTATTTTTTATTCTTTATTTTTGAAACAGAGTCTCACTGAGTTGCAAAAGGCCTTACTAAATAGCTGAGGCTGGCCATGTACTGTGATCCTCCTGTCTCAGCCTCCCAAATGCTGGGATTACAAGCGTGCACCACCAAGTCCAGCTTTTGACTACTTCTTACATTTGAGATTAATACCAAAGCAATTTATTTGGAAACAGGGTCTCACTAAGTTGTGGAGAGCCTCACTAAGTAGCTGATGCTGGATTTGAACCTGTGTGATCCTCCTGTCTCAGACTCCCAAGTGCAGGGATTACAAGTATGTGCCAACATGCCTGGCTATTTTTTTTTTTAAACAGAGTATTAGTAAATTGCTGAGGCTGCCTGCAAATCTCTAATCCTCCTGTCTATACCTCCCAAGTACTGAGATTACAATTGTATACTGTGCCAGTATTGGGAAACATCTTTGGTACTAATTTCAGAAAGTCTTTGGTACTAATTTCAATATGTATTGACTTCAAATGCTTTGGCATTAATTTTAAAATATAGAAAATAGTCAGAACTTGGATGTTGAGTAGGCACTCAGGCAGAGAAGGAACCCTGCAGAGTTCCTGGAACAGAGGTTGTCCAGAGCCTTTGCATTCTAAAGAAAAAGTTTTTTAATATATTTTTATTGATGCATTGTAGTCAAACTTCTCAATGGAATACAAGACTTGTGAGGATATTCAAGCACACATCATCCAATTAGGCTTTATCCAATCCCCATCCCATTCCCTCCCCCTCCCTTGATCCCATGCTTGATTTTGTGATTGACTTTGATATATTTGTTTAAGTACATCATGTGCTTTAAAGAGATTCCATCTTCCCCCCTCCCATCCCCTCTGATAGGTCACCTTAATTGCTCCTCCATAGGACCCTTTCTTCAACTAGATTTCCTCCTATTACCCATTTCTTCATAGTTTTTGCATATTAAGGAAAGCATCTGATTTTTTATTTTCTGTGATATTTCCCTGTGGATGCCGCATTGTAGGCTCCTATCCCACTCTCGAAGGCCCCAACACCAGCCTCGCTGAACAGCAGGCTTTGATCCCAGCCTGCTCTCGAAGGCCCCAACACCAGCCTCGCTGAACAGCAGGCTTTGATCCCAGCCTGCTGGCTCCAGCACCAGCCTCACCACAGCAGGCTCTGATCCTGGCCTTGGAGGCCCCAGCACTGGCCTTGCCTTACAGCAGACTCCTATCCTATCCTCGCCGGCCCCAGCACCAGCCTTGGCTCATGGCAGGCTCCTATCCCAGCCTCCCTGGCCCCAGCACCAGCATTGCCACATGGCAGGCTCTAATTCCGGCCTCGCTGGCCCCGGCACCAGCCTCACCACTTGACAGGCTACAATCATGGCCTAAAGAAGTTTTACATAATAAGTGGTGGCGCAGGCTTGTAATTCCCGCGCTCGGGAAGCAGAGACAGGAGGATCGCACAGGTTCGAAGTCAGCCGCGCTGGCGTTAAGAGACCCTGTTTCAAAAATATAAAATAGGTCTGGGAGTGTAGCCCAGAGGTAGAAGGGCTTCCAGGAACCCCAGTACCACCAAAAAAACAAACAAACAAATAACTTCTATGACAAGCTAAGATTTCCCAAGGATGTGGGAGGATGTCACAAGCCTTCAAGAGATCCCTGGCTTTGATAATCCATTAACACATTTTGGGGCATAACAAAAGTCTTGGGTCTACAGGGTGAGCCTACAGGAAAAAATCATCACATCAAAAGACTTATCCCAGAAGGATTGATGCCTATGTGAGGTCAGGAAGATGGTTGGTTAAGAGAAGATATGGGATAAAAATCTTTATAAAAACTGTTTGGCAGCCGGGCATGGTGGTGCACGTTTGTAATCCCAGCATTTGGGAGGATGAGACTGGAGGATTATGGATGGCAGACAGACTCAGCTACTTAGTGAGGGCCTCTGCAACTTAATGAGGCCCTGTTTCAAAATAAAGAATACAAAGTAGTGCAAGGGGTATAGCTTGGAGGTTGGATGCCCCTGGGTTCCATTCACAGACACCCCACACATACATACAAAAACAACAAAAAACAAAACAAAAACTGTTTGGTAAAGCCAGGCGTGGTGGCACACGCTTGCAATCTCAGCATTCGGGAGGATGAGACTGGAGGATCACAGTTTGTGGACAGCCTCAGCTACTTAGTGAAGCCCTTTGCAACTCAGTGAGACCCTGTTTCAAAATAAACAATAACAAATAGGGCAGGGGGTGTAGCTTGGAGGTCAAATGCCCCTGGGTTCCATTCTCCAGACTGAACAAAACAAACAAACAAACAAAAAAAACTGTTTGGTATTCAAAACCCCAGTAACTTATTTTCAAGTTACTCCACTACCTTCCAAATGGAGTGCTTTAATTTCTGTCCTATGTTTCTGCCTTTGTAATAATAAAATTGCTTAAGCTTACAGCAGAAGTTATTTTGGAAATTCTTTTTTACTAATAGCTAAAAACAAGAACCCATGGCTACATCTAACACCAGTACAGTTTTGCTGCTCCACTGTAACATGTATCATCATTGATTCAGATAGAAGAAATAAAATTTTAGCTGGGCGTGGTGGTGCACACTTGTAATCCCCGCGCTTGGGAGGCTGAGACAGGAGGATCGCGCAGGTTCAAAGCCAGCCTCAGCTACTTAGTAAGGCTTTCAGCAACATAGTGAGACCCTGTTTCCAAATAAAATATAAAAAAGGTCTGGGAGTATAGCCCGGAGGTAGAAAGCCTCTGGGTTCCACCCCTAGTACCACCAAAAAAAAAAAAATAATAATAATAATAATAAAATAAAATAAAGAATAAAGCCGGTGTGGGTGTGGGGATGGAACCCAGGTGCATTCGACCTCCAAGTTATACCTCCTGACCTATTTTTTATTCTTTATTTTGAAACAGGGTCTCACTTGCGAAGGGCCTAAGTAGCTGAGGCTGTCCGCCAACCAGGATCCTCCAGTCTCAGCCTCCCAAGCGGGTGCCACCATGGGGCTTGCACTGGGGATCAACCTGGTAGCCCTATCTTGTTTTCATTTTGAAACAGGTCTCAGTAGGTTGAGTTTCACTACTTGTTGAGGCTGGCTTCCAACCTGTGATCCTTTTGTCAGTCTCTCAAGTACTGGGATTAAGGGCATGTGACACTATGGCTTATTTATTTTGTTACTGGATATTGAACTCAGGGGCATTCTACCTCTGAACTATACCTCCAACCTATTTTTAAAAATTATTGCCGGTCGTGGTGGAGCAAGCTTGTAATCCCCGCGCTTGGGAGGCAGAGACAGGAGGATTGTGCAGGTTCGAAGCCAGCCGCGCTGGCTTAAGAGACCCTGTTTCCAAATAAAATATAAAATAGGTCTGGGAGTGGGGTCTGGAGGTAGGATTCCATCCCCAGTACCACACCAAAAAATAATAATTAAAAAAATTATTTATTTAGTGTTATTTTTTTGTGGTTCTGGGGGTAGAGCCCAGGGGCTTTACTACCTCCAGGCTATACTCCCAGACTATTTTATATTTTATTTGGAAACAAGGTCTCACTAAGTTGCTGACAGCCTCACTAAGTAGCTGAGGCTGGCTTTGAACATGCACCATCCTCTTGTCTCTGCCTCCCAAGAGCTGGGATTACAAGCGAGCGTCACCACGCCCAGCTTAATTTTAATTTTTAAATAGGGTCTAAGGTGAAGAGGGCTGGCAGGAAACCTCTGACCTCCTGTTTCCTTTCCCAAGCCCTGCAATAGGGACGCTGGCTGCACTCCCGCCCCCTCCTCGCCGGGTGGCCCTGGCCGGCGCGCCCCTCCCTCCCTCCCGAGAGCCCCCCCCCCCCTCATCGAGCGCCGACTGGGCAGCTTCCGCCTCGCGTCACAGGCTCCCTTCCGTGCGCGCTCTCGAACGCCAGCCGCAGTCGCCGGGGCCGCGCACAGTCGCGCATGCGCCGTGGCTTCGCGCACACGCGCCGGGCGCGCTTTCGGAAGACGTACGACGTCTGGCGTGCAGCGTGCGGCGGCGTCGGGCTGCAGGAGAAGATGGCGGTCTCCACAGGTCGGTACCCGTCCGCGGGGCTCTCATTCCACTTAGGCGGCGCGGCGCTCGGGGGTCGGAGAGGAGGCCCGGCGCTGAGGCCGGGCGGGGACGGGGTGGCCCCGGCGCGCGTCTGAGTCGGGGCAGGGGCGCTGGCGCGGTGGGGGCCGCGGCCGAAGGTGCGGCTCCGAGAGACGCGGCGGCTCGGGCTGGGGTCCCCGGGTCGCGGGCCCGAGGACGCCCTGGCCGCAGGGGCGGCGGCGGAGGGCACTGCGGAGGCGACGCGCTCGGGCGGAGGGAGGGAGAGGGCCTTCCTTCCCCGACCCAGTGCTCGCGATCATGTTGTCATTTAAGTGAAAAACTGCAGTGTAAACGAATGCAGGGGCACAGATCTAGAGGGAGCCGAGGAAGAGCGAGGGCTGCTTAGACGAGCCCTTAGGCTCCCTGCCGTCTGTACTGTGCTGGGTTTCCTTAGAGCGTACACTTGAGAATTAAGCATTTAGCGTCCAGGCTTTAGAAATTTGACCAGTTCAAAAAATACATTTTACTACTTAAGAATGGGAGTGTGTATGATCCGTATTTCAAGTGACATTTTTAGTGTTACAACCATAATTATGTATTTGCTATTTATTTAGCTAATTAACTTGCTTTTTGCGGTACTGGGGAATTGAACCCGGGGCATTCTACCTCCAAGATATATCTCCAACCCTATTACTTATTTTTGTGGTATTGGGGATGGAACCCAGGGGCATTCTACTTCCAGATTCCAGATTACACCCCCAGCCCCATTTTTAAATTTCTTATTCTGAAACAAGGTCTGAATAAGTTGCAAAGGGCCTCACTAAGTCGCTGAGGTTGTCTTCGAACGGCGATCCTCCTGTCTCAGCCTCCCAAATACTGGGATTATAAGTGTGTGCCACCACACCCGGCTATTTTTTATTTTGAAACAGGGTCTAACCAAGTTGCAGAGGGCTTAAGATGCTGAGACCTTCAGCCAGCCTGAGAACCTGTCTCAGCCTCCCAAGTACTGGTATTACAAGCATGTGCCACCATGCCTGGGTTCATTTTTACTTTCAAACAGGTTTTCATTAGGTTGATGAGAGTTTTACTACTTGCTGAGGTTGTCCTTGTCAGATAAATTAAGTTTTTACCTCAGGAGCCCCCCCCCCCCCCCCCGCCCCCATAAGTTGTTTCCCGGAAGTAGGCCCTGGGCTGGCCATCCCCCCTCCGATGCACCTGGTCACTTACCTGGGACCTGCCCCTTCTGGTGCCCATTGGCCAATCAGTAAAGGGGATATCCCCCACTGACCTCAGTCCAATTACCTGGCCGCACGACCCCCTCTTATGGGAACCTAGCCAATTAGGTCAAGGGCATTTCCCTAGCCTATTAGCCCCAAATATGTAACCCCCAAGCCCCTATATAACCGGACTCCAGCACGCGCTCTCTCTCTCTTTTCCTTCGCTCCCCTCATCCATACTAGCTCCCTAATAAATCTCTTGCTATAAGGCGGTCTCTGGTGTGGTCAAACTTTGTCCTTTCAGTCCTCTAACCTGTGATCCCTTGTCTCAGCCTCTCCAGTACTAGGATTACAAGAGTGGGCCACCATGCCCGACCAAATAATAGCATTTTAATACATTTTGATACTTTCTGTTTTATGATTGCCTTGTTTATGAAACCATATATATATATATATATATATATTTTTTTTTTTGGTGGTACTGGGGATGGAACCTTTCTACCTCTGGGCTACACTCCCAGACCCATTTTATATTTTTTTAACACTTTATGTATGTGTATGTGTGTGTGTATATATATAATATATATATAAAGTGATATATATATAAAGTGTTTTATATATAGTGTTTTATATATATATTTTTTTTTCGGGTCTGGGGATGGAACTCAGAGGCATTTGACCTCCGAGCTACACCTCCTGCCCAATTTTTATTCTTTATTTTGAAACGGTCTCACTGAGTTGCGAAGGGCCTCACTAAGTAGCTGAGGCTGTCCACGAACCGCGATCCTCCTGTCTCAGCCTCCCAAGTACTGGGATTACAAGCGTGCTCCACCACGCCCGGCTAACACTTTATATTTCTAATACTGTGCATATGCAAGAATGTTATTTGATAAGACCACAGGTTAGATGATGTTAGTGGCCCATACTTTTTATTAACCAGTTTTAGTTGCTTTTGGAACTTATATAAGCTTTATAAGCAAGTTGCTGAAGGACTGTTACTTTTATTGTAAGTTAGAAGCCTGAAATTTTTAGTTTATGGTTCAGCATTACTTGAAGCCTTGGCATAACTAAGAAAATATGTATTAGAACCAGGCATGGTGGCACATGCTTGTAATCTCAGTACTTGGGAGGCTGAGACAGGAGGATCCCGGTTTGTGGCCAGCCTCAGCTACTTACTGAGGCCCTCTGCAACTTAGTGAAATCCTGTTTTAAAATAAAGAAAAAAATAGGGGTGGGGGTATAGCTCAGGTAGATTGCCCCTTGATTCAGTTCTCAGTATATATCTCTCTCTCTCTCTCTCTCTCTCTCTCTCTCTCTCTCTCTCTCTCTCTGCTGTTAGGCTGTTTGGAGTTTTCTGTTTTTGGTGATACTGGGGATTGAACCCAGGGGCAGGGGCATTCTACCTCTGAGCTACACCCCAACCCTATTTTATTCTTTATTTTGAAACAGGGTCTCACTAAGTTGTGGAGGACTTCACTAGTTACTGAGGTTGGCCATTAACTTGTGATCCTCCTATCTTAGCCTTCCAAGTACTGGGTTTACAAGCGTGTGCTTGCCACCATGCCCAGCTTTGAGTTTTCTTAAACCATTGGAATTCAGTTTGAAACTGTTGTTAATGTGGATGTGGCTCAGTGGTAGAGCGTGCTGGAGGTACTTGGGTTCTATCCCCATAAAACCCCAAAATCACCATTGTCAATTTCTTTCTTTCTTTTTCTTTTTCTTTTTCTTTTTTTTTTTTTTTTTTTTTTTTTTTTTGCGGATCTGGGGATGGAACCCAGGGGCCCTCTACTTCTGAGCTACACCCCCTATCCTATTTTTTATTCTTTATTTTGAAACAGGGCCTCACTGAGTTGCAAAGGGTCTCTCTAAGTAGTAACTGAGGCTGTGCATAAACCACGATCCTCCTGTTTTGGCCCCCAAGTGCTGGGATTATGAGTGTGCAACACTACTCCTGGCCCCTATTTTAATTTTGAAACAAGGTCTTACTAGGTTCATGACAGTCACTATGCTGAGGCTATTCTCAAACCTGTAGTCCTCCTGGCTCAGACTCTAAATATTGTGATTACAGGCATGTACCACAGTTCCTGGCTGAAATGAATTACTTTTGATTTTTTTTTTTTTTTTTGGTGGTGGTACTGGGGTTCCTGGAAGCCCTTCTACCTCCGGGCTACACTCCCAGACCTATTTTTGCATTTTTATTTGGAAACAAGGTCTCCTAAGCCAGTGCATGCGGCTGGCTTCGAACCTGCATGATCCTCCTGTCTCTGCCTCCCAAGCGCGGGGATTACAAGCGTGCGCCACCAAGCCCAGCTGAATAATTTTATTAGCTATACTTTTGTATTGTTTGCTTTTGTAGCATGATAGGGAAACATTACTTGTGTAGTTCTGAAATTAATGTCATATACCTTGAAATTTAAAATTAGATGAGTTAAATAGATTTAATTATATTTTAAGACAAAATACTTTTTTGCATTTGGAGGTTACTGGGGATTGAACCCAGGGGCATTCTACTTCTGAGCTATTTACTTCTTAGCCCTATTTTATTTATTTTTATTTTGAAATAGGGTCTCACTAAGTTGTAGAAGGTGCTCAATAAATTGCTTAGGATGGCAGTAAACCTGCAATTCTCTTGTCAGCTTCCCAAGTACTGGGATTAAAGGCATATTTCACCATGTCTAGCTAGGGCAAGATGTCTCTTTTTTTTTTTTGGTATTAGGGATTCAACACAAGAGTGATAAATTGTTGTTTAGTGGCCTAAAAAGACCCCAGATGAAATTTTTTTTTTGTAGTTCTGGGGATTGAATTCAGGGGCATTCTATCTCTGAGCTACACCCCCAGCCCCATTTTTTATTCTTTATTTTGAAGCAGGGTCTCACTGAGTTGCAAAGGGCCTTACTTTAAGTAACTGAAGCTCTCTGCAAACCTTGATCCTCCTATCTCAGCTTTCCAAATGCTGGGATTACAAGTGTACCTCATCACACCTGACTCTATTTTTTCTTTCTTTCTTTATTTTTGTGGTACTGGGGATGGAACCCAGGGGTTTTCTACCTCTGAGCTACATCCCCAACCTTATTTTTTATTCTTTATTTTGAAACAGGGTCTCAGTGAGTTACAAAGGGCCTCACTAAGTACCTGAAGCTGTCTGCAAACTGTGATCCTCCTGTCTCACAGCCTTCCAAATGCTGGGATTACAAGTGTGTGCCACCATGCCTTGCTTTTTTATTCTTTATTTTAAAGTAGGATCTCACTAGTATTGTGAACCTGTGATACTCCTGTCTCTACCTCCCAAGTACTGAGCTTACAAGTGTACACCATCATGCCCGGTTTGTTTTATTCTATTTATTTATTTTTATTATTTTGTAGTACTGGTGTTGGAATATAGGGGCATTCTATCTCCAAACTACACCCCTAGGGATATTTTTTTATTCTTTATTTTATCTTATTTTTGGTGGTACTGGGGGTGGAACCCAGAGGCTTTCTACCTCCAGGCTATACTCCCAGACCTATTTTATATTTTATTTGGAAACAGGGTGTCACTAAGTTGCCGAGAGACTTACTAAGTAGCTGAGGGTGGCTTCAAACCTGTAGATCCTCCTGTCTCAGCCTCCCAAGCATGGGGATTACAAGCCTGCATCACCATGCCTGGCTTTTTATTCTTTATTTTGAAACAGGGTTTCACTTAAGTGTGGAGGACCTCACCAAGTAGCTGAGGCTGGCTGCAAACCTGTGATATTCTGGCTCAGCTTCCCAAATACTGGAATTACAAGCCTGAGCCACCACGCCTGGCTTTATTTAATTAATTAATTTATTTTTTCATGGTACTGAGGGTGGAACCCAGGGACATTCTACCTCCAAGCTATACCCTCATTTCTATTTTTTATTCTTAATTTTGAAACAGGGTCTCACTGAGTTGCAAAGGGCCTCACTAAGTAGCTGAGGCTGTTTGAGAACTGTGATCCTCTTTTCTTGGCCTCCCAAAAGCTTGGAATGCAAGCATGTGCCACCGGCCCGGCCTTCACGAATATTTTCTGATTCAAATTTTTAGGCCCCAGCATTAATCATAATTTGTGTTAGATAAAATATATGTGGAGTAATTAAAAATAATCACTTTATTTCACAAATTTCATTTTATAATAAAGTTGTAAAGATAGTACAATGAGTTTCTATATGCCTTATATTCAATTTCCCCTATTGATACATTACTATGTGGCATGTTTTTCACAGATAATGAACCAATATTGATATATTTATTATTAACTAAAGCCCATGCTGTGTTCAGATTTTCTTTTCTTTTTTTTCTTTCTTCTTCTTCTTTTTTTTTTTTTTTGGTGGTACTACACTCCCAGACCTATTTTTTATATTTTATTTGGAAACAGGGTCTCTTAAGGCAGCGAGGCTGGCCTTGATGAACCTGCGCAATCCTCCTGTCTTGGCTTACCGGTGGGTGGAACTCAGCGGCATTGTACTTCTGAGCTAAATCCCCAGCCCTATTTTTCATCCTTTTTTATGTTTGAAACATGGTCTCACTGAGTTGCAAAGGGCCTTATAGTTGAGGCTGGCCATGTACCCGGATCCTCCTGTCTCAGCCTCTCATGCTGCATGCTGGGATTTCAAGTGTGCACCACACATGCCCAGCTTTATTCTTTTTTTTTTTGGAAAGGGATTTCACTGAGTTGCAAAGGGCCTCTTAGGCTGTCTGGAACCGTGATCCTCCAGTCTCTGCCTCCTGAATGCTGGGATAACAAGTGTGCACCACCATGCCTGGAACCAGCCCTTTTTTTTATTCTTCCCTTTTTTTTTGTTTTTGGTGGTTACGGGGGATGGACAGGGACATTGTACCTCTGCTCTACACCCCCAGCCCTATTTTTTAGTCTTTTTAGTTTTTAAAACTGGGTCTCACTGAGTTGTGAAGGGCTTCGCTGAGTACCTGATGCTTAGGCTGTCCGTAACCAGTCTCGTCTCTGGAATGCTGGAATTACAAGCATGTGCCACCACGCCCGGCCTTTTATTCTTCATTTTTAAATATTTTTGTGGCACTAGGAATAGAACCTAGAGGCATTTTTCCTGAGCTACACTCCCAGCCCTATTTTTATTCTTTATTTTTATTTTTTAATTTTTTTTGCGGTACTAGAGATTGAACCCAGGGGCATTCTGTCCCTGAGGTATACCCCCAGCCCTACTTTTTATTCTTTTTTTTTGGGGGGGGGTTTGGGTTTGGGGATGGAACCCAGGAGCATTTGACCTCTGAGCTATACCCCCTGCCCTATTTTTTTATTCTTTATTTTGAAACAGGGTTTCACTAAGTTGTGGAAGGCCTCACTAAATAGCTGAGGATGTTCGCACATCATGATCCTCCAGACTCAGTCTCCCGAATAGCTGGGATTACCAGTGTGCACCACCAAGCCTGGTTTATATTTTCGAAACAAGGTCTCACTAAGTTGGCAGAAGGCCTCACTAAGTATCTGAGGCTGGCCACAAACCTACAATCACTCTTGTCTCAGCTTCCCCAAGTACTGGCTTGCATCACCACACTCTGTTCCAATGTTGTTTCGGTACTGGGGATGGAACCCAGGGACATTCTACCTCCGAGCTATACCCCCAGCCCTGTTTTTTATTCTTTATTTTGAAACAGGGTCTCACTGAGTTGCAGAAAGACTCAGTAGTAACTGAGGCTGTCCGTGAACTGGGATCCTCCTGTCTCAGGCTCCCAAATGCTGGGATTACAAGCACGTGCCACCACTCCCGGCTTCCAACATTTGTTTTTGAGTATTTTGTAAAATGTTAAATAGATTTACCACTGGTAGATAAGGAGGTGACACAAATTACATTTTTGTGTATGTGAACCAATAGCAGATAAAGGTGTGGTTTGTCATTAACAGACTGAAAAGCTGGATGGCAGTAGATGGCCTGTCATACTAGTACTTGGGAGGTTGAGACAGGAGGGTCACAGGTTGAAGTGCAGTGTCAGTAATCTAGCAAGATCCTTTTTACAGACAAAGAGCTAGAGGTGTAGCTTGGAGGTAGAGTTCTCCTGGGTTCAATCCCCACCACCACAGAAACAAACAGACTGAAGAAAGTGGTGTTGTTGGCTACTGATTCCTGTATGCATCTGTTATTAGTGAGTTGTGGAAAGAGATAGCATTAGTGGATTGTGGTGGAAGAGATGTGATTACTCATAGTGTAGGATGGTTAACTTAAGTTTGAACTGTGTTGGAGTTTGGTGGTTTTTTTTTTTTTTTGTGTGTGTGTGTGTGTGGTACTGGGATTGGAACTCAGAGGGAGTGTAGCCTGGGGGATAAAATATCCCTGGGTTCCATTCCCAGTAGTAACACACACACACACACACACACACACACACACACCCCAAAACAGTAGTTGGGTAGTTGGGGAGATTGGGGATCTCTTAGAATAATGAAATAGGAGAAATAGGAGTTTTCTAAAGTATAGAACTGTGATGGGGATTAATGACTCAGATTCCACCTTTTTTTTTTTTTTTGGTGGTACTGGGGGTGGAACCCAGAGGCTTTCTACCCCTGGGCTATACTCCCAGACTTTTTTTTTTTTTTTTTTTTTGGAAACAGGGTCTCACTAAGTTGCTGAAAAGCCTCACTAAGTAGCTGAGGCTGGCTTTGAACCTGTGTGATTCTCTTGTCTCAGTCTCCCAAGCACGGGGATTACAAGCGTGCACCACCACGCCCGGCAGATTCCACCTTTTACTCACCATGTTCAGATCTGATAGGATGGTAGGCCTCCCCAGGTAGGGATTCCCTGATGGTTCCTGGAAGGGAGCAAGTGTGTGCAGTTGAGAGTAGAAGAGCAAAGAGATGAGACTGAGCCAGGCCGGGTTATACATGCCTGGAGTTCCAGTACTTGGGAGGCTGAGATAGGATTGTAGGTTTGAGACTAGCCTTAGCAACTTGGCGAGGCCCTCAAGAACCTGGTGAGACCCTGTTTCAAAATAAAAAGTAAAATCGGGCCTAGTGGCCATGCTTGTAATCCCAGCATTTAGGAGACTGAGACAGGAGGATCGCAGTTCATGGCCAGTCTCAGGTACTTAGGCCCTTTTCAACTCAGTGAGGCCCTGTCTCAAAGTAAAGAATAAGTTGGGCATGGTGGTGCACGCTTGTAATCCCAGCATTCAGGAGGTTGAGACCAGAGGATTGTGGTTTGGGACAGCCTCAGCTACTTAGTGAGGCTCTCTGCAACTTAGTGAGACCCTGTTTCAAAGTAAAGAATAAAAAATAGGGCAAGAGGTGTAGCTTAGAGATCAAATGCCCCTGGGTTTCATCTCCAGACCCGCAAAAAAGCTGGGGGTGTAGTAGCTAGCTCAGAGGTGGAATTCCCTGGGGGATTCCATCTCCAGTACTGAAGAAAAAAAAAAAAGAAAGGACTGGGGGTGTAATTCAGAGGTGAACACACACACACACACACACACACGAGATAGGGATCATTAACTCTGGGGAAGATTTTGCTTTTAGTGTTTTAAGCTGTTCTAATAACTTCGTAGGGAAAAGGTCATTGAATTTATTTTTATCATTTTATTATGTATAAAGGTATGCACAGGAAGTTAGGGGTACTTGTATGTAGTAAAATGGTTGCTGTAGTAAAACAAATTAACGTATTTTAAGTACTGACATTTTTCCCCTAAAGCAAGAGTAGTTGTAATCTCATTAAGCAAGCATTCAGAACAGTACACTATTAAGTATTGTCCCATCACATTCATTTTTTTTTTTTTTTTTTTTTTTTTTTTTTGGTGGTACTGGGGATGGAACCCTTCTACCTCCAGGCTACACTCCCAGACCTATTTTATATTTTTTATTTGGAAACAGGGTCTCTTAAGCCAGCGCGGCTGGCTTCGAACCTGCATTATCCTCCTGTCTCTGCCTCCCAAGTGCGGGGATTACAAGCGTGCGCCTCCATGCCCAGCTCCATCACATTCAATCTGTAAACTTGTTCATTCTATGTATATGCTGCTTTGTATCCTTTGGACTAAGTCTCCCCATTCCCTCACCTCTTCTGTTTTATTTTTTGCATATTTGACATCTTTTTCTTTTTGTGCTACTGGGTTTGGAACCCAAAGGCTGTCTTCGAACCTGTTCAGTCCTCCTGTCTCAGCCTCCCAAGTACTGGGATTACAGGCGTGCGCCACCATGCTCGGCTGCTCGCGCTCTCTCTCTCACTCTTTCTCTTTCTCTTTTGCATGTGTGGTACTGGGAATTGAACCCAGGGACACTACTTCTGAGCTACACCCCCACTCCTAATTTATTTTATTTTTTGGGGGGGTACTGGGAATTGAACTCGGGCATTCTACCTCTGAGCTATACTCCAGCCTTTATTTTTTATTTGCAAAATAAATTTGCTGAGAGTCTCGATACATTGCTGAGGCTGTACTCAAACCTGTGATCCTCCTCCTGTTTCAGCATCCCAAGTACTAGGATTACAAGCATGAACCACCATGCCCAGTTTTTATTTTTTCTTTTGATACAGGGTCTTGCTAGATTGCAAACACTCTAAGTTGCTGAGGCTGGTTTTTAACCTGTGAACCCAGTACTTGGAAGTTGCAAACCCAGTACTTGAGAGGCTGAGACTGGAGGATCTAAGGTGTAAGCACATTAATTTAGAGAAAACCCCTCTCCACCCCCCCTTTTATTTTTTCAGTACTGGGACTTTAACCCAGGGGCATTCTACCTCCGAGCTATACCTCTAGCTCTATTTTCTATTCTTGATTTTGAAACAGGATGTCATTAAATTGTGGAGTGCCTCACAAGTTGCTGAGGCCAGCCACAAACTTTCAATCCTCCTGTTTGAGCCTCACAAGTACTTGAATTAAAAGCATGTGCCACCAGCCAGGTGTGGTGGCTCACCCTTGTAATCTCCTTGCTTGGGAGGCAGAGACAGGAGGATCGAGGGGGGAAACAATATAAAATAGGTCCAGGAGTGTAAGGAGTGGAGCCTGGAGAAGGGTTTCCAGGAACCCCAGTAACACTCAAAAAAAAAAAAAAAAAAAAAAAAAAGGCATGCACTACCATGCCTAGCTTGTTTTTTCTTTTCCTTCTTCTTCTTTTTTTTTTTTTTAAAGTTTTCTATTTTGTGTGTGGTAATAGGAATTGCGCTCAGCCATTCTACCTCTGAGCTATACACCCAGTCCTATTTTATATTTTTATTTTGATACACAGTCTAGGCAGGGTCTTGCTAAGATGCTGAGGCTGGCCACAAAAACTGAAGTACTGGGTTTACAGGCATGTATCACCACACCCAGCGAGACCCAGTTTCAAAATAAAAAATAGGGCTGGAGTGTGTATCAGTAGTAGAATCAGTTTAGTTCAGTGGGTTCAGTTCTCCAGTACTGCACACACACAAAAATTTGTTCAAGGTTCTATTTGTGCCCCCTTCCCATTTATTTTAAAAAGTTCCTGAACTAAAAATTAAAAATTCTTGTTCCATATGCACAGAGCATGGGGGGAGGCTCCTCAGTATTTTATAGTTATTATGTTTTTTTTTTAACTTGCAGGAGGGGTATTAAAGCAAGGAACAAGGTTAGATATGCTTAAGATGCAAAATTGGAAACATGTTTTAGGTTATTTGCATTTAGAATTTTGTTTCTGAGTATTATAATTTTTGGACCTTAATCTCTCATGAGTAGAGGTTCACTAGGTGACTAGGAGGTGGGAAGTCTGGAGACTTGAATTATCTTTTGGAGGAGGGTACTGCAGGAACCCTGAGGCATTCTATTTTTCAGTTACATCCCCAGCTCTATTTTATTTTTTATTTTTTATTTTTGCGTTACTGGGGATGGAACTCGGGGTGTTCTACCTCTGAGCTACACCCCCATCCCCATTTACTTTTTTATTTTTTATTTTGAAACAGGGTCTTACTGAGTTGCAAAGAACCTCACTAAGTAGCTTGAGGCTGTCTGCAAACTGTGATCCTCCTGTTTTGTAATCCCTCAACTGGGATTACAAGCATGCGCCACCATGCCCGGTTCACTTACTTTTTATTGTGAAACAGGTCTCACTAAATTGCAAGTGCAGGGATAATAGGCATGTGTCACCATGTTCAAACCCCCAACCCCAGTTTTTTTTTTTTTATGGTATTGGGGGTGGAACCCAGGGGCTTTCCCAGACCTATTTTATATTTTATTTTGAAACAGGGTCTCACTAAGTTACTGGGAGCCTCACTAAGTAGCTGAGGTCGTTCACAAACCCGGATCCTTCTGTTTCAGCCTCCCAAATGCTAGGATTACAAGAGTGTGCCACCTCGCCCGGCCCTAGTTTTTATTCTTTATTTTGAAACAGGGTCTGAGTTGCAAAGGGCCTTACTAAGTAGCTGAGCCTGTCCGCAAACCTTGATCCTCCTGTCTCAGCCTCCCAAATGCTGGGTATTCTTTTATTTTAAAAAAAAAAAATTATTCTTTATTTTGAAACAGGGTCTCACTGATTTGCAAAGTGCCTCACTTAAGTAGTAGCTGAGGCTGTCCTCGAACCACGATCCTCCTTTCTCAGCCTCCCAAATGCTGGGATTACAAGCGAGCACCACCATGCCTGGGTATGGGTATTCTTTTATTTTGAAACAGGGTCTCACTAAGTTGCAGAAGTCTTTACTTAAGCAGCTGAGGCTGACTACGAAACTGCGATCCTCCAGTCTCAGCCTCCCAAGTACTGGGATTACAAGTGTGCGCCATCACATCTGGCTCCCCACTTGAATTCTTGATAGTGATCAGTAGTTGTGTAACTTAAATTGTCACCTAACTTGAGGCCCACCGGCAACCCTTGTACAGGTCACTTCTGTAGAGCAATATCTCCATCTAGTGGCTGCTTTTTCTGCACAGGTCTCTGTAAATGAAATTAAAAAATCAAGCTGCCTTCTAGCCCTGACTTTGAAAGCACCACTTAGTGCTTGGTGTTGAGATTCCATACTTTTTTTTTTTTTTTTTTCCTTTTGTGGTACTGGAGGTCGAACCCAGAGAGAGATGTTCTTCTTTTGAACCATACCCCCAGCCATATTTTATTTTTTTATTTACTTAAATTTTTGTGTGTATGGTGTTAGGAATTGAACCCAGGGGCATTCTACTTTTGAGCTACATCTCAGTCCTGTTTTATTATTTATTTATTTATTTATTTATTTATTTTATTATTTTCTGGTACACGCTTGTAATCCCAGCATTTGGGAGGCTGAGACAGGAGGATCGTGGTTCACGGACAACTTCTGCTACTACTTACTGAGGCCTTTTGCAACTCAGTGTGACCCTGTTTCAAGATAAAGAATAAAAATTAGGGCTGGGGCTGTATCTTGGAGATAGAATATCCCTGGGTTCCATCCCTAGCACCACAAAAGATTAATTATGTATGTATATGTATGTATTTTTGTGTTACTGGAGTTTAAACCCAGGGGCATTCTGCCACTGAGCTATATCCCCAGCCCTATTTTTCATTCTTTATATATTTATTTATACATTTATTTTTGTGGTGCTGGGAATTGAGCCAAGGGGCATTCTACCTCCAAGCTACACCCCAGCCTCATTTTTTTATTCTACTACTTAGTGAGGCCCTTTGCAACTCAGTGAGACCCTGTTATTTATTTATTTATTTATTTATTTATTTAATTTTTTTTTTTTTGTGGTACTGGGGTTCCTGAAAACCCTTCTACCTTCGGGCTACACTCCCAGACATATTTTATACTTTTTATTTGGAAACAGGGTCTCTTAAGCCAGCGAGACTGGCTTCAAACCTGCGCGATCCTCCTGTCCCCACCTCCAAAGCATGTGGATTACAAGAGTGCACCACCATGCCCGGGAGACCCTGTTTTAAAATAAAGAATAGCCAGTCGTGGTCGCCCACGCTTGTAATCCCTGTACTTGGGAGGCGGAGACAGGAGGATCGTGCACGTTCTAAGCCAGCTGTGCTGGCTTAAGAGACCCTGTTTCCAAATTTAAAAAAAATATAAAATAGGTCTGGGAGTGTAGCCCGGAGGTAGAAGGGCTTCCAGGAACCCCAGTACCACCAAAAAAAAAAAAAAAAAAAAAGAAAGAAAGAATAAAAAACAGGGCTGGGAAACCAGGTGTGGTGTTGCTCGCTTGTAATCCCAGCATTTGGGAGGCTGAGACAGGAGGATCACTGTTTGTGGACAGCCTCAGCTACTTAGTGAATGAAGCCCTCCAATACTTAGTGAGACACTGTTTCAAAATAAAGATGAAAAAATAAAAATAGGGCTGGGGGTGTAGCTCAGAGGTAGAATGCCCCTGGGTTTCATCCCCAGTACTGCAAAAAAAAAAAAAAAAAAAGTTGGGTGTGGTATGGCATGCTTATAATCCTAGTACTTGGGAAGTGGAGACAGGAGGATCACAGGTTTACAGCCAGCCTCATTTACTTAATGAGGCCCTCGACAGCGTGGTGAGACCCTGTTTCAAAATAAATAATAAAAATAGGGTTGGGTTGTAGCTAAGAGGTAGAATGCCCCTGGGTTCAATCCCCACTATCGCGCCCCCCCCCCGCCCCAAATACTGTTGTCAACAATTACTTTGTTCAAGGTAGATTTTGATCTTATTTCCCACAGTGATGCACTGAACTAGAAACTATTGTTAACTGGCTTTTACAAAACTGGAGGAATGTTTGCCAGTGTCACAAGTTCAAAGTGGGTGGCAGAACTGGAGCAGGCCATGGTTCCTAGATCTGCATGCAGGTGTCACCTTCAGCATTGCTGTGGAGCGTGGTGCTGTGTAGCTCAGTGGTGTAAAGGGCAGCTGTGCTCTAGAAACTGGGTTCTTTGTACTAGATCTGTTACTAGGAGCTTCTTTATAACTCTCAGTTTCAAGTGCTTTTAGGATTAAATGGGATAATTTATTTAGAATAGACTTATTATATGCTAAATAAATGGTTATTAATAATTGTAATTATGACTATTAACATGATTTGTAACAGCTCCATATTTCTGTGACCTCTGATTTTCTTTTTTCTTTTGTGTTGCTGGGGATTGAACCCAGGGGCATTTATTTATTTATTTATTTCTGATGGTGGTACTGGGGGTGGAACCCAGGGACCTTCTACCTCCAGGCTATGCCCCCAGGCCTATTTTAATTTTTATTTGGAAACAAGGTCTTGCAAAATTGCTGAGAGCCTCAGTAATTTGCTGAGGCTGGCCTTAAACCTGTGTGATCCTCCCTTAAACCTGTGTGATCCTCCCGTCTGAGCCTCAAGGAATTACAGGCATGTGCCACCATGCTCAGTGAACCCAGGAGCATTCTACCCCTGAGCTACACCCCCAGGCTCCCTTTTTACTTTTATTTTGAGACAGGGTCTCACTACGTTGCTGAGAGTCTCACCACTTTGCTGAGGCTGTCCTTGAACCTGTGATCCTCCTGTCTCAGTCTCTGAAGAAGAACTGGGATTACAAGCACATGCTACCATGCCTTGCTGGCCTATGATTTTCAATCATTTTTACAAAGCACAGTGTACAGAATGGCTAGTGTTTTCTTATTGTTTTAAAGATATAGTACTTATTGGCTTTTTATTATGTCTAGAAGGATTATTAGGAAACAATAAGTGAAATTTGGTTTCAGGGGAAAGAAGTTACACAAAATGACAGTTGTTGTAAGGTGATAAATCGTTTTTTCTTTACTTGAAACTAGACAGAGAAAAAGAGAGTGCCAGAGACAGAATTCTGAGGCTGTTGACATACTTTTGGGTTTTTTTTTTTTTTTTTTTTGGTGGTACTGGGTTTCCTAGAAGCCCTTCTACCTCCAGGCTACACTCCCAGACCTATTCTTACAGTTTTATTTGGAAACAGGGTCTCCTAAGCCAGTGTGCACTGCTAGCTTCGAACCTGCGCCATCCTCCTGTCCCTGCCTCCCAAGCGCAGGGATTACAAGCGTGCGCCACCACGCCCGGCTCTGTTGACATACTTTGAACAGGACTGTGCTAGAGGGTTGGGGACTTTCATGTTAGATGCCCTTTAGAGCCTGGAGGACTTCTCCTTTGATACAGTCCTGACTAGCAATCCTAGCAGAGTTGTGGAAAATCAGAAGATTTGTGTTTATAATCTAAGGATTAGAGGTCAGAATGGTGGCAAAGACTAGGTTGATCATGAACGAAGTCGTGGAAACTGACCAGATAGGAAATTGTAGGTGGAAAGATTTTGGAATAATGAGGAATAAAGAATAGAAATGAGTGTGACATGGAGGTATAGGGAGAGTGGATAGATGGTGAAGAATTTTTAAGGTTGGGCCAGGAGGTGAAGGGAAACTGTTAGAAACATGAGATTTCTTCTTCAATCACCACCCACATGCTGATTGAGGTAGGCCTCCCGGGTTAGGGATGGAAGGCCCAACTAGTGGAAAGAGGGAGAGAGAGGACAGTTGTGGGCTGCTTCAGCCTTCTTGAAAACTACTTTTTAGTGCATTTTCTAAAATGGGACTATAATTCTCATTAAAAATAATCAGAGCTTATGTGTTTATGAACTTCATATATATATTTTTTGTAGTATTGAGGGTGGAATCTAGGGGCATTGTACCTCTGAGCTACACACCCAACCCTATATTTTATTCTTTATTTTGAAACAGGATCTCACTAAGTAGTTGAGGCTGTCCTCGAACGGTGATCCTCCTGTCTCAGCCGACCAAATGCTGAGATTACAAGCATGTGCCACCACACCGGCTTCATATAAATTTTTTTATTATACCTGTATATTTGATGCAGAGTCATTGGCTAGGAACAGAAACCTCAAGTAGGAAAAATGTTCATTTTATGATGATTTCTGTATGACTGACAAATAAGTATTAAATAGGAATTGATGTGCATGTTCTGTACTGATTTTAATGTTTGGTATAGTGCTTCCTGTAGCATTATTTTGAAGGGATTATTAAACTTAGCATTTTATGGGGCAGAATGCTTTTTAAAAGGAACTTTTTTTTTTCTTGCGGTACTGGGGATGGAACCCAAGGGTATTCTATCTCCGAGCTACACTCTCAGCCCTATTTTTTATTCTTTATTTGGAAACAGGGTCTCACACTGAGTTGCAAAGGGCTTCACTAAGTAGCTGAGGCTGTTCTCGAACTGATATCCTCCTCTCTCAGCCTCCCAGGTACTGAGATTACAAATGTGTGCCACCACGTCCAGCTGGGACCTTTATTTTTCAAGGGAATAATTTGTGAAGATTAATTTGGAAAAAGCCAAACTTAAATTTTATGTGTAGCTCTTATAATTACGAGCTTTGTACATTTACATTGACATTCTTTTGAATAGGAGTTAAAGTTCCTCGTAATTTTCGCTTGTTGGAAGAACTTGAAGAAGGACAAAAAGGAGTAGGTGATGGCACAGTTAGCTGGGGACTTGAAGACGACGAAGATATGACGCTTACAAGGTGGACAGGCATGATTATTGGGCCACCAAGGGTCAGTGCTATAACTTATACATTTTTCTGTTTGATATTATTACCTTAGAGTAAACATTGGATTTTATACTACCAAACAATTATGAAAACTTTAACTGGAATAATTATTCCTTCTGAGTTAATTTTGTGTACGCTGATCTGTGGCTCCTGTGTGGTTATTTGGGGGATGGAGGGGGAGGAAGATTGACATGGTTGTTGCTGTGAAGGGGCTTGTGATTAAGTAGAGGAGGAAAAGTCAGTGCCAGCGACACATCCTAAGTGCGCAGAGCAAGTTCACAGGACTTCAGAATGTCTTTTCTAGCTTGAATAATTGAGGAAGGCTGAACAGTGGAGGAAGTTGCCTTTGGAATGAGCCTTAAAGAACTCACTGATAGGATTTCTGAATGTGATGATGGGGATGGAGAACATTCCAGATAGAGAGGAAAAAAGGTGAGGAAATGGAAGGGATATTAGTTAAGAGCAAACGGTTGCTTTGACATGTTACTAACTCCCTCCTATGTAACTGAGGATTTTGACTGTATTGAGCACAAATTGTTATGTGCCCTCTGATGTTTTACATGCCATGGGAACCCTATAGGACTCAATTTCTTCATTTATAAAAAAAAAAAACATGAAGTATAGGATTCTGCTTGGGGTCTAACTTGATGGCTAAATAAGCGTGAGCTTATTTAGTATGTTCAAGGCCCTTTGTCTAATCCCCAGCACCAACTAGGATTCCTTTTCTTCCCCTCCCCCCTTTTTTTTTTTTTTTTGGTGGTGCTGGGATCTGAACCCAGGGGCATTCTACCTCTGAGCTATACTCCCAGCCTGATTCTTTTTTTTTTTTCTTTGTGGTACTGGGTTGCAACCTAGGGACATTGTACCTCTGAGCTACACCCCCAGCCCTATTTTTTAGTCTTTTAAAAATTTATTTTTTGTGGTACTGGAGATGGAACCCAGGGGCATTCTACCTCCAAGCAACACCCCAGCCCTATTTTTTTTTTTTTTTTTTTTTTTTGTGGTACTGGGGGTGGAAACCAGGGGCTTTCTACCTCCGGGCTACACTCCCAGACCTAGACCTGTTTTATATTTTATTTGGAAGCACGGTCTCAGTAAGTTGCCGAGAGCTTCACTAAGTAGCTGAGGCTGGCTTCAAGCCTGTGTGATCCTCCTGTCTCAGCCTCCCAAGCGCGGGGATTACAAGCATGCACCACCACGCCTGGCTCTGGCCACTACTTCTAATAACAGCATTCAAATTGTTATGGTATTGGGGAGAGTTAGCTTTCTTGATTTTTACAAAAGAAAAATGGATAAGATAATTATCAAATTGGGTTTGCAGACAGCCTCAGATATTCAAGTGAGGCTCTTTGCAACTCAGTGAGACCCTGTTTCAAAATAAAAGAATAAAAAATAGGGACGGGGGTGTCACTTGGAGGTAGAATGTCCCTGGGTTTCATCTCCAATACTGCAAAAAGAAAATTCAGGTATGATTTACATATAGTGAAAAGTATAGATCTTGCTGTGATTTTGACAGGTATAGATTGTTATTGTACACCTATTGAGATATCCAATGTTTAGTTCACCCTAGATCGCCTTTCTCATCCCCAGCCTGTGAGTAAGTTTTGCATGTTCTAAAACTTGATGACTGATAACTTATCAGTGTACACTTATGGTTCTGCCTCTATACTCAGCACAGTGTTAGAGTTACTCATCTATGCTGTCACAGAGAGTAGAAGTGTGCTTTTTGTTTTAGGTGTAGTATTTTATTTTTATTTACCTTTTGCTATTGGAAATTGAACCTAGGGGCATATTACCTCCCAGCAACACCCCCAGCCCTTTTAATTTTTAAATACACACACACACACACACACACACACACACACACACACACACACTGTTTTTTTTGTTTTTTTGCAGTCCTGGGCATGAACTCAGGGGCATCTGTCTCTGAGCTATACCCCCAGCCCTCTTATTCTTTATTTTGAAATAAAGATGTCTCACTGAGTTGCAGAGTCTCACTAAGAACCTGAAGCTGTTCTTGAACCACAATCTTCCTGTCTCAGCCTCCCAAATCCTGGGATTACAAGCATGCGCCACCATGCCCAGCTGATTATTTTATATTTTGAAACAGGTTTTGCTAAGTTGCAAAGGGCCTAAGTTGTTGAGGCTGTGAACCTGATCCCCCTCCCCCGTGTGCCTCAGCATTCCAAGTACTGGAATTGCAGATGTGTGCTACTATGCTCGGCTTTTGTTTTTAAACAGGGTCTCACTACATTATTGAGGGTCTTATTAAGCTGCTGAGTAACTTGTCTTGTTGAATTGCTGAGAGTCTCACTAATTTGCCAAGGCTGGTCTTGAACTTATAAACTTCCTGTTTCAGCATCCCATGTACTGGAATTCCAGGTGTTTGCCACTGTGCCTAGGTGCAGGGTAGTAAAGAAATGGCAGATTATTTCCAAAGTGGTTGTAACTATTCCTCACTCCAGCACATGGTATGCAGATATTGTGTGTGTGTGTGTGTGTGTGTGTGTGTGTGTGTGTGTGTGTGTGTGTGTTATTGGGGATGGAACTCAGTTTTATTTTGAAACACTGAGTTGAGGAGGGCTTGGCTAAATTGCTGAGGTCCTAAGCCATTAGGACCTGTCTCAGCCTCCCAAGTACTGGGACTACAGATGTGTGTCACTATGGCTATTCCAGGTATTATAGTATTATAATATTTTAGTATTATAATATTATAATATTTTCATGGTGGGAAGGTTAGAACTTTTTGTGACTTTGGTACTAAGTATTGAACCCAGGGGAGTTTTGTTGAGCTACACCCTCCTCCACCAGCCCTATTTATTTACACACACACACACACACACACACACACACACACACACACACACATTTAGTTATTTAGTGGTACTGAGGATGAAACCCAGGGGCTTTCTACCTCTGGGTTATACTCCCAGACCTATTTTCTTTATATTTTATTTGGAAACAGGGTCTCACTAAGTTGCTGAGAGCCTCACTAAGTAGCTGAGGCTGTCCACAAACAGCGATCCTCCTTTCTCAGACTCCCAGTTGCTGGGATTACAAGCATGGGCCACCACACCTGTCTTATATTTATGTAATGAGAATTGAACCCAGGTGTGCTCTGCCACGGAACTGTATCCCTAACCCTTATCATTTTAAATTTTGAGATAGGGTCTCACTAAGTTGTTGAGGCTGGTTTCAAACTCGCAATCCTCCTGTTTTGGCCTCCCCAAAACTGGAATTACAAGCATGTCACCATGCCCAGCTAATAAACTTTTTTGTTTTATTTCCTTTTCATGGTTCTGGGGATTGAACTCAGGAGCATTCTATCTCCAAGCCACACCCCCAGACCAATTTTATTTATTTTTTGTGGTACTGGGGTTTGAACCTAAGGACATTCTTACTTATGATTGATCCCAGGGCCATTCTACCTCTGAGCTACACTCCCAGTCCTATTTTATTTTTTATTTTGAAATAGGGTCTCACCAAGTTGTTGAGGCAATGCTCCAACCTGTGATTTTCCTGTTTCAGCCTCCTAAGTACTGGGATTACAGGTGTGTTCCACTGTGGCTGGCTTTAAGAAATCCTTTTTAAAATAATATGTAAATATAAAAGCTTGCAGTTGTGTCTCTAAATTCTGATAATGGGATTTGATAAATCACAAAATTAATGCAGTAATGTAAGTATAAGTAATAAGAGTCATGAAATAACTACATGTTATTGCTGCAAGATGGTATTATGTGTTTTTTGTTAGTTAAAAGTTTTGATTGCCATATAAGTAGGGTGACCATATTTGTTATTCAACAAGGTCCTTTTGAGTATGGAAAAAAGGCACTTTTTTGTGTGTGTGTGTGCGTGTGTGTGTTACTAGAGATTGACCCTGGGAACATTCTAATATTTCTCAGCCACCCGTCCCCAGTATATTTTATTTTTTATTTTGAAACAGGGTCTCACTAAATTGCTGAGGTTGGCCTCGAACCTTCTATCCTCCTCTTTTAGCCTTCCTAGTACTGAGATTACAGGTGTGCTCTACCATGCCCAGCTGAAAAAAAGCACTATTTTATTTTTGCAAAGGGCCTCACTAAGTAGCTGAGGCTGTCTGTGAACCGGGATTCCCTAGTCTCCACCTCCCAAATGCTAGGATTACAAGTGTGCACCACCATGCCCAGCTGAAAAGAAGCACTATTAATAATTAATACCAAGACACCAGAAACAAACAAGATTGCCCTAGAAAATGAGAATCTTCATATATTTGGGACACGTGTCGAGTAGTCCTTCCCCTTAAAATGTATCCTTTTTAGCAGAATTTAAGTCTAAGCGGTTTTCTTTTTCTAATTTGTTGTATGCATTTTTTGTACCACAGAAAGTAAGTAATTCTGATTACACTGGTGTGTGTACGGTGAGGGGGTACTGGGGATGGAGCCCAGGGTGTTCTACCTTTGAGCTACATACTCAGCTGTGTTTTATTTTTCATTTGAAAACAGGGTCTCACAAAGTTACTGAGATGAAAGAGCCTTGCTAAGTTGCCATGGGTGGCTTTGAATCTGTTATCCTCCTGTCACAGCCTCCTGAGTACTGGAATTACAAGCCTGCACTGCAATGCCTGGCTCATATTCATAATACTTTGTAGAATTAGCTTAATTTTATAAAATCTCTAATCGGGTTTTATTTTGGTTGGTGCTAGGGATTGAACTCTAGGGACATTCTTTTCTTTTTATTTCTGTGGTACTGGGGATGGAACCCAGGGGCATTCTACCTCCAAGCTACACCCCTTAGTTCTATTCTTTATTCTTTATTATATTATTATTAGTAGTAGTTATTTGCTGTGCTGGGGATGGAACACAGGTGTATTCTACCTCCAAGCTACACTCCCAGACCTATTTTATATTTTATTTAGAAACAGGGTCTCACTAAGGCTAGCTTCGAACCTGTGCAATCCTCCTGTCTCAACCTCCCAAGTACTGGGATTACAAGCATGTGCCACCATGCCTAGCTTTTTATTCTTTATTTTGAAACATGGTCTCACTGAGTTGCAGAGGGCCTAAGTAGTAGCTGATGCTATCCTTGAACTGCAATCCTCCTGTCTCAGCCTCTCAAATGCTGGGATTACAAGCAATTCTTTTCTGAGCTACATCCCCAGATTAATTTACTTTTGTTTGGAAACAGTGTCTTGCTAAGTTGCTGAGGCTGGCTTTGAACTTGTAATCCTCCTGTTTCAGCCTCTCAAATACTGGTATTACAGTGTGCGGATTTTAAACCTGGCTTAAAGTTTCTACTTTTAAGTATCTTTGCTACATCTTTTCTAACCATATAGATTGGTTAACATTGAATGTGGAAAGGTAAACTTTTAAATTCACTGTCATAGCTTGTACTTTCATATTGTATTTTCCTTCTTAATTATTTTAGGTATTGTAATGGTAACTCTTCTTTTTTTTCTTTGCCTTCCAGACAAATTATGAAAACAGAATATATAGTCTGAAAGTAGAATGTGGATCTAAATATCCAGAAGCTCCTCCATCAGTTAGATTTGTAACAAAAATTAACATGAATGGAATAAATAATTCAAGTGGGATGGTAAGTTAAAATAGTTATTTTATTTTCATATAACATATATAGTCAGGAGAAAGATTTTTTCCCCTGTGTGTGTGGTAGAGAAAATTGAATCCAGAGACATTCTACCTCCATGCTATACCCCCAGCCAACCATTTTTATTTTTTTATTTTGAAACAGGAAAACGGGCGTGGTGGCGCACGCTTGTAATCCCCGCGCTTGGAGGCTGAGGCAGGAGGATCACACAGGTTCGAAGCCAGCCTCAGCTACTTAGGCCCTCAGCAACTTAGTGAGACCCTGTTTCCAAATAAAATATAAAATAGATCTGGAAGTATAGCCCGGAGTAGAAAGCCTTTGGGTTCCACCTCCAGTACCACCACCCCCCCCCAAAAAAAAAAAAAAATATATATATATATATTTTTTTTTTAATGGGATTTAGGTTGTTGAGAGTCTCACTACATTGTTGAGGCTGTCCTCGAATCTGCAATATTCCTGTCTCAGCCTTCCAAGTACTGGAATTACAAACATGAGCCAACACAGTTGGCAAGAGAAAGCTTTAAAAAAAAAAACCTTTTTGTTCTGTTGAAAGACTAAAGATGTTTGTCTTCTGCTGTTTTTCTTCATAAGTCAGCCTGTCCTTAAAAACCTTACTGTACTTTCTTAGATAGATGTGATGATAACAATTTTTTGGTGTGTGGTACTGTGGTACTGAGGGTACCAGTGGCTTTTTTTTTTTTTTTTTTTTTTAACCTCTGAGCTATACTCCAGACCTATTTTATACTTTATATGGAAACAGGGTTGCACTAAGTTGCTGAGAGGCTTACTAAGTAGCTGAGGCTGGCTTCATACCTTTGGGATCTTCCTGTCTCAGCCGCCTAAGCACTGGGATTAGCCTCCTCAGCACTGGGTTTACAAGGGTGATGATAACACTTTTTTAGGGTTTTATAAATTGCATCACTAGCTGGGCATGGTGGCTCACTCTTGAAATCCCAGCGCTTGGGAGGCTGAGACAGGAGGATCACGCAGGTTCGAAGCCAGCTTCAGGTACTGAGTGAGGCTCTCAGCAACTTAGTGAGACCCTGTTACCAAATAAAATATAAAATAGGATAGGTCTGGGAGTACAGCTTGGAGGTAGAAAGCCTCTGGATTCCACCCCTAGTACTACCCAGAAATAAATAAATTGCATCACTTAGTCTTGCTTGAATTCTTTTTTTTTTCTCTTTTTTTTTTTTTTTTTCTCTTTCGGGTCTGGGGATGGAACCCAGGCGCATTATACCTCTGAGCTATACCCCCTGCCCTATTTTTTTTCCTTTATTTTGAAGCAGGGTTTCACTAAGTTGCAGAGGGCCTCACTAAGTAGCTGAGGCTGTCCACGAACCACGATCCTCCAGTCTCAGCCTCCCAAATGCTGGGATTACAAGCGTGCGCCACCATGTCTATCTTGAATTCTTATAATGAAAGATGACCATTTTTCCCCCTTGAATGTTACTTTCCTTTTAGGGTTAATGTGATATTATGAGGTTAATTATTCATGAAGAGTGTTTTTCTTTAAGAAACTAATGTGTCTGTTTGAACAGTTGGGGGTGATTATTTGGTTCTACGAACCCACTGTGTCTGTCTTCAAACTACCCCTCCCACCTTGGTATGCCAACGTCTGTCTTCCCTGAGAATGCTTCTAGCCGTCTGGTAGTTTTTGTGATTTACTGGATTTACTGGGAGTATAGTCTTTCAATGCCTAATATACAACACTGATAAATTCAGGTGTAAAGACTGTTTCTTTCTCTCAATTTTGGGAGGTGGTGGTGATACTAGACATTAAACTCAGATTCTTTCTATCTCTCTCTCTCTCTCTCTCTCTCTCTCTCTCTCTCTCTTTTTTTTTTTTTTTTTCAGTACTGGGGATGGAACCCTGGGGCATTCTACCTCTGAGCTATACTCCAGCCCTATTTTTTAGTCTTTATTTTGAAACAGATTCTCATTAAGTTGCAGAGAGCTTCAATAAGTAGCTGAAGCTGTTTGTGAACTGTGATCCTCAGATCTCAGCCTCCCAAGCATGGGATTACAAGCATGTGGCACCACGCCCACCTCCTTTGTTTTTGTTTTGAAACAGGTTCTTGCTAGTTTGCCGAAGCTGTTTCTGTGATCCTTCTGTTTCAGCCTCCCAAGTACTGGGATTACAGAAGTGTGCCACCATACCTTTCTAAATAGATTACCTTAATTGGTGGTTTTTATTTTCTTACACTTTTCTTTTTTTTGTGTATGTGAAACTAGGGATTGAACCCAGGGGCATTCTACCTCTGAGCCTAATCTCCAACCTTATTTATTTATTTATTTATTTATTTATTTATTTATTTATTTATTTATTTCAGTGTTAGGGATGGAACCCAGGGGCATTCTACCTCTGAGTTATACTCCCAGCCCTATTTTTTATTCTTTAATTTGAAACAGGGTCTCATTAGTTACAAAGGGCCTCACTAAGTAGCTGAGGCTATCTACGAACTGTGATTCTTCTTTCTCAGCCTCTCAAATACTGGGATTACAAGCATGGGCCACCACGCCTGGTCTTGTTATTCTTTTCTTATAGTCACCATATGTTTATTATTCTCTTTGTTGTTGGCCCATGCTTGTAATCCTATTGCTTGGGAAGATGAGACAGGAAGATTGCAGGCTTGTGGCCAGCCTCAGCTACTTAGGCTCTCTGTAACTTAGTGAGACCCTGCTTCAAAATAAAGAAGAAGAACTAGGGTTTGGGGTGTAACTCAGAGGTAGAATTGTGCCCCCGTTAACGCACACACATCCTCTTTGTTTAATTTTTGGTGTTTTGGGGGGGTGGGTCTGTGCTGGGATCACATATTTTTGATGTTTTTAAAAGGAACAAAGGAACAGAGCCAGGCGTGGTGGCACATGTTTGTAATTCCAGAGCTTGGGAGGCTGAGACAGGAGGGTTGCACAGGTTCGAAGCCAGCCTCAGTTACTAAGTGAGGCTCTCAGCAACTTACTGAGACCCTGTTTCCAAATAAAGTATAAAATAGGTCTGGGAGGAGAGCCTGGAGGTAGAAAGTCCCTGGGTTCTACCCCCATTACCACAAAAAAAATTAAAGAAAGAAACAGTTCTAGCTGGGCATTGTGGCACATGCTTATAATCCCAATATTTGGAAGATTGAGAAAGGAGGATAATGGTTTACAGACAGCCTCAGCTATTTAGGTCTTCTGCAACTTAGTGAGACCTTGTTTCAAAATAAAGAATAAAAAAAATAGGGCTGGGTGGGGCGTGGTGGTGTCCCCGCGCTTGGGAGGCAGAGACAGGAGGATCGCACAGATTTGAAGCCAGCCGCCGCGCGCACTGGCTTAGGAGACCCTATTTCCAAATAAAAAAATGTAAAAATAGGTCTGGAAGTGTAGCCCGGAGGTAGAAGGGCTTCCAGGAACCCCAGTACCACCACACACACACACACAAAATAGGGCTGGGAGTATAACTTGGAGGTAGAATGCCCCTGGGTTCCATCCCTAATACCACACACACACACACACACACACACACAAAAGAAAGAAAGAAAAGAAAAGAAAAAACAGTTCAGTTCTAACAGACAGGCCTTAGAGAATTATATAAGCAACATTTATATATCTTATACTTTAGTAAATCTTAACACTTGGCTTCATTGTAATAAATCTTTTCTTTTTTTAATGTAGATCTTTTAATGCAAAAAGCACATAAAGTTAACTCTGTGTGGCTTTCTCCTCTTTCCACAGCAAGAATGGTGTTTATAATTTCTTGTATAATTATTATATGTTCACTGTGCATACATGTGTCTACTTCTGGATCATATCACTTTATTGTGTCTGTGCTACTGGGCATTGATCCCAGGGGCATTCTACCTCTGAGCTACACCCCAGCCCTATTTTTTGTTTTTGTTTCTTGTGGGTCTGGGGATGGAACCCAGGGACATTTGACTTCCAAGGTACACCCTCTGCCCTATTTTTTATTCTTTTTTTTTTTTTTTTTTTTTTTGGTGGTGGTGGTACTGGGGTTCCTGGAAGCCCTTCTACCTCTGGGCTACACTCCCAGACCTATTTTATACTTTTTTTTATTTTTGGAAGCAGGGTCTCTTAAGCCAGCGCGGCTGGCTTTGAACCTGCGCAATCCTCCTGTCTCCGCCTCCCAAGCACGGAGATTACAAGTGTGCACCACCACGCCCGGCCTATTCTTTATTTTTGAAACAGGGTCTCACTAAGTTGTGGAGGGCCTCGCTAAGTAGCTGAAGCTGTCCGTGAACCGTGATCCTCTTGTCTCAGCCTCCCAAGTGCTGGGATTATAAGTGTGCGCCACCACGCCTGGCCACCCCAGGCTTTCACAAGTTACTGTGATCCTCCTGTCTTGGCCTCCCAAGTACTGGACCACATGGGTATTGTATCGTTTTTGGTACATGTTAGTGGTTTTTAAGGTCATCTTTGTTGAACCATGGGAATTATATTCCTTGTTTTTGCTGTTTAATCCTCCATTTTCCACTTGATGGGCACTTCATTTATTTTCATTTTCACTTAAAAGATGTTGCAGAGCTCTGCATGGTGTTGCATGCCTGTACCTTACTTGGGACAGGTTCAAAGCCAACCTCAGCAACTTAGCAAAACCTTGATTTAAAAGGACTACCAAAGCTGGACAAGGTGGCACATGCTGTAATTCTAGCATTTAGGAGGCTGAGACCAGAGGATCACGGTTTGTGTGGACAGCTTTAGCTACTTAGGCCCTCTGCAACTTAGACCCTGTTTCAAAATAAAGAATACAGGCTGGGTTTGGTGGCACACACTTCTAATACCCGCACTTGGGAGGTGGAGATAGGAGGATCACGAAGGTTTGAAGCCAGCCTCTGCTGGCTTAAGAGACCCTGTTTCCAAATAAAAATATAAAAATAGGTCTGGGAGTATAGCCCGGAGGTAGAAGGGTTTTCAGGAACCCCAGTACCAACAAAAAACAAACAAAACAAAACAAAAAACAAAATAAAGAATACAAAATAAGGCAAGGGGTGTAGCTTGGAGCTCAAATATCCCTGGGTTCCATCCCCAACCCCCCCCCAAAAAAAAAAAAAAAGACTACCAGAAATAAAACACACACAAAAAAAAGATAAAAGGGAAAAATTAGCCAGGCGTGGTGGTGCATGCTTGTAATCCCTGCACTTGGGAGGCGGAGACAGGAGGATTGCGCAGGTTCGAAGCCAGCCTCACTGGCTTAAGAGACCCTGTTTCCAAATAAAAAAGTATAAAAATAGGTCTGGAGTGTAGCCTGAAGGTAGAAGGGTTTCCAGGAACCCCATTACCACAAAAAAAAAAAAGGAAAAATTACTGTTGAATTTTCTAAACCCTTTTCCTGAATTTCTCTCTCTCCTGAAGACTCACGACGCTCAGTTCATGAATGTGCTTTGAGTAGCACTTATCTTGGGAGTCTACCTAACTGTAGAATGTGTGTGGAGCTGTGGTGCTTGTTTTCAGCTCCATGAAACACTGCCAGGCTGTTTTGTGCATGGTTGTGTTAAGGTCTATCACACTTTTGGCATAAATGTGTCTTGTGAATGTACAGCCCTTCTGGTTTCACCTGGATGGGGGTTCTGTTTTGTGGTACTGGAAATTGATTCTAGAGTCATTCTACCTCTGAGCTATACCCCCAGACTGATTTTTAAATTTCTTTGTCTCTTTTTGCAATACTGGGGATTGAATGTAGGGGCATTCTATCTCCAAGCTATACCCTCAGCCCTATTTTATTCTTTATCTGGAAACAGGGTCTCATCTCACTAAGTTGTGGAGAGCCTCACTAAGAAGCTAATGCTGTTCACGAATCTGTGATCCTACTGTCTCAGCCTCCCAAGTACTGGGATTATAACATGTACCACCAGGCCTAGCTGGTTTATTTCTTATTTGGAAACGGGGTCTCACTAGGTTGCTGAGAGCTTCACTAATTTGCCGAGGCTATCCTTGAACCTGTAATCTTGTCCCTGCTTTACAAGAACTAGGATTACAAGACTGTGCCACCATGCCTAGCTTTGGATGGGGGCTTTGAAACTAGAAAAATAAGGAGTGTAGGTATATGCTTAAAGGGGTGGGAAGGTAGGATGAATATATTAGATATTCCTTGCTTTGCAAGTAGTAGGATTACAAGAGTGTGCCACCATGCCCAGCTTTGGATGGAGAGTTTGAAAATAGAAAAATAAGGAGTGTAGGTATATGCTTAATGGAGTGGGAAGATAGGGTGAATGTAATATCAGTTTGATAGCTATAAATTTGAATTATCCTTTTTATAACTTAGTAAATAGAATTTACATTGACCACTGGTGATTGTTCTAGGATAGGTTTACACTTTGAGGCTACTGAAGTACCTAATTAATTATTGTTTGTAAGTAGTAATGGTGTGGCTTTGGTAATATGGTTTAATGAACTTGGCCACATTATTGCTTGTGGGTGGTTAGCACTGTAAGGCATAAATCATAGTACTTTATGCTGAGGTTTCATGTTTTGGAGGTTATTGTATATTATAGATTGATAAGATGCAGATTTTGTTCTGACGTGATATTTATTTTCTCATGGTCTTTCTCCCCACTTCATCTTTTTTTTTTTTTCTTCTTCCCTTTTTGCACTTTGCTGGCATTTCTCAGGGTTTGCAATCACTTATGTTTATTTAACTACCATTTACATCCAAGTATTTGTTTCTGCTTTGGAAGTAGCTTGATATTCTCTTCACTGATTTTATAAACTGTTATTCATTTACAGATTGTTTAAAATGAGCGAAAGGGGTGGCTACTTGTTAAAGCATTATATATGTGCATATATAGAGAGAGGGGGGAGGGAGGGAGGGAGGGAGGGGGGGGAGAGAGAGAGAGAGAGAGAGAGAGAGAGAGAGAGAGAGAGAGAGAGAGAGAGAAAGAATATGCGCGTGTGCGCGCAAGTGTGGTGGCAGAGACGGGATTGTGCAGGTTCGAAGCCAGCCGTGCTGGCTTAGGAGACCCTGTTTCCAAATAAAACCTATAAAATAGGTCTGGGAGTGTAGCCCGGAGGTAGAAGGGCTTCCAGGAACCCCAGTACCACCAAAAAAAAAAAAAAAAAAAAAGAGTAGAGCTGGAGGTGTAGCTTGGAGGTAGACTGTCCTGGATTCCATCCCCAGTACTGCAAAAAACAAACAAAAAAACCCAAACCAAAAACAAGTCATAGATCTGCTATATTCAAAGGGAGGGTTTACATAGGGCTCGAATATAGGAGTTGGAGATCTTTGGGAGCCTTTTAAAAAACCTGCCTTCACCTGGGCGTGGTGGTGCACATGCACTTGTAATCCCCACCCTTGGGAGGGTGAGACAGGAGGATCATACAGGTTCAAAGCCAGCCTCAGCCTACTTAGTGAGGTTCTCAGGATAAGAATAAGGCTGAATTGTTTGTGGCTACTGAGAAGTGATGAAGGCTGTCTGTCTATCTGTCTTATCTTTCTGTCTGTCTGCCTATCTACCTATCTAACTAATCTATCATTGTGGTACTGGGAATTAAACCCAGGGGCATTTTACCTTTGAACTGTGCCTCCTGCTTCTTTTTATTTTATATTTCGAAAGAGGGTCACTAAGTTGCACCACCCTTTTTTGAAATCAGTGCTTCTTATTCTTTTTTTTATTGTTTTGACTACTCTTGGTTTAATTCTCATAGAGATGTTAGGCTTAGCTATATATATATATATATATATATATATATATATATATGTATATGTATATGTATATGTATATGTATATGTATATGTATGTATATATATTTTTTTGGGGGGGTGGAACTGAATTGAACCCAGGGCATTCTAATTCTGAGCTAAAGCCCAGCCCTATTTTTTATTCTTTATTTTGAAACAGGGTTTCACTAAGTAGTCAAGGCTGGCCATGAATATGCAATCCTCCTGTCTCAACCTCCCAAGTACTGGAATTTTAAGTTTATACCACCATGCCCAGTTTCAGCCTTGTCATTTCTGGAGAAAGAGAAAAAGGAATTTGAAATTTTGATAAGAATTTTATTGCATTTATAGATCAAGTTGAGGGATTTTGTCATCTTAATAATATTAAATCTTCTGAACAATATACAGTTTTTCTTTTTTTTTTTTTCCGGTACTGGGGATGGAGCCCAGGGGGCATTTGACCTCCAAGCTACACCCCCAGCCCTATTTTTTATTCTTTATTTTGCAACAGGATCTCACTGAATTGCAAAGGGTCTCATTAAGTAGTAGCTGAGGCTGTCTGCGAAACTGGATCCTCCTGTCTCAGCCTCACAAGTGCTGGGATTACAAGCCTGCGCCATCACACCTGGATTTTTCCCAGCCCCATTTTTTATTCTTTATTTTGAAACAGGGTCTCATTATGTTGCGGAGGGCCAAGTAACTGAGGCTGGCCTTGAACCCATAATCCTCCTTTCTCAGTGTCCCAAGTACTAGGAGTACAAGTGTGTGCCACCACACCCGTCTTTCAGTGTATTTTATTCTTTTGGATCATATTGTAAAAGGCATTCTGTTCTCAAGTTTTGTTTTCAAATTATTTATTCCAAGTGTCAGAAATAAAAATGCTTAAGCCAGGCATGGTGGCGCACGCTTGTAATCCCAGCATTCAGGAGGCTGAGACCAGATGATCACGGTTCGCGGACAGCTTCAGCTATATAGTGAGGCCCTCCACAACTCAGTGGGACCTGGTTTCAAAATAAATACTAAAAAATAGGACAGGATGTTTGGCTCGGAGGTCGAATTCCCCCGGGTTCCATCCCCAGACCTGCAAAAAAAAAAAAGAAATACAAATGCTTTTTATTTTATATATGGATCCTATATCTTGTGGCCTGCTGAGTTAGTAACTCTAATAGGTTCCTTAGAATTGTCTCTATAGCTGGGCGTGGTGGCACATGCTTGTAATCCCAGAACTTGGGAGGCTGAGAAAGGATTGCATGGGTTCAAAGCTAGCCTCAGCTACTTAGTGAGGCTCTCAGGAACTTAGTGAGACCCTGTTTCCTATAAAATATAAAAATTGTTCTGGGAGTGTAGCCTGGAGGTAGAAGGCCTCCTGGTTTTCATCCCCAGTAACACACACACACACACACACACACACACACACACGGCCCCTTGGGATACATACGTGTGCGTGCACACCCACCCATCCACCCACCACCTCCAAAAAAGAAGGGGGTAACTACAGACATCTTTGTTTTTGTTCCTATTCTTAGGAAAAAAGCATTGGGGTGGTTGAGAAAGGAGGATCACAGTTTGTGGGCAGCCTCAGCTACTCAGTGAGGCCCTTTGCAACTCAGTGAGATCCTGTTTCAAAATAAAGAATAAAAAATAGAGCTAGGGGTGTAGCTCAGAGGTAGAGAACCCTTGGGTTCCATCCCCAATACTGCAAAAAATATTACTTTTGCATCTTTTGGAATTAAGAATTTTATTCTTTATTATGCTAATAGATGGTGTATTATATATATATATTTTTTTGTGGTACTGGGGTTCCTGGAAATCCTTCTACCTCCAGGCTACACTCCCAGACCTTTTTTTATACTGTTTTATTTGGAAAGAGGGTCTCTTAAGCCAGCACACCTGGCTTCGAACCTGCGCGATCCTCCTGTCTCCACCTCCAAAGCGCGGGGATTACAAATGTACGATACCACGCCTGGCTTTGATTAAAATACTGAACCTAAGCTAAATGTGGTGACACAGACTTATAATCCCAGTACTTTGGAGGCAGAGACAGGAGGATCGCAAGTTCAAGGACAGCCTTAGTAACTAAGTGAGGCTCTCAGCAACTTTGTGAAACCCTATCTTTATTTTATTTTTTTTTAATTTTTTTGCGGGTCTGGGGATGGAACCTATGGGTATTCGATCGCCAAGCTATACCCCCTGCCCTATTTCTTATTTATTTTGAAACAGGGTCTAAGTTGCGGAGGGCCTCACTAAGTAGCTGAGGCTGTCTGCAAATCACGATCCGCCAGTCTCAGCCTCGCGAATGCTGGGATTACAAAGGTGTGCCACCATGCCCGACTTGAGACCGTACCTTTAAATGAAAAATAAAATAGAGCTGGAAGAATGCCCCTGAGTTCAATCCCTAGTACTCTCTTTCCCCACACACATATACACAAAATTGAACCTATATTGCATTCTGGGATAAATCTCACTTGGTATATATTTTAAATGTTGCTCAAGTTTAGCCATAGGTGAAAGTTTATGGCCTCTGGGGTCTTTTTTTAATTTTTTAAATTAATTAATTGGATGCGTGCTGAAGGCTGTGCGAGAGGTGGCCAGGAACCTTAGCAGACAGGAGCTCCAGCCCCTTCTTCTGTCAGTGTTCACCATGGAAGATTAAGGGAATACATTGGCATGAAACCTAAAAAGAGATGGAGTTAGCAGCTCTAACCTAAACTTAAGTGTTTGATATTTGTCCAGATTTTGAGTCACCGCATTATAGAGAGGAACTTTCTAAGGTTATATGATTAAGAAGGAATTTATAAATATTTACAAAGTATTTAATGTTTCTTTCTTTTCTTTTTTCTTTTTTTTTGTGGTACTGGGGATGGAACCCTTCTACCTCTTGGCTATACTCCCAGACCTATTTTAAATTTTATTTGGAAGCAGGGTCTCTTAAGCCAGTGTGGCTGGCTTCTAACCTGTGCGATCCTCCTGTCTCCGCCTCCCAAGTGTGGGGATTACAAGCATGAGCCACCACACCTGGCTAATATGTTTACTTCTAATGGCCAAAGTGTATTATGTGTGTTTTATAAAATACAGAAAAGCTCATGTGTCTGCACATGTGTGCACATACACAGACACTTTTAGGAAGTTCCTGTTGAGGATTTTTCCTAAAAATTATACTGATTCTTTTTTTGTTTTTCTTTCTTTTTTTTTTTTTTTTGTGGTGCAGAGGATGGAACTCAGGGATGTTCTACCTCTGAATTACATCTATTTTATTTTTTCTTTTGAAACTGCCTAAGTTGCTGAGGATGACAGTGAATCTGTGTGCCACCACACCCAGCTGAATTATACTGGTTCTGAACATATAATTTTACATCATACTTGTTAATTCTGTAAATTCATAATAGATCATCCTTTTTTTTTTTTTTTTTTTTTTTTTTTTTGGTGGTACTGGAGGTGAAACCCAGGGGCCTTCTAACTCCAGGCTATACCCTCAGACTGATTTTGTATTTTATTTGGAAACAGGGCTCACTAAGTTTCTGAGAGCCTTACCAAACTGCTGAGGCTGGCTTCAAACCTGCAATCTTACTCTCTCAGGCTCCCCAGTACTGGGATTACAAACGTGTGCCACCATGCCCAACTCCATAATAGATCATTCTTATGTTAAAAAGTGCCAGCTGGCTGGGCATGGTGGTGCATGCTTGTAATCCCTGTGCTTGGGAGGCTGAGATAGGAGGATCGCACAGGTTTGAAGCTAGCCTCATCTGGCTTAAGAGACCCTGTTTCCAAATAAAATATAAAATAGGTTTGGGAGTGTAGCCTGGAGGTAGAAGGCCCCTGGGTTCCATCCTCAGTACCACTCAAAGGAAAAAAGTACCAGCTGGTTATGGTGGCACACGTCTGTAATCCTAGTACTTGGGAGGCTAAGACAGGAGGATCACAGGTTCAAGATCAGCCTCAGCATCTTAGCAAGAGTCTCAGGACTAGTGAAGATACTGTTTCAAAATTAGAAAAAAACAGAAATAGGGCCAGGGTGGTGGCACACACTTGTAATCCCAGCATTGGGGAGGCTGAGAAAGGAGGATCGCGGTTTGCGGACAGCCTCAGGTACTTAGGGAGGCCCTCTGCAACTCAGTGAGACCCTGTTTCAAAATAAAGAATAAAAATTGGGCGGGGGGGTGTAGCTTAGAGGTAGACTGCCCCTGGGTTCCACCCTAGTACTGCAAAATAAATAAATAAACTGAAATAGGTCTGAAGCTGGGAATGGTGGCTCACGTTTGTAATCCTAGCATTTGGGATGCTGTTTCAAAATAAAGAATAAAAAATAGGGCTGGGTGTGTAGCTTGGAGGTAGAATGCCCCTGGGTTTTATTTCTGGTACCATTAAAAAAAAAAAGGTAAAAGGTCTGGGGATTGTAGCTCAGGCAAAATGCCCCTCAGTTCAGTTCCCATACTGAGAATACAGGGATGCACCACCATGCATAGTTGGTGCCATAGTACTTTAATCTTAGAAGTTAATTGTACTTTTGTCCTTCCCCTTTCAGGTGGATGCACGAAGCATACCAGTGTTAGCAAAATGGCAAAATTCATATAGCATTAAAGTTGTACTTCAAGAGCTAAGACGTCTAATGATGTCCAAAGAAAATATGAAGCTTCCACAGCCACCAGAAGGACAGACATACAACAATTAATTTTAATGGATCTCACACTTGTCTTAAATCAACAACCTTCTACTCATATTAATGTCTTGATTAAATATCACAATGCAAAATACCCACACATTACATAAAGAATGCCAGCTGGTAAACATAACCTGGACATTTGTAAGAATATATTTAATATATGTACACCCATTATGTTTTCAGGTAACAGGAGGAAAAATGCAGCACAATTTTTCTTTCTCTTGTTAAGGCACTGTCATTTAAACGAACCTGGAGTCCTCAAAATAGAATTCAGGTTTACAAGAAGAAAACATGGCAAGAAATGTCAGTTGGCAGTGGAAACGTGAGTTTCTGGAAAGGAAAATCTCAGTAAGGAAAAAGAGAAAGGTCTTGCTTTACCCATCTTGCTTAGCGAATGCGCTGCAGTTGAAATTGTTTAACATAGCAGGTACAATAAATATTGTCACAAATTGTGGTAATTGTTGAAGCGGTGTGGGTGCTGACTACTAGTAGTATCAAAAATATGTCCAGGATTGTTTTGATACCTGTATTTATAATAAAATGTTGGGGGGTGGATGAATTTCTGTTAAAAGCTGTTCCTGTGTGTTATGTGTAACAGACATGGTAAATATTTGTTTACAGTCTTTGTTTAATAAACCATGCATTTAAGTTTAAGTCAACAAAAAAGAAATAGGTGTATGAATATGTGATTTTGAGGTTAAAGTTAGTCTTAAAATGTAAATAAAATGTGGAATGTGTCTTCAGAGACTGTGCCATTTCTATTTTGTTGATGTAGATGTATTTGTTCAGTACCTTGCCAAGGTAACAAAAAAATTGAATTATTTTAACTTCATCAATACACAACCTTTATTTTATTTATCCTATCTTGTATGCTTGTGAATTGAAATTTATAAAGTATATACTTAACACATTATATAATTAGATTAATTTCTTTTTTGGACTAGGAGGAATCCAGGTATTTTGAATTTGATTTCACTAGGATTGATAAATAAAAATATCTTCTGAATTCTAATAATGTCTGTAGAAAATAAAAATTGCAAATTATTCATGCCAGGCGTGGTTGTGCACACTTGTAATTCCAGCATTTGGGAGGCGGAGACTGGAGGATCATGGTTGGTGGACAGCCTCAGCTATATAGCAAGGCCATTCACAAGTCAGTGAGACTCTGTTTCAAAAATGCACCTAAGTTCCATCCCCAGTACCACAAAACACAAAACAAGACAAATTATTCAAACAGTTTTTTTTCATAAAAGCTTTTTTTATTAGTTTTCCACAATGCTTTTTTTTTTTTTTTTTTTTTGCAGAACCCAGGGACATTTCTACCTCGAGCTACACCCCAAGGCCCCCCCCCCTTTTAGTCTTTTTATTTTCTTTTATTTCATTTTATTTTTTGGTGGTACTGGGGTTCCTGGAAGCCCTTCTTATATCCGGGCTATACTCCCAGACCTATTTTTTTTATTTTTGGAAACAGGGTCTCTTAAGCCAGCGTGGCAGGCTACAAACCTGCGTGATCCTCCTTTCTCCTTCTCCCAAGCGCGGGGATTACAAGTGTGCGCCACCATGCCTGGCTAGTCTTTTTATATTTGAAACAGGGTTTCACTGAGTTGTGAAGGTCCTTGCTAAGTAGCTGAGGCTGTCCCTGAAGTGTGATCCTTTGTCTCCGCTTCCTGAATGCTGGGATTACAAGCATGCACCACTCTGCCTGGCCTCCTCGAAGCTTTTGATTTAGATTTAGCTAATTGGAGATGTTTTTTCCTTTAATTAATGCTTTTTTGTGCATGTGTATATGTGTGTGTGTGTGCTGGAGATGGAACCAGGGGCCTCATGCATGCTAAGTAGGCATTTACCACTGAGCCCCTAATTAATGTGTTTAACACTAATAAGGATTGACTTTATCCATCTATTCATCCAATTTTTTTTTTTTTTTTTTTTTTTTTTTGTGTGTGTGTGTGTGTTTTACTGGGAATTGAACTCAGGGGCATCCTATCTCCAGGTTACACCCGGGCTTTTTTTAATAGTCTATTTTGAGATAGGGTCTCACTAAGTTTCAGAGGGCCTAAATAGCTTAGGCTGGCTTTGAATCTGTGATCCTCCTGTCTCAGTCTCCCAGGTAGTAGGATTACAAAGTGTGCACCACCACACCTGGCTGAAAATGTTTTTTAATGAGTTCACTGAAGAATATTCAGAGGCAGTCATTTTGCCAATCTTAATACTTTGTCTCATTCTTTGTAGGCAAATCTAAATGGTAATTGTCAAGATATAAAAATAAACCGGGCGTGGTGGCGCACGCTTATAATCCCTGCGCTTGGGAGGCAGACAGGAGGATCATGCAGGTTCGAAGCCAGCCTCACTGGTTTAAGAGACCCTGTTTCCAAATAAAAATATAAAAAATAGGTGTCTCAGAGTGTAGCCCAGAGGTAGAAGGGTTTCCAGGAACCCCAGTACCACCAAAACAAAACAAAAAAAACCCTTGAGCAGCCTCTGTGTATGTGTGTGTGTGTGTGTGTGTGTGTGTGTGTGTGTGTGTGTGTGTGTGTGTCTGGGTATTGAACCTAGGGGTATTTTACCTCAGAGCTACATCCCAGCCCTATTTTATTTGTGAACAGGGTCTCACTAAGTTACTGACAGCCGAACTACCTTTATTTTTAGTCAGTAGTGTATTAAAGTCTATGATAGGTTGTCCATTATTTCAATATGGTTAATCTATTTTTTAAATTTTTGGTATTGGGAATTGAACCCAGGGACGGACATTATACATCCAAACTGCACCCCTAACCCTATTTTTTATTCTTTTGAAAGAGAATCTCACTAAATTGCAGAGCCTGCAATCATGTCCCAGCCTCCCAAGTACTGGTATTACAGGTATGTGCCACCACACCTGGCTGGCTAATCTATTTTAATGATCAAAGATGTCTTTAAGCCAGGCATGGTGGTACATGCTTGTAAACCCCCAGCCGAGACAGGAGGATTGCAGGTTCATGGCCAGCCTTAGCTACTTAGTGAGGCCCTCCGCAATTTAGTGAGACCTTGTTTCAAAATGCTTGGAGGCTCCTGGGTTCAGTCAATAGTACCAAAAAAAAATTGTCTTCAAAGATTTTTTTTTTTTTTTTTTTTTTTTTGGTGGTACTGGGGTTCCTGGAAGCCCTTCTACCTCGGGGTTACACTCCCAGACCTATTTTTACATTTTCATTTTGGAAACAGGGTCTCCTAAGCCAGCGCGCGGCTGGCTTCCAACCTGCGTGATCCTCCTGTCTCCGCCTCCCAAGCGCGGGGATTACAAGCGTGCGCCACCATGCCCGGCGTCTTCAAAGATTTTTAAAATGATATATAACATACACAAACTGGGCATGGTTCGACACTAGTCTCAGCAACTTAGTGAGATCCTGTTTCAAAATTTATAAAGGGGGGCATGCTGTGGGTGTGGCTTGGAGGCAGAACACCCTTGGGTTCAATCCCTAATGCCGCCCATACCATACATATATAGATTAGCACATATGTAATTTATTAAAAAATATATATATTTGGTACTGGGGATGGAACCCAAGGACATTTTACCTCCAAGCTACACCCCCAGCCCCATATAACAACAAGTTTAAGTTTTGAAACAGGGTCTCACTGAGTTGCAGAGGGCCTCACTAAGTAGCTGAGGCTGTCCATGAACCACGATCCTCTTGTCTTAGCCTTCCAAATCCTGGGATTACAAGCATGCATCACCACACCTGGCTTAGTCTTTAATTTTTTTTTTTTTTTTTTTTTTTTTTTGGTGGTACTGGGGTTCCTGGAAGCCCTTCTACCTCCGGGCTACACTCCCAGACCTATTTTTACATTTTTATTTGGAAACAGGGTCTCCTAAGCCAGTCCGAGCGGCTGACTTTGAACCTGCGCGATCCTCCTGTTTCTGCCTCCCAAGCGCGGGGATTACAAGCGTGCGCCACCACGCCTGGCTTTAATTTTTTTTAATAGTTAAAGGAGATTGAAGTGAATTGCATGGAAACTATGGAGACTGGTAACTGATGTTCTCACGGTCTCTGATAACTTTTTTTCCACTTTAAAAACTTGTCATACACAGAAGCTAGTAATTTCTTGATGCAGTTGGTGGCCAAAGTTCTGGTCTTTTGGTTGCTCTTGCATCCTCTTTCCTTGCTCCATGTCCATCCTTGTGAAAGTACTCGTCCTGGCTGTGTTGTGGAGTCACTTCTGATCATGCTTTTTCCCCTCCTTTGTTTTGGAGGGGTGAGTGCAGAAGCCTGCATGTCAGTTCACTAGTTCAGTCAAAGCCGAATCTACTTTGCATGTCACACTGAGCTGTAAGTGGTTCTCTTAAACACTGTTGGTACAGGAGTTAACACAGTTGTCCAAATGACAGTCATGTTTCCAAGATGACAGTTTTTTTTTTTTTTTCCCCCAGTACTGGGGATGGAGCCCAGGGGCATTCTACCTGAGCTATACCCACAGCCCTATTTTGTATATTTTATTTTGAAATAGGGTCTCACTGAGTTGCAAAGGGCCTTACTATGTAGCCGAGCCTGGCTATAAACCACGATTCCTCTTGTCTCAGCCTTCCCAATGCTGGAATTACAAATGTTGGCTACCATGCCCGGATGAGATGGTAGTATTTTTATTTTTTTATTTTTATTTTTCGTGGTACTGGAGATGGAACCAAGGGGCATTCTACCTTTCTTTTTTTTTTTTTTGCGGAACTGGGAATGGAAACCAGGGGCATTCGACCTCCGAGGTACACCCCGTGCCCTATTTTTTATTCTTTATTTTGAAACTGGGTCTCACTGAGTTGCAAAGGGCCTCACTAAGTAGGTGAGGCTGTCCGTGAACCGTAATCCAGTCTCAGCTCCCGAATGCTGAGATTACAAGTGTGTGCCACCACACCCAGATTTATAAAGAGCAATCTGTTGAACAGACAGCATGCAGTAGAAGGCATTCTATTTCTGAGCTACACTCCCAACCCTATTTTTAGTTTAGTTTTTTTTTTTTTTTCTTCTTTTGTTGTGCTTGGATGAAATCTAGGGGCCTTCTATCTCTGGGTTACATTTCTAGGCCCATTGTATATTTTATTTGGAAACAGGGTCTCACTAAGTAGCTGAGGCTGGATTTGAACCTGCGAGATACTCCTGGCTCAGCCTCCCAAGTACTGGTATTACAAGCTGCGTCACAACACCCAGCTTTTTCGTCTATTTTATTTTTCAAATGGTCTCACCAAGTTGCAAAGGCCTCACCAAGTAGTTGAGGCTGTCCGAAGACCACGATTCTCTGTTCTCGACCTCTCCAGTGCTGGGATTACAAACTTGCTCCACCACATCCAGCAAGATGGCAGTTTGACATAGTTTTCTTCTCTGCTTTTGCAAAGTGGCTAAGGTATGTGGGAGTGTGTGGTATCTATCACCTTTCAAATTAATTGTAAGGTTGCCTTAGAGCTTTGTTTAAAAGGCTAATGAGGGGCGAGCGTGGTGGCGTGCGCAATTCCCGGGCTTGGGAGGCGGAGACAGGAGGATCCCGTAGGTTTGAAGCCAGCCGCATGGGCTTAAGAGACCCTGGTTCCAAAAATGAAGTAGGTCTGGGAGTGTAGCCCGAAGGTAGAAGGGCTTCCAGGAACCCCAGTAAAACCACACACACACACACACACACACACACACACACACACACACAAAAGGCTAGTGAGACCCCCGATAATAATATGTTAATAAAGAATAAAAAATTAAATTTTTGTCCTGTTAGGTCAGTTTTGTATTTTAATGGTTTTAATTAATAGTTTTCAGAATTGATAATTAAAACTTTTTTTAGCAGATTAATGACATTTGTTTAGGCATTTCAAACAATGTTTTTGTGTATAGCTTTTAAAGATTTCAGAAACATTTGAAAGTATAGCCAGTGGTATTTTAATCTTTTGGCTATAAAAACAAAATTTTAGCTGGATGTGGTTGTGCACACCTACAATCCCAGTATTTGGGAGGCTGAGATAGGAGGATCACAGGTTCGTGGCCATTTTCAGCTACTTAGGTCCTCCACAACTTAGTGAGACAGTGTTTCAATATAATAAAAAAGAGGACTGGGGTATAGCTTAGAGGTAGAATGCCCCTGGATTAAATTCTCAGAACTGTAAACTAACAAACCCCCAAACAGCAAAGTTTATAATGCTTACAATTTTTGATGGGTGTTGAACCCAGGGGCATTCTACCTCTGAACTATTCCACAGTCTTTTATTTTTCTTTATTTTGAAATAGGGTCTTGTTGCGTGCTGAGGCTTTCACCAAGTTGTTGAGGCTGTCCTTTGAACCTGTTAAACTGTTTTAGCCTCGGAAGTACTGGGATTACATGTGTGTGCCACCATGTCCAGCCATAAAATTTACAATTTTGTTATCCTTTCAAAAGATTACACCTCTCTGAGCTCTGGTGCATACCTCTCTGAGCTCTGGTGCACACTTGTAATATCAGCAGTTTGGGAGTATTTTCAGTATTTTGGAGGCTGAGAGAGGAGGATTGTAGGTTCGTGACCAGCCTCGGCTACTTAGGCACTAAAGTACTTAGTGAGACCCAGTTTCAAAAATGAAGAAAAAATAGGGGTGTAGCTTGAAGGTAGAATGTCTCTGGGTTCTAACTTCAGTACCGCAAAAAAAAAAACAAAAAAAACAAAAAAAACAACAACAACAACAAAAAGATTACACCTAAGGTGGTCGTGGTAGGTCATGCCTGTAATTCAGTACTTGGAAGGCTGAGACAGGAGGATCACAGATTTGCAGCCAGCCTCAGCTACTTAGTGAGGCCTGCAATTTAGTGAGACTGTTTCAAACTAAAGAATAAAAAATAGGACTGGTGGTGTAACTTGGAGGTAGAATGCCCCTGGGTTCAGTCCCCAATCCCCAGTACCAAAAAAAAAAAAAAAAAAAAGATATTTTGAGGGCTTACAGAGAGCTAATGAATGATATCTTTTTTTTTTTAAATTTTATTTTATTGGTGCACTGTATTCATACATCATAGTGGGATACAAACTTTTGTAGACATACATGCACACATCGCCCAGTCAGCCCCCACCCGATCCCCACCCCATTCTCTCCCTATCCCTCCCTCCCATGCTTGGCTTAGTGGTTGACATCTAGTATTATAGCAATTTATCCAAAATTAAAAATGATAATCTCACATAACAGTTTCATTTGTCTGATACCAAGCTTTTGATGACTTAAAGATAACATTTCAATATTTCTTTTTGCTTTCTTTCTTACCAGAGAATATTTTTTTCTTTTTTTTAGGTGAAACTATCATATATTTATTTTTCAGAAAAAAATCTATCCTGATATGGAATATGGACTCTAGATACCCAAAACAATCTCGAAGCAAAAACAAAGCTAGAAGATGTATATTTTCTGATTTCAAACTATATAAAGCTACAATAATTGAAACAGTGTAGTACTGTTCTAAAGGCAGATATATAGACCATTGGAGTTAAATACAAGCCTAGAGCTAACTTCTTCCCTATATTGCCAAGTTATTTTTGACAAGGTTTCCACGAAGATTTGGTGGTGGAAATAATAATTTTTTAACTAAATATTGTTGAAAAATAATAATTACATGGAAAAGAATAAAATTGGACCCTTACCTAATCCCATATACAAATATTAACTCAAACTAGATAAAAGACCTAAATATAAATCTTAAGACTATAAACTTTTAGGAGAAAATCTGGGTCATAAAACCTCACAACATTGAAATTGGCAGTGATTTCTTGGATATGATTTCAATGGCACAGGCAACAGAAGAATATACAAACTCCCTAAAAAATAAAAGAAAATATTGTATATCCAAAGACAATGTAAACAGAGTTAAAAGTTACTAATAGAATTGGATAAAATATTTCCAAATGCTATATCTGAAGGTATATTAATATTCCAACTAGAAATCCTAAAAATTAACAACAATAAAGGCAAACAATACAATTTAGAGATAGGTAAAAGACTAACATAAATAATGAATCTCCACAGATAACCAATCTTAGTTGTCTGTTGGATGGAAACTCTTGATTCTCTGGTTCTGGTGAGTGTTACCTATTTCTTCTTTGTAGTTAATCTCTTTGAGTATTTTCTCTAGCGCTGGTTTTGAAGACATAAATTCCTTGAGTTTCTGTTTGTCATGGAAGCTTCTTATTTCTCCATCTAATTTGATAGAAAGTTTTGCTGGATAGGAAATTTTTGGCTGGAAGTTGTTTTCTTTCAGAGTTTGGAATATGTTACTCCAAGCCCTTCTGGCTCTCATGACTTGGTTTGGGAAGTCTGGAGTGATTCTAATTGGTTTGCCTCTGAATGTCACTTGGCCCTTTGTTTTTGTTGCCTTTAAGATTCTCTGCTTGGCTTCCACATTGGTCATTTTGACAATTATGTGGCGTGGGGATCCTCTTCTCTGATCCTGTCTAAAGGGAGTTCTATAAGTTTCCTGGACCTGTGTATTGACCTCTTGCTCTATATTTGGAAAATTTTCTGCTATTACTTCCTTGAAGAGATTGTTGATCCCTTTGGTATCACTTTCTTTTCCCTCCTCTATTCCAATTATTCTTAGGTTAGCTCTCTTAAGGTGGGCCCATATTTCTTCAATGTCAGATTCCTGCTGTTGGATATCTTTTTCTAGATTAGAAACTATGCATTCATTTTTGGATTGCTCATCTTCTAAGAGCGAGATTCTGTTCTCCATGTGGTCTAATCGTTTGTTTGTGCTTTGAATTGAGGCCTTTACTTCATTAATTGCATCCTTTATCTCTTTTTGGCTCTCTCTGAATTCTTTTCGAAGCACCTCTATTATTTCTACAGTTATTTTCCTGATTTGATCTTCTAGAAATCTCTGATTTTCTGTTTTATCAGGTTCTGATGTTGTGGGGTTGTGCACATTCATTACTTCAGTGTTATTCCTCTTTCCCATGATTTCGGAGGTTTGTGCCTTCTCTGGGTTCTTCCCTTGGGTCACTATGGCTTCACTTAAGGTGCTCTGGATCTCGAGTCTGTATTATCTCAGACCCTACAACTTCTTTACTGGGTTGTATCACAGAGTCTCCGACCCAGGGAGTCGATAGAGGCTGCTTTAAACTATGGGGGGGTGCCAGGTTGCACGCTCTCCTATGGTGTGATATCTCTGCCACCACCACTCCCTCACTGGGTCAAGTCCCAGGAGGCACAATACTGGGATTTCTCCTCTGTGGCCCGCAATTTGACTCACTGTTCTTGAGTATGTAGATGTAGCTGTACTGGACTCGGTGAATTCACTGCTGCTGCCGCCGCCGGTGGCAATATGGCGCCTCTGCCACGCCCTCGGCCATGATGCTGGCGTATTTTTTCTTCTCTGGTTTTGATTTCCACTCTGAATCCCTGCAGCGTGTGCTGAGCTCAGCCACTGGGAGCTTTAAATGCTGTCTGCGCCGAAAGATCCCGCCTGGCTGTTCCGCATCGGCTCACCTCGGCTTGCTGTAGCCGTCCGCTGAGTTCACCGCTGCCGCCGGCAGTATGGCGCTGCTGCCGCGTCCTTGGGCGCGTGTGTCTCCTCTCGAATGATATCTTAAAGTTAAGTCATAGCGGTGGTACATGCTTATAATCCAATTACTGGAGAGGCTGAGACAGGAGATTGCAGGTTCGAGGACAGCCTCAGCAAGTAGTGAAGAGTCTCATCTAGGGAGACACTGTTTCAAAGTAAAAGTAGAAGAGGGCTAGGGGTGCAGCTTAGAGGTAGAATGTTTTTAGGTTTAATACCCAGAACCACACCAAAAAATTAAAGCTAATTTATGTACTTTTCCAAGCACAGAGGGTGTTGAATACTTTTATTGTTTAGAAAACAAAACTGCAGTTTCAAGTGACCCCGCTCTTCGTGTGTGTGGCTGCCATGACATCATTGTCTTTGACCTCTCCCCTGAATTTGTAGTCTCTGTACCTCCCTCTTTTGTGTCCCTGTCCTTTAAACTTGGCTTTCAGATTCCTTTTCTGTGTCATCCTTGATATCAGTAGCAGCCATGAATCTGAAGGCTACTCTTAAAAGATAACTTTACCCATGAGCCAATTTTTTTGCAAAAGCCTAACTTGCTGCCTTTGCTCCTCTCTGCTATGTCCTGTACCTCCCCTGGCCTGGGCCGTCCTCTGGCTTCACCACACCCATCTGCAGACTTTCAGCCTTTCCCTAGTCCTCCTGGGTGTGCTTGATGGTTTTGGCTTCATTTGCTCTTGAGAGTTGGTGTTTAAGCAGCCCATAGTTATATAGCAGCCATCAGTAGTGAGGAAGTGTGTGTGTGTGTGTGTGTGTGTGTGTGTGTGTGTGTGTGTGTGGTACTGGGGACAACCCAGGGGCACTAAGCTACACTTCTAGCCCTATTTTATTTTTTATTTTGAAACATGGTCTCGTTAAGTTGTGGAGGGCCTCACTAAGTAACTGAGACTGGCCATGAACCTGCAATCCTCCTGTCTCAGCCTCCCAAGTACTGGGATTATAAGCACGCACCACCATGCCCAGCTCCTGATGAAGTTTTAGAAACAGTATATACGTTTAGTTTTAATGGTTTAACCATGTTCTTTGAGTCAGGACAAATTTCCAAAGTAAATGCCCCTGGGTTCCATTTCTGTGTGTGTGCATGCCTGTGTGTATGTGTTGCTGGGTATTGAACTGAAGGGGTATCCTACTTCTGAGTTACACACCCTCAGCCCTATTTTATTTTTCATTTGGAAGTAGGGTCTCACTAAGTTGTGGAGGGCCTCTCTAAATTGCTATGGTTGTGTGTGTGTGTGTGTGTGTGTGTGTGTGTGTGTGTGTGTGTGTTTTGCTTTTCTTTTTTGCTGTACTGAGAAAATGGAACCCAGGGGCATTTTACCTCCAAGCTACCCCCCCATTCTTATTTTTATTTTTCTATTTTGAAACAGGATCTCACTAAATGCAGAGGGCTTCGCTAAGTAGCTGAGGCTGGCTCGAACCTGCTATCCTGTCTCAGTCTCCCAAGTACTGGGGTCACAATCATGTGCCACCATACCCTGCTTGTATTTTTTTTTAAACTAAAAATGAACTGAAATTACATAATGATTTTTCATTTGAGGTTTCTTTTGAAATTCTACTTATTACTGTAGTAAAATAAACTTAACAGAAAACCCACTGTTTTAAGATTTATATCTTAAGATTTATATTTATCGTAAGATTTATATTTAAGATATATTTAGGATTTATATCTTAAGATTTATATTTATCTCTCCTAATTGCTTCAGAGTTTTGCCTCTTAATTTTGGGGATTTAGTCTGTTTTGAGACAATCATTTTTATTTTGTAATAGAGGTACCAACTCCATCCTCCCTCGCTTTTTCTTCCTTTTCTCTCCTTTTTTTTTCTTCATGGGAATTAGCCCAGGGACATTATATCTTTGAGCTATGCCCCCAGCCCTGTATTAGTTTTTTTTTTTTTTTTTTTTTTTTTTTTTTTTTTTTTTTTTTTTTTTTATACTGGGGATTGGAACCCAGGGCATTCTACCTCTGAGCTACATGTCTGGCCACTTTTTGAAACATCTAGGTTGCTGTGAGTATTGCTAAATTGCTGAGGCTGTCTTCAAACCTTCAATTCTGTCTCAGCTTCTTAAGCACTGGGATTAAAAATGTGTGCCACCACGTGGAACATTTGTTTTTGTGGCACTGGAGTTTTATCCCAGCATCTTGCCCACTAGGCACATGCTCCACCACTGACCTACATTCTCAGGCCTGAGCTCACTTTAATAGAATTGGAAGAAGAAACATGAAACCTAATTAAAGGCAAAAATCATAGTACTTGTATGTACTAAAATGAGACAGATTCTTATGGGAATATGGATGTCTTCAAGAGGAAAAAAAAAGAAGGTTGGGTGTAGTGCATGCCTGTGAGCCCAGTACTTGAGAGTCTGAGACAGGAGGATCTTAGGTTCAAGGTCAGCCTCAGCATCTTAGTGAGAACCTCAGCAACTTAGCTAGACTGTGTTTGAAAAAAAAAAAAAAGGCCGGGTATTGTGTGACTTGAAGGTAGAATACCCCTGGGTTCAATCCCCAGTAGCATGCACACACACACACACACACACACACACACACACACACCCTCAGCCCTATTTTATTTTTCATTTGGAAGTAGGGTCTCACTAAATTGTGGAGTTACACACCCTCAGATTTATATATTTTTTCTTTTTTTATTTTTATTGGTGCACTGTATTCATACATCATAGTAGGATACATACTTTTGTAGACATACATGCACACTTTTCCCAGTCAGCCCCCACCCAATCCCCACCCCATTCTCTCCCTATCCCTCCCTCCCATGCTTGGCTTAGTGATTGACATCTAGTATTATAGCAATTTATCAAAAATTAAAAATGATAATCTCACATAACAGTTTCATTTGTCTGATACCAAGCTTTTGATGACTTAAAGATAACATTTCAATATTTCTTTTTGCTTTCTTTCTTACCAGAGAATCTATTTTTTCTATTTTTTAGGTGAAACTATCATATATTTATGTATTTATTTTTCAGAAAAAAATCTATCCTAATATGGAATATGGAGTCTAGGTACCCAAAACGATCTTGAAAAAGAACAAAGCTAGAAGATATATATTTTCTGATTTCAAACCATATAAAGCTACAATAATTGAAACAGTGTAGTACTATTCTAAAGGCAGATATATAAACCATTGGAGTTAAATAAAAGCCTAGAGCTAAATTCTTCCCTATATTGTCAAGTTATTTTTGACAAGGTTTCCACGAACATTTGGTGGTGGAAATGATAATCTTTTAACTAAATATTGTAAAAAAATAATAATTACATGGAAAAGAATAAAATTGGACCCTTACCTAATCCCATATACAAATATTAACTCAAAATAGATAATAGACCTAAATATAAATCTTAAGACTATAAACTTTTAGGAGAAAATCTGGGTCATAAAACCTCACAACATTGAAATTGGCAGTGATTTCTTGGTTATGATTTCAATGGCACAGGCAACAGAGGAGTATACAGACTCCCTAAAAAATAAAAAAATTAAAAAATTGTATATCCAAAGACAATGTAAACAGAGTTAACAGTTACTAATAGAATGGGATAAAATATTTCCAATTGCTATATCTGAAGGTATATTAATATTCCAACTAGAAATCCTAAAAATTAACAACAATAAAGGCAAACAATACCATTTAGAGATAGGTAAAAGACTAACATAAATAATGAATCTCCACAGATAACCAATCTTAATTGTCTGTTGGATGGAAACTTGTTTCTCTGGTTCTGGTGTGTGTTACCTATTTCTTCTTTATAGTTAATCTCTTTGAGTATTTTCTCTAGTGCTGGTTTTGAAGACATAAATTCCTTGAGTTTCTGTTTGTCATGGAAGCTTCTTATTTTTCCATCTAATTTGATAGAAAGTTTTGCTGGGTAGGAAATTTTTGGCTGGAAGTTGTTTTCTTTCAGAGTTTGGAATATGTTACTCCAAGCCCTTCTGGCTCTCATGACTTGGTTTGGGAAGTCTGGAGTGATTCTAATTGGTTTGCCTCTGAATGTCACTTGGCCCTTTGTTTTTGTTGCCTTTAAGATTCTCTGCTTGGCTTCCACATTGGTCATTTTGACAATTATGTGGCGTGGGGATCCTCTTCTCTGATCCTGTCTAAAGGGAGTTCTATAAGTTTCCTGGACCTGTGTATCAACCTCTTGCTCTATGTTTGGAAAATTTTCTGCTATTACTTCTTTGAAGAGATTGTTGATCCCTTTGGTTTCACTTTCTTTTCCCTCCTCTATTCCAATTATTCTTAGGTTAGCTCTCTTAAAATGGGCCCATATTTCTTCAATATCAGATTCCTGCTGTCGGATATTTTTTTCTAGATTAGAAACTATGGGTTCATTTTTGGATTGCTCATCTTCTAAGAGCGAGATTCTGTTCTCCATGTGTTCTAATCGGTTGTTTGTGCTTTGAATTGAGGCCTTTACTTCATTAATTGCATCCTTTATCTCTTTTTGGCTCTCTCTGAGTTCTTTTCGAAGCACCTCTATTATTTCTACAGTTATTTTCCTGATTTGATCTTCTAGAAATCTCTGATTTTCTGTTTTATCGGGTTCTGATGTTGTGGGGTTGTGGGCATTAATTGCTCCAGTATTATTCCTCTTTCCCATGATTTCCAATGTTTGTGCCTTCTCTGGGTTCTTCCCTTGGGTCACTATGACTTCACTTAAGGTGTTCTGGATCTCGAGTCAGTAGTATCTCGGACCCCACTACTCCTTTACTGGGTTTTATCACAGAGTCTCCGACCCAGAGAGTCGATAGAGGCTGCTTTAGACTGTGGGGGGTGCCAGGTTGCACGTTCTCCTATGGTGTGATATCTCTGCCACCGCCCCTCCCCCACTGGGTCAAGTCCCAGGGAGTACAGTACTGGGATTTCTCCGCTGTGGCCCGCAATTTGACTCACTGTTCTTGAGTACGCAGATGTAGCTGTACTGGCCTCGCTGAATTCGCTGCTGTTGCCGCCGGTGGCAATATGGCGCCGCTGCTTAGCCCTCGGCTATGGGGCTGGCGTTTTTTTTCTTGATTTTGATTTCTACTCTGAATTCCCGCAGCGTGTGCTGAGCTCGGCCACTGGGAGCTTTAGATGCTCTCTGCGCGGAGAAATCCCGCCTAGCTGTTCCGCAGTGGCTCACCTCGGCTTGCTGTAGCCGTCCTGTGAATTCGCCGGTGCCGCCGGCAGTATGGCGCTGCTGCCGAGTCTGCCGCGTCCTCGGGTGCGAGGCCGGTGTATCTCCTCTGTGGCTCTGTTCTCAGTCCGCTTTCTCTCTGGAGCCTGGTGATTTTTTGTTTCACTGGTGATGGTGTTTTCTGGCTATGAAAGGCGCTGATTTTGTGGTAATGGAGATTTGTTGTTAGCAGGGCTCTTAAGCCCCGCTTTTCTCGGTCGCCATCTTCCCGGAAGTCTCAGATTTATATTTATCTGATAAATATAACCACAAACAAACTGCAGTTTTAAGAATTCCTTCAGATTTGAAGCTCCAGACAGGTTTTCTAGAATTGCAAATGCTTTTGGTGTGGACGCCACTGTAGAGGGGGAGCCTGGAAAAAGTAGAGGAGCGGTGATTCCCGGCTCAGACTGATTCTAAGTTCTGGGGCTGCGGGACCCCAGCAGGAACTTGGAGTTTTCTGTGCTCTAACCAAACCCCGCGTTACCACGTTGGCTGTAGTCAGTGCACGTGGACCAGTCTTGAGGATCAGTTAGATCTGTTTGGTGCCAGGACTCCAGCATGCTGTCAGGTTTGACATTAATGTGGGTGTTTGAGCAGCCTAATTGGTTTGTCAGAGGCACCTGGAATGAGAATGAGCAAGGAGACTGGGGAAAGCCCTGTGGTCAAGCCAGGATGCCAGGTCCTGTGCAGTAGCCTACTAAGCAGGCAGAGGCATGGAGGATCACCCCGAGAGGCCAAGAGGACAGCCCCATGTGCTTCAGGCCTGGATCCCTCTTGGTTGGTGTCAGGCAGGGACTGCTGATATTGTCCACACTTGACACACTTTGTGCTAATGTTGGTCTTGTGACCTCATCCTTGCTTTCAGACTTTCATAGTGGACCACAGGGCAGAGAGGCTGAACCTGGAGGAGCAGGTGGATGCCACCAGAGGATGCCCAGCACAGATCAAGGATGTCCTGGCGATGTTACATTAGAATGCCAAGGCCATCAGGGACAATCAGGGTAATAACACTGCATTTATATTTTGCAACTTTATTAAACCCAGGGGCGTTTTTATACTCTAAGATACACCCCCAGCCCCATTTTATTTTATTTTTTTATTTTGAAACAAGATCTTACTAAGTTGCTGAGGGTCTTGCTAAGTTGCCTTACGATCCTCCTGTCTCAGCCTTCCAGGTACTGAGATTACAGACATGGACTGCCATGCCCTATTTTTAATTTTCAGAGTAAGGGTAGGCTAAGGTCTTAACCAGAGGTTTTCAAATACAAATGCTTTTCAGCTTCTGATGGGTTTACATCCTGATATACTCATAGCAAGTGGCACATGTGTTTGATAGCACCTGAGCCCTGGACATCATGTTCTACTGTGTGATGTGTTGTGGTGGTGCTCCTACCTGACACTGGGCTACGGGAGTGGAGGCAGGATGCTGCTCCCCATCTTGAAAGAGAACTAGACCATATTTATAGCCCAGGAAAAGATAAAAATTCAAGGTAACATTTCTACCATATGTTATTGCTTTTATACTATTGTAAAGTAAAAAAAAATGGTTAAATCAATCAGGGTCATCTGTATATTGTAGACTGGGCATCCTAGTACATGGACCAGATAAAAATGGCTTATCTTTAAAGGAGGGTGGCTGGGTGGAAGAACTTAGACTCTTCCCTTGGTTTTTCTCTCCAACATCCCATTTCCATGAAGCATTGAGGAATTGATTTGAAAATGGATAATTTAGTTGGGCATGGTGACACATGCTTGTAATCCCAGTACTTGGGAGGCTAAAATAGGAGGATCACAGGTTTTCAGCCAGCTTCAGCTATCTAGGAGGCCCTCCACAACTTAGTGAGATTCTATTTCAAAGTAAAGAATAGAAAATAGAGCTGGGAGTGTAGTTTGTAGGTAGAATGCTCCTGGGTTCCATCCACCCTGTACCGTAAACTAAACAAACACATTAACAAACCAGATAGTTTAGCTGGGTGTGTGCCGCTTTCAAGCACGACACCGGAGACGATCTTCTTCGGACTCTTTATTATCCCAGGCTCTTACATACTCTTTTCTTCTCCGCTCCCCGCTCCCCGCTTATATATCCCAAGCAGCCAATCAGCACTCAGATCACTCGCTCCATGCAAAATTAGCTCATTTGTTACAAACAGTGGTATGTAGTGTTCCCGTGCGCCCCATGCTCCGGTTACCGGACTTCCTGAAAGTTGTTTACTGCTTAATGGGCCTCACAGAGCTTCCGCTCGGCGCTATTTTTAGGTCTTCGAGCTAGCAGGCAATGGGTGGGGCTCTTCACAGGTGTGGTGGCACATGCCTGTAACCCCAGTATTTGGGATGCTGAGATAGGATAATCACAGTTTCAAGACTAGCCTCAGCAACTTAGCAAGGTCTTGTTTCAAAATAAAAAGGGATGGGGTAGTAGCTCAGTGATGAAGCATTGAGTTCAATTCCCAGTACAACAAAAAGAAAAACAGAAAACTGATGTTCTAACAAACATTAAGTTAGATATCTTGGTATACCTTTTTTTGCTAAATGAATTTTTTTCTTTTTTTAAATATATTTTAATTTTTAATACTTTTATGGTGTATTATAGTCTTAATATCATAAGTGGGCTTTCCCCATAATGTGTTCCATGTCCATTTATTTTCCTGTGACATAGTTTTGTTCTTCTTTATTAATGAGTAGAATTTCATTGTGTGTATATTCCACAACTTTTTGTGTATGTGGTACTGGGGATTCTATCTCTGAGCTACACACCCCAGCCCTATTTCTTATTCTTTATTTTGAAACAGAGTCTCACTGAGTTGCAGAGGGCCTCACTAAGTAGCTGAGGCTGGCCGAGAACCATGGTCCTCCTGTCTCAGCCTCCCAAATGCTGGGATTATAACCGTGCATCACCATGCCCAGCTATCCCACAACTTTGTAATTGGACATCTAGGTTGGTTCCACAATTTGGCCATTGTAAATTGTGTTACTCTAAGCATGGATATACATAATTACTGTGATTTTCTGATTTCAGTCCCTTTGGAAAGATACCTAGGAGTGGTATAGCTGCATCACATGGTGGATTCATTCCCAATTTTCTGCAGAATCTCTAAACTGATCTCCATAATGGCCGTACTAATTTGCAGTCCCACCAACAGTGTAGAAGACTTTCCCCACATCCTTGCCAACATTTATTGTTGTTTGGCTTCTTGATCATTGCCATTCTGACTGGGATTAGATGGAGTCTCAGTGTAGTTTTGATTTGTATCTCCTTGATTACTAATGATGTTGAACATTTTCCATGTATTTATTAGCCATTTGTATTTTTCCTGTTATGAAGTGTTAGTTCAGTTGCTCATTTCTTGATTGGGTTATTTTTTTTAGTGTTGGGTGTTTTAAATATTTTGTATATTCTAGATATTAGTTATCTAACAGAGAGATATCTGGCAAAGATCTCCTACAGGCTCTCTCTTTAGACTCTTGATGGTATCCTTTGATAAACAGAAACCTTTTAGTTTGATGCCATTCCTTTTATTATTTAATGCCATACCATTTATTGAGAAAGTTTATACCTGTGCCTATATGTTGGAGTGTTGGACCTATGCCTTTTAGTAATGACAAATTCTCTGGTCTGATTTCTAGATCTTTGATTAATCTTGAGTTGACTCTTGTGCAGAGTGAGAGGTAAGGATTTAATTCCATTTTTCTACAAATGGATAACCAGTTTTTCCAACATCTTTTGTTGAAAAGACTGCCTTTTCCCCAAGATATGTATTTGACACCTTTGTCAAAAATAAGTTGTCGATAAGTGTGTGGATTTTGTTTCTGCATCTTTTATTCCATTCCATTGGTCTATGTGTTCATTTCTGTGTCAATACCATGCTGTTTTTTTTTTATTACTGTAGCTCTGTAGTATAATTTATTTATTTTATTTTATTTTATTTTATTTTTTTTTGCGGGTCAGGGGATGGAACCCAGGGGGATTTGACCTCCGAGCTACAGCCCCTGCCCTATTTTTTATTATTTATTTTGAAACCGGGTCTCACTGAGTTGCAGAGGGCCTCACTAAGTAGCTGAGGCTGTCCAAGAACCGCGATCCTCCAGGTCTCAGCCTCCCGATCTGTAGTATAATTTAAAGTCAGGAATTTTGATGCTCTGATTTTGCTCTGCTCTGATTTTGACAATTTCTTGTCTTCTACTGGCTTTGGGTTCAGATTGTTCCCTTTTTTCAAGGTATTTGAGGTGTGTCATTAAGTTGTTTATTTGATGATTTTCTGTTTTTCTTATGTGGGCACTCAGTGGTATAAGTTTTCCTCTTTTTTTTTTTTTTTTTTTTTTTTTTGCGGGTCTGGGGATGGAACCTAGGGGCATTCAACCTCCAAGCTACAGCCCCTGCCCTATTTTTTATTCTTTATTTTTAAATGGGTCTCACTGAGTTGTAGAGGGCCTCACTAAGTAGCTGAGGCTGTCCGCAAACCGTGATCCTCTGGTCTCAGCCTCCCAAATGCTGGGATTACAAGTGTGTGCCACCACACCCGGCTAAGTTTTCCTCTTAATACTGCCTTCAAAGTGTCTCAGAGGTTTTGATATGTTGTATCTCTATTTTTGTTTGCTTTTATGAGTTTCTTGATTTCACCTCTCATTTTTCTATGACCCATTTTTCATTTACAAGTATAGTGTTCAGTCTCCATATGCTTATGTGGTTTCTCTGAGTTTTCTTATAGTTGATTTCTAGTTTTATTCCATTATGGTCTGAAAAGAGACAGGGAATTATGTCACACTTTTTGAATTTGCTAGTGCTCATTTTGTGGCCCAGGATGTGATCTATCTTGGAGAAGGTTCCATGAGCTGCTGAGAAAAATGTGAACTCTGCTGTAGATGGGTGGAAAATTCTATATGTGCCTAACAGGTTCATTTGATTAATAGTGTTCTTTAGGTCCGAGGTGTCTTTACTGACCTTTTGTCTAGAAGATCAATCTAATGGTATAAAAGGAGTGTTGAAGTCTCCCAGTATTATTGTATTGGGATTTATATGTGACTTAAAACCACAAAGAGTTTGTTTTATGAAAGTAGCTGCACCTAAGTTTGGAGCATAAATGTTGATTATCATTATTTCCTCATGCTGGATTTTTCCTTTTACCAGTAAAAAATGACCATCTTTGTCTCTTCTAATAAGTTTGGACTTGAAGTCTAACTTATCTGAAATCATAGTTACTACTCCTGCCTGTCTTCGTGTTCTATTGGCATGGATTACCTTGCTCCAACCCTTTACCTTGAGTTTGTTTTTATCTTTACTTGTAAGGTGTGTTTCTTGCAAGCAGCATATAGATAGATTCTGGTTTTTAATCCATTTTGCCACTTTATGTCTTTTTATTTACATGCAGTGTGATTATTGAGAGATTATTATTATTTTTTTATTTTGTGGGTCTAGGGATGGAACCAAAGGGCATTCTACCTCCGGGCTGTACCCCCTGCCCTATTTTTTATTCTTTATTTTGAAACGGAGTCTCACTGAGTTGCGGAGGGCCTCACTAAGTAGCTGAGGCTGTCCTCAAACTGCAATCCTCCGGTGTCAATCTCCCGAAAGCTGGGATTACAAGTGCACCACCACACCCGGCTAGAGAGAGATAATTTTTAATTCCCAACATGTTGAGATTTTACTTCTGTATGAAATATTGTTTGTTCTTCTCTTAGTTGTCTGCTGGATGGAAATTTTTGTTTCTCTGGTTCTGGTGTGAATTTCTTTTTTTTTTCTTTTTTCTTTTTCTTCTCAAGAAGGAATGATTTATTTTGGTTCATAAACATTGCTGCACTGGAGACCTTGTGGGAATACTCCAGATCCTATCCAGAATGGATACTGAAGTATTTCAAATTTAAAAACAAAGAAGGCCAGGAGGATGTGACACATATGACTGGTTCAGAGAGTAGTGACGATGGCTTCAGAAACCACCATAAAATGGAAAAGAGAAAATGCTTGGACCCCTTCTAATGAAATAAACGGTTAAGAGAGAAGTACACTCTGAGAGGCCTGGCCCCATCTTCTTATAGCTGAATGTAGAAGGGCAGAACCATACAATTAGAAGGTTGGAGCTGAGGGGCAGCTGGTAAACGATTGGCACACAAGTTATATTTAGGTCAGTTTTCTTTTCTCCAGAATTCTAATTAAAGGCAGAGCAGTTCTTCATTCTATAATAACATAACAATATTGACTAAATTCACCTTTCCTCAGAGCATTAAAATATAAGGTCTAGTTGGTTAAATGTATTAGGACTGTTTAATAAATACTTGTGTATTTTGTCTTTTCTCATTAAATGCATTTTTTTTCCAATTTACTGACTTTCATTATACTTGTTTCTGACAACTTTGGTATTTTACTAACAAAGAAAATTATTTTTCAAAACAGTTTCTGAGACATGTTTAGGGCTTTTTCCAAATAAAAAAGTTAACAAATGGCTTTTCCTTTACTACTTAATAAACTACCATTTTTAAATTAAGACATAAAATTTTTTAAACATCCTTAGTACACTGAAATATTGGTGGTGTGAATTTTTTTATTCTCCTTTGTAGTTTTGCTGGGTAGGAAATTTTTGGCTGCAAGTTGTTTTCTTTCAGAGTTTGGAATATATTACTCTAAGCCCTTCTGGCTTTCCTGACCTGGTTTGGGAAGTCTGGAGTGATTCTAATTGGTTTCCCTCTGAATGTCATTTGGTTTCCCATTGAATGTCTTTTGTTTTTGTTGCCTTTAAGATTTTTCTCCTTTGCTTCTACATTGGTCATTTTGACTATTATGTGGCATGGAGAACCTTTTCTCTGATCTTGTCTAAAGGGGGTTCTATAAGCTTCCTGTACCTGTGTATCAATCTCATGCTCTATGGTTGGTAAGTTTTCTGCTATTACTTTGAAGAGATTGTTGAGCTTCTTGTTTTCGCCTTCTTTTCCCTCCTCTATACCTGTTATTCTCAAATTAGTTCTTTTAAAATGGGCCCATATTTCTTAAATGTCTTATTCCTGCTGTTGAATTGTTTTTCATATGTTATAAACTATATGTTCATTTTTGGAGTGATCATCTTCTAGGAGTGAAATCCTACTCGCCATATGGTCTAAGTGATTGTTTATAGTTTGAATAGATGACTTTAATTCAGTGATTGCATCCTCTATTTCTTTCAGATTCCAAATTCTTTTCAGAATTCCTGTATTAGCCTGGCGTGGTGGCACACACTTGTAATCCCTGCATTTGGGAGGCTGAAACAGGAGGATCGCACAGGTTTGAAGCCAGCCTCAGCTACTTAGTGAGGCTCTCAGCAACTTAGTGAGACCCTGTTTCCAAATAAAATATAAAATAGGCCTGGGAGTATAGCCCGGAGGTAGAAAGCCTCTGGGTTCCATCCCCAGTACCACCAAAAACAAAAACACAAAACCCCCCAGAATTTCTGTATTAATTCTACAGTTACATTTCTGATTTGAGCTTCTGGAGAACTCTGCAATTCTGTGTTATCAGATTCTGTAGTTGTGGAGTTGTGGGTACTCATTGCTCCTTTATTATTCCTCCTTTTCATGGCTTTAGACATTTGCCTCTGTTGCTTTTGATGAATTTCTCTCAGTTTCTAGGTGTCAGCTGGTAAATCTAAGGACAGTTTGTATTGTATTCAATAGTGAAGGTTGAGGAAGGAAGGAAGTGCAGGAGTAAATGGAAGAACAGGGTAAAGTATCAGGTAAAGAAGAATAGAGTGAAAGTATGAGTTTGGTATATATTAGTATATACTAGAAATTAGAGATAGTAAGGATAAAGTAGTATTCTAGTAAACAATGTAGAATTTGTGGTATAATTATATGAAGTAGGTTTGATACAAAAGGAGAGCTAAAAAGCAGAAGAAAGATAGTAAAAGCATAATGAGAAGAGAGTTGATATGTACAGAGGAAGAAGCTTGGGAGAGGCTTTGGGGACAGGTTAAAAAGAAAAATCAAAACAAAAAAATGACAACAATGAAAAAACCCAACCAGGTATACACACTCACACACACAAAAAGGAACAAATAAACCAAAACAACCTCAACTACGAATTAATGCAATTCTGCAACTAAATAACGATCTAGCATATAGGTCTGCAGCAGTCTCTCTTTGCTGATACTGAATACCACCGGGACCCTTTCTGCTGTGAGTTTAGTTCTCTGAGATTTTCTCAGTCTATGTAAGTGGCCACCGCCAGTCCAGCTGTATTAGGTATTAAGCACAGGTCACCCTCCCGCATTCTGCCCGTAAGAAGTCTAGGTCTCTCTCTGCCACCGTTAATGTGGGAGCCTCTGTTCTCCACAGTTAGGTTTGGTCAGGTCTGATTTCTCCGCGTTCTCCACAAACGAGAGGTAGTGTTATTGAAGGCAGCTCTGAGCTTCTAGGGAGTGTGGTATTCTCTGTCAGCACTCCACATTTACCGAGTTTGACCACTAGATGTCAGACCGAGGGAGTTTATCGTGGCTGCGCAAATCCCTAAGGGCACAACACTGGATAGTCCCCTTTAGGCTGCAGCTTTAGTGAGTAAAGCTCACTAAAACTTCTGATGCTCGCTGGCTGGAACTCTGGTGGGCATGGTGTGTTGGGCTGTCTCTGGGTTAATGGCGTCACAGAGGTGCCCATGAGTGTGGCGAGTTTCAGTTCTGGTGCTGAGCTCACCTATGGGTTCCTGGGTGGCGTGGTTAGCTCCTGTTTGCTATAGCAGGTCTTCTGGCCGGCTGACTTACACCCCATGGGTCTGCTGCTTCTCCCTTCAGATCCTTTGTTCTTTCATCACTGGTGTGTGGTACTGTGCGGGAAGCCTGCGCCCAAGTCAGCACCCGCCACTGCAGGCGGGGCTTTCTTTTTTTTTTCTCCCTCTCTGGACAGTCTTCTAGTCTTTTTCTCTGTCACTTGTGTTTAATGTTCTTATTCCTCTGCTGATTGTTTTATCTCGCTTGTAGCATTCAGTTTTTGAGACAATGGGGACTGAGTCAGCAGGATTCATACGTGCTGCTACTCTTGGCCACGATCTTCCCTCCCTGATTTTTCTCACAGAACATCTTAGTCGGCCCAGAAAAAGCATTTTTTTTTAAATTTTTTTATATTTTTTTTATGAAAGCCTGCAATGAACTAGGAACAGATGGGAACTCGGAACCTGGTAATGGCGTCCATGAAAACCCCACAGTAGCTACATTCTCAATGGTGAAAGACTGAAAGAAAGCCTTAATCCAAAGATTTGGATAAAGAAAATGTTTGTTTTTACTACTTATTTTCCTACATACTTTTATAGGTGCACTGTAATTATACATCATAGTGAGATAAAGTGATGTACCACTTGGTATATTTCCCTCTTACCCATTTCTATTCATTGTGGTCTTGGTGGTTTTAGACAGAGTAATTAGGGAAGAAAAAGGAAATAAAGGAATTGAAATTAAAAGGAAGAACTAAAACTATATTCATACATGTCATGACCGTGTATAGAGATAGAAAATTCTAGCTGGGCATGGTGATGCAAACCTATAATCCCAGTACTTGGGAGGCTGAGACAGGAGGCTTGCAGGTGTGAAGCCAGCCTCAGCAAGTAGTGAGACTCTCAGCAGCCTAATGAGATCCTGCTTCAAAATAAAAAATAGGTCTGGGAGTATATGGACTCTAGATACCCAAAATGGTCTCGAAAAAGAACAAAGCTAGAAGATGTATATTTTCTGATTTCAAACCTTATAAAGCTACAATAATTGAAACAGTGTAGTAGTGTTATAAAGGCAGGTGTATAAACTATTGGAGTTAAATAAAAGTCAGAGATAAATTCTTCCATATAGTGTCAAGTTATTTTTGACAAGATTTCCACAAACATTTGGTGGAAGAAATACTAATTTTTTAACTAAATATTGTTGAAAAATAATAATTATATGAAAAAGAATAAAATTGGACCCTTACCTAACACCATATACAAATAGTAACTCAAAATAGATAAAAGACCTAAATATAAATCTTAAGACTATAAACTTTTAGAAGAAAATCTGGGTCATAAAACCTCACAACATTGAAATTGGTAGTGATTTCTTGGATATGATTTCAATGGCACAGGCAACAGAAGGGTAAACAAACTCCCTAAAAAATAAAAAAAATTGTATATCCAAAGACAGTGTAAACAGAGTTAAAAATTACTGATAGAATGGGATAAAATATTTCCAAATTCTATAACTGAAGGTATATTAATATTCCAACTAGAAATCTTAAAAATTAGCAGCAATAAAAGCAAACAATACAATTTAGAAATAGGTAAAAGATTAACATAAATAATGAATCTCCAAAGATAACCAATCTTATTTGTCTGTTGGATGGAAAATCTTGTTTCTCACGGGGCATGGTGGCTCATGCTTGCATTCCCCGCGCTTGGGAGGCAGAGACAGGAGGATCGCACAGGTTCGAGGCCAGCCGTGCTGGCATAAGAGACCCTGTTTCAAAAATATAAAATAGGTCTAGGAGTGTAGCCCGGAGGTAGAAGGGCTTCCAGGAACCCCAGTACCACAAAAAAAAAAAAAAAAAAAAGAAAAGAAAAGAAAAGAAAAAGAAAATCTTGTTTCTCTGGTTCTGGTGTGTGTTACCTATTTCTTCTTTGTAGTTAATCTCTTTGAGTATTTTCTCTAGTGCTGGTTTTGAAGACATAAATTCCTTGAGTTTTTGTTTGTCGTGGAAGCTTCTTATTTCACCATCTAATTTGATAGAAAGTTTTGCTGGGTAGGAAATTTTTGGCTGGAAGTTGTTTTCTTTCAGAGTTTGGAATATGTTACTCCAAGCCCTTCTGGCTCTCATGACTTGGTTTGGGAAGTCTGGAGTGATTCTAATTGGCTTGCCTCTGAATGTCATTTGGCCCTTTGTTTTTGTTGCCTTTAAGATTCTCTGCTTGGCTTCCACATTGGTCATTTTGACAATTATGTGGCGTGGGGATCCTCTTCTCTGATCCTGTCTAAAGGGAGCTCCATACGTTTCCTGGACCTGTGTATCGACCTCTTGCTCTATGTTTGGAAAATTTCCTGCTATGATTTCCTTGAAGAGATTGTTGATCCCTTTGGTTTCACCTTCTTTTCCCTCCTCTATTCCAATTATTCTTAGGTTAGCTCTCTTAAAATGGGCCCATATTTCTTCAATGTCAGATTCCTGCTGTCGGATTTTTTTTCTAAATTAGAAACTATGCGTTCATTTTTGGAGTGATCTTCTAAGATCAAGATTCTATTCTCCATGTGGTCTAGTCGGTTGTTTGTACTTTGAATTGAAGCCTTTCCTTCATTAATTGCATCCTTTATCTCTCTTTGACTCTCTCTGAGTTCTTTTCGAAGCACCTCTATTATTTCTACAGTTATTTTCCTGATTTGATCTTCTAGAAATCTCTGAATTTCTGTTTTATTAGGTTCTGAAGTTGTGGGGATGTTGGCATTCATTGCTCCATTGTTATTCCTCTTTCCCATGATTTTGGAAGTTTGTGCCTTCTCTGGGTTCTTCTCTGGGTCACTACGACTTCATTTAAGGTGCTCTGGATCTCGAGTCTGTGGTATCTCAGTCACCACTACTCCTTTCCTGGGTTGTATTGCAGAATCTCAGACCCAGGGAGTCAATCGAAGCTGCTTTAGACCATGGGGGGTGCCAGGTTGGGCGTTCTCCTATGGTGTGATATCTCTGCCACCACCACTCCCCCACTGGGTCAAGTCCCTGGGAGTGCAGTACTGGGATTTCTCCTCTAGGGGCCGCAATTTGACTCACGGTTGTTGAGTGCGCTGATGGAGCTGTAGTGGACCTGGTGAATTTGTTGCTGCTGCTGCCGATGGCAATATGGCACCACTGCTATGCCCTTGGCCGTGAGGCTGGCGTATTTCTTCTTGGTTTTGAGCTCCGCTCTGAGTCCCTGCAGGGTTTGCTGAGCCAAGCCCCTGGGAGCTTTAGACGCTCCCTGTGCTGAAAAATCTGCCGAATTCCGCCTGGCTGATCCGCAGTGGCTCACCTCGGCTCGCTGTCCGCCACTCCTCTCTGGAGCCTGATGGGCTGTTGAGTGCATTTTTCTGGTGCCATCCGGTGAACTCGTTGCTGCCAGTGGCAATAAGACGCTGCTGCTGCGTCCTCGGGTATGAGTCTGGCGTATCTCCTCTGTGGCTCTGAGCTCCATTCTGAGTCCCCTCCTCTCTGGATCCTGGTGTTGCAATGGAAGATGGCATCTGCGCCGCTCCATTCCGCGGCTCCGGCCACAGCACTGCGGTCTGGTTTCTTTCTAGTGTCTTGTTTTTCTGGCCCTCTTTTTCTCTGTCCCTTGTATTTACACTTTTTTCTCTGCTGATGGTGTTTTCTGGCAATGAAAGGCGCTGATTTTGTGGTAATAGAGATTGGTTGTTAGCGGGGCTCGTAAGCCCTGCTCTTCTCCACCACCATCTCCCTGGAAGTCCCCCCTATTGATTTTGTAGAAACTATTTATTAATTTTGGATATTAATTCATTGGTTTAATGTACGTGGAAAGCAGTTTCTCCCAGACTGTCAATTCTTTTTTTTTTTTTTTTTTTTTGCAGTACGGGGTATGGAACCCAGGGGCATTCTACCTCTGAGCTACACCCCCAACCCTATTTTTATTTCTTTATTTTGAAACAGGGTCTCACTGAGTTGCAAAGGGCCTCACTAAGTAGTAGCTGAGGCTGTCCTTAAACTGTGATTCTCCTGTCTCAGCCTCCCAAATGCTGGGATTACAAGCATGTGCCACCATGCCCACCTGTCATTTTTTTTTAACTTTGGTTATATTCTACTCCATTGTTCAAAAGACACTTGTTTTTTACTCACAGACACTTGTTTTTCTCTCTCCAGTGTTCTTTCTTTTCCTTATCTAGGTTCATACAATGTTGTGTAGAAGTGATGGTCTCTTATTACTTATTATCAAGGTTCTATTGTTAGTTGGTCATGTTTGTTTACACCTCCATCAAGCTATTTCCTACTTAAGGAAGGTTCTTTGTTTGTTTGTTTGTTTTTTGGTACTGGGGATTGAACCCAGGGGAATTCTACTTCTAAGCTATATTCCAAGGAAGGTTCTTTGTTTATTTTTTGGTACTGGGGATTGAACCCAGGGGAATTCTACTTTTAAGCTATACCCCCAGCCCTTTTTAAAAAAATTTTGTGACAGGGCCTTGCTGAGTTGCTGAGGCTATCCTTGAACCAGTGATTTTTCTGTCTCAGCCTCCTAAGTACTTGGAGTACAGAGTACAGGTATGTTCCATTATGCCTGGCTCCACTTAAGGAAGTCTGTAGTCCCGTTTTGTCAGCTTGTCAGTAGTTTTGATTGGGACCAAGTGTGACTTTGTATTCATGTCCTGAAAGGAAGAACCTGCATTGGATGACTTCCATGCTTCACAAGCCACTGTAACATGAGTTGGTCACTCAGGAACTGGTTGAGCTGCGCATGTCTTCTGCTTTTTGACACATTTTTTTTTTCTTTTCTTTTCTTTTTTGGTGGTACTAGGGGTGGAACCCAGGGGCTTTCTACCTCCTGGCTATACTGCAAGACCTATTTTATATTTTATTTGGAAACAGGGTCTCACTAAGTTGCTGAGAGCCTCACTAAGTAGCTGAGGCTGGCTTCAAACCTCTGTGATCCTCCTGTCTCAGCCTCCCAAGCATGGGGATTACAAGCATGCATCACCTTGGGCATTCTACCTCCAAGCTACACCCCCAGCCCTATATTTTATTCTTTTTTTTCCCCTTTGGTGGTATTGGGGATGGAACCCAAGGGCCTTCTACCTCCGGGCTACACTCCCAGACCTATTGTATATTTTATTTGGAAACAGGGTCTCTTAAACCAGCTGAGGCTGGCTTTGAATCTGCGCAATCCTTCTGTCTCAGCCTCCCAAGCGTGGGGATTACAAGTATGTGCCACCATGACCAGCTTTATTTTATTCTTTATTTTGAAATAGGGTCTCACTGAGTTGCAAAGGGCCTCACTAAGTAGCTGAGGCTGGCCGCAAACCCTGATCCTTTTGTCTCAGCCTCCCAAATGTTGGGATTACAAGCATGCGTCACTACACCCAGCTCGGCACCACACTTTTATAACATCAACTCAACTCTTTGGGACAGTAGGTCTCAGATAGACCCTAATATAGTAATATTGGGAACACTAATACTCACACCACTAGATTGATCTTCCAGATGAAAAATCAGTAGATTCTTCAAACCTAAAGAATACTGTAACACCAAATGGAATACACAATACACATATACAGAATATTACAACTAACAACTACATACACATTCTTCTCAGCTGCCCATGGAAACTTTTCTAAAATAGACCATTATTTTTGGCCCTAAAGCAAGTACTATCATGTTAAAAAAAAAAGTAATATTCCTTGCATTTTTTCTTCAGGTCATCATAATGGAATGAAAGTAGAAATCTTTGTGTGTGTGTGTTTGTGTGTGTGTGTGTGTGTGTGTGTGTGTGTGTGTGTGTGTGGTACTGGAGGTCGAACTCTGGGGCTTTCCTACCTCTGGGCTATTCTCCCAGACCTATTTTATATTTTATTCAGAAATGTGGTTTCATTAAGTTGTTGAAAGCCTCACTAAGGCCGGGTGTGGTGGCGCACGCTTGTAATCCCCGCGCTTGGGAGGCGGAGACAGGAGGATCGCGCAGGTTCGAAGCCAGCCGTGCTGGCGTAAGAGACCCTGTTTCCAAAAAAAATAAAATAGGTCTGGGAGTGTAGCTCGGATATAGAAAGGCTTCCAGGAACCCCAGTACCACCAAAAAAAAAAAAAAAAAAAAAAAAAAAAGCCTCACTAAGTAGCTGAGGCTGGCTTTGAACCTGTGTGATCCTCCTGTCTCAGCCTCCCAAGCACTGGGATTACAAGTGTGCGCCACCATGCTGGGCAAAAGTAGAAATCTTAAAAGAAAGTTCAAAGTACTTAAATAAATACATGAAGATTGAATGATATGCTTTTGAATGTGGACTGGATCATAGACGAAATAAGGTGAGAAATTAAAAAATTTCTAGAATTAAATGAAAATAAAGATACAACATACCATAACCTATGGGACAATGTGGAGGCACTTTTTGTTTATTTGTTTTGTTTTCTGAGTTTTGCAATTTTATTAAAAAATTTAAACCTATACAAAAAGTAAGGAGCTTCATTCCTAGTGGTGGTGTGTAGGGCAGCTCTGAGTCTAAAGCAAGCCAGTTGCTGGGTACTGGGCGTCCCGCTTTTGGACTAAGGGGTCGGGATGGCTTACATGCCATTCTGCAGGCAGATGAGCACCACTGATGTGCCTCAGCACACCATGAAGGCCAGCTACTGGTGTCTTCTGTCAAATTGTACTGACCATTAGGAACTTCTCAGCTCCCTAGAACTTCACCCAATTAGTCTTACCAATGTATTTGGATAGGTCTAAAATGTCTCCTTCTTTTCTTTGTCTGCTATCTTGCTCTGTGCAAGCACTGTGCTATTCAATTTGATCCTAGCCTGCATGCCTGTGTGGGGTATGTTCAGTGCAGTGTCCCTTTGAAGGCTGTTTTAAGAGGAAAATTAATAGCACTCAGTGGACACATAAGAAAAACAAAAAGTCACAAAATAACCTAATAACACACCTCAAGGTCCTTAAAAACAGGAACAGATTATCTCAAAGCCAGAAGAAGGCTGGAGATAATTAAAGTCAGAGCAGAAATGAAGTAGAGAAAAACAACAACCAACAATACAAAAGATCAACAAAACAAAAAGCTGGTTCTTTGAAAAGATAAACAAGAGCCAGGCATGGTGGCCAAGTCTTGTAATCCCTGCGCTTGGGAAGCTGAGACAGGAGGATCCCGTAGGTTTGAAGCCAGCCTCAGCTGGCTTAAGAGATCCTGTTTCCAAATAAAATATAAAATAGGTCTGGGAGTATAGCCCGGAGGTAAAAGGCCCCTGGGTTCCATCCCCAGTACCACCAAAAAAAAAAAAAGATAAACAAGATCAATAAAACCTTAGCCAACTTAACTAAAGGAGAGAATCAATCCAAATTATTAAAAATAAGAAATGAAAAAAATGAGACATCACTACAGACAGTGGGTCAACTTAGAGCACCGTCAGAAACTACTTTGAAAATGTATATAAATTGGAAAACATAGGAAAAAGTGACAAATTTCTAGATACATACAACTTACCTAAATTGAACCAGGAGAATATAGAAAACCTAAACTGACCAATTGCAAGCAAAGAGAAACAGTAACAAAAAGCACTCCAAGAAATAAAAGTCCAGGTCCACATGTATTCCCAGTTGAATTCTACAAAACATTTGTAGAAAAAACTAAACCCAATACTTTACAAATTATTCCATAAGATTTAAAGAGATAGAATTATTTCAAACTCCTTCTATGAGGCCAGTATCATAATCCCAGCATTTGGGAGGCTGAGACAGGAGGATCACACAGGTTTGAAGCCAACCTCAGCTACTTAGTGAGACCCTGTTTCCAAATAAAATATAAAATAGGTCTGGGAGTATAGCATAGCCTGGAGGTAGAAAAGCCCCTGGCTTCCACCCCCAGTACCACACAAAAAGAGACCTCTACAATGAAAATTGTAAAACACTAAAGAAAGAAATTGAAGATCTTAGAAGATGGAAAGATTTCTTATGCTCTTGGACAGGCAGAAGATATATTATCAAAATGCCATTCTACCAAAAATGATCTATAGATTCAATGCAATTCCTATAAAAATACAAATGTCATTCTTTACAGAGCTCGAAAAACCAATGCTAAAGTTCATATGAAAAAAGAAAAGACCCAGAATAGCCAAAGCAATTTTCAGCAATAAAAACCATGCAGGAAGCATCACAATACCTGACTTCAAAGTACACTGCTATAATAAATATACTATAATAATAATAACAGCATAGTATTGACACAAACAGACACATAGACCAATGGAGCAGAATAGATAATACAGAAACATCTACATACTTATAACCAACTGATTTTTGACAAAGGTGCCAAAAACATTTGTTGGAGAAAAAACAGCTTTTTCAACAGAAGATGTTGGGAAAATTGGTTATTTGCAGAAAAATGGAATTAAATTTCTACATCTCTTCCTACACAGGAGTCAACTCAAAATAGACCAAAGACATGGAAATTAGATGAGAGATTTAAAAATTACTAGAGGAAGGCATAGGCCCAATACTACAACATATAGACCCTGGTATAAACTTCCTCAATAAGACCCCCAAAGCTGAGGATATTAAGACAAGAATACGTGGGATGACATTAAACTATAAAGTTTCTGTTCATCAAAGGAAACCATTAGAGTCTAAAGAGAGACCCTACAGAATGGGAGAAGATCTTTGCCAGCTACTCCTTTGACAGAGTATTAATATATATAATACAAAATACTTTAAAAACTAAAACTAAAAAAACTAATAACCCAATAAGGAAATGGGCAATTGAACTAAATAGACATCTCACAAAAGAAGAAATACAAATAGCCAATAATATATGAAAAAATGTTTATCATCATTAGCCATCAGGAAGATGCAAATTAAAACTATACCGAGAGTTTACCTAACTCCAAGAAGTCAAACAGCAATAAATGATGGTGAGGATGTGGGGAAATAAGAACTCTTCTACATTGTTGGAGGAGTAGTACAGCCACTATCAGATCAGTGTGAGGATTCCTCAGAAAACTGGGAATGGATCCACCAAATGCTTCAGTTGTACCACTCCTGGGTATCTTTCCAAAGGGACTGAAATCAGAATATTATAGCTGGGCGTGGTGGTGCACGTTTGTAATCCCAGTATTCGGGAGGCTGAGACTGGAGGATCACAGTTCGCAGACAGCCTCAGCTACTTAATGAGGCCCTCTGCAACTTAGTGAGACCCTGTTTCAAAATAAAGAATAAAAAATAGGGCAGGGGGTGTATCTTGGAGGTCAAATGCCCCTGGGTTCCATCCCCAGACCTGCAAACAACAACAACAAAATTAAAATAAAAAAATATAAAAAAAGACTAAAAAATAGGGCTGGGAGTATAGGTCAGAGATACAATGCCCCTGGGTTCCATCCCTGGTACTGGAAAAAAAAAAGAATATTATTCACAATTCACAGTAGCCAAATTATGCAACCAACCTGGGCATCCATTAGCAGATGAATGGTTTACAAAATTATGGTAAATACACACAAGAGAATTCTACTCAGCAATGAAGAAGAAAAAAATGTCATTTGCAAGAAAATGGATGGACTTGGAGAGTATTATATGAAGTGAGATCAGCCAGTCACAGAAAGTCTAGGATCATGTTTTCTCTCATATGTGGAAGCTGGGGAGTAATTGTGATACCAGAGAAACTTCAGATAATGGAGAAGAAACCCCATTGGAGCCAGGGGGTTGGCTTTGGGGAGGAAGGGCGAGGAGAATGCATGAGGGAGGTGCTTCCATTGACATTATGTTCATATGTAAAATCACCAAAGGCAATCTTAATATCATATATGGGGAAGGGGAGAGTGGAAAGAGAGCTGGGGGAAAGTTCACAAGTGCTGTGTTCATGAATGTTGTTTTCACTATGAACTGCATTATGATTGTAGACTATAATGTGCCAATAAAAGTATTTTATTCTATTTTATTTTTTGGTGGTATTGGAGTTCCTGGAAGCCCTTCTATCTCTGGGATACACTCCCACGGGCTACACTCCCAGACCTCTTTTTTAACTTTGTTATGTGGAAACAGGGTCTCTTAAGCCAGAGCGGCTGGCTCCGAACCAGCGCTATCCTTCTGTCTCTGCCTCCCAAGCGCAGGGATTCCAAGTGTGCCCCACCACGCCCAGCTATTTTAAAAACTACATTTTAAACTGGCTGTGGTGGCACACACCTGTAATCCCAGTAATTGGGAGACTCAGAAAAGAGGATCACAGGTTCAAGGCCAGCCTCAACAATTTTATGAGTTCCTGTTTCAAAATGAAAAGTGAAAAAGGGCTAAGAGTGTAGCTCAGAAGTAGGACCCCCCCTGGCTTTAATTTCCAGTATCAAAACAAATGACTTCCCCCAAACCACATATTAGTCTAGGTTTTCCAGAGAAACAGAACCAATAAGAAACCAATATGCAAATATTTATGGAGGCTGAAAAATCCCAAGATCTGCAGTGGGTAAGTTGGAGGAGACTTGATGGTACAGTTCTTATCTGGGTCTGAAGGCTGGAAAAGAGGCATGTCCCAGTCTGAGGGCAGGTGAGAGGGAGAATTCTCATCCTTTGCTCCTACTCAGGCTTTTGGGGATTAGATGAGGCCAGCCACACTGGGGAGGGCAATTCCCTTTACTTTGTTTATAGATTCTAATATTAATCTCATTTAGGAAGAAACATGATCATGGATACACCCAGAAGAAATACATTTAACTAAGAATCCTAGCACCCTGGGGTTTATCAGGTTGACACATGCATCACCCAACCATTGTGTGCACTATTCAGGATCTCTGTTCTCTATCTATCTCTCCTCTCCTCTCCTCTCCTCTCCTCTCCTCTCCTCTCCTCTCCTCTCCTCTCCTCTCCCCTCCTCCTCTTCCTCCTCTTCCTCCTCGTCCTTGTCCTTGTCCTCATCCTCGTCCTCCTCCTCGTCCTCCTCCTTCTTCCTCTTCTTCTTCCTTCTTCTTCTTCTTCTTCTTCTTCTTCTTCTTCTTCTTCTTCTTCTTCTTCTTCTTCTTCTTCTTCTTCTTCTTTTCTCTCTCTCTCTCTCTCTCTCTCTCTCTCTCTCTCTCTCTCTCTCTCTCTCTCATTCTCTCTCCTCTCTCCTGGGGGATTGAATCCAGGGGCATTCTACTTCTAAGCTTCACCCCCTGCCCCAGTTCTATTTTATTTTGAAATAGGGTCTTACTAGGTTGATGAGAATCTTACTAAGTTTCTGAGGCCGGCCTTGAATCTTCAGTCATCCCAGCCTCCCAAGTGCTGAGATTTCAGGTGTGTGCCACCATGTCCTAGTTCATGAACATATGTGAGAAGCAAGAGGGCCTCATTCAGCCTTTGTCTCTGGACACAGTGCCACCCCTTCTTTTTTTTTTTTTCAGAACTGGGGATTGAACCCAGGGGCATTCTACCTCTGAGCTACACTCCTAGCCCTATATTTTATTATTTTTTTTTATTTTGAAACAGGGTATCACTAAGTTGCAGAGGGCCTCAGGAAATAGCTGAGGCTGGCCTCAAAACTGTGATCTTTCTGTCTCAGCCTCCTAAGTACTGGGATTACAAGTGTGAGCCACCATGCTGGGTTCACTGCCACTCTTTCTTCTCTGCTCTTCCAGTTTTGGGCCACTTTGTGGAAATTATAGCAATTTATTTTTTTGTGGTACTGGAAATGGAACCAAAAGATATTCTACTTGTGAGCGACATCCCAGCCCTATTTTTAAATTTTTATTTGAAACAGGGTCTCACTGAGTTGCAAAGGGCCTCACTAAGTAGCTGAGGCTGTCCTTGAACCACAATCCTCCTGTCTCAGCCTCCCGAATGCTAGGATTACAAACAAGCATGTGCCACCACGCCCGGCTGAAATTATAGCAATTTATGCTAGGGCACCTATATCCCCAGAAATAAAGGGAACAAATGTGTGCAAAATATGTCTGGACAAGGGGACACAACCAACTGAAAGATGTCAATAAATAAGGAGGGGCTTTGTGCACACAAATGGGAAGAGTGGATAGGTAAAAGATGCCATTTTTCATTTATTAGGACAATGAATACCAAGGTATTGATGACAGGCTTTAATAAAAAGCTTGAGATGCTTATTCTAAAATTCTTATGGAAAATCTAACAGCTGAAAGCAGAAAAACACAATTCTACAGAGGAAGTATGAAGAGATTATCCTTACCAGAAATCAAGTTCTTTATAAATCTTATAATTAAGAAACAGGAGCCAGATGTGGTGGTGCACGCTTGTAATCCCAGTGCTTGGGAGGCTGAGACAGGAGGATTGCAGGTTCATGGCCAGCCTCAGCAACCTTGCAAAGCCTTCTGCAGCTTAGTGAGACCCTGTTTCCAAACAAAAAAATAAAACTGGGAATGTGGCTTGGAGGTAGAATGCTTCTGGGATCAATTCCCAGTACCATAAAAAGAAAAAAAAAAAAAAGAATAAACAAGGACAAGAAATGGTCAGTTAAACTGAAGAACAGACATCTTTGTATGTGTGAACTTGATCCAAGGTAGATCTGCATCTGTGCAGAGGATGGACTCTTCCCTACAAGTTGTGGGAGATGTGCTACAGATGGGAGATGAATGAGGTTCTTGCCACACTCTAAGACCTGCTCCAGCCCAGTGCAGGCCTACACCTAGAAACAAAAACTCTGGGTTGGTTCCCTAATTTGATTATAGTGAATTATGCTTCTATAAACATGGCTATGTGTGTATTGCTATAATATTCTAACTTTAATTCGTTTGGAAAAATACTCATTAGTGGTATAGTGGTTTTGAGGAACCTCCACATATATCTCCAAAGTGGTTATACTAATTTGCAATCCTACTAACAGTCTATGAAGGTTCATATTTTTGCATATCCTCACAAGTTTGTCCTTCCTTCTTTCCTTCCTTCCTTCCTTCCTTCCTCTCCTCTCCTCTCCTCTCCTCTCCTCTCCTCTCCTCTCCTCTCCTCTCCTCTCCTCTCCTCTCCTCTCTTCTCTTCTCTTCTCTTCTCTTCTCTTCTCCTTCCTCTTTATATCTTCTTGTGTGGTACTGGGGATTTAACCCAGGGGCAGTCTACCTCTGAGTTACACCCCAGCCCTATTTTATTTCTAATTTTGAAACAGAGTCTCATCAAGTCGCTGAGAGCCTCACTAAGTTGCTGAGGCTTGTTTCAAACCTGTGATTTTCCTGTCTCAGCCTCTGAAGTACTGGGATTATAGGTGTGCACCACTGTGCCCAGCTATTTGTATTCTTAATGATTGCCTTTCTAACTGGAGTTACATGAAATCTCACTATATATATATGTATATGTATATGTATATGTATATGTATATGTATATGTATATGTATATGTATATGTATATGTATATATATGGAGAGAGAGAGAGAGAGAGAGAGAGAGAGAGAGAGAGGGAGAGAGAGAGAGAGGGAGGAGAGAAATACCTCTTTAGGCTACACTCTCAGACCTATTTTATTTTTTATTTTGAAACAGTTTCATTATGTTGCAGAGGGGCTCACTTAAGATGCTGAGGCTGGCCATGAACCTGTGATTCTCCTGTCTCAGCCTCCCAAGCACCACGATTACAAGCATGTACCACCACACCTGGCTCTCAATGTAGTTTTGATTTGCATTTCTCTTATTACTAGTGATATTGAACAATTTTTCCTATTTTTTTGGCTTTATATTTCTTCTTTTGAGAAGTGTCTATTTAGTTCAGTTTTTGATTGGGTTATTTGTTTTCTTAGTGTTAAGTTTTTTGTTTTTTTTATATACTCTAGGTATTACTTCTCTAAGTTTTTTGAGTTCTTTATATATTCTAGGTATTACTACTCTATCAGAGGAGTAGTAGGCAAAGTTCTCCCATTTTATAGGTTCTCTCCTCTGATTCTTTTTTTTTGGGGGGGGGGGTCTGGGGATGGAACCCAGGGGCATTTGACCTCGGAGCTACAGCCCCTGCCCTACTTTATTCTTTATTTTGAAACAGGGTCTCACTAAGCTGCAGAAGGCCTCACTAAATAGCTGAGGGTGTCCTTGAACTGTGATCCTCCTGTCTCAGTCTCCCAAATGCTGGGATTACAAGCGTGCACCACCATGCATGGCATCTCTACAGACTCCTGATGGTTTCCTTTGCTGTGCAGAAACTTCTTAATTTAGTGCAATCCCATTTACTGGTTTTTTGTTTTACTGCCTGAGCTTTGGGGTCTTATTTAGGATGTCTTTACCAGTGTCTATCTGTTGGAGAGTTGGTCCTATGTTTTCTCTTAGAAATTACAGTGTTTCTTGTCTGAATTCCAAGTCTTTGATCCATCTTGAGTTGACTCTCATGCAGTGGGAGAGAGGGTCTAGTTGCATTCTTCTGCACATGAGTTTCCAGTTTTTTCAGCACCATTTGCTGAAAAGCCTGTCTTTTGGCTCCTTTGTCAAAAATCACCTGGCTATAAGTGTGAGGATTTGCCCTTGTATCTTCTATTCCTTTTTTTTATTGCTGGGTATTGAACCTAGGGACATTTTACCTCTGAGCTAGACCCCAGCCCTATTTATTATTATTATTATTATTATTTTTTTTTTGTGTGTGTGGTACTGGGGTTCCTGGAAGCCCTTCTACCTCCGGGCTACACTCCCAGACCTATTTTTATATTTTTGAAACAGGGTCTCTTACGCCAGCGCGGCTGGCTTCGAACCTGCGCGATCCTCCTGTCTCCGCCTCCCAAGCGCGGGGATTACAAGCGTGCGCCACCACGCCCGGCTTTTTTTTTTTTTATTATTTTGAAACAGTTGCAGAGGGCCTCACTAAGGAACTGAGGCTGGCTGAGAACCTGCAATCCTCCTGTCTCAGCCTCCCAAGTACTGGGATTACAAGTGTGCACCACCACGCCTAGCTTATTCTATTCTATTCTATTCTATTCTATTCTATTCTATTCTATCCTATTCTATTCTATTCTAATCTGTGCATCTTTTTGTATCATTGCCATGTTGTTTGGGAACTGATGAATGGATAAAGAAACTGTGGTATTTATACAATGGACTTCTACTTAGTCATAAAAGAGAACAAATTATGTTGTTTTTAGGAAAATGGATAGAACTAGAGAATTTGATGCTAAGTGAGATTAGTCCAATTTAGAAAGTCAAGGGTTGTATGTTTTCACTTACGTGTGGAAGCTACAGAGAAGAGAGGAAACATAAGGGACTTTGGGTAAATGTGGAGAGAGACCTGTAGAATGAGAAGGGGACTGGGGGAGGGAGAAGAAGAGAGGGGAAAGGAGGATTGAGGAAGGGAACAGTCTAAATTTTTGGCAATTACTAAAGGTATTGCAACCAGGTTCACCAGTATGTATGGGGCAGGAATGGTACTTGGAGAGAATCACACTAAGAGCTGTGTGCACATATGTTTGCATCACATTGAGCCTCACAATTATACATTGTGATGTATAATTGCAATACACTAATAAAGATATTTTTAAAAATGGAGCAGGAACCAGGGGATTGGTTAACTCCACCTTTTTTTTTTTTTTTTGGGTGGTACTGGGGTTTCTGGAAACCCTTCTACCTCCGGGCTACACTCCCAGACCTATTTTTATCTTTTTATGTGGAAACAGGGTCTCTTAAATCAGCGTGTCTGGCTTCGAACCTGTGCAATCCTGGGGATTACAAACATGCGCCACCATGCCTGGCCACCTTGTTTTTTTGTGTGTGGCACTAAGGATAGAACCCAGGGGCTTTTCTACCTCCGGGGTATACTCTCAGCTTGGTTTTATATTTTATTTGGAAACAGGGTCTCACTATAGGTTGCTGAGTGCCTCAGTAAGTAGCTGAGGCTGGCTTCGAACCTGTGAGATCCTCCTGTCTCAGCTTTCCAAGTACTGGGATTACAAGTGTGTGCCACCATGCCTGGCTGTGAGACCCTATTTTTAAAATAATAAAATAGGGTGGTGGCGCACACTTGTAATCCCAGCACTTGGGAGGCTGACACAGGAGGATTGTACAGGTCTGAAGCCAGCCTCAGCTACTTAGTGAGGCTCTCAGCAACTTAGTGAGACCCTGTTTGCAAATAAAATAGAAAATAGGTCTGGGAGTGTAGCCCAGAGGTAGAAGCCTTTGGGTTCCATCCCCAGTACCACAAAAATAAATAAATAAATAAATAAATAAACAAATAAATAAATAAATAGGGCTGGGAGTGTGGCTTAGAGGTATTGGAATGCCTATGGTTCAATCCCCTGTATCACCAAAAACAAAAACAAAATAAACAAAAAACTTAGTTTTACTTCTCCCTGTTCAGTCACTAGGAGGAGCATGTGCCTAGCAAATTCACGTTGTTTTATAAATCCTCATGAATTTCCAGAATTATACTTTTGAGGACTAAGTTGGGTGAGTTCTCAGTAGGAAGAAAATGAGGTTATAATGAAAACATGCTGAGATTCTAGAATGGGAAGTGATAGGATTTTTTTTTTTTTTTTTTTTTTTTTTTGGTGGTACTGAGGTTCCTGGAAGCCCTTCTACTTCCGGGCTACATTCCCAGACCTATTTTTACATTTTTATTTGGAAACAGGGTCTCCTAAGCCAGCGCCTGCGGCTGGCTTCAAACCTGCGCGATCCTCCTGTCTCTGCCTCCCAAGCGCGGGGATTACAAGCGTGCGCCACCACGCCCGGCCGGAAGTGATAGGATTTTGCTTTTCCTTCTGAGTAAAAGTCCCACGTTAGTGATGGAATGCACTTTGGGCCCTAGTTTCAGACATCTCCAGTGTACCTGTTTCCCATACCTGGGATAGTTCTGCATTACTTTTGGGCATGTTTGGAACTGGTAGAGAAAAGAAGGTGTGTTAGGGACCAGTTTCAAAATGCAGCATGGCTGAAACATACTTTGTTTCCTGCTATCACTTCTTCAGTTTTCGCAATTGTACTATAGGTTGGCAAGGGTGCCAAACGAGGGTGGAAGTAGGATGTCCTCTTCGAAGCAAACCCAAGATCCCACTGTGTTCTCAAAATATTCTGTGTGCATTTTTAGGGGAATTTAGGCATACGGATAGCCCTATCTTTTCCATATATAATATCAGAGGATAGGATTTTAGACACTTGATAACTTAATAACAATCAGTCAGAAGGGTATGATTACCTGATAATAAACCAGACAGCTGGAAGCTGCAGCGTGTATAGAAATAAGGTTATTTTCAGCCGGGCGTGGTGGCACACGCCTGTAATCCCCACGCTTAGGAGGCTGAGACAGGAGGATCGCACAGGTTCGAAGCCAGCCTCAGCTACTTAGTGAGGCTCTCAGCAACTTAGTGAGACCCTGTTTCCAAATAAAGTATAAAATAGGTCTGGGAGTATAGCCCGGAGGTAGAAAGCCTCTGGGTTCCACCCCCAGTAACACCACCAAAAAAAAAAAAAAAAAAAAAAAAAAAGAAAAAGAAAAAGAAATAAGGTTATTTTCTGGGGTGTTCCAATTCATGGTAGGTTGTACTTTATATTTTTTTTTTGAAACAGGGTTTCATTAAAAATCCTATCCTCAGCCGGGCTTGGTGGCGCACACTTGTAATCCTCGTGCTTGGGAGGCTGAGACAGGAGGATCACGCAGGTTCGAAGCCAGCCTGAGATGGCTTAAGAGACCCTGTTTCCGAATAAAATATAAAATAGGTCTGGGAGGGTAGCCCGGACGTAGAAGGCCCCTGGGTTCCATCCCCAGTACCACATACACACTAAAAAATCCTATTCTCTGATATTATATATGGAAAAGAAGCCGGGCGTGGTGGCACGCTTGTAATCCCCGCGCTTGGAGGCGGAGACAGGAGGATCGCGCAGGTTCGAAGCCAGCCGCGCGCTGGCTTAGGAGACCCTGTTTCCAAAATGAAAATGTAAAAATAGGTCTGGGAGTATAGCCCAGAGGTAGGAGGGCTTCCAGGAACCCCAGTACCACCAAAAAAAAAAAAAAAAAGAAGAAGATAGGACACCCTTGCCAACCTATAGCCCTTTTCAAATTTTATGTCCAAATAATAAATTAATACATTAATTGAAAAAATAAGGAAAGAATAAAAAATAGGGCTGGAGCTGTAACTCAGAGGTAGAATACCCTGGGTTCCATCCCCAGTACTGCAAAAAAAAATTATACATCCTCTATAAATTATAATGGCAGCATGATACAACCTCATACAAAAAACAAACCAAAATTACCATGCATTAATAAAAATTACTAAATAAAAGACTCATGCAATGAAGGTGACATCCCCGAATTTGGATATATCTTTGCTAGGTGTTAAATAAAAAGTGGCAAATGATATAGAAAATTGACAGCTAAGGAGAATGTGGAGAAATGATTTATATCCCTACACGCACCACCAAGAACAAGCAGTGGGGGGCTGGTACTGGGTATTGAACCCAGAGGTGTTCTAACTCCAAGCTACATCCCTAGCCCCTTTTTAGTTTTTGTTTTGAAATAGGATCTCATTAGATTGCTGAAAGTCTCACTAAATTGCTGAGGCTGTCCTGGAACCTATAATTCTCCTGGGATTACAAGTGCTGGGATTACAAGTGTGTGCTGCCACTCCTGGCTTCTCATGATATGCTTTTAAAGTAATTTAATATGGTGTCACATGCCTGTAATCCCAGTACTTGGGAGGCTGAGATAGGATCACACAGGTTCGAAGCCAGCCTCAGCTACTTAGTGAGACTCTCGGCAACTTAGTGAGACCCTGTTTACAAATAAAATATAAAATAGGTCTGGAAGAATAGCCTGAAAGTCCCTGAGTTCTATCCCCAGTAATACACACACACACACACACACACACACACACACACACACACACACACTACCTTATTCCTGAAAGTAATAGATTGATTTTCTTCACAACAACTGACCTCACAATAGGATATTTAATATCACAGGAGAGTCCCTGATGACCATGACAGGTCTCCAGCTCAGCTGGCTTTGTTCTGCCCTCACTGACTAGAGAAGGAGACAGGATGTGTAAAATGTCACTTCCCAGCAAATGGGGGTAGGATCTTCTCTGGCCAGGAGGAAATCAAAGATTACTTACAGTCCCTAGCACAACCCCACAGACTCAACTGGGCGTGTGTTTCTGCAGTGAGTCTGGGCTGTGACTTGGTAGTTGCTTCTAGGTCAAAACAACCTGTAGTTCTGCAGCGAGCCCTGAGGGAACCTTTGTCCTGCCATGCCATTGGCAGGGAAAGTGGCTGTCCTAGCCATGACATAACCAGAATGGAATAAAATTGAACCTTAATCTGCCAGAAGATTCTAAAGTTGAGTGTTAAATTCCTGGTGGAGATTATGACTATTGAGCATGAAAGCCCCAATAATATATGTTATGATTTGGATCTGAAATGTCCCCTAAAAGCTCCAGTGTTGAAGGCTTGACCCTCAATGCAGCAGGGTCCAGAGCTGTTCTGTGGGGAGTGACTGAATTGTGAGGGCTGTAACCACATCTGTGGACCAATTCGCCTGATAGATTAATAATTTGAATGAGTCAGGTGTGGTAGTTCACTCCTGTAATCCTAGTACTTGAGAGGCTGAGACAGGAGATCACACGTTTGCAGCTAGCCTCAGCAATTTAGTGAGGCTCTTAGTAATTTAGCAAGACCCTGTTTCAAAAATAAAAAAATAGGAAAAAAAAATAGGTCTGGGAAGTGTAGCTTGAAGGTAGAATGCCCCTAGGTTCAATTCCCAGTATCAAAAAAAAAAAAAATGATTACTGGGAGGATGTGGAAACTGTAGGTGGGTAGAACATGGTTGGAGGAAGAATGTCATTGGACCATATCTTGTTCTGGGTCTGTCTGTCTGTCTCTCTTTTATTTTCTTTCTCTCTCTGTGTCCTGGCTGTTATGAGCTGAGCAGCTCTCCTCCACCATTCCACCATGCCCTTCTTTTTTTTTTTGTGGTACTAGGGATGAAACCTAGGGTCATTCTACCTCAGAGCTACACCCCAGTCCTATATTTTATTCATTATTTTGAAACAGGGTCTCACTAAGTTACAGAGGGCCTCACTAAGTAGCTGAGGCTGGCCACAAACCGCGCTCCGCCTATCTCAGCCTCCCAAGTACTGGGATTACAAGCACCTGACTTCAACCACGCCCTTCTGCCATGATGTTCTGTCTTGCCACAGGCCTATAGCAATGGAGTCATAACAATAAACGGGACCTCTAAAACTTCAGGCCAAAAACGAGCCTTTCCTCCTTCAGTTGTGTCAGGTATTTTGGCTACAGCAATGAAAAGCCGGCTAACACAATATTTCAAGGGCAGGTGGCAGTTAAAGGACATGACATTTGGATCTTGTCTGGTCATTGCTGGGCTGTTTTGACTGATCAGTGGCATCTTAGAGGTCACTAACAGTAGTTTGTGTGCTTCCAGTGAGGAAAGGACATTTCTGTGACTGGAAGATGGAATGTTTTAAATTACTTATTCCAAAATGTTGTTGAGGATACAAAGGTAATTTTTTTCCTTAAGGGGTCTCTTCTGCTATTCAATGAAGCCATGTGCCTCTGTTCTGACCTCTGCTTCCAGGCCTCCTATCTTGTTTCTTATCAGAATCTTTGCTCCATAAATATTACCTCAATTCCATCACCTCTCATTTCAGTGACCTCTGCATTTTATATTCTGATGTTCTTTCCACTGGCCCATGACAATCACACTGAATATTCACCGTGTGCCCCAGGAGTCTAGAAGACTGACAGCTGTGTTAAAGAGTAAGATAATCTAACACTGAATTCTCAGAAAAATGGAAATTTCCAAAGAGAGACTGACCCCAGACACTTGGTGTCCCATAACAGTTCATCTGAATGTGCCTGATTCTCTGAACTGTTGGGCAATCATCCAGCATGGTAGAGGGACTGATTTATGTGTAAATCCCAAATTTCCTTCCCTGGAAAGTAGAGTCTGAGGGTCTGGACCCTTCTTAGACCAAATCTTGTCCAAATAGGGGGTTTGAAAGATGGCTTGGTGTTACTTAAATCCTGAGGTATCTGTGTTTGTGTTGATCTTTTCTCCTGTGTCTGCCATACACTTCTCTCTGGTCTGTTGATTCCTGGCAGGCTGGTGGCCTGCTATGGCTTCTGCTTAGACATGGTAGCTGGGGGCTGTAGCTGTGTCCATATTCTGCTGGGATGGGGCTTCTTGGTGCCATGAAATTTAAGGGTGATGATCCCAGAAGAACATGGAGTTGAGCCAACCCAACCCCAGTGCTCTTTGCCTGAGTGACTTGGGCATTTGTTGAGGCGTGGTGACTTGCTCTGAAGTACAGACTGATAGACACACTCCATCCTGTCCTCTTGGGATTATGTGCTGTCTGCCCTCCTCAGCTGACCACACTGCACAAGAGGACGAGCGGTGCAGGTTTGCAGAGGACACTTACAAGCAGAAGACACCTCGGCAGCATGAAGACTACCTGGGGGTTCCTTGCTGCCACTTGATGGCCTCAGGGCTGAGCCAGGCAGAACTACTGCAACTAAGCCAGAGCCCAAGAGCCAGCTGTGGCCTCCACAGAGACAGAGGGTCTTTTGTGTTTGGGGCATTCACTGAACACTTCTATATTAAATGCACACAGATTGGAGGCTCTCAGGTGGCACTTCACAGGAGAACTCTTAGCTCTTCCCACCTTGCTCTGTTGAGGCAGCCATGACTGGAACAGTTCCCTGACTGCCTGTGGGGTGCCTTCGCATTCCTGGAGGAGTGAGTGAAAATGAAACCTGCAGGTTAAAGATGGACGGAAATTGTCCTTTTGCTAATGCAATAGGCTAATTTTAGTGCTCAGATTATCCATTTTTTTTAAATAGAATTGAACATTTAATTTCCCCTCACAATAATAAAATATTTTGTCGTTATCACACCTCATAAATCAAACTGAATTTCAGGAATGTAAGAAAGTCTGAGTTGGAAATGTTACATAAAAAAGACTGAATTAACAAACACATTGTATTTTTAAATTTTTTTCTTTAAGTATACATTGACATCTACTTACCTGATAGCAGCACTGCTGGTTTTGAGTGATTTTTTTTCTCCTTCTTGTAGAGAGAGTGCAGAATGGCAGTAGTATATTTGGAACAAATTCAGAAGAATAATTCTACACATATATTCTTCAAGGGCAATAAACTGATAATTATGGAAAATATGCCTCAAATATCCATTTTCAATTAGTCAAGGTTTATTTATTTTTAATTAAAATATAATGCACTGTATTACTACTATCTGTTCTGGGGAAAACAAATTTTGAGGCTTGAGTTTTTTCAACTTCAACACATAAAGTGTTATCAAGAGTAAACTCAGAGTGAGGCCAACTTGGTTCAAGCCAACAAGTTCTATAGAATACCTGACTACCAATGTACACATATTCTGAGTTATCCAGACTCATCAAATATTTCATATCCAAGTTTTATACCTCAAAGTGGTTCTCTGAGGATTTATTATGCTAGCATAGGAAATTTAAAGAAATAACAAATTATGTAACATAAATATTTATGCAAAATAGAAGGATATAAAAGATACAGCTTGGCCCTCATTTTCTTTTTTTTTCTTCTTCTTTTTCTTTAAATGCTTTTTTTGGTGCTCTGTGAGAGCCTAAGTGATACAAACATACATGCGTGCAGGGCTTGGTGTGTTTCTGCTTCCTCTTCTCCCTTTGCATGTCAGTGAGGTTGGTCGTGATACCTTCGCACAGGATGTAACACTATTTGAACATTCCTCTTTCTAAGTCCTCCTCTTTCCCCGCCCTCCCTCACCTCCCTTCCACTATTCTACTGGCCTCTCTCCTTCTTTATCATTTATCTGAAGTCCTTTTTGTTCCCTATTTTCGCTAGCTTCCATCTATGAGAGAAAGCACGAGTCCCCTGACTTTCTGAGACTGGCTGATCTCACTCAGTATAATGTTCTCTGGTTCTTCCACTTCCCTGCAGGTGGCACAGTTTTGTTCTTCTCTGTGACCCAGTAGAGTTCCACATCACATTTTATTGTCTGTTGCTGGTCGCAAAAGGGTACCTAGCACAAGTCACAATGGCCAACCCATGCTGCCAGATTTACCCATTTTAAACTGTTTTATTTATTTATTTATTTTTATTTTTTATTTTTTATTTTGGTGGTACTGGGGTTCCTGGAAACCCTTCTACCTCTGGGCTACACTCCCAGACACCTATTTTTTATATTTTTATTTGGAAACAGGGTCTCTTATGCCAGCGGGGCTGGCTTTGAACCTGCGCGATCCTGTCTCCGCCTCCCAAGCACGGGGATTACAAGCGTGCGCCACCACGCCCAGCTTAAACTGTTTTAGAAAGTGTAGAGTTTCTCCCTGAAAGGGAAAATTTCGAAAAATACCCTCTCTGTTCTGTTGTGCTGTTGTGGAAGTCAGTGTGGATCAGAGACAGGAGGATCAGAGGTTTAAGGCCAACCTCAGCAACTTAGTGAGACCCACAGCGACTCAGCAAAGTAAAAAAAATAGGAATGCTCCTAGCTTCAATCCCTAGTACCATTAAAAATTCCAAACAAAACAATATTAACACCACCAACACACACACACACACACACACCACACACCTGCGCGTGCATACACACATTAAAAACGTTAATAAAATGCAGAGGAAGCATGCTAATGTGTTTCTGCAGCTAGCTTGGAAGAAAAACAGTGTTTGAGAAACTCTGTTAAGTGAAGATTCTCATCTCTTGGATTAGAAACAATACTGTGCTAGCTTTCCATTAATTCAATACAATACCTGATGTAATCAACATGTAAGAGGAAGGCTGCACGGGGCGTGGTGTGGACCACGCTTGCAATTCCAGCATTTGGGAGGCTGAGACAGGAGGATTGCGGTTCGCAGACTGCCTCAGCTACTTAGTGAGGCCCTTTGCAACTCAGTGAGACCTTGTTTCAAAATAAAGAATAAAAAATAGGGCTGGGCTGGGGTGTAGCTTGGAGGTAGGAGGTACGATGTCCCTGGGTTCCATACCCAGTACTGGAGAGAGAGAGAGAGGGAGAGGGAGAGGGAGAGGGAGAGGGAGAGGGAGAGGGAGAGGGAGAGGGAGAGGGAGAGGGAGAGGGAGAGGGAGGTTGTTTTGGCTCACAGATTTGGAGTTTCCTGTCAGTGACCAGGCCAGTGTCTTTATGCCTCTGGTGCTCATGCAGATATGCAGATGATGGTGGTGCCAAGTGTGTGTACGAGAGTGAACCGGTTGGCCATGGCCAGGGAGTGGAGGGGAAGAGGTGGAGACCAGCCCCATAGTCCCTCCAGGGGCCCATGTCCAGTGGCCCTCCTCCTGAAGGCCGACTGCCTCCCAGTGCACTACCCTGGGGACACGATTGTGGGGACCTTCAAGACCTAGAGTATAGTGAGAGTGTAATCAGGAGAGATGGGTCAGGTGTGCAGGCTTACTTGGCTCTAACTAGGAGTCGAGGGTTTGTTGTAAAGTCAAGTGGGAAAATATATTTTATATAAAAATATATATTTAGCTTTCCATCACTGTGACAAAATATCTGATAAACTCAATTTAAAGAGCCAGGCCTGGTGGTGCACACCTGTAATCCCAGTACTTGGGAGGCTGAGAGAGGAGGATGACAGGTTCATAACCAGCCTCCACAACTTAGTGAGACCCTGTTTCAAAAATAATAAAAAACGTAAATAGGGCTGGAGGTATAGTTCGGAGGTAGAATGCCCTTGGATTCAATCCTCATACCACACAAACACACAAAAGTCAGTTTAGAGGAGGAAAGATGGACTTGAGCCCTGTCTTGGGATCTCAGTCCATGAGGGCCAAGCTCTCTGCTTTGGGCCTGAGGTGAGGCAGAAGGTGGAGGGAGTGGCTGGGGAGATGCTCACTTCTAACAGGAAGAAGGGATGAGAAGGACTAGGGCCTGCAGCTCAGCCCCGCCTCCTGGTCCTCACCACCTCACAACAGTTCATTCGGTTATGAAGCCATCAGTCGATTGATCCACTGATGGATCAGACCCCAAGAGCCAATCACTTCCCTCAGCCCACCTCGAACACTGCTGCTTTGGGGAGAAAGCCTTTGACGGCTGAGCCTTTGGGGTGAGTGCTCCAGAACCAAGCTATAGCAGAGGGCATTCATCTTCTACCAGAAATCCAAATGTGTTATCTTCTTTAATTACCAATTTTAATTAATTAATAAATTTTTGTTGTACTCAGAATTGAACCCAGGGACAGTCTACCTTTGAGCTACATTCCCAGAACTATTTATTTTATTTTATTTTATTTATTTTTTATTGGTGCAATGTATTAATACATCATAATGGTATAAAGAAAATACTTTTGTAGACATACATGCACACATCGCCCAGTTAGCCCCTACCCGATCCCCACCCCATTCCCTCCCCATCCCTCCTTCCCATGCTTGGCTTCGTGGTTGACATCTAGTATTATAGCAATTTATCCAATATTAACGATGCTAATCTCACATAACAGTTTCATTTGTCTGATACCAAGCTTTTGATGACTTAAAGATAACATTTCAATATTTCTTTTTGCTTTCTTTCTTACCAGAGAATATTTTTTCTTTTTTTTTTAGGTGAAACTATCATACATTTATTTATTTATTTTTCAGAAAAAATCTATCCTGATATGGAATATGGACTCTAGATACCCAAAACAATCTCGAAGAAGAACAAAGCTAGAAGATGTATATTTTCTGATTTCAAACCATATAAAGCTACAATAATTGAAACAGTGTAGTACTGTTCTAAAGGCAGATATATAAACCATTGGAGTTAAATAAAAGCCTAGAGCTAAATTCTTCCATATATTGTCAAGTTATTTTTGACAAGGTTTCCATGAACATTTGGTGGAGGAAATAATAATCTTTTAACTAAATATTGTTGAAAATAATAATTACATGTAACAGAATAAAACTGGACCCTTACCTAACACCATATACAAATATTAACTCAAAATAGATAAAAGACCTAAATATATATCTTAATACTATAAACTTTTAGAAGAAAATCTGGGTCATAAAACCTCACAACATTGAAATTGGCAGTGATTTCTTGGATATGATTTCAATGGCACAGGCAACAAAAGGGTAAACAAACTCCCTAAAAAATAAAAAAATATTGTATATCCAAAGACAATGTAAACAGAGTTAAAAGTTACTGATAGAATGGGATAAAATATTTCCAAATGCTATATCTGAAAGTATATTAATATTCCAACTAGAAATCCTAAAAATTAGCAACAATAAAAGCAAACAATAAATACAATTTAGAGATAGGTAAAAGACTAACATAAATAATGAATCTCCACAGATAACCAATCTTAGTTGTCTGTTGGATGGAAAATCTTGTTTCTCTGGTTCTGGTGTGTTTATCTTTTATTTTGAAAAAAGGTCTTACTAAGTTGTGGAGGGCCTCACTAAGTAGATGAGGCTGGCTGCAAACCTGTAATTCTCCTGTTTCAGCCTCCCAAGTACTGGGATTACAAGCATGTGCCACCATACTTGGCTTAATTAACATTTTTAAATAACTGTTTTTCACTGTCGTGTCTCCTAACAATACCTTCCTAGCTCTCTTTTTTTGGGGGGGGGGTGGTGGTACTGGGGTTCCTGGAAGCCTTCTAGCTCCGGGCTACACTCCCAGACCTATTTTATACTTTTTAAAATTTGTAAACAGGGTCTCTTAAGCAGCTGGCTTCGAACCTGCGCGATCCTCCTGTCTCCGCCTCCCAAGCATGGGGTTTATAAGCATGCGCCAACCACGCCCAACCTTAGCTCTCTTTTGTATTAATTTAACCTTTACCTGCTTGGGCTGCTTGTACTTAGACACAACAGTAACTTACATGGATGTTTTAATGTGCTGGTATTTCTTTTGGAACACATACACTACTTGCTGGCCCAGGTAACCCAGCTGCAGGTCACTTCCTCTGGAGTCTCTGCCCCCACCCCAGCTCCATCTTAGACTTCTGCATGTGTGAACCATCTGCACACATTATGTTTATTCTTGTGAATATTTGAGCCATTTCCATCTTTCAGCTATTGTGAATAATACTGCTGTGAACATGTTGATTTCTGAGTTACTATTTTCAATTATTTTGACTATTATCAGAATTGCGACTTTTTTTTTGTAGTATTGGGGATTGAACCAGAGACATTCTATCTCCAACCCACACTCCCAGCCCTTTTTTATGTTTTATTTTGTAGTACTGGGGATGGAACCCAGGGGCATTCTACCTCCGAGCTATACCCCGAGCCCTTTTTTTTATTCTTTATTTTGAAATAGGGTCTCACTAAGTTGTGGAGTGCCTCACTAAGTAGCTGGGAATGTTGGCGAACTGGGATCCTCCTGTTTCAGCCTCCAGAATGCTGGGGTTACAAGTGTGCACCACCACGCCTGGCTATTTTTTATTTTAAAACAAGATCTCACCAGGCATGGTGATGCACGCTTGTAATCCCAGTACTTGGGAGGCTGAGATGAGAGGATCACAGGTTTACAGCCAGTCTCAGCTACTTAGCAAGGCCCTCCACAACTTAGTGAGACCCTGTTTCACAATAAAAAATAAAAATTAGGTTTGGGGTATAGTTCAAAGGTAGAATTCTCCTGGATTCAATTCTCAGTACTACCAAAAAGTGAATAAATAAAAGCAACAACACCAGGGTCTCACTAAGTTGCTAACGGCTGGCTTCAAACCTGCAATCCTCCTGTCTCAGCCTCCCAAGTACTGGGATTACAGGTGTGTGCCATCACACCCGGCTAAAGTAAGTTTCTTTGTCTTGTTCTTTCTTTCTTTCTCTTGTTCTTTCTTTCTTTCTCTCTCTCTTTCTTTCTTTCTTTCTTTCTTTCTTTCTTTCTCTCTCTCTCTCTTTCTTCTTTTTTTTAAGGACTGGAGATTGAACAGAGAGACATTGTACTTCTGAATTATGCTCCCAGCCCTATTTTTTTTTATTTTACAACAGGTCTCACTAAGTTGTGAAAGGCCTCATTAAGTTGCTGAGGCTGGCTAGAACCTACAATCTTCCTGTTTCAGCTTCCCAAGTACTGGGGTTATAGGTGTGTGCCACCATTCCTGGCTAAAGCAAGTTTCTTAAAGGAGGGCATGGTGAATTATGACCATTTGGATCACCTATAGAATTCAACTCCAATGCATTATACCTGTTCAGCTACTTGCCTGGCATAACCTGTTTCCCTCTTATCCACATCTACTTCAGTCTCAGCACTTCACTGGCTCCTTCTTGGAAGCATGTTTTTGTATTTCTGGTTCCTAAGATTTCCTTCCTCCCTCCCTTTCTTGTTACCTATGAGCTACACTCCCAGGCATTTTTATTTTGAAATAGGATCTCACCAAGTTGCTAAGGGTTTCTCCAAAATGCTGAGGTTAGTCCTGAACCTGTGATTCTCTTGTCTTAGGCTCCCCAATACTGATGATTACAGGCATATGCCACTATAATTGGTTCCAAAAATTTACTTTCTTAAAGAAGTGATACTGTGGCCGGGTGTAGTGGCGCACGCTTGTAATCCCCGCGCTTGGGAGGCGGAGACAGGAGGATCGCGCAGGTTTGAAGCCAGCTGCGCTGGTTTAAGAGACCCTGTTTCCAAATAAAAATATAAAAACATAGGTCTGGGAGTGTAGCCCAGAAGTAGAAGGGTTCCATCCCCAGTTCCACCAAGAAAAAAAAAAAGAAGTGATACTGTTTATTGACATGTTTTCCCCAAATGCGACACACGTCTATTCTGTTTTGAAGACTGTTTATTTTATATTTTATTTTATTTTATTTTATTTATTTTATTCTCTGGTACTGGGGATGGAACCCAGGCGCATTCTACCTCCTAATTTCATTCCCAGTCCTACTTTTTATTTTTTATTTTGAAACAGGGTTTCACTGAGTTGCAAAAGGCCTCAGTAAGTAGCTGAGGCTGTCCGTGAACTACGATCTTCCTGTCTCAGCCTCCCAAATGCTGAGATTACAAGCGTGCGCCAACATGCCTGGCCCTCGAAGACTGTTTAATCACTATAACTTCTCCTAAGTTTAGTTGGCTCTGGCCACAGTGTTAGAAATACACATAGATAGTAATCTCATTCCAGTGTTTCTCATTCCAGTCTTGGATTCAGCAACGTTACCTTGGAGCCTTGGTTCCTTACATGGAAGAAGGGTATTAAAATCAACATGTTGGCTCAGTGTTATTGAGGTATCATTCCTTCTAGTCTCTATCAACTGACAGAACATTCAAATTTGTATGCATACACACACATTGTGGGCCTTGCTGTAGGTGCATATGTTCCTATATTAGCTAATGTGAGTTTACACGGTTTACTCAACTTTACCATAAGTATCTCTCCAGCCCTGCTTTGCTATAACCTCTTGTTCTGGCAGTGAGAAAGTGACTTCCCTCCATCGGCCATCCCTGGACCTAACTGTTCAATGTTTTAGAATTCATACTCCATATGACCATAGGAAACAACCCTATCAACTAGAGCACAGTGTCTACATACAGCTCATTTTACCTTTAGTCTCACATATTTAGCTCATTTGCAGAAGTATTTAGGTGAGCTTCTTCTCTGCCTTGTCTTCACTTAGTGTGGTAGGATTATTTTATACACTTGCAGCCCAGTTAGATCCCCTTTAGAGGGAAAGAGAGAGCTCAGTGTATATATCTCCTGGTGTTTTCTTTACCAAGCTGTGGGTTACAGATAGCTGTGCTCCTCTGCCTTTAAAGACCTCAGCAATCTGGTAACTACTCCTTTCCCTTGCCCTTCATACTCAGAAGCAATGCTGCTTCAAATCAGGCCAAATATTGCCATTTTCCCTTCATATTACCATTGTATTTAATTCTTTAATTACCTTCTGCATTACTTAGCGTTTTGTTACTGTAACAAAACACCTGAGATAACTCACTTACATAGAAGAAACATTAGTATCAGCTCACAGTTTTGGAGGTTTTAATCTACTGTTGCTTGGCCTTGTAGGGCTTGTGGTGGTGCAGAACATCATTGCAGGAACAAATAGTAGAAGAGGATTGTTTACCTCTTGGCAGCTGGGGAACTGAAAGGGAAGAAGAGGGTGAGAGGAAGAGAGACAAAGAGAGAGGGGCTGGGGTCCCAACATTACCTTCAAGGGCACACCCCTAGTGATCTAACTTCCTCCTCTTAGGCTCTTAAAGGTTATTCCACCACATGATACCACCTCAGGCTGGGGATTGAGGCTTTAACACATAGGCCTTTGGAGACATACAAAATGCAAGACCCTTTGAACTCTGTCTGGTACACAGGACATTGTTTCATGGTGGATGAAGAGAGAGTAGCTGGAGCCATCCCCATGTCTGGAAAAGATATCCAGAACATGGCCCTTTTTGGTGAGAAAGGCAGGGGGCATCAGCAGCATTGCTTGTGAGCGGGGGCCAGCTCAATGTGTCATACCTATCTAGGGTACTATAGTAATCATGTCTGTGCAAACAAACATTTGACCTGAGTTTACAGTCATTCTTGCGATGTGCTGAGTCCTGAAAAAGGGTTGTTATCCCAAATTCCCAGGAAAGCAAACTGCCAATTTGGAAGCTTAATGACACACTCTAGGCCACCTACAATGAAGCCCTGCAGGTGGTATTTAGAGCTGTGGTAATGGCCCCCAAAGATGCCCCACAGTGTGCCCCACAACCTGTGGGTGTGAGGAGAGACCCTTCTTGCTTATTTTGTATTCTGCAGCACAGCTGACCTCCAACAAGGACATCTCTTAGGTTATGGAGGAGGCCAGCACAGTACCCTCTCTTGCTGCCTACAGAAGTGGGAGAGTTTTGAAGCACGAGGGGTCACAGTGCAGCACTGCTGTTATCAGTATAGTTTGTCATCTCATCCTGTGCTCTCGATAGACTTGGGATCCACAAATCTACACAAACAAGTCTAGGGAAAATCCAGGGAGGTTATTCCCTTGGCTGGAAGCAGCTTGAAGGAACCAGGCTGTTGTCCATTTGATTTAGGGAATCTCTGCCATGACACACAGACATGCTTGTGCTGCCTGTGGTCACATACTCTCATTCAGGGCTGTGCCATGGAGCCGAGTCACAGGATAGCAATGCTTACTGCCATCTCTGTAGGCTCTCATTCTCTCAGGACTTACAGGGTTTTTTTTTTTTTTTTTTTTTGGTATTGGGGATTGAACCCAGGAGCAATCTACCTCCAATTGCCATACCTAGTCCTGTTTATTTTATTTAATTTATTTTTTTGTGGTACTGGGAATTGAACCCAGAGGTATTCTACCTCTAAGCTATACCCCTAGACCAATTTTATTTCTGATTTGGAAACAGGATCTCACTAGGTTGCTTAAAGCCTCACTAAATTGCTGAGGCTGCCCTCAAACTCTTGTCTCAGCCTCCCAAGTACTGGAATTACAAGTGTGCAGCACCATGCCTGGCTATCCCTGTTTATTTTGAAACACAGTCTTGCTAAGTTACAGAGGCTGGCCTTGAACCTGCAATCCTCTTCTCAGCCTCCCAAGTACTGGGATCATGGTGTGCACCACCATCTGCAGTTTTCGTCTCAATTGATGGCACCAGTGTTTGTCAGAGCATGGCATACAGACCACTGGCTGAAGGACCCCGGGGCCAGAGAAGTAGACCTGGTCCGAGTCTGGATCTACATTTTTATGAATTTCCTCTAGTGAGGGTTAGTACCATGTGTTTTGAAAGGAACTAGCCTAGAAATATTTCCTTCTAGAAATTTTCCTGAGAAATATTCTATTAGTGTAATTTATAGCACTCCACTTTTATTAACAAGTAGAATAAAGTATGACTCATACTCTTAGAAATAGAAGCTTTTAGGATCTGGGCATGGTGGCACACATCTTTAATCCCAGTAAGTGGGAGGCTGAGACAAAAGGATTTCAGGTCCGGAGGCCATCTCAGCAACTTAGACCCTATTTCAAAATAAGAAAAATTCCTGGAACAAAGAAGCAAATAAAGAAAAAGAAAAGAAAAGAAACAGGAGCTTTTCTTGAATTCTGAATTGGACAAGCATGAGTCCTCTTGAGCTCCAAGTGTCACACAAGTTCTGAGCTACTTTTCTCAGCTGATTAGAGTTCCTTCATTTAGTAAAGATGAACCAAGCCATCACCATATTGGAAGAGTTCTAAATATAATTTCAATCAGTTGCCTCACATTGGAGAATGAAGATCCACATTAGGAGTGCAAACTGCTTCAGAAGTGCCTGGTCCACAGATGGTGGGTGATTGTATTGGGGTCTGGAACATGACGTTTCTAATGTCTTTGGCTCAATAGAAGTTTAAGATATTTGGGCATGTGGCCTGTAGCCTGTTTTGGCAATCTGAGCTTAAAATGAAGTTGCTCATTTTGAATCATTTATTCAAATTTTTGTGTGTTGGCAGTGGATCGCAAGTCTTTTAAGATAATATAATTAAAAGTTGCTCATGCACGCATGGAGGCCTTGGATGGCATGGATCATGCATTTGAGAAATTAAGAAATCACCATAAAGATAAACAAGTACAACTCTGGACCCCACCAATGAGACCTGAAGCAGATTCACTCGCACACTCGCACACTCAGTGAGACAGCACTTGATCTCTTTTCTGTCAGAGGAATCTTTGCCAGGTGGTGGGCAAGCACAGAGAATGATTTGCCATGCAGAAATGAGATGCAGCATTGCTCGAGCTGCTCAAAGCAGTTTGTGGTAATAAAGTATTTTTCTTCTTTTTGAAAAAAGGTTGAAAGCCATGTTACCTCTGGAATACTGTCATTTCACTAATTTCTCCCAATTTTCTTCCTACTTTCTTTCAAGATTGAACTCAGGAGAATTATATCTCTGAGCCACACATCCAGCCCTTTTTATTTTTATTTATTTTATTTTATTTTGTTTCTTTTGTGGTACTGGGGGTGGAACCCAGGGGCCTTTCAACCTTTGGGCTTTACTCCCAGACCTATTTTATACTTTATTTGGAAACAGGGTCTCACTAAGTTGCTGAGAACTTCACTAAGTAGCTGAGGCTGGCTTCGAACCTGTGCGATCCTCCTGTCTTGGCCTCCCAAGCGCTGGCTTAAGAGACCCTGTTTCCAAAAATAAAATAGGTCTGGGAGTGTAATCCGGAGGTAGAAGGGCTTCCAGGAACCCCAGTACCACACACACAAAAAAAAATGGTGACTGTGGGCCGGGCATGCTTGTAATCCCCGTGCTTGGGAGGCGGAGACAGGAGGATCGCGCAGGTTTGAAGCCAGCTGTGCTGGCTTAGGAGACCCTGTTTCCAAAAAAAAAAAAAAAAAATGTGTAAAATAGGTCTGGGAGAGTAGCCTGGAAAATAGAAGGGTTTCCAGGAACCCCAGTACCACACACACACACACACACACACACACACACACACACACACACACACACAAATGGTGACTGCGGGATGCAGCACATCTCAGTAGCTGAAACAAATAAAGTTCAACTACTGAGAAGGCAGCGTCTTAATAAAGAAAATAAATAAATCTCACGACCCCAAACAGATCCAAGAACCATGGTGGAAGGAATCCAGTAACTCTCAACAGCGAGATCCACTGCAAAAAGGCCCGAGCATGCAACAGACCTGCTGTGGATACAGCCGGCCACCAGCATCATCATGGGCTGCAGGCCCAAACCGTGAGTCCCAGCGTAGCAGCCCCAAGAAATTCAGAAAAAAACCCAAGAGTTTGAAAGTGGCCATAGAGCTCCAACATCTTAAGTGGCAAGCTGAACCTGAGCACCTGAGTGGCACCGTTTGCTTACCAGAGGTGGCACCCAGAATGGCACAGAGAGACCTCCAGAGACCTGGAAGGGGACCAGGTAACCATGTGCACCCAGAAAAGCCGCAGGACACAGCAGCACAGTGAGCTTTCCAGAGCCCCACACCAGGGCAGCCAGGTAACAGTGTGTGCCCAGATGAGCCATGGGACCTGGTGTGCACCCAGTGTGTGCCACAGGACATAGCAGTAACCGTGTGCACCCATTGTGCACTGTGGGACCCAGCAGACTAGTCCAGTTAGAACCTCCAGAGACACAGGAAAGATGCTCAAGGCACAATACCTGCACAAGGCCACAGGGGTTGCTCCAAGACTACATTGGATGCCCTCTGCTCCTGCAGGTAGGGAAGCACAGGCCTGAGCTTAGGGTAGAGACTGCAGAGGCATGGACTATAGGTTGGAAATACACAGAACCTGGGACTTGTACAGAACTCATTAACAGTGACTCCTGATGCCCTGAAACCTAAATGCAAAGCTGTCAGAGGTGAGAAAGGGGCCCAAACACTCAGAGTGTGGGTTCAGAAGCTGACAATAGAGTACAAAGCAAATTAGAGACATTGGAAAATACTCCAGAACTTACCGCAGCAATCAGACATTCAGATATTATATGGACCCACCCCATATTTGTAAATTAGTAGAACTGTTTTTTTTTGTTATTTTTCCTTTTTATTTGGATTTTTTGTTTGTTTGACTTTTTTTTTTTACTTGTCTCACATGGTTGTTAGTTCTTTTTATTTTATTTTATAGTTGTCCTTTTTTCTCTTATTTTTTTTCTCTTTTGGTTTTTTGTCTTTGATGTATAATAGATAGCTTTTATATCTTGCTTTGTTACTTTATTCCTGTTTCTTTGCTCCTCCCCTGAACTCCTTTTACAAACTACTTCACTCTAGCCTATCTACTCTCTTCTCTCAAAACTTTTTTTCCTTTACTGTATCTTCTTGTTTAATACTCAAGATATTTCATATCTCCATATTTAAATATTCTACTAACTACAAGAGTCCTACTACCTAACCTTCTCCTATTCTCAACCAGATACTACCTTATTATACTTAAACTGTTCCTAAACCTAATCATATCCTCCACCTTTCCTGACTCCTGTACCCATCACCCCAACTCCTCCACCATTACCCAACCCTCACCATTGGAAAAAGTACAGTGTACCTGCTGACACTTCTAAATTCCTACTATTAAAACTGGATTAGACATAATAACCACAAAAAATGCCAAAATATAAAAAACAAGCATGAGAACATTAAAAATATGAGAATTAGAAATAGTGAAAAAACAATGGGTATCATGAATACTGACCTACAAGAAATGCAGAAGGAGAATTCCGAATCCTGTTCTACAATATGATGAAAGGCCTCAAAGAAGGTGTACAGGAAATAAAGAGGAAATGGAAACACTAAGAAAGAAGCAGAAAGATGTCTGGAATGAAAGGAAAGAGTCAATAAATGAAATAAAGACAGCAATAGAAAGAAAATCTGGAAGATTAGGTGAAATGGAAAATAGAATATCATTGTTAGAAGACAGCTCATTCAAAACGGAAAGCACGGCCAGACCACTGGAGAAACTGGGCCAAGTAAGACACTGGGTCCCGGGAAGGGGTCACGTGGGGCACACAGGAACCCTGGAACAGTCGGGGCCTGGGTCGCGGGACTCTGGGCCCCGGGCCGGACCGCGTGTAGCACGCCAGACCCCTGGAGAAACCAGGCCCAGTAAGACCCTGGGTCCCGGGCAGGGATCAGGTGAGGCACACCAGACCCCGGAACAGCTGGGACCCGGGTCGCAGGACTCTGGGCCTCAGGCGGAGTAGTGTGGAGCACGCTGGACCCATGGGGAAACCGGGCTGGGTCATAGTGCTACTGAGTGCCTGATTCCACTACCTCCTCAAACCACACATACTGTCTTCTCTTATTGAAAAAAAAAAGGAAAAGAAAAAGAAAAAAGGAAAATATCGGAGAGGGGTCAAGAAGGCCGAGGCGGATGCCAGGATACTGGAGATGCAGACAAAACTTATCCAAATGAACTGGAACTTTTGGAAAAATTCCCCGTGAAGGAGGACTGCTTCTTCTCTACATTGTTAAGAATCTTGGACATCACCTGTAAGGAGAGAGGTTAGCGGAGACCAAGGAGAAAGGTTGTGTTGAAAGCGGTCTCCGAGATGGTGGTGGAGACTTGTATTCAAGAGAAGCAGAAATCGGATCCTACCAACCTCATTTTTTTGGAGAAATTACACCAAATGTTGAATGCTACCATCGCGCATGCTTAGGAAAACTGGACAACATTCAGAGTGGAAAAAGAGCTTGGGAAGATTTGAAATGGTGGAGGCAGTGGCAGTGGCAGTGGCCAGTACTCAGGGGAGGCAGAGATCTGATGCATTACATCTGGAACCTTTGAAGTAGCAACCCCAGAGACAGAATGTTACCACCACGCACCCTTGAGAACGGGGGACAAATGGCTGGGCAAAGAGGGTGCTCGGATTGGAGCCTGTGGAGGGGTGAGGCCGGTGCTGGGGTCAGCAAGGCTGGGATCAGAGCCTGCCATAAGGCAAGGCTGGTGCTGGAGCCTCTGAGGCCGGGATTGGAGCCTGCTGAGGGGTTAGGCTGGTGCCGGGGCCAATGGCCAACATCGGAGCCAGCCGTGAGGCAAGGCTGGTGCTGGGGCTTCCAAGGCCGGGATTGGACCCTGCCGAGGGGTTAGGTCGGTGCTGGGGCCAATGGCCGGCATCAGAGCCTGCCGTGAGGCAAGGCCACTACTGGGGCCTCCGAGGCTGGGATCAGAGCCAGCTGAGGGGATAGGCTGGTGTCGGGGCCAGCAAGACCAGAATCGGGGCCTCCCATGAGGTAAGGCCGCTGCTTGAGCCAATGAGGTCTGGATCAGTCCACCGGGTAGCCAGGCCACTACTGGGGCCATCAAGAGTAGGATCGGTACTTGCAACGCGGCATGCACAGAGAAATATCGCAGAAAATAAAAATCAGATGCTTCCCCTAATCAGCAAAAACTAGGAGGAAAGGGGCAACAGGAAGAGGTCAAGCTATAGAAAGGGCCCTATAATGACGTAACTAAGGTGACCAATCAGAGGGTATGGAATAGGGGAAGATGGAGCCTCTTTAAAAGCAGGAGGTACATAAATAAATGTATCAAAGTTAATCACCAAAGAAGCATGGGATCAAGGGAGGTGGAGGGAATGGGATGGGGATTAGATGAGGGCTAATTGGATGATGTGTGCTTGTATATCCTCTCAAGTCTTGTATTCCAATGTGATATATGATTACAATGCACCAAAAAATAAAAAATAAAAAATAAAAAACAAAACAAAACTGAAAGCACAGTCAACAGCATACAGAAGTCATTACAGCAACAAAACCCAAACATCTAACAAAGTGGGACAATATGAAATGTTCTAATTTATGAATAAAAGGCATTGAAGAAGGGATAGAGATACAGACCAAGGGCCGTTGTAATCTCTTCAGAGAAATAATTTCAGAGAATTTTCCAAACATAGAAAGAAACTTGGACTTACATGTTCAGGAGACATATAGAACACCATTAAGACAAGATCAAAGAAGGGCCTCCCCACGCATGTAGTAATCAAAATCATCAACATAGAAGCTAAGGAAAGAATCTTAAAAGCAGTGAGAACAACAACAACAAAAACAACAGGTGACATTTAGTAGCAAAACAATATTAATTATCCCAGACTAAACAACCCAAGTCATGAATTCCAGGAGAGACTGGTATGATATGATCCATATCCTGGAAGAAAACGAATTCCAACCAAACTTGCTATATCCAGCAAAATTATTATTCAAAATTGATAGAGAAACAAGTGTTTCAAGATAAGCAGAATCTCAAAAATTTCATGAATTCAAAGCCAACACTAGGAAAAATACTTAAAGAAATAAAACATACAGAAGAAAAAAGAAGCAAGTTACAGAATCAGAGAAAAGATGAAGTTGATCAGTAGGGTATCTACATAAAGAAATTATATTATACCAAACAGAAGATAGAACACAAAATGACAGGAAACAAAAATCATATTTCAATAATAACTCTGAGCATCAAAAGACTTAACTCACCAACCAAAAGACATAGACTGGCAATGTGTATTAAAAAACATAATTGAAATATATGCTGTTTGCAAAAAACTCACCTTACAGCCAAAGATATTCATAGATTGAAAGTGAAAGGATGAAAAAGGCTATATCATGCTAATGGAGACCAAAAATGGGCAGGGCTAGAAACACTAATAACCAACAAAACAGACTTTAAGCTAAAACATATCAGAAGAGAAAAGCAGAGTACTTTCTTTTATTGAAAGGAACAATCTGCCAAGAAGATATAATGATAGTAAATGCTTATGCCCCAAATGTGGGTGTAGCCACATTTGTAAAACAAACCCTGCTTGACATCAGATCTCAAATAAACCCAACTACAATAATATTGGGAGACTTCAACACATCTCTCACGCCACTAGATCAATCTTCAAGGCAAAAGATGACTAAAAACTCTTCATAACTAAAGAAAATTATAAACCAAATGGACCTAATAGACATATACAGAATATTTCAACCAGGACAACAGAATATACATTCTTCTCAGCAGCCCATGGAACCTTCTCCAAAATAGATTACATCCTGGGCCACAAAGCACAAACCAGCAAATTCTAAAGATATAATTCCCAGCATCTTTTCATACCATAATGGAATGAAAATAGAAATCAACAACAGGAAGACCAAAAGAAAGTATTTAAATACATGGAGATTGAATGATACACTATTGAATGCCAAGTGGGTAAGATTGGAAAATAGGGGAGAAATAAAGAAATTTTTGGAATTAAATGAAAATAGAGACACAATTTACCAAAATCTATGGGATACTTTGAAGGCGGTGTTAAGAGGAAAGTTTATAGCACTGAGTGCCCACATAAGAAGAAGAGAGAGTCATCAAGTAAACAACCTAATGACACATCTCAAGGACCTAGAAAGTCTGCCAAAGTCTAATCCCAAAGCCAGAATAAGGCAGAAAATTATTGAAATCAGAGAAGAAGTAAGTGAAATAGAGAACAGGAAAATTCAAAGAATCAACAAAACAAAATCTGGTTCTTTGAAAAGATGATAAGATTGACAAACCCCTGACCAACCCAACCAAAAGAAAGAGAGAATCAGTTCAAATTATTAAAATCAGAAATGAAAAAGGAGACATCACCACATAAAGTGGGGAAATTTAAAGGATTATCAGGACTATTTTGAAAATTTATGATCCAATAGGCTGGAAAACATGGACTAAATTGATAGATTTCTAAGCACAATATAACCTACCTAAACAGAATCAAGAGGACATAGCAAGCCTAAACCAATGAATAGCAAGGAAAGAAATAAAAATAGTAATAAAAATTCTGCCATCAAAGAAAAGCCCAGACCCTGATGAGTTTCCAGCTGAATTCTAAAAAACTTTCAGTGAAGAACTCATACCAATACTTCACAAATTGTTCCAGAAAATTGAAAGAGATGGAATTCTTCTAAATTCCTTCTATGAGGCCAGTATTACATTAATCCCCAAACCAAATAAAGATACCTCAAGAAAGGAAAATTACAGACCAATATCCTTGATGAACACAGATGCAAAAATTCTAAACAAAGCCAGGTGTGGTGGCACATGATTGTAATCCCAGCACTTGGGAGGCTGAGACAGGAGGATTACACAGGTTAAAAGCCAGCCTCAGCTACTTAGAGAGACTCTCAGCAAGTTTTAAAATCCTGTTTTAAAATAAAGTATAAAATAGGCCTGGGAGTATAGCCCAGAGGTAGAAAAGCCCCTGGGTTTCACCCCCAGTATCATACAAAAAAATTTCTAAACAAAATATTAGCTGTATGCATTCAAAACCATGTCAAGAGAATTGTATACCATGACCATGCTAATTTCATCCCAGAAAAGCAAGGCTGATTTAGCATACACAAATCAATACACATTATTCACCACATAAATAGAACTGAGAACAAAAACCATATGATAATATCAATAGATGCTGAAAAGAATTTGACAAAATCCAACACCCATTATGTTAAAAACACTGAAGAAAATTGGAATAGAAGGAACGTATTCAGCATCATTAAGGCAATATACAATAAACCCAAAGGCAATATCATATTGAATGGGAAAAAACTGCAAGAATTTCCTCTAAAATCAGGAACAAGACAAGGATGCCCACTATCACCACTCCTTTTCAATATAGTCCTTGAGACTCTTGCCACAGCAATAAGACAAGAGAAGGAAATAAAATAAATTCAAAAAGGAAAAGAGGGATTAAAACTATGCTTATTTGCAGATGACATGATTCTTTATCTAGAAGGCCCAAAGAACTCAACCAAAAGACTTCTGGAGCTGATTAACCAATTCAGAAAAGTTGCAGGATGCAAAATCAACCTAAACAAATCAATTGCTATTCTTTATGCCAACAATGAATACACAATGAAAGAAATAAAGAAAACAATTTCATTCAGTATAACCTCAAAGCCAATAAAATACCTAGGAATAAATCTAACCACTACAAAGAAAACTATAAAACATTAAAGAAAGAAATTGAAGAAGACCTTGGAAGATGAAAAGATCTCCTTTGTTCATGGATAGGCAGAATAAATATCATCAAAATGGTCATTCTGCTAAAAGTGATCTATAAATTCAATGCAATTTCCATTAAAATACCAATGACATTCTTCATAGATCTAGAAAAATCAGTCATGAATTTTATATGGAAAGAAAAGACCCAGAATAGTTAAAGCAATCCTCAGCCATAAGAACCATGCAGGAGGCATTGTAATCCCAGACTTCAAATTATACTATACAGCAATAGTAGTAAAAACAGCATGGTATTGGCACAACAACAGGCATACTGACCAGTGGAACAGAATAGAAGATACAGAAACAAACCCACACACCTATAGTCAATTAATCTTTGACAAAGGGGCCAAACTCATATGCTGGAGAAAAGACATTTTCAACAAATGGTGCTGGGAGAACTGGCTATCCATTTATAGAAAGATGGATCTAAATCCTTACCTCTCACCATGCACAGGAATCAACTCAAGATGCATCAAAGACTTAGAAATTAGATCAGAGACTGTGAAGTTGTTAGAGGAGGGTATAGGCTCAACACTCCAACATATAGGCACAGGCAATAACTTTCTCAACAAGACCTCCAACACAGGAAATTAAAGCAAGAATTAACAAGTGGCTGACATCAAACTAAAAAGTTTCTTCTCATCAAAGGAAACTACCAAGAACCTAATAAGGAAGCCTACAGAATGGGAGATCTTTACCAGCCACCACTCTGATAGAGGGCTAATATCCAGAATATACAAAGAGCTCAAAAGACTCTACTTTAGCAAAGCAAATAACTCAATTAAGAAATGGGCCACTGAACTGAATAGACACTTCACAAAAGAAGAGACACAAATGGTCAATAGATACATGAAAAGATGTTCTACATCATTAGTCATCAGGAAGATGCAAATCAAAACTACTCTGTGATTCCATCTAACCCCAATCAGAGTGGCAAGCAAAAAGAAATCAAATAACAACAAATGCTGTTGAGGATGTGGGGAAACAGGAATTCTTTTACACTGTTGGTGGGAGTACAAACTAGTTCAGCTGCTATGGAGATCAGTGTGGAGGTTTCTTAGAAAACTGGGAATAGAGCCACCATATGATCTAGCTCTACCACTCCTGGGTATTTTTCCAAAGTGGTTGAAATCAGAGAACTATAGTAACATATGTATATCTATGTTCATAGCAGCACAATTTGTAATAGTCAAAATATGGAACCAACCCAGGTCCCCATCAAAAGATGAATGGATTTCAAAATTATGGGAAATATACACAATGGAATTCTACTCAGTGATAAAGAAGAACAAAATCATGTCATTCGCAAGAAGATGGAAAGACCTGGAGAATATTATGTTAAGTGAGATCAGCCAACCATAGAAAGAGAAGGGTCATATGTTTTCTCTAATATGTCCAAAGTAGGGAGCACTGGGGATTCCAGAGGAACTCCAGATAATGGACAGGAAATCTCAGCAAAGCTAGAATGGAAATATAGGAAAGGAAGAAGGATGAGGTTGATTAATGAAGGAGCTACATCCAAATATGTGTAAAAGTATGAATATAGCATGGTTAATCTGGACACTCATTGGTGGGGGTTTAGGGGAACTGTGCATGGAGAGGGCACCAAGCACAGTCTAAATATATACCATTTTCTATATGTTCCACTTATAAATAAAATAAAAAAATAAAACAACAAAATGTATCCCTCCAAAAAAAAAATAAAAATAAAAAATGTCAGAGCAATAGGAGGAACAAAGTCAAGTCTCAGAAGGGAAAAGCCCCCAGAGGCTCATGACAGTAAGGACTGCAAATGTACCAACCCAGCTTGCAGACGTGAGGGCATAAGTTAACATCAATGAGATGCACATTGCCCTGGTTTGAGGGGCTGGGCCAGAGACTGTATACTCATACTTTCTAGGGCAATCAGTACAGCTTTTTTAATAGCCTCTGGGCAGTGGCTGTCAAAATCTTTCAGAACCTGGAGAATTTTTATTTTATTTTAAAAATTTTTTATTGGTGCACTGTAGTCATACAGCTTAATGGGATACAAGATGGTAGTGATATACATGCATACATCACCAATAAGCCCTTATCCAGTTCTTACCTCATCCCCTCCCCCTTCCTCCTCATGCTTGGCTTAGTGATTGACTTTGATGTGTTTGTTAAAGTACATCATGTGCATTAGAGAATTTCCCTCTTCCCCCTCTCATCCCCTCAGGTTGCCTTATTTGCTGATCTATAGCATCACCTTCTTCATCTAGTTCCTCCTATGACCCATTTCTCCTTAGCTTCCACATATTAGGAAGAGCATCCAATTTCTTATTTTTTGTGGCTGACTAATCTCACTTAGCATAATGTCTTCCAGTTCTGTCCATTTCCCTCTAAATGATGTAATTGTGTTTATCTTTATGGCTGAGTAAAATTCCATTGTGTACACATCCCACAGTTTTGTAATCCATTCATCTGTTGATGGACACCTTGGCTAGTTCCATAGTTTGGCTATGGTGAATTGTGCAGCTATAAACATAGATATGCATGCATTAGTTTGGTAGTTTGGTTTCCTTTCTTTTGGGTAGATACCCAGAAGTGGTATTGCTGGATCATATGGTAAGTTTGTTCCCATTTTTCTGAGGATTCTCCATACTGTTTTTCAAAGTGGTTGCACTAATTTGCAATCCCACCAACAATGTATAGAGTTTCCATTTCTTGACGTGCTCATCAGCATTTGTTGTTGTTTGTGTTTTGAATGATTGCCATTCTAGTTGAAGTTAGGTGAAATTTCAGGGTAGTTTTGATTTGCATCTCTCTGATTGCTAATGATTTTGAGCATTTTTTCATGTATTTATTGGCAATTTGAAATTCTTCCTTCGTGAAGTGTCTGTTTAGTTCACTCACCCATTTTTTTATTGGGTTGTTTGTTTTCTTAGTGTTGAGTTTCTTGAGTTCTTTGTATATTCTAGATATTAGTCCTCTATCAGAGGAGTAGTTGGCAAAAATCTTCTCCCATTCTGTTAGCTCTCAGTTGAAGTTCTTGATAGTTTCCTTTGCTGTACAGAAGCTCTTCAGTTTCATTCAATCCCTTGTATTGATTCACCTTTTAATTTGTTGTGCCTTTGGGGTCTTGTTGAGAAAGTGTCTGTGCCTATGTGTTGCAGTGTTGGACCTATGCCCTCTTTGAGGAGCCTCAAGGTCTCTGGTCTAATTTCCATGTGTTTAATCCATCTTGAATTGACTCTTGTGCACATTGAGAAAGTGGGGTTTATTTCCATTTTCTGCACATGGTTAACCACTTTGCCAACACCAAAGTCTTTGTCTTTGGCCCCTTTGTAAAAAAATCAATTGGCTGTAAGTGTGTGGACTTATTTCTGAATCTTTTATTCTGCTCCATTGGTCTATGTATCTGTTTTTGTGTCAGTATCATACTGTTTTTATTACTATGGCTTTGTAGTATAGTTTAAAATCAGGTATTGTGATTCCTCCTGCATGGTTTTTATTGCTGAGAACTACTTTGACTATTCTAGGTTTTTTGTTGTTTGAAATGAATTTAAGGTGGAAAAAATTTAAATGAATTTTATTTGGTGTTACTGGGGTTCCTGGAAGCCCTTCTACCTCTGGGCTACACTCCCAGACCTATTTTTACATTTTTATTTGGAAACAGGGTCTCCTAAGCCAGCACGTGCAGCTGGCTTCGAACCTGCGTGATCCTCCTGTCTCTGCCTCCCAAGCGTGGGGATTACAAGTGTGCGTCACCACGCCTGGCTAAATGAATATTTTTTGAACCAAAATTTTCATTTTTGAATCCCAGCTTATAGGAATACTTACATATGAACACAAGATAAATAAACAATAAAATATACCTTGCATTATAACATAGCACAAATTGGAAGTGACTTTAATGTCATTACCTAATTTTTGGTACATACATACATCTTGTGAGCTATGATGACACATTGCAGAGCCTGAGTCCTCCCTCCTTATTCTTGGGGGTTTGGTCCCAACATCCCAAGTGGACACTTGAAACCATGAGAAATACCAGATCCTGGATTCACTGTTTTTTCCTATATGTCCCACAATGTTAACACACTATACTAGAATAAACATCACCATTTTGGGGCTTTGGGGCTTTAATTAGGTAAATGAAAGGCTACTTGAAGGTGGCAGTGAGACCTTGACAGTCAATCTGATAAATGAGATGGCTACTATGTGACTAAGGGGTGGGTAGAATACATCTCGTGTGAATACACTGGGCAAAGGGGTGTTCACATTCCAGGCAGGTTTAAGTAGGTTGATGAAATCTCTATTTCATCATGTTACTCAGAACGGTATAAACTCAAAACGTAATCATTATTTACTTCTGGAATTTTCTATTAAATTTTTTTTCTCATGGATTTGGCAAAGTTTTATTTTTTAATATTTCCAGTATTTTAAAGTAGACAGATTTGCTTATAATAAAGATATTTTTTTAAGAGCACACAAAAGTTGAACACAAACAGTAAGATTAAATCCAGCAATCCAAGGTGATAGAGTAAAAGATACCATGTAGGTTCCTTCAGAGGCAGCTGGAGGCTGGAGTCCTTGCATTGCAGAAGCAGGAATGGTAGGGTGGGGTTCACAGCTGTACTTTGGTTTCTATTGATTACTTAAAAATTCACATAGTTAAATGGTCTTTATAATGAACTGCATCCATTTAAATTAAACACATTTTTTGAGGTCCTTTGTAACTCAGTTGAGACCCTGTTTCAAAATAAAGAATAAAAAGTAGGGCTGGGGGTGTAGCTTGAAGGTAGAATGCCTCTGAGTTCCCTCCCCAGCACCCCCCCCAAAGTATTTTAAATGAATTAAGGTTGTAGATAATTTTAAATACTACATACATCATGGCTATTAAAATTATTTATACTAGCCGGGTGTGGTGGCCCACACTTGTAATCTCAGCATTTGGGCTGAGACAGGAGGATCGCGGTTTGAGGACAGCCTCAGCTACTTAGGCGCTTTGCAACTCAGTGAGACCCTGTTTCAAAATAAAGAATAAAAAATAGGGCTGAAGTTGTAACTCAGAGGTATAATGCACCTGGGTTCCATCTCCAGTACTGAAAAATGAATTATTTACTATTTACATCTAAATATCCAGAGGAAATTCACTACTGAATTCTTACAGTAGATACTAATCAGTCTGACATGCCTTAACTGATCACTGAGGTATGAGAGGTCAGTGTGATTTAGTGTCTATTCTTTCATATCTCTAAATTAGGATGCAGCATTTACAAAACATACGCAGTGGTGCAGCCGGCCCAGTGTCAGCACAGCACTTGTGAGCTCTCACAGCCACCAGGTGAGCCTGCAGGCTGACTCCTCAGCAAGAGGTGCTGGTGCACCAGGTGTGGTGGCCGCACTTTAATCCCAGTGTTTGGGAGGCAGAGACCAGGGGATTGTGGTTCCTGGACAGCCTCAGCTACTTAGGGAGGCCCTTTGCAACTCAGTGAGACCCTGTTTCAAAATAAAGAATAAAAAATAGGGCTGGAGGTGTAGCTTAGAGGTGTAATGCCCCTGGGTTCCATCCCCAGTACTGCAAAAAAAAAAAAAAGAAAAAAGAGAGAGAGAGAGAGAGAGAGAGAGAGAGAGAGAGAGAGAGAGAGAAAGAAAAAGAAGAAGAAAAAGGTGCCTTCTGGTGTAGATCCCCAACCCAGTGGCCTGCAGAAAAGAGCAGCAGAGATGGCAGGAACACCTTCAGGAACTCTGCTGAGAAGATGCCCCCTTTCTTAATAACTCTGGTTTTCCTCATGCTGAGTGAAGCCGTGTGCTTTGGGTGTTTGAAGAGGAAATCCTTGGGGGAGATATTTTCTGGCCGACTTGACCAATCCCATATTCAATCCGAGTTTTTTTTAAAAGAGGCTTTCAACTTCTTTCCTTCTCTCAATAGAATCTTCCTTAGACTGAGAGCTGTTCTCTTCGATGCTCTGAGTATTGGTTTCAGAAGCTCTGGTACTATCCTGTGCTTCTGTGAGTGAGGTGGTTGTTACAGTGAGAACTCTTGGAGCTATGCCAATGCTGGGCATCCAGCAGCATTATCACCATTATAAACAGAAGCTGAGGCTGGGACGCTGCTCCCATGTCCATTATTGCTAAAATGCAACTCTCTCCAGAAGTGCTGCAGGTTTTCCTCCTGCAACCCTGAGGCCTGGCTCTGCAACCTGGTTGCAGAGGGCAGCTCAGCTGAGGGCTCCACGCTAGGCTGCGAAGGCCACCTGCTTGGTTCAGCCATTTAATGTGTGTGTGTGTGTGTGTGTGTGTGTGTGTGTGTGTGTGTGTGTGTTACTGTGGATGGAAACCAGGGCATTGTACCTCCGAGGTTTTAGTCCTAGATTTTAGTCATTATTATTATTATTATTATTATTATTATTATTATTTTGTGGTACTGGGGATGGAACCCTTCCCTGGGCTACACTCCCAGACCTATTTTATATATTTTTAAAAATTTGGAAACAGGGTCTCTTAAGCCAGCAAGGCTGGCTTTGAACCTGCGTGATCCTCCTGTTTCCGCCTCCCAAGCACGGGGATTACAAGCGTGCACCACCACGCTCAGCCTAGTCTTTTTATTTTTGAAACAGGGTCTCACTAAATTGTGAAGGGCCTTGCTAAGTAGCTGAAGTTGTCCACTGAGATCCTCTGGTCTCAGCCTCTGAATGTTGGGATTACAACCGTGCACAACCAAATATTTTCAGGTAGCAGTTGACTGTGGGTAACAAGCTATAGCGAACAAAACTGTAGATAAAGGTGTCTACTTTCTATAAATACACTTATAGGGCTGGGAGCAGTGGTTCATGCTGGTAATCCAGTACTTAGGAGGATGAAACAGGATTTTGCAGATTTGAGTTCAACCTCAGCAATTTAGTGATAACTTCAGCAACGAAGTGAGACCCTATTAAAAAAGAGGGGGGATGAGAATAGCTCAGAGGCAGAACACCTCTGGGTTAAATCCCCAGCACCAAACAACACCAAGCAACAATAATAAAAATAGAAAAATTTCCAATATATATTTGGTGAATTTCACACTTAGCTCAAAATAGCAAGAAAAACTATATGCACACAGGGTATTTGTTGAATAAAATACCTGTAAATGCATGAAAAAAAATTTCTGAAAGGATATGCAGCACAACACAGTCAGAACCTGGTGTTAGGCTTCCTCCTCGCCCAAATGTTGCTGTTATATGAAAAGTATATTTTATATGAAATATGAATATGTTTTCGTCTATTGTGTGAAAAGCACCATGCTCCCACATGGTGCTGCCTTTGTTCTGCTTTGGTGTGTAAACCGGACAGGGACTGTCTGCTGTGCGGGCGCGTGGATGCACGAGACCCCTTGCGGAGCTCTGTAGTACTCAGCGACTGCCACTGGGGACCAGAGGCCTCGGCCTCCTATTTCAGCACACTGCAGCTGGAATAAAGCACGTCTCAGCCCTCTCAATGCTGTGCCTCTTTTGCAGTGGATCAGGTTGAACCCAGAGACTCCAGCCCAGAGGAAGGAGAGCAAAGGCAATTGTCCATCATGTTAACCTGAATGTCTCAGTCAAATTTTTTATTTTGTAGTAGTTTCACAGAAGTTGAGACTTCCAAGCGTGGTGTGGTGGCGCACACTTGTAATCCCAGAATTTGGGAGGCTTAGAGACAGGAGGATCACAGTTTGCAGACAGCCTCAGCTACCTCAGCCACTCAGTGAGACCCTGTTTTAAAATAAAGAATAAAAAATAAGGCTGGGAGTGTAGCTCAGAAGTAGAATGCCTCTGGGTTTCATCCCCAGTAAAACACACACACACACACACACACACACACACACACACACACACACACGTTGAGCCTTCCTAAAGGAAATGATGTCACTACCACTTACACAGTAAAGATGACTGCTTAAGACAGAGATGATAGTAGCAAGCTATCTTTCTTTTCTTTATTTTTCCTGTCTCCCTCCCTTCCTCCTTCTCCTTCCTTCCTCCCTCCCTCCCTCCCTCTCTCTCTTTTGTTGTTGTGGTGCTGGGGATTGAACCAAGAGACATTCTACCTCTAAGTTACACTCCCAGCCCTGTTTATTTTTTATTTTAAAACAGAGTCTTGCTAAGTTACCAGCACTGGCCTAGAACCTGTGCTCCTCCTGTCTCAGCCTTCCAAGCACCAGGATTCCAGGAGTGTGCCACTGTGCCTGGTGCAGCGAGTTGACTTTCTAGAGACTCTTGAGCACATGAGATTTTCCACTCTGTGTTTGGGAAGGGAACGTCAGTGATGGTGGGTTGGGCTGCTGGCTCAGCTCTTCCGGGATGCTTGGTCTTCCTTAGTCATCTCTTCCGTCCTCAGCCCACTGAAACCTGGCTTCTGCTCCCATCACACTTTAAATGGCTTTGCTGAGATTTCCAGAAGCTTCCTGGTTACTGAGCTGAGTGGGAGCTCTCTGGTCCTCAGGTCCCTGGACACTGCTTGTCACTCTCCTACTGAAGGCTCCTTCTCTTTCATGAAATACTCGCATCTGGTGTTCCCCTCTCCTCTCTCCATGTTCTCAGCCTCTTTGCAGTTCTCTTTCTTCCTGCTCCTTGGGTGCCTGTTTGGGGTTTGTCTTCAGATGTCTGCCTCGGGTCCTCCTGCAGGGCATCACTTGAGTCCAACCCATGTGCCTCATTTCTGGATGGATCTGCCTCTCTCTGCTCCCGGCCTATAGCCAGTCTCTCACTGGGCTTCTCCGTGGGACGTGTATCCAGCACCTCTATTTCAGCACATTCATATTCATATTCATTTTCTCCAAGTGCACATTAGTCCCCCTCCCTCAGCGCCACATCTTCATGATTGGTGTCCTCCTGGGACATGTCTGCTCAGAATCTTGGTCACTGTCCCGATTCTCCCCTTTTATTTGCATCCACACTCAGTTGGAGAAGTCCTGCCCCTCCACATGAGTCTTTTTTTGTGTTCTCTATCCAAAGCCATCATCTTGGTTGGAATCTCATTTCTTGGCCTGGACCAGTGGAATGTTTTTCTTTTGGTACTGGAGATTGAACTCAGGGACATTCTACCACTGAGCTACACCCTTGGTCTTTTTATTTTTTTTTACTTTGAAACAGGGTCTTTATAAATTGTTGGGGATTTTGCCAAGTTGCTGAGTTTGGCCTTGAACCTGTGATCCTTCTGTCAGCCTCTCAAGTACTGGGATTACAGGCATGCACTACTACACCTGGCTGGAATTGTGTGTGTGTGTGTGTGTGTGTGTGTGTGTGTGTGTGTGTGTTACTGGGGATTCAACCCAGAGGCATTCTACTTCTAAGCTGTACCCCCAGCTTTTTTTTTTTTTTTTCATTTCTTGCTTTGAAATGAAGCCTAAGTTGCTGAGGCTGGTCTTAAATCTATGATCCCTCTGTCTCAGCCTCTCACGTATGGGGATTACGGGCATGTGCCACCACACCCAGCAGGAATGTTTTTTTATTTTTAATTATTATTATTATTATTTTTGTGGTACTAGAGATGGAACCCAGGGGCTTTTCTACCTCCAGGCTGTACTCCCAGACCTATTTTATACTTTATTTGGAAACAGGGTCTCACTAAGTTGCTGAGAGCCTCACTAAGTAGCTGAGGCTGCCTTCGAACCTGTGTGATCCTCCTGTCTCAGCCTCTCAAGTGCTGGGATTACAAGCGTGCGCCACCAGTTTCTCTGCCTCCTCCTTTGAGCTACACTGCTAGCCCTTTTCTTTTTCTCCTTCTTCTTCTTCTTCTTCTTCTTCTTCTTCTTCTTCTTCTTCTTCCTTTCCTCCTCCTCCTCCCCTCCCCCCCTCCTCCTCCTCCTCCCCTCCCCCCCCCTCCTCCTCCTCCTTTTGGTGGTACTGGGGTTCCTGGAAGCCGTTCTACCTCCGGGCTACACTCCCAGACCTATTTTATATTTTTTTATTTTTGGAAACAGGGTCTCTTACGCCAGCACGGCTGGCTTCGAACCTGCGCGATCCTCCTGTCTCCGCCTCCCAAGCGCGGGGATCACAAGCGTGTGCCTCCACGCCCGGCGAACTGCTAGCCCCTTTCTGCATTGCATAATGTTCTGTCTTACAATCCATTAGTGACTTTTCATTAATTTTAAGACAAATTACAAGGCTCTTTCTTGTTTGGATTTAATCTTTCACTCCATCCTTTTCTCTCTGTGCTCTATCCTTGCAAGCTGAAATATTTGTGTTTCTTCTAACAGGCATGGTGGTAGACACCTGTAGTCCCAGTACTTGGGAGGCTGAGACAGGAGGATCACAGGTTTGAGGCCAGCCTCAGTAATTTAGTGAGACCTTCAGCAACTTATCAAGACCTTATTTCAAAACCAAAGACAAAAAGGGGTAGGGGTATATCTCGGGGGTAGAATGTAGAATGTTCTGAATTCAATCTCCAGTACAAAAGAAAAGTTTATTAACTGGACGTGGTGGTAACACACCTATAAACCCAGTACTTGGGGGGTTGAGATAAGAGGATTGTGGGTTCAAGGCTAGCTTGAACAACTTAGTGAAATCCCATTTCAAAAAAATAAAAAGGGTTGGGCATGTAGCTCAGAGGTAAAATGCCCCTGGGTTCAATCCTTGGTAGAGAGAGAGAGAGGGAAATTGACAAAACCAAAAGCTAGGTGTGGTGACGCACACCTCTAGTCCCAGTACTTGGGAGGCTGAGGAAGGAGGATCGCAGGTTCCAGGCCAGCCTCAGCACTGGAGGCAGAAAGTCAGCATGCAGACGTAAAGGGGAGCATGTAATGTAGTGATAGATGTTATTGAGAAAATAAAAGCGGGCAATAACACAGCAAAATCTAGAACAAGGACCGGATGCTACTAGCTACCAAGTCCTGTGACCAGGCCGTGCTTACCCAAGGCCAGCCGGTGTGAAGATTCAGAGCAGAGGACTTCAAGCAGGAGTGAGCAGCACAAACGCCTTGTGGTGGGAGCCAGCTTGGTGCGTTCTAGAGACAGACGAAGTCAGTGCTGCTCAGTGATGAAGAGAAGTGCAGCCTCATGATGTGATGGGCGCATGGGAAAGAAATCACAACGCAGGTTGACTTATACAATAAGGAAACTGACGATCTAGTTTAGGCAGCCTAGAAATGCTACATCATCAAGGACCAGAGCCATCTGTCTTTCTGCCTTGTTCTGTTTTCTTTGGTGATTGCTTTATTATGGGACCAGAAATAAGATGAATACCATAGTTCCCAGGGTCCAAGTCCAGCCAAGACAAGTATCCAGAGGCTAAACTCTAACTTCTCTTCTCAGGCCCTGTATTACTTAGCTTTTCATCACCGTGACTGATATACATGATAAAAATAACTTAGAGGAAGAAAGGTTTATTTGGCCCATGGTTTTAGAGGTTTGGTCCATGGTCAGCTGACTCCAAGGCAGAACATCATAGCAGCAGGGCATGAGGGAGAACTGCTCAGCTCTAGGCATCTGGAAAGCAGGGGGTGGGGAAGGGACCAGGCCAGATACAGTCCCTAAGGCCACACTCCCACAGACCTACCTCCTCCAGCTATCTGCATAGTTACCTCTCAATAAATCTACTCAAATTATTAATTCATCAATGCATTATCAGTGGACAGGTGAGAATACTGATTCAATTATTTTCACTCTGAACACTTTTTTTGGGGGTACTGGAGATTAATACCAGGACATTCTACCTCTGAACTATACATCCAGCTCATTTTAGTTTTTGTTTTGAAACTAAATTCCTGAAGCTGATCTTGGACCTGCGATCCTTTTGTATGTGCCACCGTGCTGGCTAATGGGGGGCTTTGGGTATTTGATTAGGCAGCTCAGTGCTGTCATGTCTATGTAATGGCTGTAGTATGTTCTGCCATAGACTGGGCAAAAGTGTGTTAGATGCTGGGAGGATGGTGCAGGGTTCTAGAGAGGAAAGAGGAAGCCGGTTGAGATGTGAACAGTAGCTTCAGGCAGCTTCAACTGGGGATATCTTTGAGGTGGGTTATAGGACTTGCCAATGTAGGACTAGCAAGATGAGGAAAGGGAAGAAACAAAGAAAACTGAATCTTTTCCTGACAACTGAGGATTCATGAGATGTGAGGTCTTGGAGGGAAGTGTTTTTTTTTTTTTTTGGCACTGGGATTGAACCCAGAGACATTCTACTTCTGAGCTATACCCCCACCCCTTTTTATTTTTATTTTGGAAGAGGGTCTCACTAAATTGCTCAGGCTGGACTCAAACCTGTGATCCTCCTGTCTCTAGTCTCTATACTGGGACAGAGTGTGTGCTACTGATCCTGGCTGGGAAGTGACTCCTGAAGAACAGAAAGGTAGTTAAGATTTTACCTGGTTGCTTCAAAATATCCATTATACACTAGTCAGTAGATATCAGAAGACAGTTCCAGATCTGACTAGAGTTTAGGGGAAGGAGAGGCACTGAAAATCCTGCATGCATGCAGCCCAGTGATGGCATCTGCAGCCCCACTCTGGACAAAGTCAGCTCAAGATGAGAGAGGGAGAGAGAGAAGAAGGAGGAGGAGGAGGAGGAAGAAGAGAGAGGGAGGAGGAGGAGGAGGAGAGGCATAAATCAAGTCCTAGAACACTAAACATTTTGGAGGCTAGGAAGAGGAAGGGGGGAATAGCTAAGTATATACAAGAGAAGGCACCAGGGGGAGTTAGGAAAAAGAAAAACAGTCCTCCAAGAAGGGAGCAGTCATCAATGGTTTCAAATGCTGCTGAGAAACAAACAAACAAACAAACAAAGAATAGTCCACTGGTTGGGGATTCTGAGGTTACAGTGACATTCTAAAGCATTTTCAGAGAGATGGAGACAGTCTTCTGGAAAGAGTGCGGGAGCTCAAGGTTCTCTGCAGAACCTCAGTGTCTGTGTACGGAGCAGTGCTGGCCGTGGAGGGCTAGAGGCTCATCTCAAGGAGTTCCAGGAACACTTGTAATGGAAGCTCCGGAAGCAAAGGTCTGCAAAGGGGTGGTTGACAGGTGGGAGAGGTCACTAACATGGGCCATGGGGACTGTGGAGAGTTCTGGACCATGGCTGCCCCTTGTTTAGTCATGGGCCAGCAGTCAGGAAGTGTGCCACTTGTCAAAACTTTCACCTCCCTTGCTCCTTCGCTTGACTCTTTCAGAGCCCCTTCTGGAGACTTCTGCTGGCTCTTTCTGACTGAGGTGACTGGCTCTATGTGTTTTTGTGGTCCCTGTGATTTCTGCCTCCCTTTCCTTTGACCGTTTTATAATCATATTTTCAAATTTCACTAGGGTGACATGTCCCTAGACTGGCTGGAGATGAGTAGATCTCTCCAAATGTTTGTAGGGTTGAATTGAAGGCTGTTTCTCCTGACACAATGAACTCTTGGAGGTGCAAGCTGGGCTTGCTCCAGAAAAATTTGCTGACTGGATATTAAGATGGATACTTGAGGGGGTGAGGAAAGCTGGGACTTTGAATGACAGCCTGAGAGTTTCCACAATTTTGTGTGGTAGATATTTATTATTTATCGCTCCTTTTACTTGGGCTAAAACAACCCCTTGATGGCCAAGTTCCCCTCTTCCTGGGAATTCTGGAACTCAGTGAAGATATTGTGTGTGGTTTCTGTGTACTGTTGGTGTCTTAGTCTTTTTTATGTTGCTATAACAAAATATATGAGGCTGATGGCTTATGAAGTAAAGAGGGTCCACACAGCATGGCCCTGGAATTTTCCTGGTGAGGAGCAGCTGTCAGCATAGAGGCAATGTAGAGACCTGGGGAGGGAAGCAGCCCCATGTGGAAGGAGCCACAGCATGAGGTGGTCCTCCTTGCTCAATAACAACCTGTTCTCAGAAAAGCCAGTCAGATCACAGCAGACCTGATCCGCCCCTGGAAGATGGATTAACCCATAAGAACGGAGCCTCTTCGCTTAGCTGCCTCCCACTAGACCTGCCTCTTAAGAGGCTCATCACCTCAGCTCTGCCAGTGCAGGCCACACTGTCACCTCAATGTAAATATATACATTGGGAGATGTTTTTGGCCATTTGTGTTTGGTCATTGTCTTCTCAAATTACTTTTGTGAAAATCCCTTTCAACACTTTAATTTGCCTCTTTATTTAAGGCCTTCTTTCCTTCCTTCCTCCCTCCCTCCCTTCTTCTCATTGTTGTTATTCTTCTTCTTCTTTTTCTTCCTCCTCCTCTTCCTCTTCTTTTTGTGAAGCTGGGGATTGAACTCAGGCACTTGACCTCTGAGCTGTATTCCCCCATAAGCCCTTCTTATTTATTTATTTATTTATTTATTTATTTTTTGAAATAGTGTGTCACTAAGTTGTTGAGGGTCTTGCTAAATTGCTGAGGCTGGCCTTGAACCTGTGATCCTCCTGTCTCAGCCATAGGTCTACAGGTATGTGCCACCATGCCCAGATGGACTATACCTTCCTTAATTACCTTCCTTAACAGCCATACTGTTAGATGCCATGGCATTATAGCTGCAAGCATATAATCATGGTAAGAGTGTTTGAAGCTTGTGCATTCAGGAAATTATGGAGAGATTAATGAGAGGAGTAACTTGTAAATAAATCATGCTTAGTGCATTTTATTTATTTATTTATTTATTTTTGTTGTATATGGCAAGATGCACATGGTGGTACACACATGCCTGTCATTCCAGTACTTGGGAGGCTGAGACAGGGATTTCAGTTTCCAGGCTAGCCTCAGCCACTTAGGGAGACTTCCAGAAATTTAATGAGACCCTGTTTTAAAATAAAAAATAAGAAGTGCTAGAGGCATAGCTAGGAGGTAGAACATCCCTGTGTTAAAAATATATATAGGTAAGCCGGGTGTGGTGGTGCATGCTTGTGATCTCTGCACTTGGGAGGCTGAGACAGGAAGATTGTACAGGTTCGAAGCCAGCCTCAGCTACTTAGTGAGGCTCTTGGCCACTTAGTGAGACCCTATTTCCAAATAAAAATATAAAATAAATCTGGAAGTATAGCCCAGAGGTAGAAAGCCTGAGTTCTACTCCTAGTATTACACACACACACACACACACACACACACACACACACAACATATGTGTGTGTGTGTGTGTGTGTGTGTGTGTAAATAATGCAAATCAACACACAGCCCCAAACCTCTGTGCCCTCGAATAGGAACTGCTCTGCCTGCCTGAGACCCTCTGAAGGCTGTTGTTTGTACCCACCAATTCCTGATGTCATGGAGAAACAAAGGCCTCTTTTGTGATCCTGAGGTACTGGTGTGGCCAGGCAAGACAAAGGGACATTTAATAAAGTCTCCAGACATTTCCTTCACCTCAAAATTACTTCTCCAAATTTGCACATTGTGCAACATTTCAGATCTTTAAATGTCTTTCTGTAACTGGGACCTGGCTCCAATATGCCCTGATGTTGTAACTTTTCTCTTTGTCATGGGAAGGAGAAGGGAAAGATTAGTTGTCTTTTTTTTTTTCCTTCCAGAGAACTGCCAAAATAATTTTGACTCTCCTAAATGAAGTCAGTTTGAAAATTGTGGTTCTCCTGAGGTTCCTTTGGAAGAAGATGAGGAATTCTGAGAAACCAGTGGTGGGGTTGCCAAGACACTCCATGTCCCTGGCCATCACTTCGGTTTCTGTGCATTAGGGTCAACTTGGGAATAAAACTGCCGTCTGCTGGGTAGAGAGAGCCTGGTTCCCACACTTATCCTTATTCACCTGAAAGCCCAGGACCTTGGCTTTCTCTGCCTTCTGAGCTTCCCAAGCGTATGGCTGTGGGAACCTGGGGAAGGCCCAGGCTGTTTCTGTTGGGACGCAGGAACTGGAAATGCCACACCTTTGGGTCTGCCCTCTCCATCCTAAAATTTAAAGACAAACAGAAAAGGGGTATAGCAAGGTATGGAATCACAGAGTTTCAGAACCTACGATGCTGTCTGGCAGCTGCTGGGTAGAAGGAGAAGAGGGAATGGAATCAGGTTGACCCCCAGGGCGCCAGCAGGGCAGCCCAGGACACCTTCCCCATTGGCATCCTCGCACCCCCAGGGCCACTGGTGGAGTGACGATTCTGAAATGGAATTTCAGTTCCTAACTGTTTGAGCACTACCAGAGGGTTGGAACAGTTAGCCACTGTGCTTCAGTCGTTTGTGAAAGGAGGTTATTGTGAGGAATAATGCGAACGTCTGTGGAGCGACACCTAGTGGTGGCAGATGGCTATCGCTTGTGCATGGAGATGTCACCATCACCTAACACCGTCCACTTGGTTGAAACAAAACACACCAGAGCCCAGAGCAGCTGGGCCATCTGCCCAGTAGCACACAGCATTCCATGGCAGAACTTGGGGACAGACCATCTCTCCTGCCTTCTTCTCCTATCACCTGCTGTGAATAAAATCTTTTGGTTAAGTCCTCATGAAATAGTAAAACATTTTAGTTAAAATTGTTCCAAGCTGGGTGTGGTGGCACACACTTGTAATCCCAGAATTCGGGAGGCTGAGACTGGTAGATACCCAGAGGTGGTATTTCTGGATCATATGGTAAGTTCATTTTCTTCTTCTGAGGATCTTCTATACTGTTCTCCAAAGTGGTTGCACCAACTTGCAATCCCGCCAACAGTGTATTAGAGCTTCTATTTCTCTACCCTTATTCCCACTTACTGAAAACCTGAAATCCAGAAGGTAACTTTGACAGGATGATCCACTCACAATCAAAAAAAATTTTTTTAAGTAGAGGTCACTTGGATCTGGAAATCTGCTAAGAGATTAGGTGAGGCAGTGGCAGCTTCTAGTGCTTCCTGGCCACACAGTTGAAGGAACCTGCTGGCCCTTTGCTGTGAAGCAGGCCCCAGTTCCAGGCCTGCTGCGCAACAGGCTCCAGGCCCAGCCTCACTGGCTCCAGACCCGGCCTCGCTGTGTGGCAGGCTCTGGGCCTGGCCGGCTAGTTCCCCGTTTCTTGATTGGGTTATTTGTTTCGCTTGTGTAGAGTCTTTTGAGCTCTTTGTATATTCTGGATATTAGCCCTCTATCAGAGTGGTGGCTGGTAAAGATTATCTCTCATTCTGCAGGCTTTCTCTTTAGATTCTTGATAGTTTCCTTTGATGAGAAGAAACTTCCCACTTGTTAATTCTTGTTTTAATTTCTTGAGCTTTAGAGGTCTTGTTGAGAAAGTTACTACCTGTGCCTATATATTGGAGTGTTGAACCTATGCCCTCCTTTAATAGCCTCATAGTCTCTGGTCTTATTTCCAAGTCTTTGATCCATCTTGAGTTGATTCCTGTGCATGGTGAGAGGTAAGGATTTAGTTCTATCTTTCTACAAATGGATAGCCAGTTCTCCCAGCACCATTTGTTGAAAAGGCTGTCTTTTCTCCAGCGTATGCATTTGGCCCTTTGTCAAAGATCAATTGACTCTATGTGTGTGTGTTTGTTTCTGAATCTTCTATTCTGTTCCATTGTTTGTGTGCCTATTGTTGTGCCAATACCATGCTGTCTTAACTACTATTGCTCTGTAGGGATACCAGAGGGACTCCATATAATGGAAACCTCAGCAAAGCCAGAAAGGAGGGGTAGGGGAGAAAGAAGGATCAGGTTAATCAATGAAAAAGCTACATTCCATGTGTATATATGTGAATATAACATTGTTACCCTGGACACTCAGTATTGGGAGGGAGGGAAAAGGGGAAGCAGGAAGGCACCAAGTACTGTGTGAATATATGCCATTGTTAACATGATCCACATTATAATGTGAGACTATAGTGCACCAATATAATAAAATAAAAAAAAATAAAGTCCCTTTTGTAGCCAGGCATGGTGGTACAGGCCTATAACTCAGTACTTGGGAGGCTAAATCAGGATGGTCACAGGTTTGAGGCCAGCTTCAGCAACTTATTAAGACCCTCAGCAACTTAGAAAGACCATATTTCAAAATAAAAAATAGAAAAGGGTTGGAGGTGTAGCTCAGAGGTAGAATTATCTTGGGTTTGATTCTCAGGATCCCCTCTTCCTGCAAAAAATACCTTATTGACTCCATCAACATTCTCACTGATATAATACAAAGGGACTGACCACAAAACTTAGAGGAAGGAAGATTTATTTATTTGTTCACATTTTTTTTTTTTGAGATTCAGGTTCAGTCCATATGAGGCCAGGGTCTGGAGCTCAGCACATGGTGTGGGAAACAGAAATGGGGAGAGAGAGAGAGAGAGCACGGACACTCATGCGCAGGGGGAGGAGGGGACCTCATGTAATCCCCAAAGAAACATCCCTGGGACCCCTCCTTGGCAACCAAGCCCTGCCTCCAACATTGCTACCTTGTTTCCATGAGGGCCAGGGGGACATTCTAAATCTAAATCATTATGCTTATGTTTCCCATTTTCTCTCTAGCTTCTTGTGGGAGCCATTCTTAAACATTTCTTTGTACATTTCTCCTCAGCTTAGTACTGGGAAAAGTCACCTTCCCTATTCCCAAGATGTTCATGGCCCCTGGAGGAAGTCAGATTAGGAAGTAAGTCACTCAGGTATAACTTAATAAACCATCCCAGATCTGGTGCAGACTTGATGTTGCCTGAGTCAATGGCTGTTGTTATTTGAGTGAGTGGCAGGTGATCACACAGCTGTTGGTACAAGTCAGACCTGTCAGGCATGCAGCATCTACTCCATACAGCACCAACTTCCCAGCCCACTACAGCTGTGGGGAAATGAGACTCAGAATTTTTTTTGTATGGTACTGGGAATTGAACCCAGGGGCATTCTACCTTTGAACTATATCCCTAAACTCTATTTTTAAAAGTTATTTCTTTTGAAACAGGGTCGCACTAAGTTGCAGAGGATCTCACTAAGTAGCTGAATCTGGCTTTTAACCTGCGATCTTCCAGTCTCAGGCTCCCAAGTACTGGGATTACAAGCATGTATCACCATGCCTATCAAGGCTCAGAAATTTTTATAAGTAATACCTTAACTACACACATGAGAGACTGCCAAGTACTATCTTACTGAACATAGAGGACAAGAGCCCAGACTTTAGAATCAGATCTTCTGGGTTTATATCCTGATTACTATGGCTTCCTGCCTATGTGGTATTGGGGAAATTACCAAACCATTTGTGGCTTGATTGGATCACTTATTTTTTTTCTGTGGTACTGGGGGGTGGAATACAGGGGCTTTTCTACCTCCAGGCTATACTCCCCGACCTATTTTATACATTATTTGGAAACAGGGTCTCACTTAGTAGCTGAGAGCCTCACTTAGTAGCTGAGACTGCCTTCGAATCTGTGCGATCATCCTGTCTCAGCCTCCCAAGCACTGAGATTACAAGTGTGTGCCACCATGCCTGAAGATTGGATCACTTATAAAGTGAAGATAATAATAGCATCCGATTTAAGGGATGTGATGAGATAATGCTAACGATATGACAGAGAAAAGAAATAATGAACACCAAACATTGCAGTTCATAATTACTATTCCTCCTCCTCCTCCTCCTCCTCCTCCTCCTCCTCCTCCTCCTTCTTCTTCCTTCTCCTCCTCCTCTTCCTCCTTCATATTGAGAATTGAACCCAAGGGCATTCTACCTCTGAGTTATACCCCAGCCTGATTTTTTAATTCTTTATTTTGAAACAGGGTCTCATTAAGTTGCAGAGGGCCTCACTAAGGCTGGCCATGAACCTGGATCTTCCTGTCTCAGCCTCCCAAGTACTGGGATTACAGTATGTATCATCCTGCCTGGCTATCATTCCTTCTGATCTGTACCCTATCCAGTGAGGTGGGCAGTGCTGGTACTACTACATGCATTCTGGTCACATAACTTGCTCAGGGTTATAAAGCCAAAAAGGAAGAGCATAATTTTCTGAGTCCTATTTTAGAACCTCAAATATTTTGCTGTTTTGGCCCTCTAGAGACAGGAAATAGAGTGTAACCTCACTAAGGCGAAATTAAACCCAATGTGTGAGTTTCATGAATCTTCCTTTTCTGGGAATACTGGGGCATGCCACCCTTGGGCTGTGACTACTGCAGCGAGCTCCAGTATAGCGAGCTATACTATACATACTTCCTGCTCATCAGTTTTTTTTCCCCCCAGACATGCAAGTTATTCCATAAATAAATGGCACTGTAGTTAAATACATTTGGAAAACTGAGCTACAAAGTTTTCTGTCAGAAATTTGCAATGCAATCCTGAATGATGAGAAATAAATTTTTCTTTTATTTCTCATTTTTTAATTTCAATTTCAATTTTAAATTGAAAAAAAAAGAAAAGAAATAAAAGAAATCTACAATGCAAGCCAGGCATAGTAGTGTAATGCCTGTAATCCCAGTACTTGGGAGGTGGAGATAGGAGGATCACAGGTTCTATGCCAACAGTAATTTAGCAAAACCCCATTTAAAAAAAATAGGGCTGGGAGCATATCTTAAAGGTAGAACACCCCTGGGTTTGACCCCCGTTCCCTCCCAGACTGTAGTTAACAACAGGGTGGTGTATTCAGGGCTTTTTCTACAGGGGTAGAGTGGAGCTGTCTTGCTGTGTGATGAGGGACCATATGCCGTGCATGATGAATGTGTTGCTTTGTTCCATTACAGTGACCATTTTACTATCTATGCATTTCTTAGAACATCAGCTGCATGTATATTGGTCTGCACATTTTCTTTTTGCCCCAGGCTCCAGTGTTTTTTCCTTTTGATTTTTTTTTTTTTGTTTGGTGGCACTGGGTGTGGAACCCAGAGGCTTTCTACATTCCAATATTTTATTTGGAAACAGGGTCTCACTAAGTAGTTGAGGCTGGCTTCGAACCTGTGCGATCCTCCTGTCTCAGCCTCCCAAGCGCAGGGATTACAAGCATGTGCCACCACACCCGGCTAATTTTTTAAAAAAATATTTACTTTTTATTTTTGGTGGTACTGGGGTTCCTGGAAGCCCTTCTACCTTCGGGCTACACTCCCAGACCTATTTTTTAATATTTTTATTTGGAAACAGGGTCTCTTAAGTCAGCATGGCTGGCTTCGAACCTGCGCTATCCTCCTGTCTCTGCCTCCTAAGCGCAGGGATTACAAGTGTGCACCACCATGCCCGGCCCTCCTTTTGGGCTTTTAAGATATATATTTTTCTTGGTGCATTGTAATGACACATTGTAATGAGATTCAAAGTGACACATAGAGAAGATGGCGACCGAGGAAAGCGGCACTTACAAGTCCCGCTAACAATTGAACTCTATTACCACAAAACCAGCGCCTTTCAGAGCCAGAAAACACCACCAGCAAAGAAATAAAAATGGTAAATACAAGGGACAGAGAAAAAGGGCTGGAAAAACAAGACACCAGAAAAAAAACCAGCCTGAAGGGAGGAGCCGGAGTGGCCAGAGCCGCAGCGCAGAGAAGTCAGAGCCACGGCGCGAAGCAGGGCGGCCAGAGCAGCCGAGCGGAGCGGCCAGACCAGCCAGAGAGGAGCGGCCAGAACAGCCGGAGCAGCCAGAACCGCTTCCCGGAACCGCCGGAGCGGCCGGAGTGGCCAGACTCGCAGTGCGGAGCAGCCGGATCCACGGTGCAGAGCAGCCAGAGAGGCCAGAGCGGCCAGATCCGTGGTGTGGAGCAGCCTGAGCCACAGCGCAGAGCAGCCGGAGTGGCGCAGCTTACATCTCCCCTAGCAGCACCAGGCTCCAGAGAGGAGGGAGACTCAAAACAGAGCTCAAATCCAGAGAGGAGGTACTCTGGCCTTGCGGCCTAGGATGCAGAAGCAGCGTCTTACTGCTGGCGGCAGCGGCGAATTCACCAGATGGCCCTAGACCAACCCACACAACCAGCCACCAGACGCCTGAGAGGAGGGGTGGACAGCGAGCCAAGGTAAGCCGCTGCTGAACAGCTGGGCGGCAGTCAGCAGTTTCTCCGGTGCAAGAAGCGTCTAAAGCTCCCAAGGGCCGGGCACAGCACACCTGGCAGGGACTCAGCAGAGCTCAAAACCAGAGAAGAAATAGGCCACATCACGGCCGAGGGCGTGGCAGTGGTGGCATATTGCCAGTGGCGGCAGCAGCGAATCCACCGAGTTCACTACAGCTCCATCAGCGTACTCAACAAACGTGAGTCAAATTGTGGCCCCAAGGGGAGAAATCCCAGTACTGCACTCCCAGGGACTTGTGTAGATAGTCTCCCTGGGTCGGAGATTTTAGCAGTGCAGCCCAGTGGGGGAGTGGCAGTGGCAGAGATATCATACCATAGCCACAACTCCCCGCTAGAGAACACCCAACTTGGCACCCCCCACGGTCTAAGCAGCCTCAATTGACTCCCTGGGTCTGAGACTTTGTGATACAACTCAGTAAAGGAGTAGTGGTGACTGAGATACCACAGACTCGAGATCAAGAACATCTTAAGTGAACTCGTAGTGACTCAGGGAAGAACCCAGAGAAGGCACAAACTTCCAAAATCATGGGAAAGAGAAATAACAATGGAGCAGTGAATGCCCACAACCCCACAACATCAGAATCTGATAACACAGAAATCCAAAGATCTCTAGAAGATCAAATTAGGAAAATAACTCTAGAAATAATAGAGGACTTTTGAAAAGAATTTAGAGAGAGTCAAAAAGAGATAAAGGATGCAATTAATGAAGTGAAGGCTTCAATTCAAAGTATAAACAACAAATTAGACCACATGGAGAATAGAATCTCGCTTCTTGAAGATGACCATTCCAAAAATGAACGCATAGTTTCTAATTTAGAAAAAAAAACCCGACAGCAGGAATCTGACATTGAAGAAATATGGGCCCATTTCAAGAGAGCTAACCTAAGAATAATTGGAATAGAGGAGGGAAAAGAAGGTGAAACCAAAGGGATCAACAATCTCTTCAAGGAAGTAATAGCAGAAAATTTTCCAAACATAGAGCAAGAGGTTGATACACAGGTCCAGGAAACTTATAGAACTCCCTTTAGACAGGATCAAAGAAGAGGATCCCCACGCCACATAATTGTCAAAATGACTAATGTGGAAGCCAAGGAGAGAATCTTAAAGGCAACAAAAACAAAAGGCCACGTGAAATACAGAGGCAAACCAATTAGAATCACTCCAGACTTCCCAAACCAAGTTATTAAAGCCAGAAGGGCATGGAGTAACATATTCCAAACTCTGAAAGAAAACAACTTCCAGCCAAAAATTTCCTACCCAGCAAAACTATCCATCAAATTAGATGGGGAAATAAGAAGCTTCCATGACAAACAGCAACTGAAGGAATTTATGTCTTCAAAACCAGCGCTAGAGAAAGTACTCAAGGAGATTAACTGCAAAGAGGAAATGGGTAACACACGCCAGAACCAAAGAAACAAGAATTCCCATCCAGCAGACAACTAAGCAAAGAAGAATAAACAGTATCTCAAACAGAAATAAGATCTTAACATGTTGGGAATTAAAAATTATCTCTCTATAATCACACTGAATGTAAACAGCCTCAACTCCCCAATAAAAAGACATAAAGTGGCAAAATGGATTAAAAGCCAGAATCCATCCATCTGCTGCTTACAAGAAACACACCTTACAAGTAAAGATAGGAACAAACTCAAGGTAAAGGGCTGGAGCAAGGTTATCCATGCTAATGGTACTCGAAGACAAGCAGGAGTAGCAACTATGATATCAGACAAGTTAGACTTCAAACCCAAACTTATTAGAAGAGACAAAGAAGGTCACATTTTACTGGTAAAAGGAATAGTCCAGCAAGAGGAAATAACAATAATCAACATCTATGCCCCAAACATAGGGGCAGCTACTTTCATAAATCAAACTCTTTGTGACATGAAGTCACACATAAATCCCAACACAATAATAGTGGGAGACTTCAACACACCTCTCACAATACTAGACCAATCTTCCAGACAAAGGGTCAGTAAAGATGTCTCAGAACTAAAGAACACCATTAACCAAATGGACCTGTTGGACACATATAGAATATTTTACCCAACTACAGCAGAGTTCACATTTTTCTCAGCTGCTCACGGAACCTTCTCCAAAATAGATCACATCCTGGGACACAAAATGAGCACTAGCAAATTAAAAAAATGTTACATACTTCCCTGTGTCATTTCAGACCATAATGGAATGAAACTAGAAATCAACTATAAGAAGACCCAAAGAAACAACATAAACATGTGGAGGCTGAACACCACACTTCTGAATGAAGAATGGGTCATAGAAGATGTAAGAGGTGAAATCAAGAAATTTCTAGAAACAAATGAAAATAAAGAAACAACATATCAAAACCTCTGGGAAATATATAGCACTGAGTGCTCACATAAGAAAAACAGAAAATCTTCAAATAAATAGCCTTATGACACACCTCAAAGCCCTTGAAAAGCAGGAACAATTGAACCCCAAAGCCAGCAGAAGATGGGAAATTATTAAAATTAGAGCAGAAATTAATGAAATAGAGAATAAAAAAACAATACAGAAAATCAACAAAACCAAAAGCTGGTTTCTTGAAAAGATTAACAAGATTGATAAACCACTGGCCAACCTAACTAAAAAAAAGAGAGAATCAACCCAAATTATGAGGATAAGGGATGAAAAAGGAGACATTACTACTGACAGTGTAGAATTCCAGAGGATTATCAGAAACTACTTTGAAAAACTATACTCCAACAAAATGGAAAATCTGGAGGAAATCAACAACTTCCTAGATAAATACAACCTCCCTAAACTGAGTCAAGAAGATATAGAACACTTAAACCAACCAATAACATTCAAAGAGATTGAAACAGCAATAAAGAGCTTACCATCAAAGAAAAGCCCAGGACCAGATGGTTTTTCAAGTGAATTCTATAAAACCTTTACAGAAGAGCTAATCCCAATACTACTCAAACTATTTCGGGAAATAGAAAAAACCGGGACTCTCCCAAATACATTCTATGAAGCCAACACCACACTAATACCCAAACCGAATAAAGACAGTTCAAGGAAGGAAAACTACAGACCTATATCTCTGATGAACTTGGATGCAAAACTATTAAACAAAATACTAGCAACACGTATTCAAAACCACATCAAGAAAATCATTCATCACGACCAGGTAGGGTTCATCCCAGGGATGCAAGGCTGGTTCAATATACGAAAATCAATCCATGTAATTCATCATATAAACAGAATCAAAGTCAAAAACCACATGAACATCTCAATAGATGCTGAAAAAGCATTTGATAAAATTCAACATCCATTTATGATAAAAACACTGCAGAGAATTGGAATAGAAGGAACATATCTCAACATTATTAAGGCAATCTACAACAAGCCCACTGCCAGCATCATATTAAATGGGGAAAAACTTCAAGAATGCCCCCTAAAAACTGGAACGAGACAAGGATGTCCACTATCACCACTTCTCTTCAATATAGTACTAGAGACTCTAGCCAGAGCAATAAGGCAAGAAAAGGAAATCAAAGGAGTACAAATAGGAAAAGAAGAATTTAAGCTTTCACTAATTGCAGATGACATGATACTATATTTAGAAAATATACTCAACCAAAACATATATTTAGAAAAACATATATTTAGAAAACAAACTCAACCAAAAGGCTTGTAGAACTGATCAACAAATTCAGCAAGGTATCTGGATACAAAATCAATCTTAAAAAATCAGAAGTTTTCCTGTACACCAACCATAAATCCACTGAAAAAGAAATTCAGAAAACACTTCCACTCAGGATCTCCCACAAAAAAATAAAATACCTAGGAATAAATTTGACCAAGGAGGTAAAAGATCTCTACAAAGAAAAGTATAAAACACTGAAAAAAGAAATAGAAGAAGATCTTAGAAGATGGAAAGACCTTCCATGTTCATGGATTGGCAGAATAAATATCATTAAAATGGCCATCCTCCCAAAAGTGATCTACAGATTTAATGCAATGCCCATTAAACTACCAAGATCATTCCTCACAGACATAGAAAAATCAGTCCTTAAATTTATCTGGAATAACAAAAAGCCCAGAATAGCCAAGGTAGTTCTCAGTAACAAAAACCACGCAGGAGGAATCACAATACCTGACTTTAAACTATACTACAAAGCCATTGTAATAAAAACAGCATGGTACTGGCAAAAGAACAGATATATAGACCAATGGAGCAGAATAGAAGACCCAGAAACAAGCCCACACACTTTCAGCCAATTGATTTTTGACAAAGGGGCCAAAAACATACACTGGAAAAAAGATAGCCTCTTCAACAAATGGTGTTGGCAAAACTGGTTAACCATATGCAGAAAATTGGATGTTAATCCCACTTTTTCACCCTGTACAAAAGTCAACTCACGATGGATCAAAGACTTGGAAATTAAACCAGAGACTTTGAAGCTCCTTGAAGAGGGCATAGGTCCAACACTACAACACATAGGCACAGACAAACATTTCCTCAATAAGACCCCAAAGGCACAACAAATTAAAAGGAGAATGAATACATGGGATTGCATGAAACTGAAGAGCTTCTGTTCAGCAAAGGAAACTATCAAGAACCTCAATCGAGAGCCAACAGAATGGGAGAAGATTTTTGCCACCTACCCCTCCGATAGAGGACTAATATCTAGAATATACAGAGAACTCAAGAAACTCAACACTAAGAAAACAAAGCATCCAATAACAAAATGGGCAAATGAACTTAATAGACACTTCACAAAAGAAGAAATTCAAATGGCTAATAAATGCATGAAAAAATGCTCAACATCACTGGCAATCAGAGAGATGCAAATCAAAACTACCCTGAGATTTCACCTAACTCCAACTAGAATGGCAATCATTCATAACACAAACAACAACAGATGCTGGCGAGGATGTGGAGAAGTGGGAACTCTAAGACATTGTTGGTGGGATTGCAAATTAGTGCAACCACTTTGGAAAACAGTATGGAGAATCCTCAGAAGAATAGGAACACACCTACCATTTGATCCAGCAATACCACTGTTGGGTATCTACCCAAAAGAAAAGAAACCAAACTACCAAACTAATGCATGTGTATCTATGTTCATAGCTGCACAATTCACCATAGCCAAACTATGGAACCAGCCAAGATGTCCATCAAAAGATGAATGGATTACAAAACTGTGGGATATGTACACAATGGAATTTTACTCAGCCATCAAAAAAAACTCAATTACGTCATTTCCAGGGAAATGGATGGAACTGGAGGACATAATGCTAAGTGAGATTAGTCAGGCACAAAAAATAAGAAATCAGATGCTTTCCCTAATATGTGAGAGTTAGGGAGAAAAGAGGAGCAAACAAGATAACCTAAAGGAAGAGAAAGGAGGGGGAAGAGAAAAATCTCTAAAGCACACAATGTACTTAAACATATCGAAGTCAATCACTAAGCCAAGCAAGGGAGGGAGGGACGGGGAGGGAATGGGGTGGTATTTGGGTAGGGGTTAAATCAGCGATGAGTACATGTTTATACACACAAGTTTTTTTTACCCCAATAAGTTGTATGAATATAATGCACCAATAAAAAAATAAATTATATAAAAAAAACAACAACAAAGTGACACATAGAGACACACAGGCTGATAGCGCTTGGTCTCACCCTGTTCTCTCCCTGTGCATGTTAGTGAGATCGGTACTGACCTTAATGATATGGGCATAGCATTATTTGAACTGTTCCCTTCCTCAAACCTCCTTTCCCTTACAGTGTCTTCCCACCCTAATGTTCTGCTGCTCCCTTTGCTCATTTACCTGGGGTCCCTTTTGCTTCCTATGTTCTCTGTAGCTTCCACATATGACAGAAACATAAGACCCTTGACTTTTTGAGTCTGCCTCATACCACTTAGAATAATATTCTCTAGTTCCATCCATTTTTCTGAAAATGTCATAATTTTGTTCTTCTTTATGGCTGAGTAAAATTCCATGTATGTATATATCACATATTCTTTATCACCTGTTGACAACACCTATTTTTGTTTCACAATTTGGCTCTTTATTTGGGGCAGTCTAGGGGGTTAATGCAAAGGCTTTCTACCTCTGAGCTACATCCCTTGTCCTTTTTAATTTTTATTTTGAAATAGAGTCTCATTAAGTTGCTGAGGAACTTTGCTAAGTTGAGGCTGTCCTTGAACCTGTGACCCTCTTCCCAAGTACTAGGATTACAGGCTTGTACCACCATACCTGTCTTGTCTATTGTTAACTGTCCTGCTGTAAACACACACTCACGTGTGTGTGTGTGTGTGTGTGTGTGTGTGTGTGTATTACTCTAGCATTCTGACTAATTCTTTTTATTTTTATTGGTGCATTGTAATCATATATCACATTGGAATACAAAACTTGAGAGGATATACAAGCACACATCATCCAATTAGCCCTCATCCAGCCCCCATCCTATTCCCTCCCCCTCCCTCAATCCCATGCTTGTTTGGTGATTAACTTTGATACATTTGTTTATGTACCTCCTGCATTTTAAAGAGGCTCCATCCTCCCCTATTCCATACCCTCTGATTGGTCACCTTAGTTGCTTCACTATAGGGCCCTTTCTATAGCTTGACCTCTTCCTGTTGCCCCTTTCCTCCTAGTTTTTGCTGATTAGGGGAAGCATCTAATTTTTATTTTTTGCGATATTTCTCTGTGCATGCTGCATTGCAAGTACCGATCCCACTCTTGACAGCCCCAGTAGTGGCCTGGCTACCCGGTGGACTGATCCAGACCTCATTGGCTCAAGCAGCGGCCTTGCCTCATGAGAGGCCCCGATTCTGGTCTCACTGGCCCCAACACCAGCCTAACCCCTCAGCTGGCTCCGATCTCAGCCTCGGAGGCGCCAGTAGTGGCCTTGCCTCACGGCAGGCTCCAATGCTGGCCATTGGCCCCGGCACCAGCCTAACCCCCGACAGGCTCTGATCCCGGCCTTGGAGGCCCCAGCACTGGCCTTGCCTCATGGTAGGCTCCAATGCTGGCCGCTGGCCCTGGCATCAGCTTAACCCCTTGGCAGGCTCCGATCCCAGCCTCGGAGGACCCAGTAGTGGCCTTGCCTCACAGTAGGCTCCAGTGCTGGCCATTGGCCCCGGCACCAGCCTAACTCCTTGGCAGGCTCTTATCCTGGCCTCGGAGGCCCCAGCACTGGTCTTGCCTCACAGCAGGCTCCGATCCTGGCCTCGGAGACCTCAGTAGCGGCCTTGCCTCACGAAAGGCTCTGATGCCGGCCGCTGGCCCGAGCACTGGCCTAACCCCTTGGCAGGCTCCGATCCCGGCCTTGGAAGCCTCAGTAGCGGCCTTGCCTCACAGAAGGCTCCAATGCTGGCTGCTGGCCCCGGCACCGGCCTAACCCCTCAGCAGGTTTCGTTCCCGGCCTCGGAGGCCCCAGCACTGGCCTTGCCTCACAGCAGGCTCCGATCCTGGCCACGCTGGCCCTGGCACCGGCCTAACCCCTCAGCAGGCTCTGATGCCAGCCTCACTGGCCTCAGCACCAGTCTGACCCCTCGGCAGGCTCCGATCCTGGCCTCGGAGGCCTCAGTAGCGGCCTTGCCTCACGGAAGGCTCTGATGCTGGCCATTGGCCCCAGCACTGGCCTAACCCCTCGGCAGGCTCTTATCCTGGCCTCAGAGGCCCCAGCACCAGCCTTGCCTCATGGCAGGCTCCAATCCCGGCCTTGCTGGCCCCAGTCCGGCCTAACTCCTCAGCAGGCTCCGATCCTGGCCTCAAAGGCCCCAGCACTGGCCTTGCCTCATGGCAGGCTCCGATCCCGGCCTCACTGGCCTCAGCACCAGCCTAACCCTTCGGCAGGCTCCGATCCTGGCCTCAGAGGCTCCAACACCGGCCTTGCCTCATGGCAGGCTCCAATCCCAGCTTTGCTGTGTCCGTCGCCAGCCTCACCCCTCGGCAGTCTCCAATCCGAGCACCCTCTTTGCCCAACCAATTGTCCCACATTCTCGAGGGTGTGTGGTGGCAGCATTCTGCCTCTGGGGTTATTATTCCAAAGGTTCCAGGTGTAATGCATCAGATCTCTGCCTCCCCTGAGTACTGGCCACTGCCATTGCCACTGCCTCCACCATTTCAAATCTTTTCCAAGCTCTTTTTCCACTCTGAATGTTGTCCCAGCGTTCCTAAGCATGAGTGACGGTAGCATTCGACATTTGGTATAATTTCTCCAAAAAAAATAAGGTTGGTAGCATCTGATTTCTGCTTCTCCTGAATACAAGTCTCCATCGCCATTGCGGAGACCGCTTTCAACACTGCCTTTCTCCTTGGTCTCCGGTAAACTCTCTCCTTATAGGTGATGTCCAAGATTCTTAACAATATAGAGAAACAGCAGTCCTCCTGTACCAGTATTGGGAATGGCCTAGGAAGATTAGGAAAGCTCTGATTATTAATATATTTCAAAAGAAAATAATTAATATATTTCAAAATAGTTGTGTCAAAATGGCGGCAGAGATGGGTAAAGAAAGGACTTGATTTCTGCCTAAAACAGGCAGCTATTCCAATGTAAATTAACCTAGCTCAAAGTAATTAACCAGTCAATAGGAGAGGAGAACTAGGCCTTTCTCTATCTAAAGACAGATCTTGAGAGGAGAGCTAGGCCTTTATCTAAAGACAGAGCTACATGATTGGATAAGCTAGCTAAGATGGTAGGAGGGGTGGACCTTCATGAAAGGAGACACCTCACCACACCTTGCTAGGGGAGGTACCTTGCAGTGATGTTCACTATGTCAGAGTCACGCAAACAAGATGGAGGTCATGGGTATAAAAGGCCGAGTCCACGTGTAAGCCCTTTGGTGTACTCATTCGAGTCACCCCCCCATGCCATTTTGGCATGGGACTGTATTTCTATCTCCTGTATTTCTATCTTTTCCTCTTTTTCTGTTTTACTGTTTTTTTTGTTTCCTTGGGGAGTTTTTGGGAAATTATTCCCAGGGGTCTAACAAAGATCCCTGGGGACAGTTTCCCAATCCGAAACACTCCTTCACGGGGAATTTTTCCATAAGTTCCAGTGTATTTGGATAAGTTTTGTCTGTATCTCCAGTATCCTGGCATCCGCCACGGCCTTCTTAACCCCTCTCCAATATTTTTATTTTTTCTTTTTCTTCAGTATGTGTGGTTTGAGGAGGTAGTGGGATCAGGCACTAGTAGCACTGTGACCTGGCCCGGTTTCCCCATGGGCCCAGCATGCTCCGCACTACTCCACCTGGGGCCCAGAGTCCTGTGACCCGTGCCCTGGCTGTTCTGGGTTTCCGGTGTGCCCTGTGTGACCCCTGCCCGGGACCCAGGGTCTTACTGGGCCTGGTTTCTCCAGGGGTCTGGCGTGCTATGCGCAGTCCGGCCTGGGGCCCAGAGTCCCGCGACTCGGGCCCCGGCTGGTGTGCCCCGCGCGACCCCTGCCCGGGTCCCAGGGTCTTACTGGGCCCAGTTTCTCCAGGGGTCTGGTGTGCTACACGCGGTTCGGCCCGGGACCCAGGGTCCTGTGACCTGGGCCCCGGATGGCGTGACCCGTGCGACCCCTGCCCGGGACCCAGGGTCTTATTGCGCTTGGTTTCTCCAGGGGTCTGGTGTGCTACGCGCAGTCCAGCCCGGGGCCCAGGGTCCCGCAACCCGCCTGACTAATTCTTTTTAGATTCTTAGGGGTGGTGTCATATGGTGGTTCAATTTCTAGTCTTTTGAGGAACTTCCATACTACCAACAGTATGTGAGAGTTCCTATTTTCCCACATTCTTGCCACCATTATTAGTGTTTGTATTCTTTTTTTGGGGGTACTGGGGTTCCTGGAAGCCCTTCTACCTCTGGGCTACACTTGCAGACCTATTTTTTATTTGGAAACAGGGTCTCTTAAGCCAGCACGGCTGGCTTCGAGCCTGCCCAATCCTCCTGTCTCCACCTTCCAAGCATAGGAATTACAAGCGTGCGCCACCACGCCTGGCAGAGTGTTTGTATTTTTGATGATTGCCATTCTAACTGGAGTGAGATAAAATCTTAATGTATTTTTGATTTGCATTTCTGTATTGACTAATGGTTGAACATTTTTGGTCACTTGTATTTCTTCTTTTGAGAACTGTCTATTACCCTAAACCACCCATTTTTGATTGGGTTATTTTTATTTGTTTGTATATTCTAGATATTAGTTCAGGCTTCATTGTTGCTCAGCACATCCTGGAGCAAGGGGATGTGGATGACAGGACTTCTGTAAGCATTCCTCAGGCTACACTGTGGGGGAGAAGATTGGTAAAAGGAGGAAACTCATCAAGAATGACTCCCTGGGTGTGGTGGTGTAAGCCTGGAATCCCAATTCTTGGAAGGTTGATTCAGGAGGATCACAGGTTCAAGGCCGGCCTCAGCAATGTAGTGAGGTCAACTTAGCAAGACCATGTTTCAAGAGTAAAAAATAAAAAAGGGCTGATATGAGCTCAGTTGTTGAATGTACCTGGGTTCAATCTTCAGTCACACACACACACACACACACACACACACACACACACACACACACAATGTTCTCTGGGGAAGGAGGAGCAGGTATTTGGGGGGCACTACAAATAATGTTTTATTTTCTTATTTTAATTTTTTGGGTACTGAGGATTGAACTCAGGAGCATTCTACCTCTGAGCTACACCTGAGTCCTATTTTATTTTTTATTTTGAAACAGGATTTCACTAAGTTGTTGAGGATCAGCCACAAATCTTATGATTTTCCTATCTTGGCTTCGTAAGTACTGAGATTACAGGTGTGTCACACCACACCTGGCTAAGGTAGATTTTTTTTTTCTAATGCACAGAAATCAATGCAACTAGTCAGAAATATAAAGAAACAGGAAATTTGTTCCCCAAAAGGAGCAAGATAAATCTCCAGAATGGACCTAATGACTTAGAGAATTAATAACAAACACCATGGAGATGCTGAATGAGGCTGGGAAAACAATGTAGGAATAAAGCAAGAACTTCCACAAGCAACAGGACATGTGAAAAGGCACAAAACAGATCTGAGAATACAACTGAAGTAAACAATTCACTAGAGGGCTCACAGCAGACTAACACTTATAGAGAGAGGTTGCGAAGACACAATCAGGTAAGATGTGTGAAAGGATATGTAAAGCATACACTATAGTTTATATCAATTATAAAGGCCAACTGAATATTTATCACCATTTGGCAATATCACATCTCAATTTACATCTTTGATTTCTTTCTGTGCTGTTTATTTTCAAAAGTTGTGTCAGGCAGCCTATTCACAAAGAACATCTGTGGGCACCGTGAGGTCTGGCTGTGAGGCTAGGCTGGAGGAGGTGGAGAACAAAGAACTCCAGCAGTGGCAGGAAAAGTGGCTCATAACCATCCCTCTCCCCCCAGCCCATAAATCTTCTCTCTGGCCCCCTGTCAAAGACCACCAATGGGGAAAAGCCATGACTGTGTAACTATCCCTCTCTCCTAATGCTCCATAAAAAGCCCCTAGTCTATAAGACAGGGGCCCCTGACTCTTGTGGACTCTCCCCATCAGGTGCCTCCTCCAAGATTTATTCCCAAATAAATCTGTTCTTGCTGTTGAGCTGTGCACTCCTTGTCCCGATATTTGCCAACATATGATTTTATTTACCAACATCTTCGGTTTCCCACATCTTAATGCATTTGTATTATTAAATTTGATTTTAAAAATTTTCACTGAGGTATTGACCCAGTGTTAATTTCCAGGAAAAAAAAAAGCAAAAGTAACTGAAACCCCTTGTGCAGCCCTTGGGCAGAGAAATGACACACAGCCCTGCCTGCTACACCCCAGTGCTTCTCCCGTCCCTTTCCTCTGTGATCCAGCCTTGGTGTGTGAGGTATGCAAAGGCTGTCTGCACCTGCATTTGAAGGACAGCTGGCACAGTAAAGATAGAAAAGCAGGTGCTGGCCTGTTGACATATCAACGAAGATAAGCTGAGTTAGGCAAAGAGCTGCTCTGGTTGGCATAGCAACAAGATAAAATAAATGGACACTGAGATCTAGAAAGTTACAGACCCAGACTTAAAGGGGGGCTGAAAGACACCATATATCCCCTCAGTTATCACTGATTAAGCTCCTTATACTAGACCAAATCACCAAATTGGCAGTCCTTTAAAAGATAAGAAAAGTCATTGAAAAGATAAGTAGTCACTGATTGAACTCCAAATTGACAGTTTTTGAAAAGATAGAAAACAAGACAGGGGGTAGCAGTGTCTTTCTTGGGACATTCCACCATGCTTCTCTCCATGTGGTGCTATTTCTGTCACTGTGCAATAAATTCTGTTTTAACTTGGCAATTACTTGTCCCAGTTCATTATTTCTATATGGGCTGAGGAAAAGAACCCACTGGGTGGCCACCCAAAACCATAACAGTCTCATTAAAAAGGCATTTCTTAGCTAGATGTGGAGGCACACACCTGCAATTCCAGTACTTGGGAGGCTAAGACAAGAGGATTGCATATTTGAGGTTAGCAGTGCATGGTAACTTAATGAGTCCCTGTTTCAAGATACAAAATACAAAATAAAAACTGTGTCTGGGGGTGTAGCTCAGAGGAAGAAGTCTCCTGAGCTTGATCCCCAGTAGCGTGCGTACACACACACACACACACACACACACACACACACACATTCTTTATCTAGCAGTTCCCTCTTCAAAGCTAGGAAGTAATTTCAATGAATAAGTGAATTATGAATCATTATGAATCATAGGAGTTCTGTGAGTTGGGGCTGGGACTATGGTCTCCTTGTGAATCAGCATGGCAGTGTGTTGGGGTGGATGGGACAGAATGAGCAGGAAGATGAGGTTTTGGTGCATGTGAGTCATGTGGTGTGTGTTTGTGGTGTGCCTGTGGAAGAGGGTGGCAAGCATATGTGTGTGTGTACACACACATTAGAGATGAAGATGTTTCTTAAGCACCAAAGTCCAAGGCTTCAGTACCTGAACTGCATCACAGAGCATTTCCATCAATGCCCCAGCCCCTGTCACCAAGACACAATTATATGACCCTGGTGACCACTGCCTCCAGCATGCCTATTGGCAACGTCCATGTTACACCTAATACAAGTCAATGTTAGGTGTTCTTGAATTACCAGAGGGACAGGGGCAGTCTAGAGGGATGGTATAGATATCTAGGGCATCAGGAAGGCTCTGCAGAGAAGGCAACTCCAGGCTCAAGAAGGAGCTGGGAGGGCGGCGTGGGAAGCCTGCAGAGGGCTTCTCTTCTAGGGGTGAGGGCACGGCATGGTGGACATGAGGTGCAGAGGAGAGAGGCTGTACCAGTGTGGTTGAGGCTAAGTGGATACTAGAGTGCTCCACTGAGGATTTGGGGTACAGAGAGGAGGGGGTTACAGACAGGAGTGGGGAGTTGTGTACAAAGGAAACCTGGTGATGGTTTAGAGCTGTGCAGATGTCCATACAGAGCTGCTAATGTGCATCAGGAGAGTTATGGACCTATATATGACTGGGAAAGGGAAGAATGGTATTGGGGAAGCCAAGGCTGGGGGCATGGACACAGTGACAGCTACTAAGGCGTCAGCTCTGGGGTCTGTGGAGAGAGGGAGGGAGAGACTGGGGGGCCTGGCATTGTCTGGCCAACTTGTTGATTTAGTGCATATGGGATGGTAGGAACCAGGAGGACGGAGTTTCCCATGAATCTGAGGTTAAGCAAACATTATATCTCAGCTTAGACTGGTATGTTAGAAAAGCACACTTAAATTACTTCATTGCTTTACAATTTAATTTATATTTGTTTAATCCATGTTCTAAATCTCTTTCTTCTTCATTGCTAAGTTTCCAGCAGACAAAAACCATTTGTTCAATCCACCATGTGCTGCACTGAATAGGACACTCTGTGTAGGATCCCAACCTAATTTTTATCCTGACTTGAGCCCTCATTTGAGTAAATGCAACATGTTGATTTCTAAAATGTTTGGTAAAATATTGTGGCTGGTTGAGTAATGTGAGGGGGTTGGAAGCTCATCTCTGAGGCCTCATCTAGGTTATTAATATCCTTATGAAAGTTCATGAAAATTTACTCTGCAACTGCTAATTTTTTAATCAAAAGACTTTCTGGTTTTTATTTTGTCATTTAAAAGAGAAAAATCAGTTAGACCCTTTCATGGCCTGATCAACGGCCAAATGTAACTCACTTCCAAACGGCAAAGCTCAACTACCGCAAACAGTGCCTGGAACGAGCAAGCTGTATTTATTTTTAGTTTTTAAAACAGCCAAATAGCTTGCCTTCAATTTTCAGAGGAAAAAAACTCCCTTCTGGGCTAACGCCTTGTGTACCTAGTATATTTATGCCTGACTATTCCCATCTGAACTCCAAATGGTGGAAACAAAGGTTCTCAGTGATTCACTCTTTAATAACAGCTCGGCTGGTGCCGGTGCTTATTAAATACCAGTTTCTTAAATTATAACGAAGGATGTAGTTATAGGCTGAGGGAGATTTAGCCAAGCACATGAAACCGAGAAACATTACCGCAATGTGAGTAATTAGGAGGAGGCAGGGCCGAGCTACATGGGGCCGCAGCAAGGAGCCAAGCTTGGAGACCCAGATCCTGGCATTTGTGCTGTCCCTGGACACGGCTGCTTGGCCAAATGACCAGTTTGATTTCAGGTTTGGTTCAGTGGAGGAAAAGTGGCCTATGTCCTCAGCGTTGTGTTCTAGACATTCTGTCTCCTCAATCTCACTTTAATTGGCAGGCATTATTCATCTTCCTGAGGCTGGCAGGCTGAGGCAGCCCAATCACCTGCTCTGGGTGGCACAGAACTGGAGCTGCAGTCCTGTGACTCACGCTAGGTCTGATGGCAAAGTCCACACCATTCATAGCACTGCACTATTAATGTTCACTGCTAGCTGTTGAGGTTTATCAAAGCTTTAAATTTATGGATTGTAGATAGATTTAGTTCTATCGACAATAGAATTAGAAAACTGGGTGCACACACACTATATATATATATATATATATATATATATATATATATATATATATATATATATTTGGTAGTGGGGATTGAACCCATGGACATTCTACCTCTGAGCTATCCCGCAGCCCTTTTGTTATTTATTTATTTATTTATTGGTGGTACTGGGGTTCTTGGAAGCCCTCCTTCTACCTCTGGGCTATATTCCCAGACCTATTTTTACATTTTTATTTGGAAACAGGGTCTCCTAAGCCAGAGTGCGCGGCTGGCTTCGAACCTGCGCGATCCTCCTGTCTCTGCCTCCCAAGTGCGGGGATTACAAGCACGCGCCACCATGCCCGGCTTTTTATTTATTTTTTAAAACATGGTTTTGCCAGGTTGCTGAGGCTGTCTTCAAACCTGTGATCTTCCTATCTCAGCCTCCCAAGTACTGAAATGATTGGCTTGTGCCATCACACTCAACTCATATGTAGCTTTAATTTTAATTAACTATAGAATTAGCAAACAGGATGCACATTACATTTTTTTATTGGCTTTCTGGTACTGGGGATTGAACCCAGGGGCATTCTACTTCTGAACTACATCCCAGCCCTATTTTATTTATTTAGGATCTTGCTAAGTTGCTGAGACTATTCTTGAACCTGTAATCTTCCTGTCTCAGCCTCACAACTATGAGGATTACAGGCGGGCACCACCATGCCTGGCTTATACATATTTTAGGAAGCTCAGAAGTTTAGTTTTGTGGTAGCTGAGTTGAAGCTGGCATTAGGATTTAGCTTGTGGGTCAGTGTGCACTTCCTCAGTTTCAGATTTACAGCACGTTAGGTTTTGAGCCAGCTCTCTCCCTGGCCTCCCCCAGAAGGCTGGCCCAGGCTCATGCTGCCCGCGGTCTCCCCTACTCCTGGAGCCTCAGCTCTCAGGGAAGATTTTGGGGACAGAGTCTTCTCTCCTCCCGTCCTGGGGTGACACATTTCATTTGTACCCAAAAACCTCTGGGACAGAATTGTGATAAAAACCAAGGATGAGGAGCCAGGCATGGTGGCACATTCCTGTAACCCCAGTGCTTGAGAGGCTGAGACAGGAGGATTGCAGGTTCTAGGCCAGTCCCAGCAACTTGGTGAGACTCTCAGCATTTTAGGGAGAACCTGTTTGAAAAATCAAAAAGGCTGAGGGTACCTTGAAGGTAGAATGCCTTGGGTTCAACCCCTAGTATCTACCTCCCCCCACAAAGAATAAAAAAAGAAAAAGGGCTGGAAGAAAGGTCAGGCACAATTAACAAGGCATGTATTTCTCCTTTCACATGCAGAGTATTTATTGCTAAGAAGGTATTTCAGGATATTACTATTACACTATTACTCTTACACTACTAGAGGTAGGACTAGCTACAGCTCCATAAGCCCTATGTTCTAAGCAGTGTCTAGACACTGTGGTATTGTCAGATCCCAAACTTTAAAAATTGCTCTGTATATTTATGGGATACAGAAATGAGTGTGTGTGTGTGTGTGTGTGTGTGTGTGTGTGTGTGTATACATGTATTGAATCATTGAATCTCATGATGAAGATATTAAAAATCCAATTTTGACCCAGGCTTGGTGGATACACTCTTGTAATCCCAGTACTTGAGAGGCTGAGATAGGAGAATTGCAGGTTTGAGGCCAGCCCCAGCTATTTGTTTTGAGACCCTGTTTCAAAATAAAAAATAAAAATAGGCCTGGGGGCTGGGTGTGGTGATGCATGCTTGTAATCTCAGTACTTGAGAGGCTGAGACAGGAAGATCCAGGTTCATGGCCAGCCTCAGCTACTTAGTGAGGCCCTCCACAACTTAGTGAGACCCTGTTTCAATATAAAGAATAAAAAAAAATCAGGTTGAGGGTGTATCTTGGAGGTAGAATGCCCCTGGGTTAAATCCCCAGTACCATTAAAAAAATAGAGCTAGGGATGTAGTTTAGAGGTAAAATGCCCCTGAGTACTGAAAAAAAAAAATCCAGTTCTGAAGACAGGGAGGGATGCGGCACTGGAAGAGGCTACAGAGATGCCTTGGCCAGCCCAAGGTCCCATAGCTGACAGCTGTTAAAGACTGACTCTAGGCCTGCCATGTCTAAAGTCCCTGCTATGAGCTCCACTGCCAGCTGGCCAGGGGTTTTAGAGGTGAAGACCTGTACTATCTGGGTAGTGGGAAGCACCTCCTCTCACAGGAGTCCTGTATTTGGGACTTTCCAGTCTTGGAGGTCAAAGGTGTGTGGAGAGAGTTGCCTTTAAATTGCATATATATAGCCGGATGTGGTGGCACTTGCTTGTAATCCCAGCACTTGGGAGGCTGAGACAGGAGGATCGCATAGGTTCGAAGCTAGCCTCAGCTACTTAGTGAGATCCTGTTTCCAAATAAAGTATAAAATAGTTCTGGGAGTATAGCCTGGAGGTAGAAAGCCTCTGGGCTTTCTACTTCTAGTTCCACCCCTAGTACCACCAAAAAAAATTTTGACATATAATTATTTATGACATATAAAATATTAATTTTTCTTTCTTTTCCCCATTTCTCTACTCTTGAAAATAAAATCGAAGTAAAACATGTCTAAAGACAAGAATTTTATCCTAGTAGGTTCCACAGAGATCTATTAATATGGTGAGGAGTTCTGCTAATATAGCTGAGGAACTGAGCCTCATTTTCTTTTCTTTTCTTTTTTTTTGTGGTACTGGAAATAGAACCCATGGGCATTCTACCTCTGAGCTACACCTCAAGACCTATTTTATATTTTATTTGGAAACAGGGTCTCACTAAGTTGTTGAGGCCTAATTAAGCTGCTGAGGCTGGCTTCGAACTTGCGATCCTCCTGTCTCAGGCTCCCAAGTACTGAGATTACAAGCATGCACCACCACACCTGGCCTGAGCCTCATTTTTCAATCAATGATGTGGGTGTGTATACCCATGTGTGTGTTTGTGCATGTATGTGACTTAGATAACTAGTTGCCTTGCCATGTCCCTTTGATTGGTCATGCTACTGAGCTGGGTAAAAAAATGTGTAAATATTTGTCATGTAATAAAGTTGAACCCAAATGCATGAAAGTAAAGTGTTGTAACATAGTGGAAGTCTGGAACAGATAAACAATTATCAAGAAAGAAAATAGCTACAGTTCAGAATTACAAAACAAACACACAAGGGCAGAGTGCTCTTTTGAATACTGGGGGCAAAGTCATCTTAAAAACACTAGCACTGTACACTTCTGGGTATCTACCCAAAAGAAAGGAAACCAAACTACCAAACTGATGCATTTGTATCTATGTTCATAGCTGCACAATTCACCATTGCCAAACTATGGAACTTGACAAGATGTCCATCAACAGATGAATGGATTACAAAACTATGGGAATATGTACACAATGGAATTTTACTCAGCCATAAAGAAAAACACAATTACATAATTTACTGGGAAATAAATGGAACTGGAGGACATTATGCTAAGTGAGATTAGTCAGTCACAAAAAATAAGAAATCGGATGCTTTCTCTAATATGCTAAAGCTAGAGAGAAATGGGTAGCTCTAGATGAAAAAGGAAATCCTATAGAGGAGCAAATAAGGGGACCTAACTGAGGGGATGGGAGGGGAAAAGAGGGAAATTCTCTAAAGCACATGATGTACTTAAACAAAATATCAAAGTCAATCAACTAAGCCAAGCATGGGTAGGAGGGATGGGGAGGGAATGGGGTGGGGATTGGGTAAGGGCTAATTGGGTGATATGTGCATGCATGTTTGCATGCATGTCTCTACAAGTCTTTTATCCCATTAAGATGTATGACTACAATGCACCAATAAATATAAATAAATAAAAAACACTAGCACTGTAAAAGAGTTCCTGTTTCCCACCTTCTCAAGAGCATTTGTTGTTATTTGACTTCTTTATGCTTGCCACTCTGATTGGGGTTAGATGGAATCACAGAGTAGTTTTGATTTGCATCTCCCTGATGGCTAATGATGTTGAACATCTTTTCATGTATCTATTGGTCATTCGTATCTCTTCTTTTGTGAAGTGTCTATTCAGTTCAGTGGCCCATTTCTTCACTGGGTTATTTGTTTTTCTAGAGTAGAGTCTTTTGAACTCTTTGTATATTCTGGATATTAGCCCTCCATATGAGTGGTGGCTGGTAAAGATCTTCTCCCATTCTGTAGGCTTTTTCTTTTGGTTCTTGATGGTTTCCTTTGATGTGAAGAAACTTTTTAGTTTGATGCCATCCCACTTGTTAATTTTTGCTTTAATTTCCTGTGCTTTGGAGGTCTTGTTGAGAAAGTTACTACCTGTGCCTATATGTTGGAGTGTTGAGCCTACCCCCTCCTCTAATAACTTTACAGTCTCTGGTCTAATTTCTAAATCTTTGATCCATCTTGAGTTGATTCCTGTGCACGGTTGAGAGGTAAGGATTCAGTTCCATCTTCCTACAAATGAATAGCCAGTTCTCCCAGCACCATTTGTTGAAAAGGCTATCTTTTCTCCAGGGTATGAGTTTGGCCCCTTTGTTAAATATTAATTAACTATAAGTGTGTGGGTTTGTTTCTGTATCTTCTATTCTGTTCCACTGGTCAGTATGCCAGTTGTTGTAACAATACCATGCTGTTTGTTTTTTTTGGTGATACTGGGAATAGAACCCAGGGGCCTTATACCTCTGGGCTACACTCCCAGACCTATTTTATATTTTATTTGGGAACAGGGTCTCTTAAACCAGCTGAAGCTGGCTTCGAACTGCACGATCCTCCTGTCTCAGCCTCCCAAGCGCTGGGATTACAAACGTGTGCCACCACGCCCGGCCTACCATGCTGTTTTTACTATTATTGCTTTTACACTGTTGGTGGGAGTGTAAACTAGTTCAGTTGCTATGGAGATAAGTGTGGCGATTCCTTAGAAAACTGGGAATGGATCCACCATATGATCTGGATATATTACTCCTGGGTATCTTTCCCAAGGTGTGAAATCAGAGAACTACAGTAACATATGCATACCCATGTTCATAGCAGCACAATTCATAATAGCCAAAATATGAGAACAACCTAGGTCTCTATCAATTAAATGGGGACTTCCGGGAAGATGGCGATGGAGAAAAGCAGGGCTTATGAGCCCCGCTAACAACCAATCTCTATTAACACAAAATCAGTGCCTTTCATAGCCAGAAAACACCATCAGAAGAGAAACAAAAAATGTAATTACAAGGGACAGAGAAAAAGAGGGCTGGAAAAACAAGACACCAGAAAGAAACCAGACCGCAGTGCTGCAGCCGGAGCTGCAGCACGAAGAGGCGGGTGCCATTTTTCCTTGTAGCACCAGGCCCCAGAGAGGAGGGGGACTCAGAACGGAGCTCAGAACCAGAGAGGAGATAAGCTGGCCTCACACCCGAGGACATGGCAGCAGCGCCTTACTGCCGGCGGCAGCGGTGAGTTCACCAGATGGCACCAGACCAATGCACTCAACAGCCCACCAGGCTCCAGAGAGGAGCAGCAGACAATGAGCCGAGGTGAGCCTCTGTGAATCAGCCGGGAGGTATTTGGCAGATTTCTCGGTGCAGGGAGCATCTAAAGCTCCCAGGGGCTGGGCTCAGCACACCCTTCAAGGATTCAGAGCGGAGCTCAAAAACCAGAGAAGAAATACGCCAGCCTCATGGCCTAGGGCGTGGCAGCGGCATCATATAGCCACCGGCAGCAGCAGCAGTGAATTCACCTAGTCCACTACAACTCCATCAGCGCACTCAACAACAGTGAGTCAAATTGTGGCCCCTAGAGGAAAAATCCCAGTACTGTACTCCCAGGGACTTGACCCAGTGGGGGAGTGGTGGTGGCAGAGATATCACACCATAGGAGAATGCCCAACCTGGCACCCCCCATGGTCTAAAGCAGCCTCAATTGACTCCCAGAGTCTGAGACTCTGCAATACAACTCAGTAAAGGAGTAGTGGGGACCGAGATACCACAGATTCGAGATCCAGAGCACCTTAAGTAAAGTCGTAGTGACCCAAGGGAAGAACCCAGAGAAGGTACAAACTTCCGAAATCATGGGAAAGAGGAATAACAATAGAGAAATGAATGCCCACAACAACACAACATCAGAACCCGATAAAACAGAAATTCAGAGATTTCTAGAAGATCAAATCAGGAAAATAACTGTAGAAATAATAGAGGTGTTTCGAAAAGAATTCAGAGAGAGCCAAGAAGAGATAAAGGATGCAATCAATGAAGTAAAGTCCTCAATTCAAAATACAAACAACCGATTAGACCACATGGAGAATAGAATCTCACTCCTAGAAGATGATCACTCCAAAAATGAATGCATAGTTTCTAATTTAGAAAAAAAATCCAACAGCAGGAATCTGACCTTGAAGAAATATTGGGCCCATTTTAAGAGAGCTAACCTAAGAATAATTGGAATAGAGGAGAGAAAAGAAGGTGAAACCAAAGGGATCAACAATCTCTTCAAAAAAGTAATAGCAGAAAATTTTCCAAATATAGAGCAAGAGGTCAATACACAGGTCCAAGAAACTTATAGAACTCCCTTTAGACAGGATCGGAGAAGAGGATCCCCATGCCACATAATTGTCAAAATGACCAATGTGGAAGCCAAGCAGAGAATCTTAAAGGCAACAAAAACAAAGGGCCAAGTGACATTCAGAGGCAAACCAATTAGAATCACTCCAGACTTCCCAAAACAAGTCATGAGAGCAAGAAGGGCTTGGAGTAACATATTCCCAACTCTGAAAGAAAACAACTTCCAGCCAAAAATTTCCTACCCAGCAAAACTTTCTATCAAATTAGATGGGGAAATAAGAAGCTTCCACGACAAACAGAAACTGAAGGAATTTATGTCTTCAAAACCAGCGCTAGAGAAAATACTCAAAGAGATTAACTACAAAGAAGAAATAGGTAACACACACCAGAACCAGAGAAACAAGATTTTCCATCCAACAGACAACTAAGATTGGTTATCTGTGGAGATTCATTATTTATGTTAGTCTTTTACCTAACTCTAAATTGTATTGTTTGCTTTTATTGTTGCTAATTTTTAGGATTTCTAGTTGGAATACTAATGTACCTTCAGATATAGCATTTGGAAATATTTTATCCCATTCCATCAGTAACTTTTAACTCTGAAATATTTTTTTATTTTTTAGGGAGTTTGTTTACCCTTTTGTTGCCGTTGCCATTGAAATCATATCCAAGAAATCACTGCCAATTTCAATGTTGTGAGGTTTTATGACTCAGATTTTTTTCTAAAAGTTTATAGTCTTAAGATTTATATTTAGGTCTTTTACCTATTTTGAGTTAATATTTGTATATGGTGTTAGGTAAGGGTCCAATTTTATTCTTTTTCATGTAATTATTATTTTTCAATAATATTTAGTTAAAAGATTAGTATTTCCTCCACCAAATATTCATGGAAACCTTGTCAAAAATAACTTGACAATATATGGAAGAATTTATCTCTAGGCTTTTATTTAACTCCATTAGTTTATATATCTGCCTTTAGAACAGTACTACACTGTTTCAATTACTGTAGCTTTATATGGTTTGAAATCAGAAAATATACATCTTCTAGCTTTGTTCTTTTTTGAGATCGTTTTGGGCATCTAGAGTCCATATTCCATATTAGGATAGATTTTTTCTGAAAAATAAATAAATAAATGTATGATAGTTTCACCTAAAAATATATTCTCTGGTAAGAAAGAAAGCAAAAAGAAATATTGAAATGTTATCTTTAAGTCATCAAAAGCTTGGTATCAGACAAATGAAACTGTTATGTGAGATTAGCATCGTTAATATTGAATAAATTGCTATAAAACTAGATGTCAACCACTAATCCAAGCATGGGAAGGAGGGATGGGGAGGGAATGGGGTGGGGATCGTGTAGGGGCTAACTGGGTGATGTGTGCATGTATGTTTACAAAAGTATTTTCTTTATACTATTTTGATGTATGAATACCGTGCACCAATAAAAAAAATAAAAAAATTAAAAAATTAATGAATGGACTGCAAAATTATGGAAAATACACACAATGGAAATCTACTCAGCTATAAAGAAGAACAAAATCAGGTCATTTGTAAGAAGGTGTTAAGATCTGGAGATCAGCCAAGCAAGAAAGAGAAGGGACATATGTTTTCTTTAATATGCTCAAACTAGGGATTATTAGGAATACCAGAGAGACTCCAGAAAATACAGGGGAAACCTCAGCAAAGCTAAATGGAAGGGTAGGAGAGGAAAAAGGCTGAGGTTAATTAATGGAGGAGCTACATCCAAATATGTGTAAAAGTATGAATGCAGCATGGTTAATCTGGACACTCTTTGTTGGGCGGGGTAGAAGGGGAAGTGTGGGGAGAGGGCACTAAGCACAGTCTGAATGTATGCCATTTTCAGTATGATCCACATAAAAATAAAAAAAAAAACACTAGCACTGCTTGATCCCAAAGCTTGATATCTCTCTGCATTGACTATGTTCAGTACATCTGATGTAGTTGTATGCTTGGACATCTGCATATGTCAATGTATATAGGTATAATTTCCCCCAACATTTTTTCCTGCCTTAACCTATACTGACTCTCATTATACTTTGAATTATTTACATGTTTATCTTCATTTTTCTTCTCAAATCTTTGATAACTAATTGTGTTTGTTCAGGGACATCTTTAATGTACTAATAATCTTAATAGTTTATTTCATACAGAACGATTCTCTGTTGTATGATATTACCTTTTGTGAATAAAGATGCTCTTGAAATTACAATGGGGTTATGTCCCTACAGAATCATTGTAAACTGAAAATAGTGCAAGTTGGAAATTCATTGAGTACACTTAATATGCCAAACATCATCACTCAGTTTGGTCTACCTTAAACTGTTCAGAACACTTTCATTAGCCTACAGTTAGTCAGAAACATCAAACACAAAGCCAATTTTATAATATAATATTGAATAACCTATGTGATTTATTGACAGCTATACTGAAAGTGACAAAGAGTTGTGTGATTACAGTTTTATGAAAAATCATGTCAGGCCAGGTGTGGTGGCGCATGCTTGTAATCCCCGCACTTGGGAGGCAGAGACAGGAGGATCGTGCAGATTCAGAGCCAGCCGCACTGGCATAAGAGACCCTGTTTCCAAAAATAAAATAGGTCTGGGGAGCCGGGCGTGGTGGCACACGCTTGTAATCCCAGTGCTTGGGAGGCTGAGACAGGAGGATCACACAGGTTCGAAGCCAGCCTCAGCTACTTAGGCTCTCAGCAACTTAGTGAGACCCTGTTTCCAAATAAAGTATAAAAAAATAGGTCTGGGAGTATAGCCTGGAGGTAGAAAGCCTCTGGGTTCCACCTCCAGTACCACACACACACAAAAAAATATGTCTGGGAGTGTAGCCCGGAGGTAGAAGGGCTTCCAGGAACCCCAGTACCACCAAAAAAAAAAAAAAAAAAAAAAAAAAAAGAAAAAAAAAGAAAAAAAAAAAGAAAAAGAAAAATCACGTCAGTCAAACCATTGTTAAGCTGGGGACTGTATGTATACAGTGTCTCATTTAAAAGGAAGAAATTCAGCCTGGCGCAGTGGTGTAGGCCTGTATTCCCAGTCACTTGGGAGGCTGAGACTTGAGGATATAAGTTTTAAGGCCAGCCCTGGCAATTTAGCGAGACCCTGTTTCAAAATAAAAAGTAAAATAGGTTGGGGGAGTAGCTCAGAGATAGAATCCCTCTGGGTTCAATCCCCAGTATTACATGTGTACACACACACACACACACACACACACACACACACACGAAATTCAACCGAAGGAAAAAACAATCTGGGTATGAGCAAGAACATGGACACTTTCTATCAGCCTTTGTGATGTCTGTGGTCTTATTTTGCAAACACACACATCTCACCAGTTTCAGAAACCTTGAGAAAGAGGTTTCACTTCTTCCTAAGAACCTTCAAGACTTGAAAATGGGGCAAATTCTTGTGACAACTACCCCAGCCCTCCAAATAAAAGAGAGAGAGAGAGAGAGAGAGAGAGAGAGAGAGAGAGAGAGAAAAGAAGAAGAAGAAGAAGAAGAAGAAGAAGAAGAAGAGAAAAGAGAAGAAGAAGAGAAAAGAGAAGAGGAAGAAGAAGAAGAAGAAGAGAAAAGAGAAGAAGAAGGAGAAGGAGAAGAAGGAGAAGAGAATCAGGGAAGGAGGGAGGGAGGGAGTAAAGAAGGAGTGAAAGTTCTTCCTTTGGCCAGGTACTGGGCTCTTGTTTTCTCTCTCTCTCTCTCTCTCTCTCTCTCTCTCTCTCTCTCTCTCTCTCTCTCTCTCTCTCTCTCTCTCTCTCTCTCTCTCTCTCTCTCTCCCTCCTTCCCCAAAACATCTCCCTGGCTCCACTAGACTTTCTTCTCCATTATCTGAAGTCCCTCTGGTATCCAAATTACTCCCTAGCTTCTGCATATGAGAGAAACATATGACCCTTCCTTTACTTTCTCTTACTAGCTAATCTTACAACATAATGTTCTCCAGGTCCTTCAGGTCCTTCCATTTTTTCTGCAAATGGCATAATTTTATTCTTCTGTATTGCTGAGTAGAATTCCATTGTGCATATATCCCATAATTTTATAATTGATTCATCTGTTGATGGAAACCTAGGTTGGTTCCATAATTTGGTTATTGTGAATTGTGCTGCTATGAACATGGATACACATGTACTACTCTAATATTATTTCAGTCCCTTTGGAGAGATAGCCCAGGAGTGGTATAGCTAGATCATTTGGTGGATCCATTCCCAGTTTCTGAGGGATCTCCACAGTGATCTCCATAGCAGCTGTATTAATTTGCAACCCACCAACAGTATAGAAGAGTGCATTTTTTTTCAAATTTGCATCATAAATTTTATTCCTGATGCGGGACAGATTCCATCTCCCAAATTAATCACCTGGTGCCCCGAGAGACCACAGAAACTCTCCTGTGTGAGGCAGGTACTCGGGACTGGGAAGGCTTTGCTGTTCCCCAGTCTGCTTGTCCTCTCCCTCTCATCAGAGGATAGCTGCTCCCCACCATTATTCCTCTCACCCATTCAAATCCCTTAAAAAAAAAGCCATTACTATCTTAAAAAACAACTCAAGGGCCAGTAGCTAGGACATGAGGTCGCGGGTCAACAACAGAAAAGAGAGGGAGGGCACCATCACTGCTTCTGCTGCAGGACTTCCTTCCTTGCTGCATCCTGTAGCAGCTGCTGTCCACCTCATCTGCTGGCATCTGCACGTAGCGGACCACAGAGCCCCGGATGAAGCAGTTCTTCACAGCACGTGAGGATATTTCTCAGGGTCTGTGACACTGATGTCAGTCAGTTTGATGTTGAAATAATGATCCACAGAGTGAAGGGTTCCACAGATGCTCAGGTAATTCTTGAGTTCCACGACCACATCCTTGCCCACGAGGTACTTGAAAAAGGAGTAGAAGAGAATGGTGCCGGCGCCGCACGCTGTGGGCTGGACGTGAAGGAGAGGGCCTGGTGTGGCGGGCTGGAGGTCCGGCCAGAACCAGAGAGACTTCCATTTTGTTTTAAGATTTTAACCAAGAGATGATGGTTAGTTTGGCTCTTGGCCCTGACATGTGACACTTGAGAAATATAAACACACTTTTTAAGCATATAATCAAGATGAGAAGACTTTATTAGAAGCACAATTAATGCTAGTAGCAAAAGCCTGTGTGAGGAGCTGGGCATGGTGGGGCATGCCTGTCATCCTAGTACTTGAGAGGCTGAGACAGGAGGACCACGGGTTTGTGGCAGCCTCAGCAACTTAGTGAGGCCCTCTATAACTTAGAGAATTCCTATTTCAATAAAAACGTAAAATAGGGCTTAGAGTATAGCTCGGAGTTTTATTCCTAGCAAAAAATAAAACAAAAAAAACTTTGGAGAAAAACAGCTAGTAACTTGCTAATTACTTTTGTTGATGTATCTTTAATGAGATCTTTTTAGCCCTTACTTATTTTGTTTACATTTTGGTTTGTTTGTGTATTTTTGGTGCTAGGGATTGAACTCACAGGTGTTCTACTTTCAGGCTACACTCCTAGTTCTTTCAAACAGGTCTTGCTAAGTTTCTGAGAGTCTTGTTCAGTCGCTGAAACTGGCCTTGAGCTTGCGAACCCCTTATTTCAGCCTCCCAAGTCCTGGGATTATAGGTGAGCATTACTATGCCCAGCTATTTTGTTTAAATTAGATTCATATATGGCTGGATACTTAGCAGAACAAAAACGGAGAACTAATTGAAGAGACAGAGAGATCTAGGAAAACTGCCTTTTAAATTGTGCTTGAAAAACTTTTTAATTAAAATAAGTTTTAATTCATAAGAGTTTGTGTTTTGCTTTGATTAAAAAACTGCCAACAATTAAAAAAATAGAAAGTGGTTATTACATTGTGAGTTCAAAATGCAGGATTCAAAGGATAGCAATGAACAGAAAATTAACTAGGTCAAACCCCAAAAGCAATCACATGGCTCTGCTTGCCACTTGCCAAGGTCCAGGAAATTTGAGAGAACTACTTATAATGGCTTTTCATTTTGTGGTCTTTCAACTTAACCTTTAATTTCAACTCACGATAACATGAAAACTGAAGCTGGAAAGGATGAAGAGGAGGAAAAGGGGGAAATTAAGATTAATATTCACCATGTTCTTAAATTTTATCCTATTGAAAACAGGTTAATAGTCTGAAATACCAAAATGGAATTTGAAAAATTATAATTTTAAAATATTTCTCAAAATGTATTTTATAGGTGTGGTGGCAGTCACTGCTTCAGCACGGACTTCTTTCTGTGCTGCTTGCTTTTGGGAGCCACTTCCAGTCCACCTGACTTCACTGAGATGGTAGACAGCAGTGGTCATCTCAATCAGAAGCAACTAAAAGTTTTATATCAAAATAAATTTGGTTGGTACCCCCACAGTTCTATGAAAATACGAAGACTTGAGAACTTTTCCTCTCTCACTGACTTGCACAAATTTTGTTTGTATCATGCATTTGAAGGGACTGAAAAGCCAGGCATGGTGGCTCACATGTGTAATCCCAGCATTTGAAAGGTTGAGATGGGAGGATCATGGTTCACAACCATCTCCAGCTACTTAGTGAGGCCCCTTGCAACTCATGGAGACCCTGTTTCAAAAAAGATTCAGACATTTTAGAAAAGGTTTTGTGTACTGAAAAAAAAAAAAGACTGAATAAGTCCTGAAAGAAGGCAAGAAATTTCACTGAGTGGTGATACACAATTGCCATGTTTATGATGTCCATGTGACTGTGCAAACAAAGTATAAACACGTTTATCCTAAGAACTTTGTAGTAAGAAAAAGCTATTTGTAGGGTGTTACTTATTTGTAAGCTGGCCTGCTGCAGTAGTGGTAATGGTAATGAATAATGAGGATTGACTGAACTTGTTTGAAACTTAGGGAACCTTGTGCTGTGAAAGTTTTGTTACACAGTATTTCTTATTTAAAGTGTTTCATGTAGCTCTCTTGTTCTTTAACCATACAGTATGCCATAAATATAAAACTGACAAGGTATTGATGATCTTGTTACCAAAAAAAAAAAAAAAGATCTTGTATGGAATCCTGCTTTTGTACTATTTCATTTGGTCCCATGTATGTTTTCCCTGATGTGTTTTGGAGATTGATTTATGAATTTCTTAGGCTTTCTGCTGGAATCTGAAGTGTCTGATTAGATGAGGAATAGTAGACTGAGGCAACCTGGAGTGATGATGTCATTGTTTTCTTGTTGTGTCTTTAGTTTGATTATTAAGACACCCAATGCACTGACACCTAAACACTAAGCTGTTAGAGAAGAAAGAGGAGCGCAAACACTGAGAAAGCAGGTTCAAAAGCTGACAATAGGGTACAGAGAAAATAAGAAACACTGGAATATACTCTAGAATCTACCACAGTGATCAGACTACAGATAATATATGGGCCCAGCCCTATATTTGTAAATTAGCAGGACTGCTGTTTTTTAGTTTTTCTTTCTTTTATTTGGGTTTTTTTTTGTTTGTTTTAGTTTTAAATTTTTTTTTTATTGGTGCACTGTATTCATACATCATAGTAGGATACAAAAAAACTTTTGTAGACATACATTTGCACACATCGCCCAGTCAGCCCCAACCCGATCCCCACCCCATTCCCTCCCCATCCCTCCTTCCCATGCTTGGCTTAGTGTTTGACATCTAGTATTATAGCAATTTATCCAAAATTAAAAATGATAATCTCACATAACAGTTTCATTTGTCTGATACCAAGCTTTTGATAACTTAAAGATAACATTTCAATATTTCTTTTTGCTTTCTTTCTTACCAGAGAATATTTTTTTCTATTTTTTAGGTGAAACTATCATATATTTATATATTTATTTTTCAGAAAAAATCTATCCAAATATGGAATATGGACTCTAGATACCCAAAACAATCTTGAAAAAGAACAAAGCTAGAAGATATATATATTTTTTGATCTCAAAACATATAAAGCTACAATAATTGAAACAGTGTAGTACTGTTCTAAAGGCAGATATATAAACCATTGGAGTTAAATGAAAGCCTAGAGACAAATTCTTCCATATATTGTCAAGTTATTTTTGACAAAGTTTCCATGAGCACTTGGTGGAGGAAATAATAATCTTTTAACTAAATATTCTTGAAAAATAATAATTACATGAAAAAGAATAAAATTGGACCCTTACCTAACACCATATACAAATATTAACTTAAAATAGGTAAAAGACCTAAATATAAATCTTTTTTTTTCATATTTATTTTTAATTGGTGCACTGTATTCATACATCATAGTGGGATACATACTTTTGTAGACATACATGCACACATTGCCCAGTCAGCCCCCACCCGATCCCCACCCCGTTCTCTCCCTATCCCCCCCTCCTATGCTTGGCTTAGTAGTTGACATCTAGTATTATAGCAATTTATCCAAAATTAAAAATGATAATCTCTCATAACAGTTTCATTTGTCTGATACCAAGCTTTTGATGACTTAAAGATAACATTTCAATATTTCTTTTTGCTTTCTTTCTTACCAGAGAATCTATTTTTTTCTATTTTTTAGGTGAAACTATCATATATTTATATATTTATTTTTCAGAAAAAAAAATCTATCCTAATATGGAATATGGACTCTAGGTACCCACATCGATCTTGAAAAAGAACAAAGCTAGAAGATATATATTTTCTGATTTCAAACCATATAAAGCTACAATAATTGAAACAGTGTAGTACTATTCTAAAGGCAGATATAAAAACCATTGGAGTTAAATAAAAGCCTAGAGCTAAATTCTTCCCTATATTGTCAAGTTATTTTTGACAAGGTTTCCACGAACATTTGGTGGTGGAAATAATAATCTTTTAACTAAATATTGTTGAAAGATAATAATTACATGGAAAAGAATAAAATTGGACCCTTACCTAATCCCATATACAAGTATTAACTCAAAATAGATAAAAGACCTAAATATAAATCTTAAGACTATAAACTTTTAGGAGAAAATCTGGGTCATAAAACCTCACAACATTGAAATTGGCAGTGATTTCTTGGTTATGATTTCAATGGCACAGGCAACAGAAGAGTATACAAACTCCCTAAAAAATAAAAAACATATTGTATATCCAAAGACAATGTAACCAGAGTTAAGAGTTACTAATAGAATGGGATAAAATATTTCCAAATGCTATATCTGAAGGTATATTAATATTCCAACTAGAAATCCTAAAAATTGACAACAATAAAGGCAAACAATACCCTTTAGAGATAGGTAACAGACTAACATAAATAATGAATCTCCACAGATAACCAATCTTAGTTGTCTGTTGGATGGAAAATCTTGTTTCTCTAGTTCTGATGTGTGTTACCTATTTCTTCTTTGTAGTTAATCTCTTTGAGTATTTTCTCTAGTGCTGGTTTTGAAGACATAAATTCCTTCAGTTTCTGTTTGTCATGGAAGCTTCTTATTTCTCCATCTAATTTGATAGAGAGTTTTGCTGGGTAGGAAATTTTTGGCTGGAAGTTGTTTTCTTTCAAAATTGGGAATATGTTACTCCAAGCCCTTCTGGCTCTCATAACTTGGTTTGGGAAGTCTGGAGTGATTCTAATTGGTTTGCCTCTGAATGTCACTTGGCCCTTTGCTTTTGTTGCCTTTAAGATTCTCTGCTTGGCTTCCACATTGGTCATTTTGACAATTATGTGGCGTGGGGATCCTCTTCTCCGATCCTGTCTAAAGGGAGTTCTATACGTTTCCTGGACCTGCGTATCGACCTCTTGCTCTATGTCTGGAAAATTTTCTGCTATTACTTCCTTGAAGAGATTGTTGATCCCTTTGGTTTCACTTTCTTTTCCCTCCTCTATTCCAATTATTCTTAGGTTAGCTCTCTTAAAATGGGCCCATATTTCTTCAATATCAGATTCCTGCTGTCGGATATTTTTTCCTAGATTAGAAACTATGCGTTCATTTTTGGATTGCTCATCTTCTAAGAGCGAGATTCTGTTCTCCATGTGTTCTAATCGGTTGTTTGTGCTTTGAATTGAGGCCTTTACTTCATTAATTGCATCCTTTATCTCTTTTTGGCTCTCTCTGAGTTCTTTTCGAAGCACCTCTATTATTTCTACAGTTATTTTCCTGATTTGATCTTCTAGAAATCTCTGATTTTCTGTTTTATCGGGTTCTGATGTTGTGGGGTTGTGAGCATTAATTGCTCCAGTATTATTCCTCTTTCCCATGATTTTGGTAGTTTGTGCCTTCTCTGGGTTATTCCCTTGGGTCACTATGACTTCACTTAAGTTGCTCTGGATCTCGATTCAGTAGTATCTCAGACCCCACTACTCCTTTACTGGGTTTTATCACAGAGTCTCCGACCCAGAGAGTCGATAGAGGCTGCTTTAAACTGTGGGGGGTGCCAGGTTGCACGTTCTCCTATAGTGTGATATCACTGCCACCGCCCCTCTCCCACTGGGTCAAGTCCCAGTGAGTACAGTACTGGGATTTCTCCGCTGTGGCCCGCAATTTGACTCACTGTTCTTGAGTACGCAGATGTAGCTGTAGTGAGTTCCGTGCTGCTGCCGCCGGTGGCAATATGGCGCCGCTGCTACGCCCTTGGCTGTTGGGCTGGCGTTTTTTTTTTTTTTCTTGGTTTTGATTTCCACTCTGAATCCCTGCAGCGTGTGCTGAGCTCAGACACTGGGAGCTTTAGATGTCCTCTGCGCCGAGAAATCCCGCCTGGCTGTTCCACAGCGGCTCCCCTCAGCTTGCTGTAGCCGTCCCGTGAATTCGCCGGCAGTATGGCGCTGCTGCCGCGTCTGCCGCGTCCTCAGGCGTGAGGATATCCTCTGTGGCTCTGTTCTCAGTCCGCTTTCTCTTTGGAGCCTGGTGATTTTTTTTTGTTTCTCTGGTGATGTTGTTTTCTGGCTTTGAAAGGCGCTGATTTTGTGGTAATGGATATTTGTTGTTAGCGGGGCTCTTAAGCCCCGCTTTTCTCGGTCGCCATCTTCCCGGAAGTCTCCTAAATATAAATCTTAAAACTATAAACTTTTAGAAAAAAATCTGGATCATAAAACCTCACAACATTGAGATTGGCAGTGATTTCTTGGATATGATTTCAATGGCACAGGCAACAGAAGGGTATACAGACTCCCTAAAAAATAAAATATTGTATATCCAAAAACAATGTAAACAGAGTTAAAAGTTAACGATAGAATGGGATAAAATATTTCCAAATGCTATATCTGAAGGTATATTAATATTCCAACTAGAAATCCTAAAAATTAACAACAATAAAAGCAAACAATACAATTTAGAGTTAGGTAAAAGACTAACATAAATAATGAATCTCCACAGATAACCAATCTTAGTTGTCTGTTGGATGGAAAATTTTGTTTCTCTGGTTCTGGTGTGTGTTACCTATTTCTTCTTTGTAGTTAATCTCTTTGAGTATTTCTCTAGCACTGGTTTTGAAGACATAAATTCCTTCAGTTTCTGTTTGTCGTGGAAGCTTCTTATTTCCCCATCCAATTTGATAGAAAGTTTTTCTGGGTAGGAAATTTTTGGCTGGAAGTTGTTTTCTTTCAGAGTTGGGAATATGTTACTCCAAGCCCTTCTTGCTCTCATGACTTGTTTTGTGAAGTCTGGAGTGATTCTAATTGGTTTGCCTCTGAATGTCACTTGGCCCTTTGTTTTTGTTGCCTTTAAGATTCTCTGCTTGGCTTCCACATTGGTCATTTTGACAATTATGTGGCATGGGGATCCTCTTCTCCGATCCTGTCTAAAAGGAGTTCTATAAGTTTCCTGGACCTGTGTATTGACCTCTTGCTCTATGTCTGGAAAATTTTCTGCTATTACTTCCTTGAAGAGATTGTTGATCCCTTTGGTTTCACCTTCTTTTCCCTCCTCTATTCCAATTATTCTTAGGTTAGCTCTCTTAAAATGGACCCATATTTCTTCAGTGTCAGATTCCTGCTGTTGGATATTTTTTTCTAGATTAGAAACTATGCATTCATTTTTGGAATGATCATCTTCTAAGAGTGAGATTCTGTTCTCCATGTGGTCTAATCGGTTGTTTGTACTTTGAATTGAGGCCTTTACTTCATTGATTGCATCCTTTATCTCTTCTTGGCTCTCTCTGAATTCTTTTCGAAACACCTCTATTATTTCTACAGTTATTTTCTTGATTTGATCTTCTAGAAATCTCTGAATTTCTGTTTTATCGGGTTCTGATGTTGTGGGGTTGTGGGCATTCACTGCTCCATTGTTATTCCTCTTTCCCATGATTTCGGAAGTTTGTGCTTTCTCTGGGTTCTTCCCTTGGGTCACTACGACTTCACTTAAGGTGCTCTGGATCTCGAGTCTGTGGTATCTCAGTCACCACTACTCCTTTACTGGGTTGTATCACAAAGTCTCAGACCCAGGGAGTCAATCGAGGCTGCTTTAGACCATGGGGGGTGCCAGGTTGGGCGTTCTCCTATGGTGTAATATCTCTGCCACCACCACTCCCCCACTGGGTCAAGTCCCTGGGAGTACAGTACTGGGATTTCTCCTCAAGGGGCTGCAATTTGATCACTGTTGTTGAGTGCGCTGACGGAGCTGTAGATAGACTCAGTGAAACCACTGCTGCTGCCACCGGTGACAATATGGCGCCGCTGCCACGCCCTCGGCCATGAGGTTGGCGTATTTCTTCTTTGGTTTTTAGCTCCTCTCTGAGTCTCTGCAGGGTGTGCTGAGCCCAGCCCCTGGGAGCTTTAGATGCTCCCTGCACTGAGAAATCTGCCGAATTTCTCCTGGCTGATTCGTTGCGGCTCACCTCAGCTCATTGTCTGCCGCTCCTCTCTGGAGCCTGGTGGGCTATTGAGTGCATTGGTCTGGTGCCATCCGGTGAACTCGCCGCTGCCACCGGGAGTATGGTGCTGCTGCCACGTCCTCGGGCGTGAGGCCGGCGTATCTCCTCTTTGGCTCTGAGCTCCGTTCTGAGTCCCCCTCCTCTCTGGGGCCTGGTGCTGCAAGGGAAGATGGAGCCCGCCGCTTTGCACCGTGGCTCCAGCCGCAGCCCTGCAGTCTGGTTTCTTTCTGCTGTCTCGTTTTTCCAGCCCTCTTTTTCTCTGTCCCTTGTATTTACATTTTTTGTTTCTCTGCTGATGATGTTTTCTGCCAATGAAAGGCTCTGATTTTGTGGTAATGAAGACTGGTTGTTAGTGGGGCTCATAAGCCCCTCTTTTCTCCTTCACCATCTTCCCGTAAGTCTCTAGGCTTTTTATTTTATTCCACTGGTTTATATATCTGCCTTTATAGCAGTACTACATTGTTTCAATTATTGTAGCTTTATAAGGTTTGTAATCAGAAAATGTACATCTTCTAGCTTTGTTCTTTTTTGAAATTGTTTTGGGTATTTAGAGTTCATATTTCTTGTTAGGATAGATTTTTTCTGAAAAATAAATAAATACATGTATGATAGTTTCACCTTAAAAAAATAAAAGCAGCATGACATTGGCACAACAACAGGCATACTGACCAGTGGTACAGAATAGAAGATACAGAAGCAAAGCCACACACTTATAGTCAATTGATCTTTGACAAAGGGGCCAAACTCATACCCTGGAGAAAAGATAGCCTTTTTAACAAATGGTGTTGGGAGAACTGGCTATTCATTTGTAGGAAGATGGAACTGAATCCTTACCTCTCACTGTGCACAGGAATCAACTCAAGATGGATCAAAGACTTAGATATTAGATCAGAGACTGTGAAGTTATTAGAGGAGGGTATAGGCTCAACACTCCAACATATTGGCACAGGAAGTAACTTTCTCAACAAGACCTCCAAAGCACAGGAAATTAAAGCAAGAATTAACAAGTGGGATGGCATCAAACTAAAAAGTTTCTTCTTATTAAAGGAAACTACCAAGAACCAAATGAAAAAGCCTACAGAATTGGAGAAGATCTTTACCAGCCACCACTCATATAGAGGGCTAATATCTAGAATATACAAAGAGCTCAAAAGATTCTACACCAGCAATACAAGTAACACAATCAAGAAATGGGCCGGACTTCCGGGAAGATGGCGACTGAGAAAAGCGGGGCTTAAGAGCCCCGCTAACAACAAACCTCCATTACCACAAAATCAGCGCCTTTCATAGCCAGAAAACACCATCACCAGTGAAACAAAAAATCACCAGGCTCCAGAGAGAAAGTGGACTGAGAACAGAGCCACAGAGGAGATAACCGGCCTATCGCCCGAGGATGCGGCAGACGCGGTGGCAGCAGCGCCATACTGCCGGCGAATTCACGGGACGGCTACAGCAAGCCGAGGTGAGCCACTGCGGAACAGCCAGGCGGGATTTCTCCGCGCAGAGAGCATCTAAAGTTCCCCGTGGCTGAGCTCAGCACACGCTGCAGGGATTCAGAGTGGAAACCAAAACCAAGAAGAAAAACACCAGCCCCAAAGCCGAGGGTGTAGCAGCGGCGCCATATTGCCACCGGCGAGGCCAGTACAGCTACATCTGCGTACTCAAGAACAGTGAGTCAAATTGCGGGTCACAGAGGAGAAATCCCAGTACTGTACTTTCTGGGACTTGACCCAGTGGGGGAGGGGCGGTGGCAGAGATATCACACCATAGGAGAACGTGCAACCTGGCACCCCCCACAGTCTAAAGCAGCCTCTATCGACTCTTTGGGTCGGAGACTCTGTGATACAACCCAGTAAAGGAGTAGTGGGGTCTGAGATACTACTGACTCGAGATCCAGAACACCTTAAGTGAAGTCATAGTGACCCAAGGGAAGAACCCAGAGAAGGCACAAACATCTGAAATCATGGGAAAGAGGAATAATACCGGAGCAATTAATGCCCACAACCCCACAACATCAGAACCCGATAAAACAGAAAATCAGAGATTTCTAGAAGATCAAATCAGGAAAATAACTGTAGAAATAATAGAGGTGCTTCGAAAAGAACTCAGAGAGAGCCAAAAAGAGATAAAGGATGCAATTAATGAAGTAAAGGCCTCAATTCAAAGCACAAACAACCGATTAGAACACATGGAGAACAGAATCTCGCTCTTAGAAGATGAGCAATCCAAAAATGAACGCATAGTTTCTAATCTAGGAAAAAATATCCGACAGCAGGAATCTGATATTGAAGAAATATGGGCCCATTTTAAGAGAGCTAACCTAAGAATAATTGGAATAGAGGAGGGAAAAGAAAGTGAAACCAAAGGGATCAACAATCTCTTCAAGGAAGTAATAGCAGAAAAATTTCCAGACATAGAGCAAGAGGTCGATACACAGGTCCAGGAAACTTATAGAACTCCCTTTAGACAGGATCGGAGAAGAGGATCCCCACGCCACATAATTGTCAAAATGACCAATGTGGAAGCCAAGCAGAGAATCTTAAAGGCAACAAAAGCAAAGGGCCAAGTGACATTCAGAGACAAACCAATTAGAATCACTCCAGACTTCCCAAACCAAGTTATGAGAGCCAGAAGGGCTTGGAGTAAGATATTCCAAACTCTGAAAGAAAACAACTTCCAGCCAAAAATTTCCTACCCAGAAAAACTTTCTATCAAATTAGAAGGAGAAATAAGAAGCTTCCATGACAAACAGAAACTGAAGGAATTTATGTCTTCAAAACCAGCACTAGAGAAAATACTCAAAGAGATTAACTACAAAGAAGAAATAGGTAACACACTCCAGAACTAGAGAAACAAGATTTTCCATCCAACAAACAACTAAGATTGGTTATCTGTGGAGATTCATTATTTATGTTAGTCTTTTACCTATCTCTAAAGGGCATTGTTTGCTTTTATTGTTGTTAATTTCTAGGATTCCTAGTTGGAATATTAATACACCTTCAGATATAGCATTTGGAAATATTTTATCCCATTCTATTAGTAACTGTTAACTCTGTTTACATTGTCTTTGGATATACAATTTTTTTTTTAGGGAGTTTGTATACTCCTCTGTTGCCTGTGCCTTTGAAATCATAACCAAGAAATCACTGCCAATTTCAATGTGAGGTTTAATGATCCAGATTTTCTCCTAAAAGTTTATAGTCTTAAGATTTATATTTAGGTCTATTATCTATTTTGAGTTAATATTTGTATATGGGATTAGGTAAGGGTCCAATTTTATTCTTTTCCATGTAATTATTATTTTTTAACAATATTTAGTTAAAAGATTAATATTTCCACCACCAAATGTTCGTGGAAACCTTGTCAAAAATAACTTGACAATATAGGGAAGAATTTAGCTCTAGGCTTTTATTTAACTCCAATGGTTTTTATATCTGCCTTTAGAATAGTACTACACTGTTTCAATTATTGTAGCTTTATATGGTTTGAAATCAGAAAATATATATCTTCTAGCTTTGTTCTTTTTCAAGATCGTTTTGGGTACCTAGACTCCATATTCCATATTAGGATAGATTTTTTTCTGAAAAATAAATATATAAATATATGATAGTTTCACCTAAAAAAATAGAAAAAAATATTCTCTGGTAAGAAAGAAAGCAAAAAGAAATATTGAAATGTTATCTTTAAGTCATCAAAAGCTTGGTATCAGACAAATGAAACTGTTATGAGAGATTATCATTTTTAATTTTAGATAAATTGCCATAATACTAGATGTCAACTACTAAGCCAAGCATGGGAGGGAGGGATAGGGAGAGAATGGGGTGGGGATTGGGTGGGGGCTGACTGGGAAAAGTGTGCATGTATGTCTACAAAAGTATGTATCCTACTATGATGTATGAATACAGTGCACCAATAAAAATAAATAAATTAAAAAAAAACAAAGTCAGTTTAAGTAAAAACAATAATTTTATTATTATTATTGGATTTTCAATTGAGTAAAATAAATTGCCTACTTTGAAAAAAAAAAAAAGAAATGGGCCACTGAACTGAATAGACACTTCAGAAAAGAAGAGATACAAATGGCCAATAGATACATGAAAATATGTTCTACATCATTAGCCATCAAGGAGATGCAAATCAAACTACTCTGTGATTCCATCTAACCCCAATCAGAGTGGCAAGCATAAAGAAGTCAAATAACAACAAATGCTGTTGAGGATGTGGGGAAACAGGAATTCTTTTACACTGTTGGTGGGAGTGCAAACTAGTTCAGCTGCTATGGAGATCAGTGTGGAGATTTCTTAGAAAACTTGGAATAGAGCCACCATATGATCTAGCTCTACCACTCCTGGGTATTTTTCCAAAGTGGTTGAAATCAGAGAACTACAGCAACATATGCATACCTATGTTCATAGCAGCACAATTTATAATAGCCAAAATATGAAACCAACCTAGGATTAACAGATGAATGAATTGCAAAATTATGGGAAATACATATAACAGAATTTTACTCAGCCATAAAGAAGAACAAAATCATGTCATTTGCAAAAGATGGAAAGACCTGGAGAACATTATGTTAAATGAGATCAGCCAAGCACAGAAATTAAGGGACATATGTTCTCTCTAATATGCCCAAACCTGGGAGTATTAGGAATACTAGAGGGACTCCAGGTAATGAAGGGGAATCCTCAGCAAAGCTAGAATGGAAGGATAGGAGAGGAAGAAGGCTGAGGTTGATTAATGGAGGAGCTATGAATATGTGTAAAAGTATGAATATAGCAATGGTTAATCTGGACACTCATTGCTGGTAGGGAGGAAGGGGAAGAGGTGGGGGAGAGGGCACCAAGCACAGCCTGAATGTATGCCATTTTCAATATGATCTACATAAAAATAAATTAATTTATTAAAAATATTAATTCTACTTATGATCTTTTACTATATTATGCATTGCCCAGTTGATTCAATTTATGAGACTTCTTAATTTTTTTACCAATAAAATAAAGGCCATTATATGGCCAATAAATACAGGAAAAGATGTTAAACATCATTGTCCATCAGGGAGATGCAAATCAAAACAATGCTGAGATTTTATCTAATCTAAATCAGAGTGGCAAACATAAAGAAATCAAACAACAACAAATGCTGGCGAGGATGTGGGGAAAGAGGAACTCTTTTACACTGTTTGTGGGAGTGCAAACTAGTTCAGCTGCTATGGAGATCAATGTGGAGATTTCTTAGAAAACTGGGAATAGATCCACCATTCGATCCAGCTATACCACTTCTGGGTATCTTTCCAAAGGGTTGGAATCAGAGAACTACAGTAATGTATGCATACCCATGTTCATAGCAGCACAATTTGTAATAGCCAAAATATGGAACCAACCTAGATCTCCATCAACAGATGAATATTGCGAAATTATGGGAAATACACACAATGGAATTCTATTCAGCTGTAAAGAAGAATAAAATAATAGCATTTGCAAGAAGATGGAAGGAACTGGAGAACATTATGTTAAGTGAGATCAGTCAAGCACAGAAAGAGAAGGGACATATGTTTTCTCTAATATGTCCAAACTAGGGAGCAGTGGTAATACCAGAGGGACTCCAGATAATGGGGGGAAATCTCAGCAAAGCTAGAATGGAAGGATAGGAGAGGAAGAAAGCTGAGGTTGTTCAATGGAGGAGCTACACACAAATATGTGTAATAGTGTAAATATAGCATGGTTAGCCTGGACACTCTTTTTTGGGAGTAGGGAAGGGAAATGGGGGGGGTAGAGGGCATGAAGCACAATCTAAATGTACACCATTTTCAATATGTTCCACTTATAAATAAAATATGAAAAAATAAAGGCCATTATAAAAATTTACTTTATAGTTTAATATGGTATATTTGTTTCCTGTTGCTGCTGTAACAAGTTATCCCAAATGTACTGGTTTAAAGCAATGCAAGTTTATTAACTTCCATTTCTGTATATCAGGAGTCCAACATGGGTTTCACTTGTATAAAATCAAGATGGCAGCAGGTCTTCATTGCCTTGGAGGCTCCAGAGGACAGCCCTCTGTTTTCCTAGCTCTGAGATGCTGTCCTGGCTCTTTGGCTTATGGCTCTGTTCTTTGATTTTCTAAGGTCGCAGTGACAGGTGAGTCTTTTCAATGCATTGCTCTTATACTGGCTCTTCTGCTTCCACATTTAGGGATCTGGGAACACATTGCAGCCATGACAGTAGTTCAGGATAATCTGCTGATTAGAACCTCTAGTTCCACTGGCTACTTTAATCCTCCATTGCTATGCAATGTAACATAGTCTTGGGTTCAGGGAATTACTGTGTTTGACGTGTCAGGGGGCATTACTCTTGTCTGCCTCATATAGCATTACTTAGGCTTTATTTTTTTATTTTTTATTTTTATTATTATATTTTGGTGGTACTGGGGTTCCTGGAAGCCCTTCTACCTCCGGGCTACACTCAGACTTATTTTATACTTTTTTATTTTTGGAAACAGGGTCTCTTAAGCCAGCGCGGCTGGCTTCGAACCTGCACGATCCTCCTGTCTCCGCCTCCCAAGTGCGAGGATTACAAGAGTGTGCCACCACACCCGGCTATCCCCAAACCTTTTTTTTTTTTTTTTTTGGTGGTACTGGGGTTCCTGGAAGCCCTTCTACCTCTGGTATACACTCCCACGGGCTACACTCCCAGACCTATTTTTTAACATTTTTATGTGGAAACAGAGTCTCTTAAGCCAGCAAGGCTGGCTCCGAACCAGCGCGATCCTCCTGTCTCCGCCTCCCAAGTGCGGGGATTACAAGCGTGCGCCACCATGCCCGGCTATCCCCAAACCTTTTGACATGCATTCCTTTTTCAAGATTTTAGATGACTTACATGTTTATGATAGAAATATATTATTCCAGAGGATTTTCTCTGAATCAGAATTGTCATTCTATTTGACAGGTTTCCAGAATGAGGTGTACACTATGCCTTATTCTCTTTCATCAGAAAGAGAGTCAGGTAGAATCAGAGGCCCTAGAGAAATAAACTGAGGGCTCCCATCCAGAGGGAGGAAAGAGAGGAGAGCTGAGTCCAGGCAGCACCAAAGGACACTGTGGAGCTCTGAAGAAGCTACTACAATGTGCAATCTTTCCATAGACTTATTCCTTTCTTGGATATTTTTTTATTTTTATTTTATTTTAGTGGTCCTGGGGATGGAACCCAGGTATATTCTACCTCTGAGCTACACCCCCAGCCCTAATTTTTATTCTTTATTTTGAAACAGGGTCTCACTGAGTTGCAGAGAGAGTAGTAGCTGAGGCTGTCCGTGAACCACAATTCTCCTGTGTTAGCTCCCAAATGCTGGGATTACAAGCATGTGGCACCATGCCCGGCCCTTTCTTGAGTATTGAATGTCTAATAGTAAAACTAGTAGAGATATATTATTATTTTACAATCACTGGGGAGATGTTTGTTGAAGACAAGAACATTCCATGTTCATAGTCTACCTGTGAAGTCTCTATTCATTCCTTGGTTTCAGCAAGAGAGTGAGGTTTCCAGATAAGATATTTTTGTTCTGCTATGAAATCTCTTTGAGCTAAAATGGGACTACCCTACCACTATGTAAATTTTATTTACAATTTTTTAAAAATCAAAGTTAACTTACAGAGCTGGGGATATAATTAAGTGGTAGAGAAAGCACATACTTGGCATGCACAAGGCCCTGGTTTGAATCCCCAGCACCACAAAAAATTACTTATTTTTGAACATGATTCAAGATGCAGAAATAACAAAAGGCATGCAAGAAAAGTATTCCCTCTTGCCTCTGCCTTTGGAACACCCAGCTTTTTTTTTTCCTCCTGGAAAAATCAGTGTTTATTTTTTGTATAACTTTCTAGAACTATTTTATGTCTTTTTAGCAAGTATGTACCAATCATTCCTCCTCTGCCACTTTATATATAAATGGGAGCATATTTTATGTATGGTTCTACAGTTTACTTTCCTCCCTTTAGAATTTATTTCTGAGATTGTTCATATATACTATAAAACATTCACCGGGCGTGGTGGTGCACGCTTGTAATCCCCGAGCTTGGGAGGCGGAGACAGGAGGATCGTGCAGGTTTAAAGCCAGCCTCGATGGCTTAAGAGACTCTGTTTCCAAATAAAAAGTATAAAATAAGTCTGGGAGTGGAGCCTGGAGTCAGAAGGATTTCCAGGATTCCCAGTACCACCCAAAATAAAACAAAACAAAACAAAACAGAAACAAACAAAAAAACAATTTTCCAGCCCTTGGGCTGCTTGGTTTGGCATTGCCCACACTTACCTTGCTTTTTGTCCTGGAGATAACTCTAGGCTTGTAAGAAGAGGTGTAAGGCAAAGTATGGAAGTTCCTTCACCCATTTTCTCTCTTATGTCATCATATCACAATAGAACAATGACCCAGAAATTGACAGTGGTACGGTACTGTTAGCTAAAGCAGTCATGCAACTTCACTAATATTCCCACTGATGACTCATTATTTTTTTTGTTTTAGAATCTGATCCAGAATTTATTGTGTTTAGTCTTCTTGTCTCCTTGTTCCATTCTATCATAGTCTCTCTTTGTTTTTCTTGTAGAGTATGTTGGTTATTTTTGAGGGTAACTCAATCTAGTTTTCTCTTCGTTTGTTTGACATTATGTGTTATTGGGAAGCCTCACACAGGTGACAGTTCTATGGATCAATAACAATGTTAACTTTGATTAGCTGGAGAAGAAGGTATCTACTCAAAATGGCCATTGTAAATTATTATTTCCCCCCCTTTTTTTTTGGCGGGTCTGGGGATGGAACCCAGGGGCATTTGACCTCTGAGCTACACCCCCTGTCCAATTTTTATTCTTTTTTTAAATTTTGAAACAGTGTCTCACTGAGTTGTGGAGGGCCTCACTAAGTAGCTGAGGCTGTCCACGAACTGCGATCCTCCGGTCTCAGCCTCCCAAATGCTGGGATTACAAGTGTGCGCCACCACGCCTGGCTTATTTTCCCCTTTGTAACTGCTAGATATTTTGGGAGAAATACTTTGGCACTATAAAAATATCACTTTTCTGTGTGAATTTTTGCTCATACTTTTAGCACCCATGGATGGCTCTGTGGTGCTCAGATGGTGATTTTCTCTTTTCTTTCCTTCTGTTATCCACTGGAATTTTTTTATAAGCAAGAATTGTCCCTACTCCCTGTTTATTTGTTCATTCAGTTTTGTTTTATATTGACATGGACTCATTAATTATCCATGAATCCCTCAATTAGTTAACCTTATTTGCTTCTCTGTGAACTGTCTATTTTTATGTATTAAAGCAAACATGTATTTACACTGATAACTCTGATTCTAGTCAACACTGCTGAGTCTGTTCTGGCTTCTTCTTTCCTAGTTTGTTCAAATGAAGCCTGATAAGGGTCAAGTGGCAGCCCTCCCCTAAACTGTGGCCTGCAGGCTGCCAAGGCTGGGGAAGGGGGAAAGGAGGAAGTACACTGGTCTTATCACTTTGTCTTGGCATCAACACCAGTCAATTCAAGTCATGATACAACATTACCAGAATTTACCACGTACTCTTAAAGAAACTATGAATTGGTTGGGAAAAATTAGGAGCACCAGGATTATATGAGCTAATTTTTGTTCCTCTGGTGGCTAACATCTCTGTCTTTTAATCTATAGTTACAAACTTCTGCACAGAAAAAAATTAGGCATACATCAATAGCCAGACCTCTTGACGTCCTCTATAAAAGAAGGACTGTAAAGATCCCAAAGGCCTCTCACACTCTTGAGGTGGCCCACATTCTCCCATTAACATATATACCCACTTTTCCTAAATAAAACCTCTGTCTTTTCTGCCACAGATGACAAGGACTCCACGGTCCTGAGGTGAGTTCCCTTTTTCCAAACCTGGGAACTCCTTAGGACTCTCCACAGAATTGTTGTGTTTCCTGTGACAGTTCTCATCAAAGCTATGCATACAAAATTATACATTGACCTAATCTAAGATTTATAGCAACTTTTGTTTTCTTTTAGTAAAGACTCAAAAACAATGCCATGCCAATATTTTGTATTGGCACAGGCAGTAACTTTCTCAACAAACCCTCCAAAGCTCAGGAAATTAAAGCAAGAATTAACAAGTGGGATAGCATCAAACTTAAAAGTTTCTTCTCATCAAAGGAGACCATCAATAACTTAAAGAGAAAGCCTACAGAATGGGAAAAGATCTTTACCAGCCACCACTCTGATAGGGGACTAATATCCAGAATATACAAAGAGCTCAAAAGACTCTACACTAGCAAAACAAACAACCCAATCAAGAAATGGGCAAATGAACTAAATAGACACTTCACAAAAGAAGAGATACAAAGGGCCAATAGATACATGATTGGCCATCAGGGAGATGCAAATCAAAACTACGCTGAAATTCCATCTAACCCCAGTCAGAGTGGCAAGCATAAAGAAATCAAATAACAACAAATGCTGGCAAGGATGGGGGGAAAGAGGAACTCTTTTACACTGTTGGTGGGAGTGCAAAGTAGTTCAACCACTATGGAGATCTGTGTGGAGATTCACAAGAAAGGTGGGAAAAGATCCACCATATGGTCCAGCTCTACCACTCCTGGGTATTTTTCCAAAAGGGTTTAATTCAGAGAACTATAGCAACATATGAATACCTATGTTCATAGCAGCACAATTCGTAATAGCCAAAATATGGAACCAACCCAGGTCCCCATCAACAGATGAATGGATTACAAAACTCTGGGAAATATACACAATGGAATTCAGCCATAATGAAGAACAAAATCATACCATTTGCAAGAAGATGGAAAGTCCTGGAGAGCATTATGTTAAGTGAGACCAGCCAAGCACCGAAAGAGAAGGTACCTATGTTTCCTCTAATATGCCCAAACTAGGGAACCTAGAGAATACCAGTGGTATTCCAGATAATGGGGGGAAAATACCAGCAAAGCTAGACTGGAAAGATAGAGGAGGAGGAAGGCTGAACTTGATTAATGAGGGTCCACATCCGAATATGTGTAAAATTATGAATATGGCATGGTTACCTGGGACAATTATTGTTGGGAGGGGGGAAGGGAAAACAGGGGCGGGAGGGGGGAGCGGGCATCAAATATAGTTTAAATGTATACCATTTATGTTCAATAAAAATTAAAAAAACAATGCCATGCCACAATATTGCTTTTCTGTATACCAACAATTTAGAAGCCCAGCCAACAGACCAAAATATTGTTCTATATACTAAGAAACCAAGAGCATTTTAAAACATTAATTACATTTTGTATTTACCCAGTTTAATTCAATAATTAAATTACAGGTTACCTCTGAAAATAAAGACATCAGATAAATATCGCTAGTGTCTAAAAACATTTTTTTTTCTGGCAGAAGAAACTTTAAAAGCAATGAACATTGTATTTGAAAACATCATACACAGTAAATGTAATATTGATTGACTACCTAGAAAAAATGCATGTGCTAATAATTTTAAGAATATTTTGCCTTGAAGCCGGGCGTGGTGGCGCACGCTTGTAATCCCTGCGCTTGGGAGGCAGAGACAGGAGGATCGCGCAGGTTCGAAGCTAGCCGCGCGTGCTGGCTTAGGAGACCCTGTTTCCAAATAAAAATGTAAAAATAGGTCTGGGAGTGTAGCCCGGAGATAGAAGGGCTTCCAGGAACCCCAGTACCACCAAAAAAAAAAAAAAAAAAAAAAGAATATTTTGCCTTGAAGAGGGCATAGGTCCAACACTGCAACACATAGGCACAGATAAACACTTTCTCAACAAGACCCCAAAGGCACAGCAAATTAAAAGGTGAATCAATACGTGGGATTGCTTGAAACTGAAGAGCTTCTGTTCAGCAAAGGAAACTGTCAAGAACCTCAACCAAGAGCCAACAGAATGGGAGAAGATTTTTGACACCTACCCCTCCAATAGAGGACTACTATTTAGAATATACAAAGAACTCAAGAAATTCAACACTAAGAAAACAAAGCATCCAATAACAAAATTGGTAAGCAAACTAAATAGACACTTCACAAAAGAAGAAATTCAAATGGCCAATAAATGCATGAAAAAATGCTCAACATCACTGGCAATCAGATTCAAATCAAAACTACCCTGAGATTTCACCTAACTCCAACTAGAATGGCAATCATTCAAAACACAAACAACAACAGATGCTGGTGAGGATGTGGAGAAGTGGGAACTCTAAGACATTGTTGGTGGGATTGCAAATTAGTGCGACCACTTTGGAAAACAGTATGGAGAATCCTCAGAAGAATGGGAACAAATCTACTATTTGATCCAGCAATACCACTTCTGGGTATCTACCCAAAAGAAAGGAAACCAAACTACAAAACTAATGCATGTGTATCTATGTTCATAGCTGCACAATTCACCATAGCCAAACTATGGAACCAGCCAAGATGTCCATCAACAGATGAATGGATTACAAAACTGTGGGATATGTACACAATGGAATTTTACTCAGCCATTAAAAAAAACTCAATTACATCATTTTCAGGGAAATGGATGGAACTGGAGGACATTATGCTAAGTGAGATTAGTCAGTCACAAAAAATAAGAAATCAGATGCTTTCCCTAATATGTGAGCGTTAGGGAGAAATGGGTCATAGGAGGAACTCTAGATAAAGAAGCAAATCCTATAGAGGAGCAAACAAGACAACCTAAAGGAGGAGAAAGGAGGGGGAAAGAGGAAAATCTCTAAAAAACATAATGTACTTAAACATATCGAAGTCAACCACTAAGCCAAGCAAGGGAAGGATGGACGGGGAGGGACTGGGGTGGGAATTGGGTAGGGGTTAAATCAGTGATGTGCATATGTATGTATACACAAGTTTTTTACCCCAATATGATGTATGAATATAATGCACCAATAAAAAATTAAAAAAGAATATTTTGTCTAATAAAAATTAAAGAAAAATTGTTTTAATTTTTACTTTATAAACACATCTTAAATGTACTCAGTGGTTAAATTTAAGTTATGTGAACTAAGAGGCATTTGGTTTTATGTTTTTTAAATTTTATTAGCACTCATTTATTAATATGCTTATTTTGGTACCATGTAGACAATATGCAGTACACACATAGCACAATAAACAACATCAACAGGTAGAAGACAAGAGAGTTATAGATATATTTGCTACCTGGAATGAAGCAAAATCTAGAGCTTTCAGAAACCAAAACACAGTCTTTTATGGGTTTTATTGTATGACACAGACCTGGGGAAAAACTTGTACATGTGGCCATGCTTGGGCAGTTTGCCAGTCATGGGTGACACTGGATCAAATTTATTCAGGTCGCCAATTTTTATCCCCAGGGCAGGCAAACATACCAATTGTCACCACTGTTCATTCTCTTTCTTAGGAGATCAAACAGAATTAACCCTTAAATAGCTGCTGAGTAAAGACAGCAGGAGAGGAAAAACTAAAAAGATAGAGACCGAGAAAGTCTCTAGTTAGACCAAAAAATCAATCAAAACAGAAAATGTAAACATGCAGCCAGGCATGGTGGTACAAGCTTGTAATCCCAGCATTTGGGAGGCTGAGACAGGAGGATGGTGGTTTGCAGACAGCCTCAGCTATTTAGTGAGGTCTGTTGCATCTCAGTGAGACCCTGTTTCAAAATAAAGAATAAAAACATAGGGCTGGAGGTATAGCTTGGAGGTAGAATGCCCCTGGGTTTTATCCCCAGTACTGCAAAAAAGCTATAACCTATCTATTATCTATCTATCTATCTATCTATCTATCTATCTATCATCTATCTATATATCAATCAATCATCTATCTATCTTGCAAACCTAGGTAAATTTGTAAAGTCCATGAGCTCAAAAAATGAAATGACTATAATTGCTGCAGTAAAAAAAAAAGCTGTATTCTGTAAATTTGTATAGGTGCTTGCTTAGGAAGATTTTTTTCTTCCCAGAGAGGGCTAGAATACAGAACTCTAGAATCCTAGAATTGGCTTGTAGACTGTAAGAGAACAAATGCCATTCAAAAATAGAATTATCTTATAGGCCTTTACAAGAAACATTTAAACGTAATTTATCTACCCAAGGCAGCAGTTTTCTGTGAGTTTGATTGGTAGCCTCAGAGGCCTAGGTGTAAGATATTAAAAGTCACATCTTGGAAGGAGTAGATCACCCCTCCTAGAGTCAGCATGTAGTTGTGCCCAGATGGATGGCTTTAAAGCAGACTTCTACCTTCTTATGCACATTAAATATGTGTTTCTTTGTTCTCTTTCCCACCACATCATGTAGGGTGGGAGTCTAAAATCCTCCACCCTCCATGGCCAAAATCTGGCCAATGGTAGCAATTCCAAGTGTTTGGAGCCCAGGTAAACCAAGCAGCTGTTCTTTCTCCCAGTTTTGACTAGCTCTCTAAGCAAGGTAAGCTGAGCTTAGAAAACATGCTGCTGCAGCTGTCCATTCTTATGCAAGTTAGTTAAGTTAGAAATGGCCTTTTGATTGCATGGGACCAGATCTGGGGTCCCCTCATTGGAGTACCTACCCAGGGATCGATAGTGATCTGCATGCAATCTGACCCCCTCATGTGACTGCATCCCGGGCATAGAGAAAACTTGTTTTTCTCATGGGACTTTGTATCATCTGGTTGAATTCCTATGTGTATGTGCTTGCCTCAGCTCTTGGCATGACACACAAGGAATTAGGGTGGATCACAAATTTTATGCCAACTGCTCCTCTGGCCACTGTGGCATTGATGCATCAGTCAGCAGGGGCAAGCTTTGCCTTCTGTGTATGATTGGTTTTGTATCTAAGTGCTAAGGAATCATATAATCCCAGCACTACCTGCTAGTTCTTAGCCAGATGGAATTTCAATGCCAGCAGTTGCTGCTGTGGTAGTGGTGGCAGCAGTGGTGTTGGCAGCTTCCTCTTCTTCCATTTGCTCTATTACCCATCTACTATACACATGGGTACCCCAGCCACTGTGCCTTGCTGGCTCCTATGTTATGACACACAGCAGAAACTAAGTCTTAACTGTAAGCCTGTGGGATCAGATTGCCTGATCTGAGCCTGTAAGAACACGTGGCAGAAGCCCCAAAAGAAACTTTTCCCCCCACTTACCCTTTCTGGCCAATGCACCATGACTAAAACAGGGGTGTCTCCTCTTATAGGGTTCTTGGCCAGTGGATTTTGACAAATAAAGTCTAAAGACTAACAAAAAGTATATAAATATGGAAGTTTATTTTAAGTCAGAGAAAGAAGACAAAAACAGCCCCCCTATTGAGGGCGGGGGAGAGAAGTCCCAGAAAGAGATTAACCACTGAAACCCTTGGGAGGTAGGTGTTTAAACCTTACTGAGTTTCCCCATTTTCTCTTTTGTAGTTGATCAGAATTAGGTTTTGGTGAACCAATATCTTTTCCACCATTTTGATCCATTTGAATTGCTATTGTGTGGGTTGGTAGGCCTTGATCTCTTGGTCTCTCACCTCTCTGTTCACCTCCCCACATCTCACAGAAAGTGATATAGATGGTTTCTTAAAATCTCACGTCCTCTGCCCTGCCTCACTAGACAGATCCTGTTTCAGAAAAAAAAAAGTGCTGGAGTTAATCCCCAGTACCTCTCCTACACAGAGTAATAATTTGAATGGAATACAGGGACACAGTGGAAACTGTAGGTGGGGGATTGTTGGAGGAAGTAGGCTGCTAGGATCATGCCTTTGGGGACTGAAGCTTGTCCCTTATCCCTTCCCTGCTCTCTCTCTGCTGTTTGACTGCCATGAGATGAGCAGCTCTCTCCACCATGCTCTTCCATCATGATGTTCTACTTTACCTCAGGCCCAAAGAAGAAGAGCCAGTGGCTATGGACTGAAACCTCTCAGACCATGAGCCACAATAAATCTTTTATTTTTGTTTCCCCAGGCATCTGTCACAGTGATGGAAAACTGACTGATACATCATAGTGATAGAAAGCTGATTGATACATCGCAATCCTTCCCCATCCCACAGTACCACGTGTATTTTTTATGTTTTTTCTGTCCTGTGGTTTGAATAGGAGTGATCTCTTTATTAATCTTTCTCAGGTATTTCTGAGCCCCTAGATTTATGGTTGACATCATTTTTGAAAAATTTACAGCCATTATTTCTTCATGTATTGCTTTTTCAAAAAAATCAATTTTTTTTTGTGTTACTGGGGGTAGAACCCAGAGGCTTTTCTACCTCTGGGCTATACTTCCAGACCTATTTTATACTTTATTTGGAAACAGGGTCTCACTAAGTTACAGAGGGACTCACTAAATAGCTGAGGCTGGCTTTGAACCTGTGCAATCCTTCTGTCTCAGCATCACAAGTGCTGAGATTACAAGTGTGTGCCACCACATCCAGCAAAATTCTCAGTTTTTTTCTTTACAACTCTATGTGGGTGTGGTGCTTTTTGTTGGTGTCCATAGCTCTAGCGTTTTCATCTCTTCTCTTTCCTACATTCTAAATTTTTTGAATATGACTTTCAGTTCACCAATTCTTTTGCCACCCTTAATTTCTAAAAACCTAATAATTTGAGATTTTGAATCCAATAATTATGCATTTTATGAGATTAATGTTTTCTCTCTGTTATTTATTAATATTTTATTATTTTTCTAGCTTCCACACACAAAAGAAAACATACAACCCTTGACAATAGTTTATTTTTATATGTTCATTTTAAAAATTTTATTTCCTTCCTTCCTCCCTCTGTCTGTCTTTTCCTCCATAACTCAACCCAGGGCAGTCCCCAGTCCCCCCCACCACGGTGGTTCATGCTGCTTCCTCCCCACCTCTGGTCTCCTGCTGCTGTGCCCAAATTCTTGTCATTGTTGCCTTGACTTCTCCCACTGCCATCTTCTTAATTCTTGCGTATTCTGGGCCTGCCTTTCCTGTTCTCCATCATATCAAGCTTGGCATTAGTGCTCATTTGTGTTTGGTGGTGGTGGGACTGTTCCTGAATACCTCTTCTATCTTTTGTGAGACTAGAAACACCTCAAAAGTATATCTTGCCAGTATGGTGGCATATATCTATAATCCCAGTACTTGGGAGACTGAGACAGGAGGAGCATAGCTTCAAGGATAGCCTCAGTTAGCAAGACTGAGCAACTTAGACCCTATTTCAAAATAAAAAGAGCTGGGTGTGGAATTCCCCTTGGTTCAATCCCCAGTACCAAAATAAATAAATCAGTAAGTAAATTAAGTAAAAATTAAAAAAAGAAAGAAAAATGGGCCTGTAGTTTTGTCCACAGGCTGTGGTAGGCAGCTTGTCATGCAGAGTCATGCAGGTGTAAGAATGATGGGCAAGGCCAGCAGCTATTGGACACAACAATCTGTGGTGTCAGGCAAATTGTAGGTGATGATAATTGAAGGAGCTACCCCTTTAAAGAAAGAGGTTAGGGTCTAGAATTAAATTGATAGTCCAGTTTTTTTTTTTTATTAATTTTTTTATTTTTTATTGGTGCACTGTATTCATACATCATAGTGGGATACAAACTTTTGTAGACATACATGCACACATCGCCCAGTCAGCCCCCACCAGATCCCCACCCCATTCCCTCCCCATCCTTCCTTCCCATGCTTGGCTTAGTGGTTGACATCTAGTATTATAGCAATTTATCCAAAATTAAAAATGACAATCTCACATAACAGTTTCATTTGTCTGATACCAAGCTTTTGATGACTTAAAGATAACATTTCAATATTTCTTTTTGCTTTCTTTCTTACCAGAGAATATTTTTTTCTATTTTTTTAGGTGAAACTATCATATATTTATATATTTATTTTTCAGAAAAAAATCTATCCTAATATGGAATATGGATTCTAGATACCCAAAACGATCTTGAAAAAGAACAAAGCTAGAAGATATATATTTTCTGATTTCAAACCATATAAAGCTACAATAATTGAAACAGTGTAGTACTGTTCTAAAGGCAGATATATAAACCATTGGAGTTAAATACAAGCCTAGAGCTAAATTCTTCCCTATATTATCAAGTTATTTTTGACAAGGTTTCAACGAACATTTGGTGGTGGAAATAATAATCTTTTAACTAAATATTGTTGAAAAATAATAATTACATGGAAAAGAATAAAATTGGACCCTTACCTAATCCCATATACAAGTATTAACTCAAAATAGATAAAAGACCTAAATATAAATCTTAAGACTATAAACTTTTAGAAGAAAATCTGGGTCATAAAACCTCACTACATTGAAATTGGCAGTGATTTCTTGGATATGATTTCAATGGCACAGGCAACAGAAGAGTATACAAACTCCCTAAAAAATAAAAAAAATTGTACATCCAAAGACAATGTAAACAGAGTTAAAAGTTACTAATAGAATTGGATAAAATATTTCCAAATGCTATATCTGAAGGTATATTAATATTCCAACTAGAAATCCTAAAAATTAACAATAATAAAGGCAAACAATACCATTTAGAGATAGGTAAAAGACTAACATAAATAATGAATCTCCACAGATAACCAATCTTAGTTGTCTGTTGGATGAAAAATCTTGTTTCTTTGGTTCTGGTGTGTGTTACCTATTTCTTCTTTGTAGTTAATCTCTTTGAGTATTTTCTCTAGCGCTGGTTTTGAAGACATAAATTCCTTCAGTTTCTGTTTGTCATGGAAGCTTCTTATTTTTCCATCTAATTTGATAGAAAGTTTTGCTGGATAGAAAATTTTTGGCTGGAAGTTGTTTTCTTTCAGAGTTTGGAATATGTTACTCCAAGCCCTTCTGGCTCTCATGACTTGGTTTGGGAAGTCTGGAGTGATTCTAATTGGTTTGCCTCTGAATGTCACTTGGCCCTTTGTTTTTGTTGCCTTTAAGATTCTCTGCTTGGCTTCCACATTGGTCATTTTGACAGTTATGTGGCGTGGGGATCCTCTTCTCCGATCCTCTCTAAAGGGAGTTCTATAAGTTTCCTGGATCTGTGTATCAACCTCTTGCTCTATGTTTGGAAAATTTTCTGCTATTACTTCCTTGAAGAGATTGTTGATCCCTTTGGTTTCACTTTCTTTTCCCTCCTCTATTCCAATTATTCTTAGGTTAGCTCTCTTAAAATGGGCCCATATTTCTTCAATATCAGATTCCTGCTGTTGGATATTTTTTTCTAGATTAGATACTATGCGTTCATTTTTGGAATGATCATCTTCTAAGAGCGAGATTCTGTTCTCCATGTGGTCTAATCGGTTGTTTGTGCTTTGAATTGAGGCCTTTACTTCATTAATTGCATCTTTTATCTCTTTTTGGCTCTCTCTGAGTTCTTTTCGAAGCACCTCTATTATTTCTACAGTTATTTTCCTGATTTGATCTTCTAGAAATCTCTGATTTTCTGTTTTATCGGGTTCTGATGTTGTGGGGTTGTGGGCATTCATTGCTCCAGTGTTATTCCTCTTTCCCATGATTTCGGAAGTTTGTGCCTTCTCTGGGTTCTTTCCCTTGGGTCACTATGACTTCACTTAAGGTGTTCTGGATCTCGAGTCTGTAGTATCTCAGACCCCACTACTCCTTTACTGGGATGTATCACAGATTCTCCGACCCAGGGAGTCAATAGAGGCTGCTTTAAACTATGGGGGGTGCCAGGTTGCACGTTCTCCTATGGTGTGATATCTCTGCCACCGCCCCTCCCCCACTGGGTCAAGTCCCAGTGAGTACAGTACTGGGATTTCTCCTCTGTGGCCCGCAATTTGACTCACTGTTCTTGAGTTCGCAGATGTAGCTTTACTGGACTCGGTGAATTCGCTGCTGCTGCCGCCGGTGGCAATATGGCGCCGCTGCTACGCCCTCGGCCGTGAGGCTGGCTTATTTATTCTTGGTTTTGAGTTCCACTCTGAGTGCCTGCAGCATGTGCTGAGCTCAGCCACTGGGAGCTTTAGATGTTCCCTGCGCTGAAAAATCTCGCCTGGCTGTTCTGCAGCGGCTCACCTCGGCTTGCTGTAGCCGTCCAGTGAAGTCGCCGCTGCCACCGGCAGTATGGCGCTGCTGCCGTGTCCTCGGGCGTGAGGCCGGTTATCTCCTCTGTGGCTCTGAGCTCTGTTCTCAGTCCACTTTCTCTCTGGAGCCTGGTGATTTTTTTGTTTCTCTGGTGATGGTGTTTTCTGGCTATGAAAGGCGCTGATTTTGTGGTAATGGAGATTGGTTGTTAGTGGGGCTCTTAAGCCCCACTTTTCTCGGTCGCCATCTCGATAGTCCAGTTTTTTGATGTGGCCTTGTGAGCATATTTTCACAAGTTTCCCTGGTCAAGTGAATATCCCACATGTTTTGAATAGCAACAGGAAATGTGGAATTTCAGTTATTTTACTCCCACTTCTTCTCTTTACTTCCTGAAGGAAAATGCCTCTGGACAACATGGCAATATGCTTTTAAAAAAATAGATGACAACAAGGTCAACGTGTACAAATGAGTGATTTATTACTCTTAAAAACAACCAAGAAGTTGCATAGCTATCTGCAAAGGAAAAAACCCCAAGATCAAAATGTAATTAGTATCTGAAGAGACATTACTTTATTTATTTTTTTTCATTTTTATTTTTATTTTATTTTTATTTTTATTTTTTATTGGTGCACTGTATTCATACATCATAGTGGGATACAAACTTTTGTAGACATACATGCACACATCACCCAGTCAGCCCCCACCCGATCCCCACCCCATTCTCTCCCGATCCCTCCTTCCCATGCTTGGCTTAGTGGTTGACATCTAGTATTATAGCAATTTATCCAAAATTAAAAATGATAATCTCACATAACAGTTTCATTTGTCTGATACCAAGCTTTTGATGACTTAAAGATATCATTTCAATATTTCTTTTTGCTTTCTTTCTTACCAGAGAATATTTTTTTCTATTTTTTTAGGTGAAACTATCATATATTTATATATTTATTTTTCAGAAAAAAAATCTATCTTAATATGGAATATGGATTCTAGATACCCAAAACGATCTTGAAAAGGAACAAAGCTAGAAGATATATATTTTCTGATTTCAAACCATATAAAGCTACAATAATTGAAACAGTGTAGTACTGTTCTAAAGGTAGATATATAAACCATTGGAGTTAAATACAAGCCTAGAGCTAAATTCTTCCCTATACTGTCAAGTTATTTTTGACAAGGTTTCCACAAACATTTGGTGGAGGAAATGATAATCTTTTAACTAAATATTGTTGAAAAATAATAATTACATGGAAAAGAATAAAATTGGACCCTTACCTAATCCCATATACAAGTATTAACTCAAAATAGATAAAAGACCTAAATATAAATCTTAAGACTATAAACTTTTAGGAGAAAATCTGGGTCATAAAACCTCACAACATTGAAATTGGCAGTGATTTCTTGGATATGACTTCAATACCACAGGCAACAGAAGAGTATACAAACTCCCTAAAAAATAAAAAAAATATTATATATCCAAAGACAATGTAAACAGAGTTAAAAGTTACTAATAGAATTGGATAAAATATTTCCAAATGCTATATCTAAAGGTATATTAATATTCCAACTAGAAATCCTAAAAATTAATAACAATAAAGGTAAACAATACAATTTAGAGATAGGTAAAAGACTAACATAAATAATGAATCTCCACAGATAACCAATCTTAGTTGTCTGTTGGATGGAAAATCTTGTTTCTCTGGTTCTGGTGTGTGTTACCTATTTCTTTTTTGAAGTTAATCTCTTTGAGTATTTTCTCTAGCACTGGTTTTGAAGACATAAATTCCTTCAGTTTCTGTTTGTCGTGGAAGCTTCTTATTTCCCCATCCAATTTGATAGAAAGTTTTTCTGGGTAGGAAATTTTTGGCTGGAAGTTGTTTTCTTTCAGAGTTTGGAATATGTTACTCCAAGCCCTTCTGGCTCTCATGACTTGTTTTGGGAAGTCTGGAGTGATTCTAATTGGTTTGCCTCTGAATTTCACTTGGCCCTTTGTTTTTGTTGCCTTTAAGATTCTCTGCTTGGCTTCCACATTGGTCATTTTGACAATTATGTGGCATGGGGATCCTCTTCTCCGATCCTGTCTAAAGGGAGTTCTATAAGTTTCCTGGACCTGTGTATCAACCTCTTGCTCTATGTTTGGAAATTTTTCTGCTATTACTTTTTTGAAGAGATTGTTGATCCCTTTGGTTTCACTTTCTTTTCCCTCCCTTATTTCAATTATTGTTAGGTTAGCTCTCTTAAAATGGGCCCATATTTCTTCAATGTCAGATTTCTGCTGTTGGATATTTTTTTCTAGATTAGAAACTATGCGTTCATTTTTGGAATGATCATCTTCTAAGAGCGAGATTCTGTTCTCCATGTGGTCTAATCGGTTGTTTGTGCTTTGAATTGAGGCCTTTACTTCACTGATTGCATCCTTTATCTCTTTTTGGCTCTCTCTGAGTTCTTTTTGAAGCACCTCTATTATTTCTACAGTTATTTTCCTGATTTGATCTTCTAGAAATCTCTGATTTTCTGTTTTATCGGGTTCTGATGTTGTGGGGTTGTGGGCATTCATTGCTCCATTGTTATTCCTCTTTCCTATGATTTCGGAAGTTTGTGCCTTCTCTTGGTTCTTCCCTTGGGTCACTATGACTTCACTTAAGGTGCTCTGGATCTCAAGTCTGTAGTATCTCAGACCCCACTACTCCTTTACTGGGTTTTATCACAGAGTCTCCGACCCAGGGAGTCGATAGAGGCTGCTTTAAACTATGGGGGGTGCCAGGTTGGGCATTCTCCTATGGTGTGATATCTCTGCCACCGCCACTCCCCCACTGGGTCAAGTCCCAGGGAGTACAGTACTGGGATTTCTCCTCTGTGGCCCTCATTTTGACTCACTGTTGTTGAGTATGCAGATGGAGCTGTTGTGGACTCTGTGAATTCACTACTGCTGCCGCCGGTGGCAATATCAAGAGACATTACTTTAAAAGAGACCTGAGTGGGCTAGGAATCACACAGGAGGGTCTTACTAGCTTGGAAGAATGTGAAGAAATAAAAGCTTAAATTTTTAGTTATAAGAAGTAACAGTGCTGTGTGTCAGGGACAGTGTATTTCAAGACCCAGCCTACTACAACTAAGTCTTCTTAGGTCTGAGACATGGTGACAGCCTCTCAGTGGCAACCCCAGGGGCATTTCCCAGGAGCTTGTCACCACTCCTTCATTTTGGAGTGCCAGCACCACATCTTGGACCAGAAAACATGTGTACCACCCATGAGGCTTCTGGCTGTGTGGCCCTGTATACCACTTGCCTCTGGCTCTCAGAGCTGCTCCCTAGGACCAAATTTGCCTTGATTATTTCCAAAGGTGTGAGCTACTGACTTCATGGTGGATATACAGAGCATCTCAACCTGGCTTGTTCAGTTATTGTTCTAGCTGAGAAGGCTGTCAATGCACAGTGAGCTCTAATGCTGGGTGCTCCAAAGTATACTCAATACCGTTATAAACACTGTCCTACTTTCTGGTTGAAGCCTTTGGTTTTCAGAGAATTATTTGTAATGAAGGTACAGAGTGCTTGAACACATCTACAACTTGGCAGTCATTCTACTTCTTACAAACTTTTCTACATACTGGAGAAGAAAACCTTCCACAGGCTTTTTAAAATTGGTGCATTGAAGTCATAAATCTTAATTGGGTACAAGATGGTGGAGGCATACATGCATACATTTAGCCCTTCCCCTATTCTAACCCCATTCCCTCCCCACTCCTTCCTTTTCATGTTTAGCTTAGTGACTGGCTTTGATATGATTGTGAGTGTACATCATGCTACTTTTTAATGGGCATGTTTACTTAAGAACTGCAAGGGGATGGTTCTAGTCATCTTGTTTTGTTCCCTTATTAATGGTCTTATAGAGTTTCCTGGGTATTTTTCTATTACATTCCACAGAAAGCTCTCCTGGGGAGACAAAGATTTTGGCTACAGTATACAGAGGGATCATTATATGGGCATGTGTACAAGTGTATACTTTTGAGTTTTAGAGGTAGTCCCATAAAAGGCAATGGAATAATGATGAGGTTCATGTTAGTTTTCTTCTTGTCCAAATCCATGTGGCACTTTGCTAGTGGAAATGGGGCTTCTTACTGAAGTTTGGATGTTTTGCAAAGTTTGCTTTACAGAGAGAAACTGAGCACACATTATACTCAGCACCACATATATGCCTTGTAGTTATAGTGGGCCATTTTATAGCCACACTGGTTAAAAATTATTATTTTTTTAGTTGAACATGTTGGCTCAGTACTTGGGAGGCTGAGACAGGAGAATCATAGGTTCAAGGACAGTCTCAGCAAGTAGTGAGACTTATCAACCTAGAGGGAACCTGTTTCCACATAAGAAATAAAATAGGCTGGGGATATCTCTCAGAGATATAATGCCTCTGGGTTCAATTCCCAGTACCACAGTAACAAAAGTTATTTTTATTGTGTTATGTTTCAGAAGGGAGCATACTTTTTATTTTATTAATTTTTTTCTATTTTTGTAGTACTAGGGATTGAGCACAGGAGCATTCTACCTCCAAGATTCACCATAATTTCCCCCCTTTTTAAACATAGTTTTTATTTTATTTACCTTATACTTATATTTCTATATTAAACACCCTTTTAGACACTTTAGAAAGTCAAGAAAAGATGCTTCAGATGTGTTCATTGTGCATAGGCACAAATGGATAGGCAATAATAATATATAATGATAATGATAGCAATTTACTATGTGTACCAGATAGTGCTGGCTTCTTTACATGCATTATTTCATTTGTTCCTATAATAACTCACAAGAAAGCTAGGCCATTTTTTTTGCAGGTCTGGGGATGGAACCCAGGGGCATTTGACCTCTAAGCTACACCCCCTGCCCTATTTTTTATTCTTTATTTTGAAACAGGGTCTCTAAGTTGTGGAGGGCGTCACTAAGTAGCTCAGGCTGTCCGCGAACCGCGATCCTCTGTTCCTAGCCTCCCAAATGCATTGTAGTCTCACATCATAATGTAGCTCATAGATAGCGACATACGCACACACACTTGGTGAGCTTCCCCTCTGCCTGCTCCTGTCCTATCACCCCTCCCCCTTTCCCATAAGATATTGAGATTGGCACTGGTATCCTCACATATGTACATAATGTCATAATGTCATATGCCTCACATATGTACATAAAGTGGAAGTGTTTCCTTTATTATTTCTCCCTCCCAACACCCTTCCCTGGACTACCTCCATTGCTGCACTGGGGTTTCTCCTCTATTATATGAAGTCCCTCTTGTATTCTGATTAATCCCTAGCTTCTGCATATGAAAGAAAACATATGATCCTTCACTTTCTGTGACTGGCTCATCTCACTTAACACAATGTTCTTCATAACCATCCATTTTCCTGAAAATTATATAATTTTGTTCTTCTTTATTGCTGAGCAGAATTCCATTGTGTGTATATCCCATTCTTTGGTAACCCATTCATCTGTTGATGGACACCTAGGTTGGTTCCATAATTTGGTTATTGTAAATTGTCCTGTTATAAACATAAATATGCATATGTCTCTATATTATTCTGATTTCAGTTCCTTTGGAAAGATACCCAGGAGTGGTATAGCTGAATCACATGGTGGGTACATTCCCAATTTCTGAGGAATCTCCACACTGATCTTCACAGATGCTGCATTAATTTGCTGTTTCATCACACATCCCCACATTCTTGGCCAGCATTTATTGTTGTTTGACTTCTTGATGATTTCCATTCTGAATGGGGTTAGATAGAATCTCAGTGTAGTTTTGATTTGTATCTCCCTGATTGCTAATGATGTTGAATATTTTTTTCATATATTTTTTGACCATTTGTATTTCTTCTTTTTTGAAGTATCTATTGAGTTCAATTGCCCATTTCTTGATTGGGTTATTTGTTTTTTAATGTTAAGTTCTTTAAATTCTTTGTATATTCTAGATATTATTCCTCTATTAGAGGAGTAGCTGGCAAAGATCTCTCATTCTGTAGGCTCTTTTTGTAGACTCTTGATAGTTTCCTTTGATGCATAGGAACTTTTTAATTTAATGCCATCCCAATAATTGGCTTTTGTTTTAATTTCCTGAACTTTGGGGTCTTATGAGAAAGGTTCTAGCAGGGCCTATATCTTGGAGTATTGGTCCTATGCCCTTCTCTAATACTTTAAGAGTCTCTGACCTAATTTCTTGAATTGACTCTTGTACAAGATGAGAGGATGGGGCTTAATTCCATTTTCTGCAAATGTATAGCCAATTTTCCCAACAGCATGCATTGAAAAGGCTGTCTTTTCTCCAATGTATATTTTTAGCACCTTTGTAAAAACCAAATTGGCTATAAATGTGTGTATTGTTTCTGTATCGTCTATTCTGTTCCATTGGTCTGTGTGTCTGTTTTGTGCCAGTACCATGCTGATTTTACTACCATATTTCTGTACTATAATTTTAAGTTAGGAATTATGATGCCTCTGTGTGGTTCTGATTGCTGAGAATTGCTTTGCTATTCTGGGTCTTTCTACTTGTGCTTTTGATGGCATATATATGATATTACAAAGTCATTCAAGACTATGGAGATTTACCACAGTGTTTTATTCTTACAGTTTTTGGTTTATACTTTTATATTGAGGTATTTGCATCAGTTGAGTTATTCATTCATGGAGTGAGATAGGCCCTGTTATATCCATATAATTTTCCATCATTTTACAAACTGTATTACTTACTTGATTATTATGTTTATTGTGTTTCCCATTTCAATATATGCTTACCCATACATTGGGTAATTTATAAATAGAAATTAAATTCTTCTAGTTTTGGAGGCTGCAAAGTCCAAGATCAGCACTGGCACTCAGTGTCTGATTAGGGATCTGGGCTCAAGATGGTGCTTTGTGCTATGTCCTTCCATGGCAGAAGGTGAGGAACAAAAAGGGGCAAACTTATTCCCTCGAGCCATCTTATAAGGGCACTAGAACCTCCTGGGTGAGGGAGCTGCTCTCATGACTTATATACTGCTAAAGATCCCCATCTCTTAATGTGATCACACTGGCCATCAGGTTTGGGAGACACACCCAGTTCTTAACTGCTTTATAAGGATGTAACTGCTCCCTCACATGTAACTGTCGTGCTTTTAGAGCATTGCTTCAAGTGGTACACATGATATCTACTTAATGTTTAAGGGACTGACATTACTACAGTTAAGAACTCAGTGTAACAGAAAGAGTAACCTGGCTGTAGTAAAAGGCTCATATTAAAGCAACTAAGTCCACACTATGGGAATTTATCTTGGACTAGGAATCGACAGGATAGATGAAGCATTATTTGAGTCCAGGTCTCTGGAGGGTTGTAGTATTTAGGGCATAGAGTTTGTTTCTTATGGATTCTTAGGACATTGGTTTGTCTGCATTTATATGGATTTACTAATAAGTAAATATAAGTGGAGAGAATAATATTAAAATATTTGTGTTGCTACACTTTATAGTTCCCTAGAAGTTCTCAGTGATAAAAAACCCTTTAACTGCAGGTGATAACAATAGAAACCTAAAATGCAGCAGGGCATTTAAAAAGTGGCCTAGGGGAAGGTCTGCAAATTTTTCAGTGTTTCAGAGAATCAATTAATAGTAAATCAATTTATGACATTTGATGATTGTTTTAATAGTGAACTAGAGGCTTCTTGAGACTCAAAGGTAAGTAATATATATTCTCTGCCATCAAAGAGTTCATAATCTCTAGAGACAAATACAGAAATATTGCAATACAGTGCCAAGCATGGGTATGCCAAAGAGATGATATAAGCATTTGAGATATTTGTAAGAGGAAGAAATAGCGTTTTGAAAGAACATCAAGAAAGCTTAGCTTTATGAAAGTGTTTATATTTGAGGTGGACTTTGAAGAATGGATAGAGTCAGCTGAGAGAGGTAGGGAGAAAGGATAATGTATGAGCCAATGCATGAGGAAGGAAGAGGGGGTGCTGCGTGGGGGTGCCTGGAGGGAGCAGACTGTCAAGTGCATAGACACTAAAATTTTGCCTAGATGCAGCTCCGACACCAGCAGCTACTGTGGATACAACACAGGGAGAAAAGATGACATTCTCTATATGAAGTCACCAATCATTACTAGAGTTGACTGGCTGGATAGAATGTAATACCCCTGGAGACTCTTAGAATGATGTTCAAGATCTGGATGTGTTTTGGAATTCCAGCAGAGTCAGCCATGTGATTTTGGCCTAGGATTCCCATTTGTATAGGAATGTATAGGAATGTAGAAGTAGTTGTGTCCCTGTGTATGGCTGGTGTGTGTGTGTGTGTGTGTGTGTGTGTGTGTGTGTGTGTATTACTTGAAGGTGGCTAGAGATGGTATCCCACTGTTAATAATCTTAACATTTAGCAAAGTTTAAGGGTCTTCTAGGAAGCTGCATTTCTCAGAGTTGTGGCTTTGGGTCTGGGTAGAAAACTGTCTGAAGGACTATGTTTTGAATGATCTTAAAAATGCCCATGATGAAGAACCTTGACCAGCCCTTTAAGGATACTGAATGAAGAACAGTGATGGAGTGGGGCAGGAGTCCACAGCTTAGGCTTTCCATCCTCCTGGCTTGTGGGACCTCTGGATGAGATGTGACATGCTGCCCGCTGTGTACAAGCAGGGAGCCTTAGAAAACACACACGGGTGGGAGTCTACAGTTTACATCAGTGAATCAAGTTCATTTAGACTCCTAGCAAGTTTCTATCCTTGACCTCAGGGTGATTTTTTTGTTTTACTTATTAGAGGAAACTGAGCTAATTCTGTGTGTAAGTAATGGAAGGATTGATACAGCTCTGAGAGACTCATGAATGGAAAGGGGCACACCAGGGAGGATAGTGCAGGGCTGGGGCTGGGCCAGGGCAGGAGCCTGGGAGGACAGGGCCAGGGCAGAGGAGGGGCTGGAGTGGGGCTGAGGGCAGAGTCTTGTCCTGAGTGACCATCTATAGAGGTGGTTCTGGGCCACAGATGCTCTGAGGCTGTCCTGCTATGGGTATCCCCTCCAACCATGCTGTCCCTAGATCTGCTACCTCTGACATGAATGACTCAGGTTGAATCACTGTTGAGATCCCCATCCCCCAGTCCAACATCCTAGAATCCTGTAATTACCCCTGTGTTGTGATTTCAGGAAAACAAGTCCCAGTGGCCATGACATGAGGCAGACATGGTAGTGTGTGCCTTCCTCATGCAACCCACACTTCTGTAGATGAGAAGGACTTCTCTCTGTATAGAAGCAGGGAAGAGGGCCTGAGTCTAAAATGTCAGTCTCTGCAGTTCCATCTATTTTCATGCAAATGACATAATTTTGTTTTTCTGTATGGCTGAGTAAAACTCCACCGTGTGTATATATCATATTTACTTTTCCCTTCATCTGTTGATGGGCACCTAGGTTGGTTCCAAACTTGGCTATTGTGAATTGTGCGGCTGTAAACATGGACATGCATGTATCACTATAGTATTCTGATTTTATGTATTGCTGTGAATCTCACTATCATGTATAGGGATGGAGGAAAGGGAAGTGTAAGGAGGGAAACAGGTCACGTGACATTGGGTGCTTATATAAATACATCACTATAAATCTCAGTATGATGTACAATTACAGTGTACCAAAAAAATTACAACAAGTCTGTCTCTGACTTCCAGGCTTCCCTCCACTTTCCATCATGTTTTCATTTCTTTAGAACATATAAGGGAAAAGATCCTCTTATTTGATTTTCTTTAATTTCTTTAAGAAAGATCTTGGATTTTGTGGTTACTTAGAAGCTAGGTTGCTTGCCGTTTTAAATTAAGGTAGCACCAAAGAACAGAAAATGATTGAAATTCTAAAGGGCTGGGAGGGTAGCTATTGGGTGTTTGGAATTTAGAATACTTTATGATTAAACCTGAAGGATTTACTGTAAATAGCATATAAATAGGCAACTTAATAGAGTTCATATTGAAGCCTGGGAGCATATGGAAATTCCAGGTAAAGTAGTAATTCCTTTATAGTGGGCTATCATATGAATTTTCATAGCCAGTTTTGAAAAGTTACCTCAGCCTTTTGTTTACCCTTCAAAGACAATAATTTTTATTAAGCAATACAGTCACTAAGAAATATGATATATAAAAAAGTCATAAAATATAGACCAAAGTCAATGATCAAGCCACATATTTCCTTAAGAAAGTAGACTAGGGAAAACTCAAAATATATTATAGTCTTTGTAATGTTTAAGTGACTGGTTTGGTGCCAATCCTATTTTTTATTAGACAGAAATTCAGTCATTTAAAAAATGGTGCCAGGGCTGTGATTGGATGTGTGACAACCACTATCTACAGAGGGTGCTGCCGTCATGGGGTACAGGCATTTGGGTGCCCTCTCCTGTGATGCAGGTGAGGCCTGCAGTGCAGAGGATGTCTCAGGACTGTCTCAGTGTTACTCCACTCCTACCCTTTCCCCTGCTTCTCTCCTTCCCTCCTCCTTTCCCTCCTCCCCTTTCTCCCCCCTTAATCCCACGTGTTTATTCATTATATTCTACACACCAGCAGCTTTTCTAGGGATCAGGACAAGCAGAACACACATGGCCTCTGTCTCTATGGAGCTTAGCCTTTAGTGGGTGAGAGAGAATACAAAAAATGTGGTGTGATGAGAAATGGGGCTCCTTCAGGTAAGGGACCGCATTCCAGGGAGTGCCCTGGGAGATTTGAAGTATTACCTGGCTGGGTGGCATGGGCTGCCCCCAGGGCTGGCAGCCTCTCAGATCTTGTTCCTGGCCCTCCAGAGAGCCTTGCTGTCACTCCAGGCACACCTGTGTTCTTCCCCTGATGGAGGTTCCTGTGGCCTCTTAAGCACTATAGCTTCAGTTAATCTGTAGTTGGTTCTGAGGTTGGTACAATTATTATCTCTGTTGAGGACACTGAGGTACAGGGAGCCATGACTGAACCCCAGAAACCAGAATATTCCCTGTTTGAGAGCTAGGCTTCACCTCTGCTCTGTGCCACCTGCGCAGGAGCAGGAAGGACCTCACTGCAGGCATACCCTGCTCTGCCCTGGGCTCCTCAAGTCCTTTAGGGCCAGTCACAGGTCACCTCTCTGAACTGCACACTCCTCTCTGCAGCTTCCACTTATTCTCTGCTGATTTGGGTGTGGCCGCACTGGACCGAGTGAGAGTAATTAGCAAGTCCTCAAATATAAAGCCATGTCTGAGAGTCCACAGATGTTCTAATAACCATGACTCATTCCAGAAATGCTCTGAGTGCAGCTGCAACCTAGGGTTGGAGGGAGTGGGTGAGGGAAAGCTTCATTTCAAGGGGACTGGAGTATACTATGTCAATTGTGGGAACAGTTATGTGGTATTGGGCTCAATTGTGGACATCTGGTCACCTCTCTGGCCTCTTGGCCTTTCTGAGTCAGCAGCAACTTGACAGTTCTGCTGCAAGTGTTCAGAATACATGCTGTGGATGGTGGGCCCAGGTCTCCACCGGGTGCACTACCTCAGAAGTCATGTGTTGCACCCCCTAGAGGAAGGATGGGGGAACTAAGCTAGTTCTGGGATGATGGGTACAGGGTTATTGCATTTAAGTTCAACTTCTTTTCCATCATTGTGTTTTCAGAAGTCACTTTGGGGAATCATGATAATTTACTTTTCAAGGGTCCAGCCTTGTGCAATACTAGGGGCCCCTTGTTCCTGCTGTACCTACAGTCAGCTATCAAATTCTTTGCTACTCATGTTTTCTCTAAATAATGTACATATAGAACCATGCCACAGTTTGGAAAATAATAAAAAATATTATCTAACATTTTTTTGGTTGGTCTGGGGATGGAACCCAGGGGCATTTGACCTCCGAGCTACACCCCCTGCCTTAGTCTGTATTCTTTATTTTGAAACAGGGTCTCACTAAGTTGCATAATGCCACTAAGTAGCTGAGTCTGTCTGTGAACCGTGATCCTCCTGTCTCAGCCTCCCAAATGCTGGGATTACAAGTGTGCGCCACCACACTAGGCATTATCTAGCATTTAATGAGTGCTTATTCTATGTTAGATTTTTTACTAAGTGCTTTATTGTTTGGAACCATTAAGGCCTTCCCCTAGATTGGTGTCTCTGACTCAGCTGATTGTCCTTCGCCCAGAGTCAACAAGGTTTGGGGTTATGGAAAGTTCAAAAAGGTCTGAGAGAAGATCAGGTGGTGATGACATGAGGGTACTGATTGACCTATTTGTAATATGTGTTTTTTATTGGTCTTTATTGTATTCTGGTGGTGGTAGCATGAGAATGTTGATTGACCTGTAGCGGTGTATAAATACCTCTGGAAAAACAAGCCCGGCGTTGGCACAATAAAGATGAGATTGACCCAGAAGTTGTGTTGGCCAGGAGTGTCTGAGCAATAGAGAATATTGACCCAGGCATAGTCATCGACCCATAGGAAATATTGACCCATGAACAGGGGTCGACCAGTAGAGATAGTAGGCTGGCGGCCCCCCACGTTAGAATTTAAAATTCTCTATCCTCAATGCCTCACTTCAGAACCCATACTCTTGCCAGCTGGCTCCAGCACTTTATATGTATTATTCAGTCTATTCCAATACCTATTAAGCTTAATTTTTAAATTAATGAGCAAACTGAAGCAGTTTATCCAATGATTATACTAAAAATCCTCAAAATCAAGGTTGAGATGTTAATAGAAGTCAGCTAATCTTTTTTTTTTGGGGGGGGGAGGAAAGTAGCTTGGTCTTGTTGATGCTACACACAGCAAAATTATTTTTAGAGACATTTTTACTTTAAAAAAAGGCATACGGGGAAGCCACCTGTAGCCTGAGCACCCCTCTCCACACCCATGTCCACAGGGGCTCATGGTGACTCCTGTTTGTGCAGCCAGGAGCCCAGGCCATCTGGGGACACTTTCTCTACATGGAAAGGATCTCAGTGACTGATAGGAGCCTGAACCTCAGCATACTTAGATCAGAGTTGGTGAGATGTTCTGAAAAAAGGAATCACCCTGATGACAGTGCTTACTTATTCTTCAAATCCCTAAGGAACTAGGGTGCCTTGATCACTGATCGCTTATCAAATGATGTCTTTATTCTCTGATCATCAAATATTAAAATCCGGGGATAGAAAAGTAAGTAAGAGTTATAATCTGCTGCATGAATTGCTTTTTCATGCGGGAGGTTGCCAGGTTTGTTTAGATTTCCAGAATTTTTGCTTCATCCACTTGATTTTGTAATTAGCTTGTTCTCAACTTTTTTTTTTTTTTGTGGTACTTGGGATGGAATCCAGGGGCTTTTCTACATCTGGGCTATACTCCTAGACCTATTTTATACTTTATTTGGAAACAGGGTCTTATAAGTTGCTGAGAGCCTCACTAAGTAGCTGAGGCTGGCTTCCAACCTGTGCGATCCTCCTGTCTCAGCCTCTCAATGCTGGGATTACAAGTGTGCACCACCATGCCTGGTGTTGGTCTCAATTTTTAAACTAAAAAAATATTTTCTCACAATGGCCTTCTCCAAAAAACTTGATTTCACATAAAGACAGAGAAAGCAACTGGAAAGCACTGCAGGTTGTGCAGGGAAGTAAAGCAGAGGAAATATCTAATTGGTTAAGGTCACATAGTTGCCTTGCTAGGTCTGTTTTGTTGAAAAGTCCCTAGTCATGTAATTACACCTTTGTTGGTTTATCTGATTGGTTGAATCCAGGTTTTCTTTAGCTCATCCTGTTTCGTTTTTGTTAAGAAGTGAGGGTGAGGTCATCTGTGGGGCTTGACTGAGGTCAGCCAGACTCAAAAAATCAAGGGCCACATGTTTTCTCTCATATGTGGAAGCTGGAGAGAAAATAGGAAAGAAGAGGACGTCATGAAAATTAGGAGAGAGATCAAGAGAGTAGTTGAAGGGAATTGGGGGGACACGAGGGGAGAGATATGGGAGGTTTGGGGAAGGAAATAGACCAAATGATGGTATTTGCATATGTCAATGTATCAGGATGAATCTATTATGTACAATTACAATAAACCAATAAAACTGTTAAAAGCATATGGTGCATAGAGTAGCCATAGGTAAGTTTATTAAAATGTCAATGATGGTTTTTTTTTTTTACTAAAAATCATTATAATGATAATTTACAAAGTAAATCCAAATTAAGAATGCTCATTACATATAAAATAGTAGTAAATATTTTTACTGTAAAAAAATCTAAGAAGGAGCGAGGTGTGATGTACACATCTGTAATCTCAGTACTTGGGAGGCTGAGACAGGAGGATCACAGGGTTGAAGCCAGCTTCAACAACTTAGTGCTCTGCAATTTAGTGTGACCCTGTCTCCAAATAAGAAAATATAATAGTACTGGGGGTAGCGCAGAGGTAGAATACCTTTGGGCTCAATACTCAGCAGCAAGAAAAAAGAAAGAAAGGAAGAAAAAAAGAAAGGAAGGAAGAAAAAAAGAAAAAAAGTGAAAAGAGGGAAATACTTCAAACAATAAAACAGCAATATGTGAAACAATCTCACTAACTCATGTGGGCAGGAGGGGAGCAGGGCGGATGTGGAAGGAAACACATCAAAAGCCGGGTGCTCTGGCTGCAGAGGTGGTTCCTCTGTGCCTGCAGGAGCTGCGAGCCCAATGTCCTGTGCATGGAGTCTCCAGGCTTCTTGGTCCAGGCTGCCCCAACACTCATAGCCCATGTACCACCTGTGGAATATTTAAAGTTATGAATCAAACTAAGAAACAGTTCACAAGGGCACATACTCTTTTTGTCTTGGTAAAATCCCATAATGACAAAAATATGTATAAAATTCTTTTTTTTTTTTTTTTTGGTGGTACTGGGGTTCCTCGAAGCCCTTCTACCTCTGGGCTACACTCCCAGACCTATTTTATATTTTTATTTGGAAACAGGGTCTCTTAAGCAAGTGAGATTGGCTTTGAACCTGCGTGATCCTCCTGTCTCTACCTCCCAAGCGCGGGGATTACAAGCGTGTGCCACCACGCCCGGTTAAAATTCTGATTTTTATATGACCAAATATCAAAGATGAATTTAGTTGTCTTGCACATGTATGGATGTTTTTTAGAGTTAAAATGGGTAATAAAATTAAATATACACTATTTGTATATTATATATTTATCAGATAAAAGTTATTTTTCTTGCCTTCATTTTAGCTAAATCACTAATTTTATGGGTATAATAAAAAGGTTTACATAATTGACAATAATGATATAAGTGGTTAAATGGATATATTTATAAAAATATAAATTAAAACGTACAAAAATTTAAAAGTTAAGTTTTCAAAAACTTAATTTTCATCTAAAATATTTAAAATTAAGATTAAATGCAAAACAGAATTGTTAAAAATGAATGTTTTTTAGCCAGGCGTGGTGGCGCACGCTTGTAATCCCCGCGCTTGGGAGGCAGAGACAGGAGGATCGCAAAGGTTCAAAGCCAGCCCCGCGCTGGCTTAGGAGACCCTGTTTCCAAAAAAAAAAAAATATAAAAATAGGTCTGGGAGTGTAGCCCGGAGGTAGAAGGGCTTCCAGGAACCCCAGTACCACTCAAAAAAAAAAAAAAAAAACCAATGTTTTTTTAAATAAAAATTACTTAAGTTAAACTGGAAATTTAAACTTGGTTTGAAAACTATCTATTATTATATATATTACTTTTATTTATTTATTTATTATTTATTTATTTGGTGGTACTGGGGTTCCTGGAAGCCCTTCTACCTCCAGCTACATTCCCATGGACTACACTCCCAGACCTATTTTTATACATTTTTATGTGGAAACAGGGTCTCTTAAGCCAGTGCGGCTGGCTTCGAACCTGCGCAATCCTCCTGTCTCTGCCTCCCAAGCGCAGGGATTACAAGCGTGCACCACCACGCCCAGCTACTTTTTATTATATTTATATTTTTATAACTATACCCAAATTTGCAGTTCTAGCATTCTGTTTCCATCTAATTGCCAATGTAAGGAATTAGTCTTATGTTTCATATGGTTGATGTTTAGATTGGCCTATATAGATTTGAGAGTAATGAAATTGTGTAATATGGCAAAATGTTTTTCAGTCACCATGTAGTTTCTCAGCTACTGTGCTAAGCACTGTGCTGTATATGGCTCCCTCAGGAACAATGAATCAGCACACAGAGAAACAAGAGAAGAGCTTGTTGGCCATGTGGGGCGCTACTGGGAGCTGGTGCATTGCATTTACGCTGAGGAAGGGTTAAACAGCATGGCACCCAGACTTTGGAGAAAGGTGTGCACTGGATGTATGTCAGGGTTTGGCTTGTTTGCTGTGTGTTGCACTCAGGGTCCTCTAGGTGCTTATAAGAATTCCCCTGATTGTGTTTCATTATATTATCTCAAGTATGAGAGAAAGTGGACTTGTACCTCGATGTTCCAGTGGATCAGTGAGATAGCTTTTATTCTGACTTGTACTTTATTGCTTTTCTTTCTCCCTAGTAGTCAGGTGTGACCCAGGAAGTTGCTGAACAGTTGAAGTAGCATATACCACTGTGCTGGCCCAGCATGGTGGCACAGCTGGGAGGCTGAGATAGGAGGATCACAGGTTCGAAGCCAGCCTTGGAAACTTAGTGAGGCTCTTAGAAACTTAGTAAGACCATGTATCCAAATAAGAAATAAAATCAGGCTGGAGGTGGAGCTTGGAGTAGAATGCTCCAGGGTTCAATCCCCAGGGGGTGGGGGAATCCACTGTTCTGTGCTCAAAGAAACCCTTACACTCTGACTTGTACCCACTGGGCTGGGCCACATCTGTGGACCTTTCTCTCCCCTTATGGAGAAATCTTTCTTAGGAAGCTTCTTGATCCCTCATGCAAACAGCCCTGAGGTAGACTTTCTCCTCTGTCTTCCAAAAGTACCTTCGACATTTACCCTGAGAAGTGCCTGGTATAGCTCTGTCACGGCCACAGGATTTAACAGTGGGTGGAAACAGAAAAACATTAACCTACTAGTTTGGCATTTATACAATTTAAAATAAAATTATCTAAAATTAATGGTGCTGGGGAAAAGGATTGTTGTTTAGGTCATGCTTCTTTGTCTAATGAGGGGCTGTGTAATAAGTGTCAGGGCTCTATATGTGCTGTCTCATTTGATTTGCCATGACCTCTGCAAGGCAGGTGTGTTTTCTATTTTTTTTCAGATGAGAAAGCAGTGTTCATAAGTTGAGCCACTTGCCTAATTAGTAAGTGCTGCCATCATCTCAGAGCTTTGTTTTCTCAGATAAACCATCCCTAGCTTCTGACTCCCATAAGTAAAATTTCCCTTGAAAATTTCAAATGAAAAGCAAAATTCCCCCTTGAAATGGAATTGGGGGTGAATGAGCCCATGTCACTGAAAAGCTCTCCATAGTTCTCTCCTTGGCTCTCCATGTTTCTGGCATTGGGAAGGCTGTTAGAATGTGCTCTGTGAGGGGATTTCATGGCTTGGAACCTTAGTGTGTGATTTATTAGAAACCAAAATAGCTATAATAGAGGGTCTGATTATGGGATAGATGTTGGTTAGAACATTAAGAAACAGGATTAAAAAATGGAATTATACTGGAATAGATCATACCATTCTTTAAAAGCTTAAAGTAGAGAAGCAGAGAACAAGAAAAAATTAGTGGATGTGGACAGTGGGAAGCTGGAGAAGACAAAGATCATGTTGGATATGATTTTCTGAAGCTTGAGGCTGAGTCAAATCGAATATACCAAAATAAGACAAGTTAATTTGTATATTTCTGTACTTGGGTTGAAAAGATTGCTGGAATTTGGGCATGGTGGTGCACACCTGTCATCCAGTACATGGGAGTCTGAGACAAGAGAATTGCAAGTTCAAGGACAGCCTCGGCAAGTAGTGAGACTCTCAACAACCTAGCAAGACCCTATTTCAAAATAAAAATGGACAAATAGACTGGAGGTGTACTTCAGAGGTAGAATGGCTCTGGGTTCAATCCCCAGTATTCCCCCACCCCCGACAAACAACCGTTGCACCATAAGAAATCAGGAACTATGACGGAAAGCAGTGAAATGAGAAAAGGACTGGGATACAGCATGGTGGATTAAGAAATGGCAAACTATCTTTCTCTCAGGGAAGAAGTAAGTTAAAATGGGCTTGGTTGCTTTGTCAGGGCCCTGGAATGCCACTAAAGGCACACAGCAACCATGTCAATGCCCGGTCAAGAAAAAGGCATCTTCAAAGGGATAGTGGCTTTTAGGTATTTTTAGCCACTTTTGCCTCCCTCCTTCCCTGGTGTGGCAGCAGTTTGGGGTGTGAAATAGTGGCAGCCTAGTTACAAGTTCCTCCCTTAAACCAGACTGATCAGAGCAGACTTTATAGGTAAATTGTGTATGTTTGTTCTAGACTATCTGGAATAAAACCTGAAGGATCAACACAAGCCATTCATCTGAGCTATTCATCTATGTTTTGCCTAACTTAGAAATCAGGTGAGAAAGGCTAAATGCACTGCTTCCAATAGCTGTAAGGCACCTACAGACCCACAGATCCTTGAAGCAAAGGAGAGATTATGGAGTGTGTGTATGTGGGGGAAACAATAGATAATATAAATCCTGAGTGGTTATCTGGGGCAAGAATCTAGAAAGTAGGGCATTAAAAAGTAGCCATGAATGAGGCACATACCTGTACTTGGGATGCTGAGACAAGAGGATTCCTGGATTGAGGCCAACACATGGTAATTTAGATAGATTCTGTTACAAGATAAAAAGAAATAGGTCTGAGAGCTGGGAGTGTAACTCAAAAGTAGAATACCCTGGTTTCAGTTCCTGGTACTAAACAAACACACACACACACACACACACACACACACACACACACACAGTGATGTAATGGGGAAGTATAGAAAACCATACATGTACCCAGTCAAGGAAATGGTCAGAGAAGATTTGAGACATTAAGCTTTCATCTTGAGTTTATTCCTAGGCTCAGAAAAAGCATAAGTGCTGAAGGAGTTCTCTAGCCCAGAGCCAACCTGAAAAGTCTGGAATAACTCTTGGCATCCAGTAAGATTTCTGTCAAAACATTCTCTAAACATAAGACAGAAGGACAGAAGTTTTAGTGATTACATGTGAAAAGAACTGGTCTTTGCAAAAATAGTTTGGAAAAGTCTCAAACTAATGGATTGTCACAGCCTTCAATAATAAACCAACTAACAACCTCTTAAGGAAGGGGGCAATATGATTTTCAAAGATTTCACATTATACACTCAAAGGTTCAATTTTCAAGGAGAGTCACAAATTATACAAAGAAACAAGGAAATATAGCACTTTCAAAAACAAAACAAAACACCGGGCGTGGTGGCACATGCTTGTAATCCCTGAGCTTGGGAGGCGGAGACAGGAGGATCACGCTGGTTCAAAGCCAGCCTCGCTGGCTTAAGAGACCCTGTTCCCAAATAAAAATATAAAATAGGTCTGGGAGTATAGCCCGAAGGTAGAAGGGTTCCATCCCCAGTACCACCACCACCAAAAAAAAAAAAAAGTGAATTACAGAAACCACTCCCAAAGAAGCTCACACATTGGACTTACCTGTGAAGACTTTAAAAACAGCCATGCTTAAAATGTGTCATGGTTAGATGTAGAATATACTCTGAAGAGCTCATGCATTAATGTTCAGTGTTGATGCATGAGAGTTGTAATCTCATCAGTGGATAAATCCATTGTAATGGATTTATTGGGTGGTAATCTAGGCAGGTAGGGAGTGGCTGGAGAAGATGGGTTCCTAGAGGTATGGATATAGGGATTGTGATTTTGTCTTTGACTGTCCTTGCTTGTTGACTTTCTCTTGCTTCTGGCCTCTGTTATTTGAGAGCAGAGCCTTTGCCCTCTCCTTCTCTCTTCTTCCCTCTGCCATGCTCTGAGATCTGGAGATACTGGCCTCACATGTACTGAACCTGAAATCTCCAACAACTGTGAGCAAATAAATCTTCCTTCCTCTAAGTTGTGGGATCTGTTGTTTTGTATTATAGCATATCAATCTATTTCTTGCAGAAATGCTGGCAGCCAGTCCAGCAAGAGGAAATAACAATAATCTATGCCCCAAACATAGGGGCAGCTACTTTCATAAATCAAACTCTTTGTGACATGAAGTCACACATAAATCCCAACACAATAATACTGGGAGACTTCAACACACCTCTCACAAAACTAGACCGATCTTCCAGACAAAGGGTCAGTAAAGATGTCTCAGAACTAAAGAACACCATTAACCAAATGGACCTGTTGGACACATATAGAATATTTCACCCAACTACAGCAGAGTTCACATTTTTCTCAGCTGCTCACGGAACCTTCTCCAAAATAGATCACATCCTGGGACACAAAATGAGCACTAGCAAAATTAAGAAATGTTACATACTTCCCTGTGTCATTTCAGACCATAATGGAATGAAACTAGAAATCAACTATAAGAAGACCCAGAGAAACAACATAAACATGTGGAGACTGAACATCACACTTCTGAATGAAGAATGGGTCATAGAAGATGTAAGAGGTGAAATCAAGAAATTTCTAGAAACAAATGAAAATAAAGAAACAACATATCAAAACCTCTGGGACACTTTGAAGGCAGTATTAAGAGGAAAATTTATAGCACTGAGTGCTCACATAAGAAAAACAGAAAATCTTCAAATAAATAGCCTTATGACACACCTCAAAGCCCTTGAAAAGCAGGAACAATTGAACCCCAAAGCCAGCAGAAGATGGGAAATTATTAAAATTAGAGCAGAAATTAATGAAATAGAGAATAAAAAAACAATACAGAAAATCAACAAAACCAAAAGCTGGTTTCTTGAAAAGATTAACAAGATTGATAAACCACTGGCCAACCTAACTAAAAAAAAGAGAGAATCAACCCAAATTATGAGGATAAGGGATGAAAAAGGAGACATTACTACTGACAGTGTAGAAATCCAGAGGATTATCAGAAACTACTTTGAAAAACTATACTCCAACAAAATGGAAAATCTGGAGGAAATCGACAACTTCCTAGATAAATACAACCTTCCTAAACTGAGTCAAGAAGATATAGAACACTTAAACCAACCAATAACAATAAAAGAGATTGAAACAGCAATAAAGAGCTTACCATTAAAGAAAAGCCCAGGACCAGAAGGTTTTTCAAGTGAATTCTATAAAACCTTTACAGAAGAACTAATCCCAATACTACTCAAACTATTTCGGGAAATAGAAAAAACCGGGACTCTCCCAAATACATTCTATGAAGCCAACATCACACTAATACCCAAACTGAATAAAGACAGTTCAAGGAAGGAAAACTACAGGCCTATATCTCTGATGAACTTGGATGCAAAACTATTAAACAAAATACTAGCAACACGTATTCAAATCCACATCAAGAAAATCATTCATCACGACCAGGTAGGGTTCATCCCAGGGATGCAAGGCTGGTTCAATATACGAAAATCAATCCATGTAATTCATCATATAAACAGAATCAAAGACAAAAACCACATGATCATCTCAATAGATGCTGAAAAGGCATTTGATAAAATTCAACATCCATTTATGATAAAAACACTGCAGAGAACTGGAATAGAAGGAACATATCTCAACATTATTAAGGCAATCTACAATAAGCCTACTGCCAACATCATATTAAATGGGGAAAAACTTCAAGAATTCCCCCTAAAAACTGGAACGAGACAAGGATGTCCACTATCACCACTTCTCTTCAATATAGTACTAGAGACTCTAGCCAGAGCAATAAGGCAAGAAAAGGAAATCAAAGGAGTACAAATAGGAAAAGAAGAACTTAAGCTTTCACTATTTGCAGATGGCATGATACTATATTTAGAAAACCCAACAAACTCAACCAAAAGGCTTATAGAACTGATCAACAAATTCAGCAAGGTATCTGGATACAATATCAATCTTAAAAAATCAGAAGCTTTCCTGTACACCAACCATAAATCCACTGAAAAAGAAATTCAGAAAACACTTCCACTCAGGATCTCCCACAAAAAAATAAAATACCTAGGAATAAACTTGACCAAGGAGGTAAAAGGTCTCTACAAAGAAATTTATGAAACATTGAAAAAAGAAATCGAAGAAGATCTTAGAAGATGAAAAGACCTTCCATGTTCATGGATTGGCAGAATAAATATCATTAAAATGGCCATCCTCCCAAAAGTGATCTACAGATTTAATGCAATGCCCATTAAACTACCAAGATCATTCCTCACAGACATAGAAAAATCAGTCCTTAAATTTATCTGGAATGACAAAAAGCCCAGAATAGCCAAGGTAGTTCTCAGCAACAAAAACCACGCAGGAGGAATCACAATACCTGACTTTAAACTATACTACAAAGCCATTGTAATAAAAACAGCATGGTACTGGCAAAAGAACAGATATATAGACCAATGGAGCAGAATAGAAGACCCAGAAACAAGCCCACACACTTTCAGCCAATTGATTTTTGACAAAGGGGCCAAAAACATACACTGGAAAAAAGATAGCCTCTTCAACAAATGGTGTTGGCAAAATTGGTTAACCATATGCAGAAAACTGGATGTTAATCCCACTTTTTCACCCTGTACAAAAGTCAACTCACGATGGATCAAAGACTTGGAAATTAAACCAGAGACTTTGAAGCTCCTTGAAGAGGGCATAGGTCCAACACTACAACACATAGGCACAGACAAACATTTCCTCAATAAGACCCCAAAGGCACAACAAATTAAAAGGAGAATGAATACATGGGATTGCATGAAACTGAAGAGCTTCTGTTCAGCAAAGGAAACTATCAAGAACCTCAATCGAGAGCCAACAGAATGGGAGAAGATTTTTGCCACCTACCCCTCCGATAGAGGACTAATATCTAGAATATACAGAGAACTCAAGAAACTCAACACTAAGAAAACAAAGCATCCAATAACAAAATGGGCAAATGAACTAAATAGACACTTCACAAAAGAAGAAATTCAAATGGCCAATAAATGCATGAAAAAATGCTCAACATCACTGGCAATCAGAGAGATGCAAATCAAAACTACCCTGAGATTTCACCTAACTCCAACTAGAATGGCAATCATTCAAAACACAAACAATAACAGATGCTGGTGAGGATGTGGAGAAGTGGGAACTCTAAGACATTGTTGGTGGGATTGCAAATTAGTGCAACCACTTTGGAAAACAGTATGGAGAATCCTCAGAAGAATGGGAACAAATCTACCTTTTGATCCAGCAATACCACTGTTGGGTATCTACCCAAAAGAAAAGAAACCAAACTACCAAACTAATGCATGTGTATCTATGTTCATAGCTGCACAATTCACCATAGCCAAACTATGGAACCAGGCAAGATGTCCATCAACAGATGAATGGATTACAAAACTGTGGGATATGTACACAATGGAATTTTACTCAGCCATTAAAAAAAACTCAATTACGTCATTTCCAGGGAAATGGATGGAACTGGAGGACATTATGCTAAGTGAGATTAGTCAGTCACAAAAAATAAGAAATCAGATGCTTTCCCTAATATGTGAGAGTTAGGGAGAAAAGAGGAGCAAACAAGATAACCTAAAGGAAGAGAAAGGAGGGGGAAGAGAAAAATCTCTAAAGCACACAATGTACTTAAACATATCGAAGTCAATCACTAATCCAAGCAAGGAAGGGAGGGACGGGGAGGGAATGGGGTGGTATTTGGGTAGGGGTTAAATCAGCGATGAGTACATGTTTGTACACACAAGTTTTTTACCCCAATAAGTTGTATGAATATAATGCACCAATAAAAAAAAAAAAAAGAAATGCTGGCAGCCAGAAGGCAGTGTAATAATATACTAATGTGTTGAAAAAAATTAACTAAGAATTCTGTATCTGACAAAACTGTCTTTTAGATAGTTGAAAATGATAGTGGGGCTAAGACACTCTTGAGGTGAAAGTGAACACAGTTGTAGTTCCCTTTAATCTGGAGTTTGGCTCTGTGATTTTTTTATTTTTTTTAATTTTTTAAATTTTTTTTGTTTTCTTTTTTTTTTGATAATTTTTTTTTATTGGTGCACTGTATTCATACATCATAGTAGGATACATACTTTTGTAGACATACATGCACACTTTTCCCAGTCAGCCCCCACCCAATCCCCACCCCATTCTCTCCCTATCCCTCCTTCCCATGCTTGGCTTAGTAGTTGACATCTAGTATTATGGCAATTTATCTAAAATTAAAAATGATAATCTCACATAACAGTTTCATTTGTCTGATACCAAGCTTTTGATGACTTAAAGATAACATTTCAATATTTCTTTTTGCTTTCTTTCTTACCAGAGAATATTTTTTTCTATTTTTTAGGTGAAACTATCATATATTTATATATTTATTTTTCAGAAAAAAATCTATCCTAATATGGAATATGGAGTCTAGGTACCCAAAACGATCTTGAAAAAGAACAAAGCTAGAAGATATATATTTTCTGATTTCAAACCATATAAAGCTACAATAATTGAAAAAGTGTAGTACTATTCTAAAGGCAGATATATAAACCATTGGAGTTAAATAAAAGCCTAGAGCTAAATTCTTCCCTATATTGTCAAGTTATTTTTGACAAGGTTTCCACAAACATTTGGTGGTGGAAATAAAAATCTTTTAACTAAATATTGTTAAAAAATAATAATTATATGGAAAAGAATAAAATTGGACCCTTACCTAATCCCATATACAAATATTAACTCAAAATAGATAATAGACCTAAATACAAATCTTAAGACTATAAACTTTTAGGAGAAAATCTGGGTCATAAAACCTCACAACATTGAAATTGGCAGTGATTTCTTGGATATGATTTCAATGACACAGGCAACAGAAGAGTATACAGACTCCCTAAAAAATAAAAAAATAAAAAAATTGTATATCCAAAGACAATGTAAACAGAGTAAACAGTTACTAATAGAATGGGATAAAATATTTCCAATTGCTATATCTGAAGGTATATTAATATTCCAACTAGAAATCCCAAAAATTAACAACAATAAAGGCAAACAATACCATTTAGAGATAGGTAAAAGACTAACATAAATAATGAATCTCCACAGATAACCAATCTTAATTGTCTGTTGGATGGAAACTCTTGTTTCTCTGGTTCTGGTGTGTGTTACCTATTTCTTCTTTGTAGTTAATCTCTTTGAGTATTTTCTCTAGCGCAGGTTTTGAAGACATAAATTCCTTCAGTTTCTCTTTGTCATGGAAGCTTCTTATTTCTCCATCTAATTTGATAGAAAGTTTTGCTGGGTAGGAAATTTTTGGCTGGAAGTTGTTTTCTTTCAGAGTTTGGAATATGTTACTCCAAGCCCTTCTGGCTCTCATGACTTGTTTTGTGAAGTCTGGAGTGATTCTAATTGGTTTGCCTCTGAATGTCACTTGGCCCTTTGCTTTTGTTGCCTTTAAGATTCTCTGCTTGGCTTCCACATTGGTCATTTTGACAATTATGTGGCGTGGGGATCCTCTTCTCTGATCCTGTCTAAAGGGAGTTCTATAAGTTTCCTGGACCTTTGTATCAACCTCTTGCTCTATGTTTGGAAAATTTTCTGCTATTACTTCCTTGAAGAGATTGTTGATCCCTTTGGTTTCACTTTCTTTTCCCTCCTCTATTCCAATTATTCTTAGGTTAGCTCTCTTAAAATGGGCCCATATTTCTTCAATGTCAGATTCCTGCTGTCGGATATTTTTTTCTAGATTAGAAACTATGAGTTCATTTTTGGATTGCTCATCTTCTAAGAGCGAGATTCTATTCTCCATGTGTTCTAATCGGTTGTTTGTGCTTTGAATTGAGGCCTTTACTTCATTAATTGCATCCTTTATCTCTTTTTGGCTCTCTCTGAGTTCTTTTCGAAGCACCTCTATTATTTCTACAGTTATTTTTCTGATTTGATCTTCTAGAAATCTCTGATTTTCTGTTTTATCGGGTTCTGATATTGTGGGGTTGTGGGCATTAATTGCTCCAGTATTATTCCTCTTTCCCATGATTTCCGATGTTTGTGCCTTCTCTGGGTTCTTCCCTTGGGTCACTATGACTTCCCTTAAGGTGTTCTGGATCTCGAGTCAGTAGTATCTCAGACCCCACTACTCCTTTATTGGGTTTTATCACAGAGTCTCCGACCCAGAGAGTCGATAGAGGCTGCTTTAGACTGTGGGGGGTGCCAGGTTGCACGTTCTCCTATGGTGTGATATCTCTGCCACCACCCCTCTCCCACTGGGTCAAGTTCCAGGGAGTACAGTACTGGGATTTCTCCTCTGTGGCCCGCAATTTGACTCACTGTTCTTGAGTACGCAGATGTGGCTGTACTGGCCTCGCTGAATTCGCTGCTGCTGCCGCCGGTGGCAATATGGCGCCGCTGCTACGCCCTCGGCTGTGGGCCTTGCGTTTTTCTTCTTGGTTTTGATTTCTACTCTGAATCCCTGCCGCGTGTGCTGAGCTCGGCCACTGGGAGCTTTAGATGCTCTCTGAGCGGAGAAATCCCGCCTGGCTGTTCCGCAGTGGCTCACCTCGGCTTGCTGTAGCCGTCCCGTGAATTCGCCGGTGCCTCCGGCAGTATGGCGCTGCTGCCGCGTCTGCCGCGTCCTCAGGCGCGAGGCCGGTGTATCTCCTCTGTGGCTCTGTTCTCAGTCCGCTTTCTCTCTGGAGCCTGGTGATTTTTTGTTTCACTGGTGATGGTGTTTTCTGGCTATGAAAGGCGCTGATTTTGTGGTAATGGAGATTTGTTGTTAGCAGGGCTTTTAAGCCCCGCTTTTCTCGGTTGCCATCTTCCCGGAAGTCCTCTCTGTGATTTTTTTAAATCCAAAGAGTCATCCTTCATCTCTTTGCCATTTTGATATAATGGCTCCCTGGTGAGATTATGTATAAATTGAGTGCATTTTTACCTGGGCACTTTCATGAAGGTATAGGAGTCTAAGGTTGACCAATGAGCAGCACACAACTTCTAAGCAATTTAGCAGAAAAAATGTGTCATAGCAGAAATTCCACAATTTCAATGTATAAAATATCTTTTTTCAGAAGAATTCAGAATGCCTTGAAGGATGAATATTGCTGAAGATTTCTTTTCTGAGTGACCTTGGAATACGGGAAAAGCTTAATATTTTGTTGTCTGTTGAAGCTGAGGGAAAGGTCTAAGACACCTGAATTCCCTAGTGGCCTTTATAGATTATCTGTTCTCTCCTCCATTGCTACATGCCCACTGGTATTTAACTAAATTCTGATCTGTGGAAACAATATGGCTCAGATGGGTCCTAGGAGAATGTGCATTGGTGCCTGGGTAGGCAGGTGCTAATATGCCATGGTTTTGTTGTATTCCTACACCTTGTTTGTCATGGTATCTAGAATTACCATGATTGGGGTCCATCCTTTGGAGAATGCATACTTTGTTAGAGTTGCTTCCTAAGGTTGTGGAGCAGATCCTAAAATTTTCCTTTGTGTGTGTGTGTGTGTGTGTGTGTGTGTGTGTGCGTGTGTGCATGTGTTAGCGGGGATTGAACCCAGGGGCATTCTATTTTTGAGCTTACCTCCAACATTTTTGTTTTTTGCTTTGAAACAGGGTCTTGCAAGTTTTCTGTGAATCTCAGTACATTGCTGAGGCTGTCCTCGAATCTGCGATCCTTCTGTCTTAGCCTTCCAAGTACTAAGATCACAGGTGTGTGCCACTGCATTCAAATGGTCATGTTCTTAATTCTAGTCATTATCATCAAGTGACTTGTGGGCTATTTTGGTTAAAGGGCCTTTAGAGATACAATTTCAGGATTTAAAAACTGAGATTTTTGAAAGAAATACCAGAGTGATCTTTCCATGCAAAACAGAGAAATATTTATATATAATAAACGTAAGTGAGTTGGTACATTTATGAGACACACATAGATTCAGAAAGAAATATAAATATAGCAAGAATTACAACTATCCTGGGGTAACTGTGTCTTTTCTTTATTGCCATCATCTCTGCTGTACTGTCCTTCCAGAGACAGTGAGGAAGAAAGGTCTTCTGGAAGCAAGGAACCTCTGTCAAATGTTACCTGAAAGATGATTCTAGAAAATACCCATTGACACGAGCCATGGAAACAAGAGATGGGGATGCCAGTAGATTGGATTTGTGAAGAGCAGAAGTTGCATTTGGAGTATGTTCACCAGCAAGAGGGAGGAGAGTGAGAAGACAGCAAGAACAGTGAGCATCTGGGGAAACAGATGGGCAGGTGATAGAGTGACGGTCAGTGGTAAGAAGCTAGTGAGGAGGGAGATCTGAAGATTCTAGAGAAAGAAGATAATTGATTTGTAAGAGGTAGAGGAAAATGAGGCCCAGATCATAAAAGGGTGGGGACAGCTATAGGCAGGGCTCAGATTTGGTGATGGGAAGTTGAGAGGTCCCCAGAGGGTGACTTCTATTTTTCTTTGTAGACCAGATGTACATTCATCCAAGAAGAAAGGTAAGATGGTGGTATTGGGCTTGAGAGGGCTGGAAAAGCAGTCACTGTGAAATGGAGGACAGCAAGCATTCCCAGGGAAACACGTTTTGTTTTCCAGGCAGCACTGGAGCTTGGGTAAAGTTGGAGAGCATAAGCATGGAGCAGCCCAGTCTGCCCAGTGTGTGATTTTCTTCAGCAGTGCTCAGTTGCCCAAGTTGATACATAAGCAGTCGGGACATGTCACCATTGATCACTGAGTTTGGGGATGTGCTAGGAAGCTGCATCTACTCATCCATTTCTATGAAAAATCTTACTTGTTAATTTGTTTTTGGTTTGGCAGAAAAACTAAATTTCAGCATATTACAAATCTTCTTACTAACCTTCAAATGTATCACAGATCTTATGACCTGGTTCAGCCCAGAGACCATGGCACATAAGTTGAAAGGAAAGAAGAGATGATGGAGAGGATTTGAGATGTAGGCGATAAGAAGTCCACAGGAGACAGAAATAGTTGAAGAAACTAGCCAGGTTGCGTGAGATTCAGTCAGAGGAAGGCTGTCCTGAGCTCATCACTTTATAGGAGGAGGTTAGGGTCATGTTAAGGACCTTGGGGTGAGCTAGTGGAGAGGTGGGATGCTGATGTGTTGGGTGGTTCTACAGCTCTTGGGGTGATGGGGAATTGAGCAGAAAGGAAGATGCACAGGAGGCACAGGAAGGCAAGAAAGCTGGCAGCACATATGAGTGCTGGTCACACCATGAGAGGAAATGGGAAAGCATGGGGCCAGCTTCATGGAAGTTGGCAGTACTACAAGCAGGATGTATGTAAGTAGCTTAATGTGTGTGTGTGTGTGTGTGTGTGTGTGTGTGTGTGTGTGTGTGTGTTACTGGGAATGAAACCTAGGGATGTTCTACCTCTGAGCTATGCCCCCAACCCTATTTCATTTTATTTTGAAACCAGGTCTCACTAAGTTGCTGAGGGTATTGCCAAGTTGCTGAGGCTGGCCTAAAACCTGAGATCCTCCTGTCTCAGTTTCCCACATACTGGGGTTACAGGCATGTGTCACCAAATTCTATTTTTTCACATATGTTTCTATATTTAAACTTTATGACCATAACAAGTTGAGGTTTAGAAAGTAAAGTGACTTGGTTTAGGTCTGAGAGCTGATGACTGATAGAGGCAGGATCTGAACTCAGGGCTGCCCAATATCTAAGTGCACACTTCACCACACTATTGTAAGGGTGTTATTTTTGAATGTTTCCAAAGCACACCACAGTGATAGATGTCACTTTAGATGGCTAATCACCACAGGGAGAGGTAGAAAGACCTCATAAACTCTCATCTGAGGGTGGTGGGTTCTAAAGGAGGGAGGAACAGACTGAGGTGGCTTGGAGCAAGTGCAGGACAGGCAAGTAAATAAATACGTGACTCTGGAGGATCCTGGAGAAATCACAGTGAGGCCAGGGTGCAGGGAGGAAGACCCGAGAAAGGAGCTCAAGCCAGAGTGTTCTCACTTCCCACAGAGGCTGATTGCATGGGTGCAAGCTATTTCATGGTGATTATTATACTGAATTTTATGTACCTATTTTTACCCCCAAACTGAAAATGGCCTTCAGGGCAGTCTTTCATGCAGACCAAAAAACTCTTAATTCTGGTGGAAGAATCATTGAGTGATCTGATGATAGCTACTAAGTATCATTATTCAACCCAAACATCTGACCCACCCAGTTACAAAGGCACCTTCCTGAGTCTGCTTTCAGTGGTATGTTCCTTAGAGTGAAGTCTGAAAAAAAATCAGTTAATTATTGTTAATTAGAATTAACAATAGTAAAGAAAGTTGATATTGTGGGATCCAGGTACAGTAATTGCTTATGTTTTTACAGCTCCATTATAAACTCTTAAAATGAATTTTGAAGAGATACCTTATGAAAAATCACGATATTTTATTTGGGAGGGACCTAGCAATAAACCAGCAGGGTTTATTGTTGTGATCTTAAAAATCCTTCTCAAAGCACATGGCTTAGCAAAGGTCTGAAGAAGCTGTGATAGGTTGATTTCTTCCCAAAAGAACCTCAGTTCCCACTCTCCTGGTCCTCATAGCAGGAGGAAGTCTATCCCTGTGCTGGGATCCTGGGTTCATAAAGTGTGGCCTCCAGAGGCTTTGTGTGTAGCAGTGCTTGTTTACTCTCCAGCTCCCCAGCCTTAGCTATGGCCATGCCAGCTGGGCAAGGGAGACAGGTGGTCTTGTTACTCTCTGCCCCGTTGGTGGCCATGTGTGTTCATCAGCCCAAGCTGGGTCAAAACCATCCAGCTGAGTAAGCTCATAGACTTGGAAAACTAAATAAATACTTATTGCATTAACTTTCTAAAAATTGGAGTGGATCTTCCCTTGCAGAACCAGGCCCCACAGAGGAGGGTACTGAGAATGGAGCTCAGAGCCACAGAGGAGATACGCTGGCCTCACGGCCGAGGATGCAGCAGCAGCGCCTTACTGCCGGCGGCAGCGGCGAGTTCACCAGATGGCACCAGACCAATGCACTCAACAGCCCACCAGGCTCCAGAGAGGAGCGGTGGACAGCAAGCCGAGGTGAGCCGCTGCGGAACAGCTGGGTGGAATTTGGCAGATTTTTTGGTGCAGGGAGCATCTAAAGCTCCCAGTGGCTGGGCTCAGCACACCCTGCAGGGACTCAGAGCAGAGCTCAAAACCAGAGAAGAAATACGCCAAGGGCGTGGCAGCGGCGCCATATTGTCACCGGTGGCAGCAGCAGTGAATTCACCTAGTCTACTACAGCTCCATCAGCGCACTCAAGAAACAGTGAGTCAAATTGTGCCCCTTGAGGAGAAATCCCAGTACTGCATTCCCAGGGAATTAACCCAGTGGGGGAGTGGTGGTGGCAGAGATATCACACCATAGGAGAACGCCCAACCTAGTACCCCACCATGGTCTAAAGCAGCCTCGATTGACTCCCTGGGTCTGAGACTCTGCAATACAACCCAGTAAAGGAGTAGTGGTGACTGAGACTTGAGATCCATAGCACCTTAAGTGAAGTCATAGTGACCCAAGGGAAGAACCCAGAGAAGGCACAAACTTCCGAAATCATGGGAAAGAGGAATAACAATGGAGCAATGAATGTCCACAACCCCACAAAATCAGAACCTGATAAAACAGAAATTCAGAGATTTCTAGAAGATCAAATCAGGAAAATAACTGTAGAAATAATAGAGGTGTTTCGAAAAGAATTCAGAGAGAGCCAAAGAGAGATAAAGGATGCAATCAATGAAGTAAAGGCCTCAATTCAAAGTACAAACAACCGATTAGACAACATGGAGAATAGAATCTCGCTCTTAGAAGATGATTACTCCAAAAATGAATGCATAGTTTCCAATTTAGAAAAAAATATCCAACAGCAGGAATCTGACATTGAAGAAATATGGGCCCATTTTAAGAGAGCTAACCTAACAATAATTGAAATAAGGGACGGAAAAGAAGGTGAAAACAAAGGGATCAACAATCTTTTCAAGAAAGTCATAGCAGAAAATTTTCCAAACATAGAGCAAGAGGTCTATACACAGGTCCAGGAAACGTATGGAACTCCCTTTAGACAGGATCAGAGAAGAGGATCCCCACGCCACATAATTGTCAAAATGACCAATGTGGAAGCCAAGCAGAGAATCTTAAAGGCAACAAAAGCAAAGGGCCAAGTGACATTCAGAGGCAAACCAATTAGAATCACTCCAGACTTCCCAAACCAAGTCATGAGAGCCAGAAGGGCTTGGAGTAACATATTCCCAACTCTGAAAGAAAACAACTTCCAGCCAAAAATTTCCTACCCAGAAAAACTTTCTATCAAATTGGATGGGGAAATAAGAAGCTTCCACGACAAAGAGAAACTGAAGGAATTTATGTCTTCAAAACCAGTGCTAGAGAAAATGCTCAAAGAGATTAACTACAAAGAAGAAATAGGTAACACACACCAGAACCAGAGAAACAAGATTTTCCATCCAACAGACAGCTAAGATTGGTTATCTGTGGAGATTCATTATTTATGTTAGTCTTATACCTATCTCTAAATTGTATTGTTTGCTTTTATTATTGTTAATTTTTAGGATTTCTAGTTGGAATATTAATATACCTTTAGATATAGCATTTGGAAATATTTTATTCCATTCTATCAGTACCTTTTAACTCTGTTTACATTGTCTTTGGATATACAATATTTTTTCATATTTTAGGGAGTTTGTATACCCTTTTGTTGCCTGTGCCATTGAAATCATATCCAAGAAATCACTGCTAATTTTAATGTTGTGAGGTTTTATGACCCAGATATTCTTCTAAAAGTTTATAGTCTTAAGATTTATATTTAGTTTTTTTTCTATTTTGAGTTAATATTTGTATATGGTGTTAGGTAAGGGTCCAATTTTATTCTTTTTCATGTAATTATTATTTTTCAACAATATTTAGTTAAAAGATTATTATTTCCTCCACCAAATGTTCGTGGAAACCTTGTCAAAAATAACTTGACAATATATGGAAGAATTTATCTCTAGGCTTTTATTTAACTCCAATGGTTTATATATCTGCCTTTAGAAAAGTACTACACTATTTTTTTTTTTTTGGCGGGTCTGGGGATGGAACCCAGGGGCATTTGACCTCCAAGATGCACCCCCTGCCCTATTTTTTATTCTTTATTTTGAAACCGGGTCTCGCTGAGTTGCAGAGGGCCTCACTAAGTAGCTGAGGCTGTCCGTGAACCGCGATCCTCCAGGTCTCAGCCTCCCGAATGCTGGGATTACAAGCGTGCGCCACCATGCCTGGCCACTGTTTCAATTATTGTAGCTTTATATGGTTTGAAATCAGAAAATATATATCTTCTAGCTTTGTTCTTTTTCGAGATCATTTGGGTATCTAGAATCTATATTCCATATTAGGATAGATTTTTTTCTGAAAAATAAAAAAAAAATAAATATATGATAGTTTCACCTAAAAAAAAAAAAGAAAAAATATTCTCTGGTAAGAAAGAAAGCAAAAAGAAATATTGAAATGTTATCTTTAAGTCACCAAAAGCTTGGTATCAGACATATGAAACTGTTGTGTGAGATTATCATTTTTAATTTTGGATAAATTGCTATAAAACTAGATGTCAACCACTAAGCCAAGCATGGGAAGGAGGGATGGGGAGGGAACGGGGTGGGGATTGGGTAGTGGCTAACTGGGCGATGTGTTCATGTATGTCTACAAAAGTTTTTTTTTTTTTTAATTCCACTATGATGTATGAATACAGTGTACCAATAAAAATATAAAAAAATAAAAATTGGAGTGATTTGCTATGAAATTATAGCTTATTGACACAATTGCCAAAATAATTTTAAGGAAAAAAACAAAATGCAGGGTTTAACCCATTAGATGTTAAGATTTATAATGCAGGTTGTTTTTTGGTACTGGTGTTTGAATCAGGAGCATTCTACCTATGAGATACATCCCAGCCCTATTTTTTATTCTTTATTTTTGAAACAGGGTATCATTAAGTTGTGGAAGCCTCACTAAGTAGCTGAGGTTGTCCATGAACCCGGATCCTCCTGTCTCAGCCTCCCAAATACTGGGATTACAACTGCACGACATGCCCAGCTATAATGCAGTTTTAATGATTAGAACAGACTGATGGCTAAGATAAAAAAAGTTCAGAAAGAGATGTATGTAAATAAAGAACAAGGCATATGAAAAAAAAGGGGGCATTTAAGCCAGGCATGGTGGCATATTTTGTAATCTCAGCATTTGGGAGGCCGAGACTGGAAGATCATGGTTTGCAGACAGCCTTAGGTACTTAGTGAGTCTCTCTGCAACTTAGTAAGACCCTGTTTCAAAATAAATAATAAAAAAATAGGGTAGGGGGTGTAGCTCGGAGATCGAATGCCCCTGGATTCCATCCCCAGACCTGCACAAAAGGCACTTTAAATCAAGATGGTACTACAATAACTAGGTATGAAAATGAAAAAAATCCAATCCATATTCTATACCATTCTCAAAATCCCAGGTTAGAAGAAGATGTGGGAGAACATCTTTATGAAGCCAGGGGGCATTCTACCTCCAAGCTACATCCCCAACCCTATTTTTTTTTATTCTTTATTTTGAAACAGGATCTCACTAAGTTGCGGAGGGCTTCACTAAGTAGCTGAGGCTGGCTGTGAACCTATGATCCTCCTTTCTTAGCCTCCAAATGCTAGGATCACAAGAGTGTGCCACCATGCCTGGCTTAGGGTAATATTTTTGAGACACAAAAAACAAAGACCATAAAACAAAAGGCCAATATAGTCTATGTCTTTCTTTCTTCCTGCTTTTCTTTTTTTATGGTACTGGGAATTGAACCCAGGGTCATTTTATCTCCAAGCTACACCAGCAGCCCTATTTTTATTCTTTACTTTGAAACAGGGTCTCACTAAGTTACAGAGAGGAGCACTGTCTTTCTTCCTTTCTTCCTCTCATCTTATTTACTTTAAATATGTTATGGTATACCTAGGCAATTCTTAACATGTTGAGCCATAAATAAATATGTACATACATAAATGAAAATAAAGAAAAGTTTTAGATATTTGCAGTGTAATCATTTGTATAAAATTAATTTTGTGTGTGTTGTGTTGTGTGTGTGTGTGTGTGTGTGTGTGTGTTTGTGTGTGTGTTGTTACTGGGAATTGAACCCAGGGGCATTTTATCTCTGAGATACATTTTGAGCCCTATTTTATTTTTTATTTTGAAACAAGGTCTCAGTCAGTTGCAGAGGGCCTCACTAAATTGCTGAGGCTGGATGCAAACCTGTGATCCTCCTGCTCAGCCTCCCAACTACTGGGATTCAAGTGTGCGTGCGTCACCACACCCCATTTATATAAGGTGGTACTGGGGTTCTTGGAAACCCTTCTACCTCTGGGCTACAATCACAGACACATTTTTATAACTTTTTTTTTTTTTTAAAAACAGGGTCTCTTAAGCCAGCAAGGCTGGCTTCAAACCTGCACGATCCTCCTGTCTCCGCCTCCCAAGCACGAGGATTACAAGCTGCACCACCACGCCCGGCCTTGGTATAAAGTTTTAAACATGCAAAAAATGATATAAATATCTTCAATCATATATATCCACATTCTATACATCTCTAGTCTTTTTTTGTCATCTATCAACCTCTTAATTTATCTACTACCTATTCATCCATCACCTATCTATCAATCAGCTATATATCTCTCATCTACTTGCCAACCATCTACCTGTCTATGGAATAAAATGATATGTACGGCAATAAAAAACACCTTAAGCAGGAGACAAGTTATCTCTTGGGTAGGAAGGGGCTTTTAAAAGAGGTATGCAGAGGCTTTTTCTGGGGTATGTAATATTTTCTTTCCTAAACTGGGTGACAGTTCTTTTTTATGTATCTGAAATGTTTCTTAGTGAAAATAAAATGAAGTGTTTTAGGACTAGTCAAGCAGGCCAGAGTGTGGAGGGGACCACGACTCGAGTTGGAGTGGACACAACTGGTTCTGGGGCCACATTCCACCCTAACCCAGTTCATTACATTGCTGTGGTAAGTCAGTGAAGTTCTATCCACACAGCCCTTGAAACTTCATCTGGCACAGACTAGGCAACTATATGCTTTAGTTATTGTATAATAAAACATCTATGTCTGATTTGCTTGTGGATGTGTAAACATGCCTGGAGGACCTTTATGACCAAAGTGCCAAGTTTACTTTTTCATGAAGGATCTAAATACCTGTTTCCTCCCCTGCTTCCTCATGTCTGTCGAGTCCCTGAGATTTTCAAAGTTCTGTGGGTAGGCAGTGAGGAAAACCTGTGAAACGTGTTCACATGGAGTCTCATTCTAGTCAGGAATGTGAGGGGAGACTAAAAGTAAATAGGGATGCACAGCCTCCATATCTGTGGATTTCATATCCTCAAAACAAACCAACCATGGATCACACATATTTGGGAAAAATGCATCTATGTTAAATATGCATAAACTTTTCTTGCCAGTACTCGCTAAACAATAGAGTATGACAACTCTTTATTTTTATTTTTATTTTTATTTTTTTATTGGTGCACTGTATTCATACACCATAATGGTATAAAGAAAATACTTTTGTAGACATACATGAACACATCGCCCAGTTAGCCCCTACCTGATCCCCACTCCATTCCCTCCCCATCCCTCCTTCCCATACTTGGCTTAGTGGTTGACATCTAGTTTTATAGCAATTTATCCAATATTAACGATGATAATCTCACATAACAGTTTCATTTGTCTGATGCCAAGCTTTTGATGACTTAAAGATAACATTTCAATATTTCTTTTTGCTTTCTTTCTTACCAGAATATATTTTTAGGTGAAACTATTATACATTTATTTATTAATTTTTCAGAAAAAATCTATCCTAATATGGAATATGGACTCTAGATACCCAAAATGATCTCAAAAAAGAACAAACCTAGAAGATGTATATTTTCTGATTTCAAACCATATAAAGCTACAATAATTGAAACAGAGTAGTACTGTTCTAAAGGCAGATATATAAACCATTGGAGTTAAATAAAAGCCTAGAGATAAATTCTTCCATATACTGTCAAGTTATTTTTGACAAGGTTTCCACGAACATTTGGTGAAGGAAATAATAATCTTTTAACTAAATATTGTTGAAAAATAATAATTACATGAAAAAGAATAAAATTGGACCCTTACCTAACACCATATACAAATATTAACTCAAAATAGGTAAAAGACTTAAATATAAATCTTAAGACTATAAACTTTTAGAAGAAAATCTTGGTCATAAAACCTCACAACATTGAAATTGGCAGTGATTTCTTGAATATGATTTCAATGGCACAGGCAAGAGAAGGGTAAACAAACTCCCTAAAAATAAAAAAAATAATTTTATATCCAATGACAATGTAAACAGAATTAAAAGTTACTGATAGAATGGGATAAAATATTTCCAAATGCTATATCTGAAGGTATATTAATATTCCAACTAGAAATCCTAAAAATTAGCAACAATCAAAGCAAGCAATACAATTTAGAGATAGGTAAAAGACTAACATAAATAATGAATCTCCAAAGATAACCAATCTTAGTTGTCTGTTGGATGGAAAATCTTGTTTCTCTGGTTCTGGTGTGTATTACCTATTTCTTCTTTGTAGTTAATCTCTTTAAGTATTTTCTCTAGTGCTGGTTTTGAAGACATAAATTCCTTGAGTTTCTGTTTGTCATGGAAGCTTCTTATTTCCCCATCTAATTTGATAGAAAGTTTTTCTGGGTAGGAAATTTTTGGCTGGAAGTTGTTTTCTTTCAGAGTTTGGAATATGTTACTCCAAGCCCTTCTGGCTCTCATGACTTGGTTTGGGAAGTCTGGAGTGATTCTAATTGGTTTGCCTCTGAATGTCACTTGGCCCTTTGATTTTGTTGCCTTTAAGATTCTCTGCTTGGCTTCTACATTAGTCATTTTGACAATTATGTGGCGTGGGGATCCTCTTCTCTGATCCTGTCTAAAGGGAGTTCCATACATTTCCTGGACCTGTGTATCGACCTCTTGCTCTATGTTTGGAAAATTTTCTGCTATGACTTTCTTGAAAAGATTGTTGATCCCTTTGTTTTCACCTTCTTTTCCCTCCTCTATTCCAATTCTTCTTAGGTTAGCTCTCTTAAAATGGGCCCATATTTCTTCAATGTCAGATTCCTGCTGTCGGATTTTTTTTTTTCTAGATTAGAAACTATGCGTTCATTTTTGGAGTCATCATCTTCTAAGAGCGAGATTCTATTCTCCATGTTGTCTAATCTGTTGTTCATGCTTTGAATTGAGGCCTTTACTTCATTGATTGCATCCGTTATTTCTTTTTGGCTCTCTCTGAATTCTTTTCGAAACACCTCTATTATTTCTACAGTTATTTTCCTGATTTGATCTTCTAGAAATGTCTGAATTTCTGTTTTATCAGGTTCTGATGTTGTGGGGTTGTGGGCATTCATTGCTCCATTGTTATTCCTCTTTCCCATGATTTCAGAAGTTTGTGCCTTCTCTAGGTTCTTCCCTTGGGTCACTATGACTTCACTTAAGGTGCTCTGGATCTCAAGTCTGTGATATCTCAGTCACCACTACTCCTTAACTGGGTTGTATCGCAGAGTCTTAGACCCAGGGAGTCAATCGAGGCTGTTTTAGACCATGATGGTGTGCCAGGTTGGGCGTTCTTCAGGGAGGAGTTGTGATTATGGTGTGATATCTCTGACACAGCCACTCCCTTACTGGGTCGGACTGCTAAAATGTCCGACCCAGGGAGACTATCTGCACTGGGAGTGCAGTACTAGGATTTCTCCCCTAGGGGCCGCATTTCGACTCACGGTTGTTGAGTGCGCTGATGGAGCTGTAGTGGACTCACTGAATTCGCAGCTGCCGCCACTGGCAATATGGCACCACTGCCACACCCTCGGCTGTGAGGCTGGCATATTTCTTCTCTGGTTTTGAGCTCTGCTTTGAGTCCCTGCCAGGTGTGCTTAGCCCGGGCCTTGGGAGCTTTAGGTGTTCCCTGTGCTGAAAAAACTGCTGACTGCTGTCTGGCTGTTCAGCACCTGCTCATCTCGGCTCACTGTCCACCCCTCCTCTCTGGAGCCTGGTGGCTGATTGAGTGCATTAGTCTTGAGCCATTCGGTGAACTCTCCACTGCCGCCAGCAGTAAGGTGCTGCTGCCACATCCTCGGCTGTGAGGTTGGTGTAGTTCTTCTCTAGTTTTGAGCTCTGTTGCGTCCCTGCAGGGTGTGTTGAACCTGGCCCTTGGGAGCTATAGACGCTCCTTGCACTGAAAAAACTGCTGACTGCCACCTGGCTGTTCAGCAACTGCTCACCTCAGCTCGCTCTCAACCCCTCCTCTCTGGCGCCTGGTGGCTGGTTAAGTGCGTTGGTCTGGAGCCGCCTGGTGAAGTTGCTGCTCCCGCCGGCAGTAAGGCGCTGCTGCTGCATCCTAGGCCATGAGGCCAGTGTACCTCCTCTCTGGATTTGAGGTCCGTTCTGAGTCTCCCTCCTTTCTGGAGCCTGGTGCTGCGATGGAAGATGTAGCCCGTGCCACTCTGCGCCGCGGCTCAGGTCGCTCTGGCTGCTCTGTGTGTGGCTCCGGCTGCTCCGTGCAGCGGCTCCGGCTGCGCCACGCAGTGGCTCCGGCCGCTCCGTGCCGTGGCAGACGCGGCAGTGCGGGCTGGTTTCTTTCTGGTGTCTCGTTTTTCCAGCCCTCTTTTTCTCTGTCCCTTGTATTTACAGTTTTTATTTCTTTGCTGATGGTGTTTTCTGGCTCTGAAAGGCGCTGGTTTTGTGGTAATAAAGATTGATTGTTAGCGGGACTTGTAAGTGCCGCTTTTCTCCATCGCCATCTTCCTGGAAGTCCGAGAGATGTTTTAATTCCTAACATGTTAAGATTTTATTTCTGTTTGAGATACTGTTTATTCTTCTTTGCTTAGTTGTCTGCTGGATGGAAAATCTTGTTTCTCTGGTTCTGGTGTGTATTACTGATTTCTTCTTTGTAATTAATCTCCTTGAATATTTTCTCTAGTGCTGTTTTTTTGTTTTGTTTTGTTTTTGTGGTACTGGGGTTCCTGGAAACCCTTCTCCGGGCTACACTTCTAGACCTATTTTGTATTTTTATTTTGGAAACAGGGTCTCTTAAGCCAGCAAAGCTGGCTTCAAACTTGCACAATCCTCCTGTCTCCCCCTCCCAAGTGCGGGGATTACAAGCGTGCACCACCACGCCCAGCTCTAGAGCTGGTTTTGAAGACATACATTCCTTCAGTTTCTGTTTGTCATGGTAGCTACTTATTTCCCCGTCTAATTTGATAGATTGTTTTGCTGGGTAGGAAATTTTTGGTTGGAAATTATTTTCTTTCAGAGTTTGGAATATGTTACTCCAAGCCCTTCTAGCTTTCATGACTTGGTTTGGGAAGTCTGGAGTGATTTTAATTGGTTGTCTTCTGAATGTCACTTGTCTTTCTGTTTTTGTTGCCTTTAAGATTCTCTCCTTGGCTTCCACATTGGTCATTTTGACAATTATGTGGCAATGTGAACCTTTTCTCTGATCCTGTCTAAAGGGAGTTCTATAAATTTCCTGGACCTGTTTATTGACCTTTTGCTCTATGTTTGGAACATCTTCTGCTATTATTTCTTTGAAGAGATTATTAATCCCTTTGGTTTCACCTTCTTTTCTCTCCTCTATTCTGATTATTCTTAGGTTAGCTCTCTTAAGATGGGCCTATATTTCTTCAATGTCAATTTCTTGCTGTCGGATTTTTTTTCAAAGTTATAAATTATGTGTTTGATTTTGGAGTGATCATCTTCTAGGAGTGAGATTCTATTCTTCATGTGGTCTAATCGATTATTTATAGTTTGAACTGATGCCCTTACTTCAATGATTGCATCCTTTATTTCTTTTAGACTCTCTCTAAATTCTTTTCGAAGGTCCTGTATTATTTCTACAGTTATATTCTTGTTTTGGTCTTCTGAAGATCTCTGAATTTCTGTTATCAGGTTCTGATATTTTGGGGTTGTGGGCATTTATTGCTCCATTGTTGTTCCTCTTTCCCGTGATTTCAGAAGTTTGTGCCTTCTCTGGGTTCTTCCTCCGGTCACCATGACTTTACTTAGGGTGTTCTGTATCTTGAGTTTCTGGTAATCTCAGCTGCCATTACTCCTTTACTGGGTCGTATTGAAAAGTCTCAGACCCAGGGAGTTAATCGAGGCTGCATGAGACTGTGGGTGTGACAGGCTGGGTGTTTTCCTACGGGGAGCTGCGACTATGGTGTGGTATCTCTACCACTACTACTCCTTCACTGGGTTGGACTGAAAAATCTCAGACCCAGGGAGATTATCAAAGCTGCAAAGGCCCTGGGTTCTCCCCTTAGGGGGCCACAATTTCACTTAAGGTTGTTGTGTGTGCTGATCTAAGCTGTCACGGGCATGATGAACTCACTGCCGCTGCTGGCAATATGCCGCCATTGCCATTCCCTTGGCCATGAGGCTGGAGTATTTCTTTTTTGGTTTTGAGTTCCGTTCTGAATCCCTGGAGGGCATGATGAGCTTGGCCACTGGGAGTTTTAGACGTTCTTTGCACTGAAAGAACTGCTGGATTACACCCGAATGATCTGCAGCTGCTCACTTCAGCTTCTTGTTTTGCTTGGACATATTTCTAAGACAAAGGCTAGGTAAGTAACACTGTTGGAAAGGAGAGACACAGCATTTGAAACCAGACAGCACAACCTCCCAGTCTGCACTTCCAAGCACACCACTGGGCAGGGGAGAAAAAAAGCCCACAAGAATAAGGATATGCTTTCTACAAGAGGCCAGCCTACTTTGGAGAAGAGTGAGTTCAAGAGGGAGAATTGGCTGCAGAGAAAGGTGTATGCACTGGGCAAAGAAGTTAGTGGGAAAAATATAAAAAAGCAGAAGGAATGAAAAGAAAAAGCACTTCTCAGGGTTGGAACACACAGCTGGAGGTTGGGCAAGCAAGAGTAACAGAAACCAACAAAGAAGATCTGGAATGCACCAGAATCCCACAGAAACCACGGAACAGGTCAGAACTGGAGTCCAGGTGGCACTGGGAGTTGGGCCGGCCCAGTTGAATTTTGTTTTTAAACTAATCTCACCTTTTGCCGGGCATGGTGGCACATGCTTGTAATCCCCGCGCAAATCATGCAGGTTTGAAGCCACCCGCACTGGCTTAAGAGACCCTGTTTTCAAATAAAAATATAAAAAATAGGTCTGGGAGTGTAGCCCAGAGGTAGAAGGGTTTCCAGGAACTCCAGTACCACACACACACACACACACACACACACAAAATGTACCCTCACCTTTGCTGTGGTAAAATATCAGATTGCATTTTTTTCCTTGACAATGTTATAGGTTTCCAATTTTCATCCCTGGATTCTGGGCATTCCCTCAGCAAGTGTGCATTTGCCTATAGGTAAAGCACAATGAGCTTTGCCTCATATATTTTCTTACTCATTACTTATTTTATGTTCCATGATGAGTATTTTTTCACAAAGTGGAAAATAATTACAAACTGGATAGTATTTTTGTGGTACTAGGATTGAACCTAGGGACATTCTACTTCTGAGCCACACTCTAGCCCTATTTTACTTTTTATTTTCAAACAGGTTCTTGCTAAGTTGCTGAGGCTAGTCTTGAACTTGTGATCCTCTTGTCTCAGCCTCCCAAATACTTGGATTTATAAGAGTGCACAACCACACCTGGCTGGATAGTCTGTTTATAGCTAATGCATCTGAACTAAAATAGTAAGTTTTACTATCAAAGGAGGAGTAGTTTCCTTGGAACTTGTGTCAAGGAGGTGAGAGCACTGTCATGCACTGTCAGCAGAAGACTGATCAGTGGCCAAGGCTACCCTTAAACTTGTCATCCTCCTGTCTCAGCCTCCCAAGTTCTAGGATCACAGGAGTGCACCACCACACCCAGCCTGGAGGATTAAATACTACAATAGAGGGGAGAGATAATGGGATTGGGAATGAGGATTGGCTGTGTAATTTGGGGCTCAGATGCAATCTTCTGAGGCCTTAGTTTCTCCTTCTGTAAAATGAGACTGCTTCAAAGATTTCTTCAGTTTCTATACTTGATAACTGCTTCTTCCTCAGCTCCGAGCTTGGTTTTGATGCATGTTAGAGGCACTGATAAGTAATACAATTTAAAAGCCACAAATGTGGAGGAGGGATGATGATGGCAATAGAGGTTGATCCTCCAGGCTGGGTGTGGTGGTGCACTCCTGTGATCCTAGAACTTGGGAGGCTGAGACAGGAGGATGACAAGTTTAAGGGTAGCCTCAGAAACTTAGCAAGACCTTGTTTCAAAATAAAAAGGCTAAGAGTAACTGGGCATGGTAACCCCTGCCTATAATTCCAGTACTTGGGAGGCCGAGACAGGATTGCAGATTTAAGGACAGCCTCAGCAACATAGTGAGACTCTCAGCAACCTAGTGAGACCCTGTTTCACAACAACAACAACAAAAAATGGGGTTGGGGATGTAGAATGTCCCTGAGTTCAATCCCTAATACCACACACAAAAAAAAAGAAGAAAGAAAGAAAAAAGAACAAGAGATTGATCCACTAAGGTCAGTGGTTGGTAGTGGAGCTGTGAAGCCACCTATTCCACATCTGAGGAAGTGGACCTCTCAGATTTTGTTAACATATGGATGATGTTCTTGGAGAAAGATTTAAAAAATGTGATCTCAAGGTAAACATGACCATGAGATCAGCTCACTCTAGATAGTGTGTTTGAATCTGGAGTGTTCCTGCCAAAGCCTGTGAGTTGAATTCATGATCCCCAGTGCAGATAGTTTCAGAGGTGGGCCATGGCTGTACGAGGTGGGTCACTGTGGTGTGGTCTTGGGGGCTAGCTCTGTCCCTGGATGCTTCTTGTCTTGAGTTGAGAAACTTGCCTCTGACACACTGTGCTGCCACTATGGTATTTATGCCTTGGAGCCAGCCAACTATGAAATGAACTTCTGAACCCATAAGCCTGAATTAACCTTTCCTCCTCCAAGTTGTTCTTATCAGATATTTCTGTTACAGTGATGCAAAAGCTGACTAATACAATGAGTCCCTAGTAGAGGCCATGTTTCTCTGTAAAAGAGATGCAGTCCTGCCTGTGAGGGGCAAAGTCAAACTCATGGCCTGGTAGAATTTCTCTGAAGTCTACCCTAATTCCCATTACTTAGAAAGTAGAGAAGAATGCTGTTCCAAAAGTCATACATAATTTATGTTAAGTGATCAAACATGGTATGTTTGAGCCAATTAGAAATGTAAACTTTTTTGAGGATGTGTATAAGAAGAATGGTGGTTTCCCATAATATAATACAACCCCCTCCAATTATTTCCACAATTCTTGAAGGTTCAACATTTGAGAGTGGTAGAAAGAGGGTAGTTTTTAGTAAAAAATTATTGGCACATTGTAATTATATATGTATATGTATATATGTATATATATATTATACATATAGTGAGAGTCATAGTGATACATTCAGATATGCACACATTACTTGATCTGTTTCCTACCCCATCTTTAACTCTCCCAATAGTGAGATTCATAGTGCTGCATTTGTATGCACACATAATGTTATTCAGTCTGTCTCTTTCTCCAAAAAAAGTGATTTTTTTACATTTGAGAACTAGTTGGCATTTTTCTTCATGCGGACACCCCCAGAAATGTAGTTCATAGAGGACTGAACTGAGGACATCCTGAAAGCCAATTGGGGGCTCTTAACACACCTCATTTAGGGAACTTAGATTGCACATTCAGTTGAGTTTATCTTGTATTTTGTTACCTTAAGTTTGTGACACAACACACCAGCATCCACACAGAGGGCAATAAGAAATTTGATTAGTCAGTTTTAAAAAAATGATGAAGAGAGCAGATTGGCCTTCAGCTTGAAGTAATTTATTGACACTTTATAAACTCATCAAATGCCAGCACGAGAGAGGTTGCACTACTGCCTGTTTGCTGAATGGCCTTTGGCTTTCCATCACTTGTCTGGGAGGCTAAACCCAGACAAGGAGCAGGAATCTTCTTCATGGATACTGCCATTGGTCCATAGATTACTACACTACTGATGTGGCTGGTCTTGTTAGAAGTAAGGCAGAAAACCTCTCCTTGCCAGCAGCAGGACTGCAAAAGCATATAGCATGAAGGTGGCTCAAGAACTCCTGTACCAATGTGCTTGGAGATGTCATGTGACTGATATGTGGAATTGCCTTCAGTCCTCAGAGATCTGACCCCTGAAACATTGTCATCTTTGACATTATCTGGGCTTGCCTGTTGCTTTGGGTGGAAGTTTTAATAGGTTCTAAAAACCTACAAAAAAACAAACCCCTGCTTCTTTGAAAGTTACCTTGTAAATTTTAATAACCCAAATGAGGGACATTGATCTCAGATAAACCCCATTCTCAACAGCAAAGAACATGTCATCAGTCCCTCTCCCACAGTAACTATTCATACTGACCACATGCAAAAGCTAAGAGTGACTTCCAAAAGTGATCTACAGATTTAATGCAATGTGCATCAAATTACCAAGATTATTCCTCACAGACATGGAAAAAATCAGTCCTTAAGTTCATTTGGAACAACAAAAAAACCCAGAATAGACAAAGTAGTTCTCAGCAACAAAAACCATGCAGGAGGAATCACAATACTTGACTTTAAACTATACTACAAAACCATTATAATAAAAACAGCATGGTACTGGAACAAAAACAGATACATAGACCAATGGAGAAGAATAGAAGACCCAGAAACAAATCCACACACTTACAGTAATTGAGTTTTTACAAAGGGGCCAAAAACATACACTGGAAAAAAGATAGCCTTCAACAAACGGTGTTGGCAAAACTGGTTAACCATATGCAGAAAATTGGAAATTAATCCCACTTTCTCACCCTGCACAAGAGTCAATTCAAGATGTATTAAAGACTTGGAAATTAAACCAGAGAACTTGAGGCTCCTCAAAGAGGGCATAGGTCCAACACTGCAACATGTAGGCACAGATAAACTCTTTCTCAACAAGAGCCCAAAGGCACAACAAATTAAAAGGCGAATCAATACGTGGGATTGCATGAAACTGAAGAGCTTCGGTTCATCAAAGGAAACTGTCAAGAACCTCAACTGAGAGCCAACAGAATGGGAAAAGATTTTTGACACCTACTCCTCTGATAGAGGACTAATATCTAGAATATACAGAGAACTCAAGAAACTCAACACTAAAAAAGCAAATACTCCAATAAAAAAAAATGGGCAAGCGAACTAAATAGACACTTCACGAAAGAAGAAATTCAAATGGCCAATAAATGCATGAAAAAACGCTCAGCATCATTGGCAATCAGAGAGATGCAAATCAAAACTACCCTGAGATTTCACTTAACTCCAACTAGAATGGCAATCATTCAAAACACAAATAACAATAAATGCTGGTGAGGATGTGGAGAAGTGAGAACTCTAAAACATTGTTGGTGAGATTGCAAATTAGTGCAACCACTTTGGAAAACAGTATGGAGAATCCTCAGAAGAATGGGAACAAATCTACCATTTGATCCAGCAATACCACTTCTGGGTATCTACCCAAAAGAAAGGAAGCTAAACTACCAAACTAATGCATGTGTATCTATGTTTATAGCTACACAATTCACCATAGCCAAACTGTGGAACCAGCCAAGATGTCCATCAACAGATGAATGGATTACAAAACTGTGGGATATGTACACAATGGAATTTTACTCAGCCATTAAAAACTCAATTACATCATTTTCAGGGAAATGGATGGAACTGGAGGACATTATGCTAAGCGAGATTAGTCAGGCACAAAAAATAAGAAATCAGATGCTTTCCCTAATATGTCAAAGCTAAGGAGAAATGGGTCATAGGAGGAATTCTAGATAAAAAAGGAAATCCTATAGAGGAGCAAAAAAAGACAACCTAAATGAGGGGTTCGAGGGAGAAAGAAGGAAATTCTCTAAAACACACAATGTACTTAAACATATTGACGTCAACTACTAAGCCAAGCATGGGAAGGAAAGATGGGGAGGGAATGGGGTGGGAATTGGGTAGAGGATAAGTAGGCGATATGTACATATATGTTCATACAGGATTTTTACCCCAATATGTTGTATGAATACAATGCACTAATAAAAAAAATTTATAAAAAGCTAAGAATGAGGAAACAGGATATGAGAGCCAGCTATTCTCAGTTATTTAGCGCTTTCTGAATGAGCAAATCCAGCCTCCCAAGTGGTTTCCTTGGGTTCTAAATGTTCCCTACTCCTCTGGCATTTGCTCATGGACAGGTTCATCCCCAAACTCTCAGGGTCTGGGGGTGTCCAGAGAGCATGGTTCTCCATTTCTCTCAATTGATGAGCAGGGCCAGGGCATGTGCAATTTTAATGTTTGACTGCATGGAAAAAAATCTTTCCCAGATGTTAACATTTTTGATCCTTGTGATTAGTAGATGAAACTTTCTTAACCTTCTGAGAGTCCTGGTTATTTTTACCAGGAGTACATTCTAATCCAGTGAGTTAGTTTTTTGACTCATTCTAGAAGAAAAGAAATGCAGACCTGAGTTCCTTCCCTACTGTGCCAGAGCCCAGGTGGCAGGAGATATCAGGTTATCTTAGTTCCTAGTAAACTGTTTTAATTTCTGTGCTGCCTGTGAGGAAACAGGCTTGTTAATGTTTGTGCAGTTACTTTTGGGAAACAGAGCAACTCATTGTTAGAACTGAGTCTTAACAGGCCACATGCCATGCAAGTACTGTAGTCATCTGGCCTGAGACCCAAGCTCCTTAGTCATCCTTCTGAGATCTCACTGGTGGGAGGTGACCACCACAGGACCTGGAGATGAAGCTGTTCTGCAGTGGTCCAGGGGTTTCTGGCAGTAGCCTGCCCAGGGAGGAGACAGCTACTGTGGTGAGGGAACTTGGGTTATGCTGTGGTTAAGATTTGAAATGTTCCTCACAGCTCATGTGTTTGAAGGCTTGGTTCCCAAGGCTGCAGTGTTCAGCAAAAGGGTTCTGATCTCATAATGGATGAATTCATTTGCAGGGCCATCAGGAGGAAGTGGAGACATAGGAAATGGGGCCTATGTAGAAGAAGGAGATCCCTGGGATTGTGCCCTCAAAGTCTATGACATTCTTTTCCTCTCTCTCCCCTGCATTTCTGCTGCAATGAAATGAACAGCTTAGTCTACCCTGTGCTCCTGGCCATGATGTTCTTCCTTACAGGCCCAGAGAAAACAGGGCCAAGTGACCATGGGCTGAAACCTCTGGAACCGTGAGCCAAAGTTAGTTTTCCTCCTGTAAGTTGACTTTCTTAGGTATTCAGTCATAGGGATGGAAAGCTGACTAGCATAGGTCATTCCCCATCAGGGTGGCCAGAGACTTGGAAGGGCAGTCTGGAGCTGGGGGAACCAGGCTCATTACTGTAGGCAGCATGCCCTCTGAAGGCTGAGGCCTCAGGCTCTCTGTGTACATACTGAGAGGTGAGTCAGGTAAAAAGATGACCCAAGGAGGCTCTGGAAGTTGTAGCGAGGTCACCATAAACCAGTGATGGTGACAAATTTACCTTAGTGATGTGGGAGCTGTCATTCTATATTGGCCTCCTCAGTTCCACCTGACTCAAAGACAAATAGTGGTTCTTCTCTGCCACAAACTGGAGCACTACATATGTTGGGGTCAAGGGTGTGGGCCTGAACCTTGTCTCTAATACACAGGAAGACTGACAAATGTTTATACTGCCACACATCTCTGGTTCATTACCTGTAAAATATTGACAACAATGCCCCATTAAAGGAATAAATATAAAAACAAAAATGGAGGACTTACCTATTGCCTGTTAATGTCTAACTATAAACAACAATTGCTATTTTGCCACATGTGCTAATTATTATATACAGAAAGACTGACTTTAGGATCAGCTGATAGCAAGGAAAGTATTAATGGACAAGCTGTTACAAGGAATCACACACTGCTGAGCAAGTGGCCTATTATTTCTGTCAAGTCAGTAATTCATAGCTGCAAAAGTGTTACAGTCAAAAGGGTTCACTCAACTACCCACAGGTTAGAAAACATAGACAACTATTTGGAATTAGAGATATAGTGACTCACCAATCGAAGTCTTCTAGAGTTACTGGTAAGACTCACTCCAAACATCTTACTCTTACAAATGAGTCATACTTGAAAGACAAGTATGTGGTGCGTCATCTCATCAAACTGCCTTTTACCCTTTATTTCCTTCCCTATAAAGAAGTGGCTTCTATTCCTGATCTTTGAACCTGGGCTGACCCGTGACTCCTTTGACTGATAGCATAGTTGGAAGGGGAGATGTGCCAGTTCTGGGCCTGGACATTAAGCGGGATCAGTTTCCTCTTTTCTTCCATGTAAGGCAGGATACCTGCTCTGAGGAGGACTGAGCTGGCCACTTGCAGAGGCCATGTGGAGGGTGCCATCTTGCTATCTTCCAGCTGTTCCAGGCATCCTGAACACACTAAACACTCTTGGGGTGGGGGCAGAAGCTTCTGTAAGATGATGGCTTCTCTAGTGGAAGGTGGAGAGGCACGGAAGCCCCCTGCAGGGTACAGGTCACATTGTCCCATTGACTAGTCACCTGGCCATCCTTCCTGACTTCCCCAAGGCTGGAAGCCACATGAGTACCACCAGCCCTGCTAGCCTTGTTATTGTCCTAGGGCCTTGATGACAGGTTATTGGCTACTTGATCTCAGAAGACAGGATGGTGATGGGTCAAGCTTCTTATTTTGGAGGCTCTTGAACACATACCTAGCTTGGGTCCAGATGTGATCTTACTTTCCTGGGAGGGGGGTGATACCATTACCGTGGGGACACTGCTTCATGCTGGGATAAAACAATCATGCCAGTAATGCTGTTCCCTCCTCCTTTCTGAATGTTTCCCACCTACACAGAGAAGGCTTGATGCAATTAGGCCTTAATCCTTTAGTCTTTCTGACCTCCTTCCTGGTCATCACATCTTGGTTGAGGTTGGATCCTATGTTGCGTGTTTGCCAATATTAATGGTCACAGGAGGTGACAAATCATGAGACTAAGACCTGGAGCAGCAGGCTTGCTAGAAGCCACACATTTAAACTTTGTGCCTTCTAAGCAATTCTTAATTCATGATTTTTTATTAGTTCCTTGCATATTTAGCCTGCTTTTGTGAGGCAAACATTTGGGTAACATGCTTGGGATTTTATTTATTTATTTTTGATGGTACTGGGGTTCCTGGAAGCCGTTCTACCACCGGGCTACACTCCTAGACCTATTTTATACTTTTTTATATTTGGAAACAGGGTATCTTAAGCCTGCGCGGTGTTATCCTCTTGTCTCTGCCTCCCAAGCATGGGGATTACAAGTGTGCGCCACCATGCCCGGCTCATGCTTAGGATTTTAATATCACTTGAGAACAGACACATGTGCATGCATATACACGCATACATGGGTTGACAAGTGTATACAGTTTCCCTAGGTGTACATGTGCTATGTTTTGGAGATAAACTGTCTCCCCAAATCTCATGTGTGAAAAGCATGTCCCCAATGCAGCAGGGTTCAGTGGTGGGGCATGGCTGGAGGGGTGGGTTGTCAGAGGTGGGCCTATAAGGACTATGTTCCTGGTCCCCTTCTCTCATTCTCTCTGCTTCCAGTCACCATGATATGAGAGCAGCACCCCTCTGCCAGGCTCTGCTGTTATGTTTTTTTTTTTTGCCTTGGAGACAGTTGATTATGGACTGAAGCTCTGAATCTGAGCCTGAGTAAATCTTTCCTCCTCTAAGTTGTGCTTGTCAGGTATTGATAGACTTTAGCTTGGGACAGTGGACTGTCCCCTTGCAGCAAAGCACCCATTGGCAGGCTCAGTGGTCCAGCTCTCAGAGTCTTCCTCAGTATGGCTTTCTTGATCCTCCCCAGCACTTGTACTAAAATCTAGTTGCTGATCAAACTGTGTGGTTTTTCTGGCAAGGGGATATGCTTAAGGACTGGGTGAGTGAAGTCAGTTAGTTTCATACTGGGACTTTAGTCATAGATTTTCAGCATAAGCTGCAGTGGTAATTAGGCTTATCAGAGGCCCCTGGGAATTAATGAAGATTAGGGCTGCATTCAAGATACTGCTGATCTCTTGCCACAGTTATAGAATACTGGGAAACCATGGTTGAGTGCAGATTGTGAAACTATATCTTGAACACTTGACACAAATAATTGAACTTCTCCTATTTAAGTGGATTCCAGAATTTCATCGAACTGTTCTTTTGGACCATCCTACTCCTCTTAGGCCCAGGATATTCTTAGAGGCTCAGCATGGGGATACTGACATGGGCTCTGGGCCCCACCATGGGTGGGGGACCTGACACCTTCCATCAGCCTCTTCCCATACCCCCTACTACCTTTGTCTTTATAGACTTCATTCCTTTGAAGAAAAACTTCTTTGTTTACAAAAATAATGTCTCCTTATTTTATTTTATTTTATTTTATTTTATTTTATTTTATTTTTTAGTGATACTGGGGTTCCAGGAAGCCCTTCTACCTCCGGGCTACACGTCCAGACCTATTTTTATATTTTTATTTGGAAACAGGGTCTCCTAAGCCAGCGCGCGTGGCTGGCTTCAAACCTGCGTGATCCTCCTGTCTCTGCTTCCCAAACGCAGGGATTACAAGCGTGCACCATCACGCCTGGCCTCATTTTAAATGTTATATGTTTTATGTGCATTATATTTTTATATATGTATATCTAGAGAGAAGTCCAAAGAAAGAAATCAAAGTTAGAAAAGATCCAAAAAATCAGAAATACTCTGTTCATAGATTGGTGGAACAACACGGTTCTAGAATATTCTTGAGCAAGTGTTCCAATATATATGGTATATAATAGGTACAAATATATAATATATACATATATATACATGTATATACATTTATATATATGTATATACATGTATATAATAAATACAAGTGTGCAAACATAGGTAGCTAAATATTTACCTTTTTACATAAATAGGATACTTATTTAATAATTTAATAAATAGGATATTTATTTATTTATTTACTTTTGGGGACGGAACCCAGGGGCATTCTACCTCTGAGCTACACCACCAGTCTTATTTTTTATTTTTTATTTTGAAACGGGGTCTCACTAAGTTGTGGAGGGCCTAAGTAGAAGAGGTTGGCTGGGAATCTGTGATTCTTCTATCTCAGCCTCCCAAGTACTGGGATTACAAATATGTTCCACCATACCAGGCTTCAAAGGATTTATTTATTTATTGTTTTTTTTTGTGGCAAAAGAGAACCCAGGAACATTCATTTCACCTATACCCCCATCTATATTTTAATTTTTATTTGGAAATAACAGGATCTCACTAAGTTACTGAAGGTCTAGCTAATTTACTGAGGCTGGCCTCCAATCTGTAATCTTCCAGCCTCAGCCTCCCTAGTACTGAAATTACAAATGTGTAACACTATGCCTGGTTGGATTATGTTTTCTATATAGTCTGGTTACTTATATGTTGTGAAATTCTTTCCATGTCAAAAGTAACTCCAAACCCTTCCACTATGGTTGGAAGAATTCCTCTGTATGTGTGTATCATAACTTAACTACCTCCTTATTAATGGAAATTTATATTGTTTCTTATTTTAAAAGCAAAGCAAGCCAGATGTGGTGGCATATACCTATAATCTCAGTACTTAGGAGTCTTTTATAATTTTTAAATTTTTTTTATTGGTATACTGTATTCATACATCATAGTGGGATAAAAAAAAAACTATTGTAGACATACATGCACTCATCGCCCAGTTAGCCCCTACCAGATCCCCACCCCGTTCCCTCCCCATCCCTCCTTCCCATGCTTGGCTTGGTGGTAGACATCTAGTATTATAGCAATTTATCCAAAATTAACAATGATAATCTCACATAACAGTTTCATTTGTCTGATACCAAGTTTTTGATGACTTAAAGATAACATTTCAGTATTTCCTTTTGCTTTCTTTCCTACCAGAGAATATATATTTCTTATTTTAGGTGAAAATATCATACATTTATTTATTTATTTTTCAGAGAAAATCTATCCTAATATGAAATATGGACTCTAGATGCCCAAAACAATCTCGAAAAAGAACAAAGATAGAAGATGTATATTTTCTGATTTCAAACCATATAAAGCTACAATAATTGAAACAGTGTAGTACTGTTCTAAAGGCAGATAAATAAACCATTGGAGTTAAATAAAAGCCTAGAGATAAATTCTTCCATATATTGTCAAGTTATTTTTGAAAAGGCTTCCACGAACATTTGGTGGAGGAAATAATAATCTTTTAACTAAATATTGTTGAAAATAATAATTACATGAAACAGAATAAAACTTGACCCTTACCTAACACCATATACAAATATTAACTCAAAATAGGTAAAAGATCTAAATATAAATCTTAAGACTATAAACTTTTAGAAGAAAATCTTGGTCATAAAACCTCACAACATTGAAATTGGCAGTGATTTCTTGGATATGATTTCAATGGCACAGGCAACAGAAGGGTAAACAAACTCCCTAAAATATAAAAAAATATTGTATACCCAAAGACAATGTAAACAGATTTAAAAGTTACTGATAGAATGGGATAAAATATTTCCAAATGCTATATCTGAAGGTATATTAATATTCCAACTAGAAATTCTAAAAATTAATAAAAATAAAGGCAAACAACACAATTTAGAGATAGGTAAAAGACTAACATAAATAATGAATCTCCACAGATAACCAATCTTAGTTGTCTGTTGGATGGAAAATCTTGTTTCTCTGGTTCTGGTGTGTGTTACCTATTTCTTCTTTGTAGTTAATCTCTTTGAGTATTTTCTCTAGCGCTGGTTTTGAAGACATAAATTCCTTCAGTTTCTGTTTGTCATGGAAGCTTCTTATTTCCCCATCTAATTTGATAGAAAGTTTTTCTGGGTAGGAAATTTTTGGCTGAAAGTTGTGTTCTTTCAGTTTGGCATATGTTACTCCAAGCCCTTCTGGCTCTCATGACTTGGTTTGGGAAGTCTGGAGTGATTCTAATTGGTTTGCCTCTGAATATCACTTGGCCCTTTGATTTTGTTGCCTTTAAGATTCTCTGCTTGGTCATTTTGACAATTATGTGGCGTGGGGATCCTCTTCTCCGATCCTGTCTAAAGGGAGTTCTATAAGTTTCCTGGACCTGTGTATCGACCTCTTGCTCTATATTTGGAAAATTTCCTGCTATTACTTCCTTGAAGAGATTGTTGATCCCTTTGGTTTCACTTTCTTTTCCCTCCTCTATTCCAATTATTCTTAGGTTAGCTCTCTTAAAATGGGCCCAAAATTTCTTCAAGGTCAGATTCCTGCTGTCGGATTTTTTTTCTAAATTAGAAACTATGCATTCATTTTTGGAGTGATCATCTTCTAGGAGCAAGATTCTATTCTCCATGTGGTCTAATTGGTTGTTTGTACTTTGAATTGAGGCCTTTACTTCATTAATTGCATTGGTTACCTGTTTTGGCTCTCTCTGAATTCTTTTAGAAACACCTCTATTATTTCTACAGTTATTTTCCTGATTTGATCTTCTAGAAATGTCTGAATTTCTGTTTTATCAGGTTCTGATGTTGTGGGGTTGTGGGCATTCATTGCTCCATTGTTATTCCTCTTTCCCATGATTTCGGAAGTTTGGGTTCTTCCCTTGGGTCACTACGACTTCTATTAAGGTGCTCTGGGTTTCGAGTCTGTTGTATCTCAGTCCCCACTACTCCTTTACTGGGTTGTATCGCAGAGTCAATCGAGGCTGCTTTAGACCATGATGGGGTGCCAGGTTGGGTGTTCTCCTATGGTGTGATATCTCTGCCACCGCCACTCCCCCACCTGGGTCTAGTCCCTGGGAGTGCAGTACTGGGAATTTTCCTCTAGGGGCCGCAATTTGACTCACGGATGTTGAGTGCGCTGATGGAGCTGTAGTGGACTCGGTGAATTCACTGCTGCTGCTGCCACTGGTGACAATATGGCACTGCTGCCACGCCCTCGGCCGTGAGGCTGGTGTATTTCTTCTCTGGTTTTGAGCTCCACTATGAGTCCCTGCAGGGTGTGCTGAGCCCAGCCCCTGGGAGCTTTAGACGCTCCCTGAGCTGAAAAATCTGCCGAATTCCACCCGGCTGATCTGCAGTGGCTCACCTCGTCTCGCTGTCTGCCACTCCTCTCTGGAGCCTGGTGGGCTGTTGAGTGCATTGGTCTGGATCCATCTGGTGAACTTGCCGCTGCTGCCGGCAGTAAGTTGCTGCTGCCGTGTCCTCGGGTGTGAGGCTGGCATATCTTCTCTGTGGCTCTGAGCTTCGTTCTGAGTCCCCCTCCTCTCTGGGGCCTGGTGCTGCAAGGGAAGATGGCACCACCACCCTTCGGAGTCTTGAGACAGGAGGATAGCAGGTTCAAGGCTAGCTTCAGCAACTTAGTGAGACCATGTTTATAAATAAAATAATAAAAGGGCTGGGGTATATCTCAGAGGTAGAGTGGTGAAGTTCAGAGATAGAATGCTTCTGGGTTCAATCCTCAGTACCATAAAAAAAAAAAAAGCAAAGCAAGATGGGTTGCATCTCCTTGGCCCAGCAGGTCCAGCCAGTGGGTGGCGAGCACCATGCCAGGTGCTATATGGAAGATACTGGTGCAGAACCTGTATGCAAAGCATGTTCTTATTTCCCAAGTGTGTAGTATAAGGCTTTGGTCCCGCTGAGTATGATAAGAGGCATGTGGACAGTCCCGAGGGAGCTAGGCATCTGGAGCCTGTTTCTGAGGAGACCAGATGAACCACACAACACATTTATCTCCTGCCTGAGAAAGAAACCCACAAAGCCCCATTTATGGTGCCTCCAGCAGTTTTCCACCCAGGATAGGTCTTGTGAGATGCACAGTGCCTACAAAGTGAGTTAGCACAGGAGCAATCCAAAGCCCTAAGGTTCTTCAGTGTTGAAGTGAGGTGTCCCTGGACCCCAGCTTCTCCAGGAAGACTGGTGGAGAGGATGAGGCACAGTCTCATTGTACTATGTTTTGCCCTGGGGCCAAGTCAGCTCCAGAAGTAGTTTTCCTTATGCTGGTTTCTGGATTGTTGAGAATTCTGACAGTGAATCCCCATCTATCCCACCTCAGGTGTCTGATCTAGTGGCACAGGCTGCCTTTCCCACAACAAAGGGGTGCAGTGTCACACAGATCACAGATGAGGGGGTCCGAGCAGCTGTGACCAGTAACAATGACGACGTGATTGCTGAGACAAACACTTCCACGGTGCTGCCTGGGAACACTCAATCCAAACCACATTGTTTAGTTTTCGCCCCAGTAAAGAAGAATGCCACAGTCCCTAAAGTAAATGGAAGACATCATAGTTTAGAAAATATGACAGAGTTGAAAACTTAAAGCTGTATCACAGAGTCACATCCTCTGGAGGAAAACAACTGATATGGGGTGTGTATATATTTGCCTATATATTTTCATGGCAGTTTATTAGTTTGGAGACTTAGCTCGCCCCAAAATTGAGCGAGTGGATGTGAGTCAGAAGTGCTGTGGGCAGTGGTTAGCAGAGTGGAACACTCTTGAATCACTCTTGGGTAGGGGATGCGTGGAGACAAGCTGCAGGCAGTGTGACCCTGAGAACCTCCGTGTGCCTGTTGCCTTTCAGTGTTTGTTTCAGATTGACATCAAACACCATACATGGAGCTGGGCAGCCTTGATATTTACATGCTCCAGTTCCCTGTTTCTCTTGGGGATTGAAAAGTCACTAGGGCTCTGTAAACACCGGGCAGTGGGGTTGGATTGCACAAAGGCTAGTGCAGGCTGTGGGAGAAGCGTGCAGCAGAGGCAGGTTGAACTCGTAAGGGGAAAGCTGCAGGCTTTCATGGTTGGAGATTCTGGGAGCCATGGGTTGTTCCAGGTGAGGGGTGGAAGCCAGGTTCAGTCAGCAAGCTTTTCAAGCTAGATTCCAGACAGTTCAGTGTCTAATTTTATATAATGGAAAACAGGTCTGGAGAGACAATGCTGGCCCTGGGTGCAGGCAGTGTGCACCCCCATGTGGGACTTGGAGAAATGGGGGCTTGGGAGAGGAAGTCCAGGAGAGGCCCAGGCTGGACAGGTCCCTGGAAGGTCAGTGTTGGTCCATGTGGCCTGTTTCTTCAATGATGTGGCACCTAGGAAAGCCAGCCAGCATGCCACATGTTGTGGATTTAAAGTCTTTTATCTGGCATCCAGAGGATGTGATAACTTTTTCCATTGTGGTGTAACAACTTTCAACAGTTTGGAAACCCCAAATGGTTCGGGTGCTTTGTGTAGGAAAGCTACATTCCATGTGCATTGTCAGGGGGTTCAAGGATGCTCAGAGAGGGGCTGGAACATGGGGCATGACACCCTCGCTTTGCCTGCTTCTGCAAGCTAAATGCCCAGAGGGCCAGAGCATTGCATCTTGTCTTGCCTTCTCCTGTGTCTGGCTCTGGCCACTTGCAGATGTAGACAGGAAGCACACAAAGCAGGCACCTGAAGCCGCTCAGCAGGACCCTTTCAAACAGACCAGGAACTAGCTGCCCGGGATGGCTCCTGCTCCTCTGCTTGAGCCATAGGTAAATTAAAAACCTCTGCAGCCTGGCTCTCATGGGCACATGTGCATGCGATGTTGGCTCCTGGAAAGAGGGCACGCATGCCTTTGTTTGATTTCATAACCCATGCTTGTCCCTGTTCTAAGTTTCAGCAGATGAGGAAGCCTGGTGGAGGAGTTGCAGCTCTGCTGCTGAGGTCTCCAGGGGACAGCAGATGGCTGGCAGTTCTCTCGAGCACAAGCTTGATCTGCAGGCCAGCACTGGGGCAATTAGGTCCTTAGCCAGCAGGCTTCTGGGGCAGCTTCCCCACTTCTTAGGAACTGCTTTTCTGCCAGCCTGTGCCCTGGAAGCCCCAGTTTTCTTGGAAAATGGACAGCTTCAGGCTGCACTTGTGAAAGGAGAAAAGAAGGGATTCCAGTGTGATCTGAGAGATTACCCCATGCTGGGTTTCAAAGAGCAGTGCTGATGGGCAGATAGGGCTTGTCTGGGGACAGGGAAAGGGGCCTTCCAAGGACCTCTCCCCCAGCCACCTTTCAAACTATTCCAGCTCTCACATGGGGCCCAGTGCTGGAAGCTTGGGTTTTTCAACCTGGCCACAGAGAACGGTACCTGGGATGTGTTAAAATAAGGATGTTGTTCTGGATTCTTTGAGTGCTAAGGATGTGGAACAGTTTTTCATAGATATGTTGGCCATTTGTCTTTCTTCTTTTGCAAGATGCCTATTTTTGTTCCACTGCCCATTTATTGATTGGGTATTTTTTTTAAAAAAAGTTTTATTGGTGCATTGTAGTCATACATCTTAACGAAGTACAAGATGGTGGAGGCATACATGCACATGTCACCCAATTAGCCTTTACCCAATCCCACCCTATTCCTTCCCCCTCCTTCCTTCTCATGCTTGGCTTAGTGATTGACTTTGTTATGTTTGTTAATGTACATCATGAACATTAGAGAATTTCCCTCTTTTGTTTTTGGTGTTAAGTTTTTTGAGTTCTTTATGTATTCTGGATATTGGTCTCCTGCCTGAGGAGTTGCTGGCAAATTTTTTCTCCCATTCTGTAGGCTCTTTCTTCAGACTCTTGATTGTTTCTTTGCTGTGCAGAAGCTTTTTAATTTGATGTCATTCCATTTATCAGTCATTTATTTATTTCCTGAGCTTTAGAGTCTTGTTGAGGAAGTCTGCTGTGCCTAAACGTTGAAATGTTGGTTCTATGTTTTCTTCTAGTAATTGCAATTTTGGTCTAATTTCTAGGTCTTTTTAAGTAGAAAAATGGATGGAATGAAAGAACATTATGCTAAATAAGATTCAACAGACTTAGAAAATCAAGGGCCATATGTTTTTTCTCATGTGTGGAAACTAGAGAGAAAACAGGAAAGAAAAAGAATTCCATGAAAATTAGAGGCCACTAAAGTAGTGGAAGTGGATCTAGAAAAGGAGGAGTGGATCTAGAGAAAGAGGAGAAGAGATCAGGAAAAAATAATATTATTTGCATATAGGAGGATTGCAGGTTTGACAACTTAGTGAGACCCTGTTTCAAAATAAAAAATAAAAAGGGTTAAAAATGTAGCTTGGAGGTAGAATGCCCCAGGTTCAATCTCCACCCACAGAGGTCTAATTTTATAGGTTGGGATGGGCTCTGAAAACTAGCAATTTTAAAGGTGTGAAAACTGTGAGTCTGTTTAGTACACTAGGTCTCATGTAGATGAGATCACAACCACAGACTGATCTTCTGAGAGGGAGGGGCATGGCCTGTTTGGTCAGTGGTCTTTTTTTTTTTCTTTTTTCTATAATGAAATACTTGAGCCTGGGTAGTTCATACAGAATAGAAGTTTATCTGACTCATGATTCTGGAGTTTGAGAAGACCTGGACATAGTACTAGTGTCTGTTTGGCATCTGGTCAGGGTCTTCTCACTGCCTGTGACATGGGAGGTCACCATGGTGACAGGGTGGTATGGTGTGGATATAAAATGTCCTCCAGACTTCATGTGGTAGTCAAAGCAGGCATGTTGCAGGTAGGTTGTGGTTGCTAGGGAAGGGCTCCTGGGGTGTGGCCAGGGGCTGCATGTGCCCCTGCTCCACCCAGCTGGCCCCTTTGCCCTCTCTCTGCACCTCTCTCCTGAGGATGTGCTTGGATGCTGGCCCCTCAATAGAATATGACCTCTGAAATCTTCAGTCCCATGAGCAAATAAGCCCTCTTTCTCTTAGGCTTTATGTGGCAGGTGTGTGGATCACAGAAATGAGAATGCTGACTGACAAGGAGGGCAAAAGAATGCTAGCTGAGGTCTCCTTCTCTTCTCATAAAGCCACTATCTCATGATGGCCACTCACACCCTCATCCAGCCTCCCAAAGAATCTGCCTCCAAACACCATCAGCTTACATATTTAGGAATAAAGTTTCAATACATAAACTATTAAGGACACATTCAAATGGTAGTGAGGGATGTTTCCAAGCCAAGGCTACTGGGTTAGGAAGTAGAGAGTTAGTGACCAGTGCTGGCTCTCCTGGAATATGGCATGTCATGTGAGCCCCAGGTCTTGCATATGCAGACCCCATGGTCATGGGCTGCTTGAGGACCTTCCGAACCAGTGGAGTGGAGCAAAGAGCTTAGTGTCCTACCAAGCCACCAGGTCCTTCAGTCTGAAATGAATCAGGCAACTGTCTCCAGTAAGGTGACTAGAAATGTGGTGGCCCTCTGGGGACTCAGTGCAGTGCCTGTCGGATCTAGCTGCACTGCTCCCATGTGCTTATGGCTGTGAATCGGGCTAAGCCTGCCTCACAGAACTGCATTGTTCTGCAAGAAGTGGGCCCGAGAAAACACACACTCCTGTCACTCTGGGAAACCTTTCAGTGACTAATTTGGAGAGGAAAAGGTCAATTTTAGTTATATTTTGCACCTTAAACATATTTCAAGTGTATTAAAGATGCAAAATTTTTTTAAGAAGGTAAGAAATTTCTCTTTTGAAATAAAGATAATGCTCACTGCAGGCCCTATCATGTGCCAAGAATGACTTATGTGCTGAGAGAATTTGCTTAAGTTTGAGGAAGAAAAAAAGACCAGTATGTAACTATAACCATAATATTTTTTGGTACTAGTGATTGAACCAAAATTCATTTTGCTTTTGAGTTCAACCCCCAGCCCTTTTTATTTTGAAACAAGGTCTAGTTAAATTGCTGAGGCAGGCATTGAACCTACAATCCTCTTGCATTAGCCTCTTAAATACTGAGATACAAGCATGTGCCACCACACCAGGCTAAGACCAGCATTTTTGATGCCTGCCCCCAAAAAACCAACTGTCCACCATATGGACTTCAGCTTCCCAAGCTAAAGTATTTTTTTTGCAGTACTTGGGGTGGAACCCAGGGGCATTCTACCTCCAAACTACACTCCCAGCTTTATTTTTTATTCTTTATTTTGAAATAAGATCTCACTGAATTGCAAAGGGCCTCACTAAATAGCTGAGGCTGTCTGCAAACCATGCTCCTCCTGCCTCAGCCTCCCAAATTCTGGGATTACAAGCATGCACCACCATGCCTAGCTGTATTTTGCTAAATGAAAAACAAAACAAAACCCCAAAACACAATGTTGCTGAGTCCTTGTGGGCGTCTAGGACTCAGGAACAGACCTTGTGACCATTTTTCCGAATAACTTATAAAGACATATTCTGAGGCCATCTTATTCTCACATCCATCTTAGGTCCCCACATCCCATTTTTCACAAGATAAAGAAGCCAAAATCCATATATAAAGACTTGGGGTCTAGGAGATGGGAGTGTCTCACTTGGGCACTCTGCCTCACTCTTCTCCGTGTGTGAAGAGCTTTCCTGTCACTGTAATAAATCCTAATTTAGAAATGCTTTCAGGTTTTCTGGCTGATTATTTTTATATTGAGCTAGAAAAAGAATCCATGGTGAAATTGAAATTGGAACAATTTTGGCACTCAATTGCTGGGCTTAACAACGACACCCGATGGAGGTGTGACATCATTGCATCTTGCAAGGTCAGTGACTCCCTGAACAGGATCAAAACCCATGATGACCACGAATTCTGCCTCTGTGAATCTCTTCATGACTATGAAGGCCCTTTGGCCACATTGTAGCTATGGCTAACTCTCAGTGGGAGGAATTTTACCCCTATAATTAGTTTAGGGCAGACAGGAGGAACTCTGGATGTCTCCTGAGCTTGCTAAGGCTCATGGTGGCTAGTAAGTGACCTGGAGCCTCACAGCTTATGGAGTAATTCCTGCTGCGTATTGCCACACAAGCAGGACTAAGCTGGTGTCATGGCTTATACTGAGGCTTCAGGGAAACCATCCTTGTCTTTAGAGGCTTCTTAATGAGTGCCTGTCCATTTTGACACCATCAAAATGGTGTCAAATGGGACACTCTTTAAAATTTCTATGGGAGTTGGGCGTGGTGATGCACTTTTGTAATTCCAGTACTTGGGAGGCTGAGACAGGACGATCACAGATTCATGGCCAGTCTCAGATACTTAGTGAGGTCCTCTAAAACTTAGAGAGGCTCTGTTTCAAAATAAAGAATAAAAAATAGGTCTTGGAGTATAACTTGAAAATAGAATGCCCCTCGGTTCCATCTCCAGTTACACACACACACACACACACACACACACACACACACACACACACACACACACAGAAACACACCCACCCCTCTACAGGAACTAAAACTGGGAGAAGACATTCATCCTTTTGTCCACCACCTCTGCCCCTACCAAGTACTTGCCCTTTTTGTTTAAAGGAACAAAAGTGGGACCAGCAAGGACTTAAATTTTCATGTTCCTGGGTTCCACTTCTCTGTCATCTTATGGAACATAGTCCTATCCTCCACCTGAGGGTGGAGAGGATTGTGACTAAAAAGGAAGACCATCCCTGGATGGCTGTTGTTGCTTGGTTATGGACCCTGGGTCTTTGACCCTGCCAGACAGAAATAGGAGTAATTTCTGAGACAGAAAAAAGGAGGAGGAATTGCAACAAGGAGACAGCTTCTGGCTCAAAAGCCTGGCTCTAGTAGCCATCATCCATCTGTAGATGGCACAAGTATTTTGCGAATTACAGTGTTTCAGCAATTGGAGACACCAATTATCATTTGTGTCTGGGATATAAGAGAGGATATATGGAACCACACTCAGACATAGAGAGGGGAAACAACAGGCAGGGCAGGATTAATCAAGGCAAAGTGGCAAAACCTTATGCTCATAGAGGCCAACCCTGGTGGACCTTGAGACCGCTTTCACAAAGCTCACAGATAGTGCCTAGCTGGACTCACCCCCATCTGGGCTTCTATCATGGGGTGTGAGAGAGGAGGGTGACTTCCTGAGCATAATCCAATAAGTACACTCCAGCAGTCTAAGGTGGAATCTTGAACTCCTCTGGCGTGCATCCTCCAACACTGGGATACATATGACCCCCACATCCTAAAGAAAAAAACTCTCATTTTCTTCTGAACTTAAACATGAGTACAGTACTTGGTAGGGGATGGAGAGAATTGGCCACTGCAGGAAGCCTAAACTATAACACTATCCTGCAGCTAGAAATATTCTGCAAGAAAGAGGGCAAATGGGGAGAGGCAGCATGTGTTCAGGTTTTCTTTTATCTCTGGGACCATCCAGACTTATTCAAAAATTGCAAAATTGAAGCAATTTTGATAGCATCTGTTAAGGTAGAATCCCAAGATCAGTTGAACCCAGCAAAACAAGATGACAATGCTGTAGGTGCTTGAGGATCCTTTCTTGACACTCTTTGGATCATGCTTGAACATGCCCCTTACATATCATAATGCTGCCTCCCACAGTAAGGAGACTCAAGAGACACTCCAAAACTAAGAAAAAATAGTCAGGCCTGGTATCAGGGAGACAAAGGGGAACGTTTCCCTTTGTGGCAGTGGGAGGAAGTTAATTCAGACCCAATCTCACCGATAGGTCTTTTTTGTTAGCTGACCCTAAAGGAATAAAAAAGGATTTCAGGCCAGGCATGGTGGTGCATACTTGTAATCCCAGTACTTGGGATGCTAAGACAGGAGGATCCGGGTTTGCGGCCAGCTCAGCTACTTAGGTCCTCTGCAACTTAGTGGGACCCTGTCTCAAAATAAAAAAAATAAAAAGCAGGCAGGGGGTGTAGCTCGGAGGTAGAGTGCCCCTGGATTCAATCCCCAGCACCACATATAAAAAAAAAAAGTATCTCGGGAGCTATATGATTGATCCTGACCGATAAGTGCAGGCCTTTGAGCTACTTACCTTCTTTATATGACACCACATGGAAAGACATTAGCTTACTCTTCTCTCTGAGCCATGTTTCCAGTCCTATTTTATTTTTTATTTGTAAATAAGGTCTCACTAAGTTGCTGAGGTTGGCACTGAACCTGTGATCGTCCTGCCTCAGCCTTCCAAATACTGGGAGTACAGGTCTTGTGCCACCACACCTGGCTTAACTTACACTTAGATCAGACTTTGACTTCCCTAGAAAGAGATCAAGTGTATGAAAAAGAAAAAGCCATCAAGGCACATTATAACTATTACACTGCCCAAAAATTTTCAGTAAGAATAACTTGTCAGGTTTTGATAGGAGCAGAAGCGGTATCATTACAAGACCCCAAGTGGGACCCTGAGGACAAGAGGCATGATTGGAAAAGAAGTCAATATATGTATTGCATACTGGAAAAAACTGAGAAAAGCTACAGTTAAGCCATTGGCAGTCAAGGTCAATGTGTCCCCAATGACCTTTCTGAAGAGACTCAGGGAGACCATGGTTAAGTTTATTAATTTGATTCCAAATTTGATAGAAGGGGAGGCCATTCTCAGAGGCAAATTCTTAACCTATGTGCACCAGATGTAAGGAGGAGATTCCAAAAATGGGTGTCAGATCCAGAAAAGTCCACTTTGAACAAGCTAATGTAGGCTAATAATTCTGTCTATTATAATAGGGACTTGGAAAGGGAAAAAGAAAAGGGAAAGCATCATGGAGAATCCTGGCTGCCATGAGGATGAGTGCCAATCTTATGGGAATCCAGGCTCAGGGCTATTTTAGGTGTGGGAAGCTGGGACATTTCAAATGTGAATGTCTCCAACAAGGAGGTCATAAATGTCCTTCAAAGCCCTTTCTGAAATACAAAGGAGACCACTGGAAGCCCAAGTGCCCCTAGGTCTGGAATTACCTAGGGTCCTCGAATTCAGGTCCTCAATGGTAGGAACCTGTGCCACTTCTCCAGGTTCCCACCACCTGGCCCAAGACTGAAGAGCCTTGAGCAACCCTCAAGTGGATCACAGACTGTTTGATTCCTCATGGGCACAGGTGCCAGATCCTCCATATTGTCTTTTTTTTCCCTCTGGTCCAACATCCTCTCATAAAGTGACTGGTTAGGGTATATTGGCCAGCCCCTTGGACACTTCTTTACTCAGGCTTAGTATGATCCAGGGGTGACTTCCACTTCTATCATTCCTTCTTAGTCATACCAGTTATCCCAGCTCCACTGTTGGGAAGAAATATAATGTCAAAAATCAAGGTGGGAAAGCCGGGCGTGGTGGTGCATGCTTGTAATCCCTGCTCTTGGAAGGCTGAGACAGGAGGATCACACAGGTTCAAAGCCAGCCTCAGCTACTTAGTGAGGCTCTCAAGCAACTTAGTGAGACCCTGTTTCCAAATAAAATATAAAATGGGTCTGGGAGTATAGCTTGGAAGTAGAAAGCCTCTGGGTTCCACCCCCAGTACCACCAAAAAAAAAAAAAATCAAGGTGGGACTCATTCTCCATTCAGAACCACCTGGGTACTTTCCTTTAATGGAAATAGAGATCAATCCAAGAGGATGGACAGATGGCAGAGCTGTGGGACAAGCCCTTTCTGCCAAACTTGCCCTCATTAACCTGAAGGACCCATTCATCTCTCCCAAACAAAAACTATAGCCCCTCAGAACTGAGGTAAAAAAAAAGACTATTGTCCATCATAAATAATCTGTTAAGCTTAGGTTTACTGGCAGATGTGTCAGTTCCTGTAACATTCCTATCCAGGGTATGTGTAAGGGAAGAACAAATGGCATCTGGTGCAGAACCTCAGGCTTTTCACTGAGGCAGTGGTCCCACTCCACCCCGTGGTTCCTCACCCTTACACCTTACTGACTCAAATTCCCAGCAGAACTCAGTACTATTGTGTGCTGGATAAAAAAAAAAGTCTTTTTATGTATCCGTCTCCATCCAGATAGCCATTTTCTTTATGCTTTTGAGGACCCCAGGGGAGAAGAACGCCAAGGGCACCATAATGCCAAGGTTAACTTGTATGGTGCTGCCTCAGGTGTTCAGGGACAGCTGGCACATATTTGGGCAGATTATGGCCAAGGACCTAGAAAATTGGAACTTCCCTCAGGCCATGCTCCTCCAAGATGTGGATGACCTTCTGTTGGGCTGTCCCTCCCTTAGGGACTGTGAGAGGGCATTGAGATTTCTCCTTAACTTTCTGCCTCAAAGAGGCTACAAAGTTTCAAAGGAATAGGCTCAACTTTGTGAGGCTCAAGTTACTTACTCCTAAGGGAGGACTCTTGCTCTTTACTGCCAGAGAGAGAGAGCAGCAGGTACTCAGCTTCCCTCTACCTAGCACCTCATGACAACTTCAGGGATTTTTAGAAGCTACAGATTACTGCTGCATATGGGTCTCAGGTTTTGTTCTGTCTAGGGGACCTAGTGCTCATAAAATCTATGGACAAAAAGGAAAACCCCTAGATGGGCCCATTTTTTGTCATTCTCTCTACTCTTAACTGCTGTTAAGGTGTCTGGCATCCATTCCTGGATACACCATACCAGAGTTAAGTGGTGGATAGCTGAATATCCATCACTGTCCCTTGACACACCTGAGACCACCTCAGAATATTCTTGTGAGCTACTAGACAGACTTAAGCTCTTATTCAAGAAGACACCTGATAAGTAGACACATGACTGATGGTGTTCACAGATACTTTAATGCGGTGGATAGAGGCCTTCACTTGCAAGTCAGAAAAGGCACAAGAGTTAGTGAAAATTCTACTTTAACAAATTATCCCCTGCTTCAGAGTTCCCTGCTCATTACAAAGTGACAATGGGCTTGCCTTTTAAATCTGAAGTTACCCAAGGCATTATTCCGGCCTTGGCTATTGACTTCAATCTGTACTATTCTTGATATTCCCATTTCTCTGGGAAAGTAGAAAGGGCCAATGGGATATTAAAAAGATACCCACTCATTAGGCTGATGCCGGGGCCAATGGCTGGCATCGGAGCCTGCCATGAGGCAAGGCCACTACTGGTGCCTCCGAGGCCTGGATTGGAGCCAGCTGAGGGGTTAGGCTGGTGTCGGGGCCAGCGAGACCAGAATCGGGGCCTCCCATGAGGCAAGGCCACTGCTTGAGCCAGCGAGGTCTGGATCAGCCCACTGGGTAGCCAGACCACTACTGGGGCTGTCAAGAGTGGGATCGGTACTTGCAATGCGGCATGCACAGGGAAATATCACAGAAAATAAAAATCAGATGCTTCCCCTAATCAGCAAAAGCTAGGAGGAAAGGGGCAACAGGAAGAGGTCGAGCTATAGAAAGGGTCCTATAGTGAAGCAACTAAGGTGACCAATCAGAGGGTATGGAATAGGGTGCCGGAGCCTGCCAGCAAAAGTACGGGTTCTGAAGAGAGGAGTGAGGATGAAAAGAATTTTATTCAATGAATTTTATTCATAGAATACTTCATTCTCTCATGGAAGGATCGGCGGTACACTGTCTGGTCGATATCTCTACTGACCGATCCCGGTTTTATCGCTCTCGTCCTATTTATACCGCTCCTGGTCAAACAACCCTCGTGACATCACCACCTGTGCACTTAACGGTCAAACCAATCAATTCCACCTGAGCTTCTCTCAGACGTTGAACTTTCCATGATCCCAAACCTTATTGGCTCTGGGCAAAGGACAGTCAGAAGTATTCTTAAAGGGGAAATCCTTAATGGCTCCCCACAGTTCCCCCTTTCTTATTATATTCAAAAGAAGACTGTGCCTGTCTTAGGTTGTTTCCTTCAGGTATCAAGGATTACCTGTCTTTGGATAATACAGAGCTAAACTGTATATCCTGTCTTAGGTTTCCTTGTGCCAAGGAAATCTTACCTGTCATTGACTACCAGCCTCTTAAATGGGGGTACTTTTTAGATGTAGATTATGTACTTCTGCTGAATAAAAATGTTCTCACTTTGTCCGAGGACACACTTTGCCCCAAGCCTCTAATAAACAAGGTATTGGGAATATCATGAAAAATAGGTATTTCAGTAAGACATTTTTCCCAATTAACACTAGGATTTCCACATGTTAAATCAGTTTAACAGGGTAAACAAGTTATTGGTGGGCTAACATTTTTATCTTCTTTCCCTGTGTAACCAGGGTCCCACAAGACCACACCTTTAATAGCACAATTACTCTCAGTCTTTGTACTTGTCTGCAATACCACGGGCATCAACTTCAGACATCCCATCTTTTTGAAATTTTTAGAAAAACATAAGAGTGTACCAATTCTTTGTCCAAAATAACCAAAAGTTCCAATTCTTTGTCCAAAATAATTAAAAGTTTCTGTAATGCGTGTGAAGTTCAAAGCAAGAAGTCCCAGCAACCGTGAGTTGTCACTGAAGACAGTGATCTTCTGTTGTTCCCAAACAGCTGGATGAATATGGGATGATCTGGAACGTAAGCCCATGTTTCATTAATCATTGAAGCTAGGAGCATCATCAGCATTGATCTGAGAATCTTCCATTTTTGCTTGATCCATATGTCGCACCAGCTGCTCAGGTATCCACCGTGCATTATCTTCATCCTGTGAAAATACACAAACATGCATGCCCTCTTCCCCACATTAGTACAGGGTCAGGACCTTTCCAAATTCCTGTGCAAGGATCTTTCCGTTTCACTAGGGCAAAATTGTTTTTGGAGGATGGATGCCAATATCTATCAGATGCTGTGTGACTAGTTTTATCAGCATTTAAGAAATTAAAAATAAAAAGAGCATGATTTAAAGAGTTCTGTGGTGAATGGGGATATAACTCCCCCTTTTTATTTATTTTCAAAAGTGTTGTTTTTAAAGAATTGTGGGCACGTTGTACAATACCCTGTCCTTGAGGATTATAGGGTATACCTGTAATATGCTGAATATTGTATGCATTGCAAAATCGTTTAAAAGTCATACTCGTATATCCTGAACCATTATCAGTTTTAATGTAGGTAGTAAGGCCTGAGAAAGCAAAACATTTCAAACAATGGGAAATCACATGTTTAGCAGCCTCTACAGTTTGGGCTGTAGCCATAATAAATCTTGAAAAAGTATCAATAGACACATGAACATACTTCTGTTTACCAAAGGCAGAAATGTGTGTAACATCCATTTGCCATAAATTATTGGGAACTAATCCCTGTGGATTTACACCTAAATGAGGAACAGGTAAATACTCTGGACATATAGGACATTGTTTAACAATTTGTCATGCTGCTTCTTGAGTAATTAGAAACTGTTTACGCAGACCAGCACTATTTTGATGATGTAAAGAATGTGATCGTTGAGCTTGTTCCAATTGAGAGGGGCAGACAAATTTTGTAGCATCGTCAGCAATTTGATTACCTTCTGCCAAAGGACCAGGTAAAGCAGAATGTGCTCTTATGTGCCCAATAACACAAGGATGCTGGCATGATAAGATCTGAGTTTGAATTTGAAAAAATAAATTACCTATCAATTTATTATGCATATCAATATGTGGTACAGTTTCCAATGTTTGAAGGGCATTAGCTATATATAAACTATCAGTATATAAATTAAAAGGCGTATCAGATAGATGTTGAAATCAGCCGCTACTGCATGCAATTCGACAAAAAAGCTGTTTGAATTATAGTACTATGTTTATTAATTACATAAGATGCCTTACCATTTGATGAGCCATCAGTAAATACCAAGACCGCTTGAGATATGGGAGTAGCATGAATTATCTTAGGAAATATAAGAGCATGTTTATTAACAAACTGTAATAATTTATCATGAGGTAAATGATTGTCAGTTTCTCCAATAAAAGATGCAAAAGCAATAGCCCATGAATCAGCATTTTTGAAAAAGCCATTGTACTTGTTGTTTAGTAAAAGGAACACTAATAAGTGAAGGTTCTTTACCAAAATATTTTATAGATTCTGATCTGACAGAATACACCAAGCAGGCAACTAATTCCCAGTATGGCATTAAAACTCTGCTTGGAGTAGTGGGTAAATGTATCCACATTAATGGTCCATCCTGCCACAAAACAGCAGTAGGTGTATGTGCTGATGTCAATATATAAGCAGCCCATTCTTTAGCATAGTCAATGTACTGTTTTCTTTGACATTCAATAGCCAATTCAACCTTTTTAAGAGCAGCACATCCTTCCTCTGTTAAGATCTGAGAGGAAGTTGGGTCTGAGTCACCTTTTAAGATATCAAATAAAGGTTTTAATTCTCCAGTAGTAATATTTAAAGATGGTCTTAACCAATTAATATCTCCTAAAAGTTTTTGAAAATCATTTAAGGTTTTAAAATTATCTTTACGTAACTGATTTTTTTTTTTTTTTTTTTTTTTTTTTTTGGTGGCACTGGGGTTCCTGGAAACCCTTCTACCTCTGGACTACACTCCCAGACCTATTTTATATATTTTTTATTTGGAAACAGGGTCTCCTAAGCCAGCGCATGTGGCTGGCTTCGAACCTGTGCAGTCCTCCTGTCTCTGCCTCCCAAGCGCAGGGATTACAAGCATGTGCCACCACGCCCAGCCACAAGCCATTTTAAATTCTTTTAATTGTTTGAAAGGAAAGGGTCTATGTCCTCTAATCACACCTCCTCGACCATCAGGGTCTTCAGTAATGGGGAAAACTCTAAATCCTCTAGTGTCTTCTCTGTTTTCTGCAGCCCAATTTATAGCCGCTTGAAGAAGAAATAGGTAACACACACCAGAACCAGAGAAACAAGATTTTCCATCCAACAGACAACTAAGATTGGTTATCTGTGGAGATTCATTACTTATGTTAGTCTTTTACATATCTCTAAATGGTATTGTTTGCCTTTATTGTTGTTAATTTTTAGGATTTCTAGTTGGAATATTAATATACCTTCAGATATAGCATTTGAAATATTTTATCCCATTCTATTAGTAACTGTTAACTCTGTTTACATTGTCTTTGGATATACAATATTTTTTTATTTTTTAGGGAGTTTGTATACTCTTCTGTTGCCTGTGCCATTGAAATCATAACCAAGAAATCACTGCCAATTTCAATGTTGTGAGGTTTTATGACCCAGATTTTCTCCTAAAAGTTTATAGTCTTAAGATTTATATTTAGGTCTTTTATCTATTTTGAGTTAATATTTGTATATGGGATTAGGTAAGGGTCAAATTTTATTCTTTTCTATGTAATTATTATTTTTCAACAATATTTAGTTAAAAGATTATTATTTCCTCCACCAAATGTTCGTGGAAACCTTGTCAAAAATAACTTGACAATATAGGGAAGAATTTAGCTCTAGGCTTGTATTTAACTCCAATGGTTTCAACTATTGTAGCTTTATATGGTTTGAAATCAGAAAATATATATCTTGTAGCTTTGTTCTTTTTCAAGATCGTTTTGGGTATCTAGAGTTCATATTCCATATTAGGATAGATTTTTTTCTGAAAAATAAATATATAAATATATGATAATTTCACCTAAAAAATAGAAAAAAATATTCTCTGGTAAGAAAGAAAGCAAAAAGAAATATTGAAATGTTATCTTTAAGTCATCAAAAGCTTGGTATCAGACAAATGAAACTGTTATGTGAGATTATCATTTTTAATTTTGGATAAATTGCTATAATACTAGATGTCAACCACTAAGCCAAGCATGGGAGGGAGGGATGGGGAGAGAATGGGGTAGGGATCAGGTGGGGGCTGACAGTGCACCAATAAAAAAAATAAAAAATAAAAAATAAAGATAAAGGTCAGTGTTTTTCAATGCTTTGCTTAGCAAATGCTACAGTGGGAGCATTTTGAAGGTTCATCTTGCTGATAATAGGAGAATATTGTTGAGGTCCTTCTTTTTCACTATTTGAAGGAGCTATCTGATCTAATTGTTTAGTTAAAGTCTCTACAGCTACTTGTGTTTTATACAAAAATTGGGCTCCAGAGTTTCTGGAATATCTGGATAAGCCCCTAACTCATTTCTATGGAACCGAGCAGCAGTTTCCTCAAGCCACTCCTCTTCTTCAGTGTCCTCATCTTCCTTAGGAAGTGAAGGCAAAACACCTTTGTGTTCTATCTTAGTTTTACTAACACCAAACATATCTCTTAATATCTGTACCAAAACCAAAAGACTAATTTTTAGACCCATTGTATATTACAACTTCTACGTTACTCACCACCACCACAAGTCTTCGAGTGCACTCCTTTTTTATTCAGCGCTGTCCTTCACTGGGTCCTCAGTTTCAGAATCTCCCCATAAGGGCCACCACCTGTCGGAGCCAGCTGTCAAAAGTACAGGTTCTGAAGAGAGGAGTGAGGATGAAAAGAATTTTATTCAATGATTTTTATTCATAGAATACTTCATTCTCTCATGGAAGGATCGGCAGTACACTCCCTGGTCGATATCTCTACTGACTGATCCTGGTTTTATCGCTCTCGTCCTATTTATACCACTTCCGGTCAAACAACCCTCATGATGTCACCACCTATGTGCGTAAAGGTCAAACCAATCAACCCTGTGCCATCACCACCTGTGCACTTAACGGTCAAACCAATCAATTCCACCTGAGCTTCTCTCAGACGTTGAACTTTCCATGATACCAAACCTTATTGGCTCTGGGCAAAGGACAGTCAGAAGTATTTTTAAAGGGGAAAACCTTAATGGCTCCCCACAATAGGGGAGGATGGAGCCTCTTTAAAATGCAGGAAGTACATCAACAAATGTATCAAAGTTAATCACCAAACAAGCATAGGATCGAGGTAAGGGGAGGGAATGGGATGGGGGCTGGATGAGGGATAATTGGATGATGTGTGCTTGTATATCCTCTCAAATCTTGTATTCCAATGTGATATATGATTACAATGCACCAAAAAAAAAAAAGATACCCACTCAAATTGGCTCAAGAAGTACAAGCTCCCTGGTGTCAATTACTCCTTATGGCTCTAATGCAGACCCACTACATGCCTGCCAAAGTTAATCTTACACTCTTTGAAAAATTATACGGAAGTGTCTTGTTTTTTTTTTTTCAACAAAAAAATCTTTATTTTTTTTCCACACAACTCCTTCCAAAGGTCCTTCTTCCTTAATTCCCACTCAGGACCTCCCACCCCAGGCTCATCAACCACTTTTGCAGAACAAACAAAACGAGGGCATGGGGCTGAGGCTGACTACCCCCTGGGAGCAGCAGCATTGAAATCTACTTGGATCACCCACCTCTGGGCACTGGCAGGTGGGTAGGAAGGGCCCTCTGCTTCCTACTGGCTACGATGTTGTTTATACCTTTTGTCCATGACAAAGCTGTCACGCCACCTTTTGAGAGGCTGTTAAGGTCCTGCTACGGCAGGAGGCAGGGGTTTCTCCCCAGAGACCCCAAGTTGAGCTCCTGATTGGGAGTTCTTGTCAGCAGGGGCTGGGCCTCCAGTTGGAGCTCACTTCCCAGTCTTGGTGACAGGGTATGGAGCTTGGCCAGGGCCTCTTGCCTCAGCAGAGGGGTGGGATGCTCTTGGGGTGGCCTGACCTGAGACATGGCAAGGACCAAGAGGAAGCCCCTTTGGAGACAGGCTAAGTTTTGAGGCCAAGAGGTAGGCAAAGTTGGAGAGTTCCACATCTTCCTCCTCCCCCCCTCCTCTTCCTCCTTCTTTTCTTCCTCCTCCTCCTCCTCTGTCTCTTTTTCCTTTCCTTTTGCTCTATCTGCTGTGCTAAGTGTTTTGCTCACAAGAGCAGTTTCTTTCAGAACTAAAGCATCCCTGGTTCCCCATCTAGCAGAGGTTCTAAGGTTCTGGTGAGGAGAGCTTGACTGGGGGGTCCTGAGTTTACAAGACTCTTGACTGCCTGGTAAAGGAACAGGGTCGTTAGGCCCGGACAAACATATATTCTCCCTGCCCCCTCCTTGGGGGTCATAAGAATGAAAACTTAGTAAGTGGGTATCCTCACTGATCCCTAGCTGGAGGCCACAGTCATCTCTGACATCTAGTATGTGGACATGTTCTGTGGTTTCCAACAAAGGAGAAAAGGGATTTCCTCTATTCCCTGCCTCTTGGTTAGCCTCCATAGAGGAAGAATCATCCTGGGCCTCCAGGATGAGGAGATCATTCCCTGTCTCAGCTGGGTCCCAGCTGCTAGAAGATGGCAGAGTGTTCCCATCCCTACACATCTCCCTTGGATCATTTAGGGCTCCTTGCTGCCCACCATGTGCTTCCCTTGCCCGCTGCTCTCCTGGAAAAGCAGTCTTCCCAAGGTGAACAATGCCCCCAGCTACCCCCCACTCCGCGAGACCCTGGTGAGGGTCGAGACCGCCCATCCCTGATGGGGTGTGTCCATACAGCACCTAACGAGATGCAGCCTTCCTCGGCCTGAGCGGCCTGCAGCCTAAGGCAAAACTTTAAGTAAAGTTTAAGAACTTACACAGTAAAATGATTCAGCAGAAAAGGGGCTAAGATGGCATCTGGAGGAAGCTACGAAGGCGTGGTTTCCCCATTTGCTATGGGTGGGGAGACTGAGCAGTTTTTCCCTTTTTCCCTTTAAAGGAGGTTCCGCACACATGTACGGCTCATGTACTGGCCTGGGATTGGCTGTGAGTGAAATATGCGCTAGTGATCTTTATTCTGATAGGCTAGGCTATTTCTCATGCGAATTCCCCTCGTGGTTTGGTGCTATATATATATGATTGCCTGGAAAGAAATAAACGAGATCTTGCTTGACTTGACTCCCAGCTCATGGGGGTGTGTTCGAGTCGTCGGTACTCATCATCTATCCAAGCCCCGTCGCTGTCCGGCTGGATCCCGACACACCCCCATCTTAATCCTCATCAGAAACAGAAGGACTTGAGTTCAACTGAGCTGCACTGCAGCCGGGAGGCGTCTCCACATCCTCCTGTTCCAAGGCCAAGAGTCGTTTCTGAGCCAGCTGGGCAAGCATAAGTTCTTCTTCTTGCTCCAGTTCCTCAATTAAGGCCAAAGGATCCCTCTCTTGTTCTGGAGACAGTAGATCTGCCAGAAATTGAGGGTGAATGATGGCCTCCACCTTAAGAGACAAAGACCTCCTGAGAACACAGCTCATTGATATAAATTAGGAGATTGGGATCTGGGTACATCCCTTCATCCTCCTGCTGTTCTTCCTCTTCCTGTTTTCCATCTGAATCCCCAGCGGCCAATTGACTCCCCACCAGCCCTTCCATGATGTCAATATACTCTTTTACAGCTTCCAGTGGAATCTCCTTGGGTGCCTCAGGAACTGGAGGCTTTGGGGGTTTGCGTTGCTGATGGCGAGGAGCTCGCTCCTTGGAGGCTGCCTTCTTTGGAATGTACACTGGCTGTTGGCAAACCTCAGGGGCCTGGGGCCCTTGAAGATCGGGGTTCAGAGGGGCTGAAAGAGACAGGCTCTGGGAACCATTTGTCAGCTGTGCATTCTGTATCTGGAGCTCTTCCTCAGCCTCAAACTCCATGAACTTTTCTGCCATTTCATAAAAGATCATCCGGTCGAAGTTGCTGGTGTGCTCCCACTCCTGCATGGCCAGAGGCAGTCCCTCCTCCAGGGTCATGGTGGGCTTCAGCTGGGCCAGGGGACGAACCACTGGGATGAGAAAGCAGGAGACAGCTTCTACATCAGGACTTTGCGATGTGTGCCTCCGCGCCAGGGGTTTGTAGCGCTGCCAGCATTGGAAGTTCTCATAGACACCCTTGGAGGTTTGGGCCAGGCCCCCCAGTGAGGGCTTCTGGGTGGCCATGGGACCTCATTCCCCGGTGGCCCCTGCAAGCCCTGGCCAGGCCCTTTTCAGAGGCATGATGTGGGCCAATTGGGCAGCTGGTGGTGGAGCCTGGGGAGGAAGAGCTGAGGGGCCCTCCTGGCTCATGCCAACAGCAGTGGTGGGCAGCATGGTTTTGCACTAGACGCAGTGATATATGGAGCAGGAGGCCCCTCAGAGCCCCCACAGGGAGCCCCTGAGGCCATTCAGTTGAGGGCAGGCTGAGTAAGGATAAAGTTCTGATTCTGAGATGGCTCTTCTGGCCCCCCCTTCTGTCTTGACTTTGATAATGACCTTGCCAGCTGCGGCCCAACTAGGGCCAGAGCCCCCATCCCCTGTCACCAACATGGGGCTTAGAAAAGCTGAGAGCACCACGGGGTTGCCTGGAGAGAATGCAGAAGGCACTGAGGGCTGAGGAGCTGGCTCCCAGGGCGGCTGGTCTGGCAGTTGGGGCAGTGGCAGCGGGGGAAAGGGAAGTGCAACAAAAGAAGTCAAGATAGCCCCGGGCCACATGGCCAAGTCCAGTGCTGGCAACGAAAAGGCTGCTCCATCGGAAGCTATTATGTCCGCTTTGGGCACTAACCGTGGCTGTCTGGATGCCTTCAGAATGACACAGGTCCAGGTCCCAGAGAGTCACCTGGCTCCAGCAGATCCATGGAAGGGAGGGCATGGATGGAATCAAAACAGAACTAGAATCTAGGACTCCCAACATTCACTATAAAGAAGAGCATTGAATTTTTGGTAAAGAGGCCTGAGTTTGAATCTTGGGTTGAGTACTAAAACATTTGCCAGTTTGTAAAACAAGCTTACACTCTCTTCACTTTGCCTTTTCTTGTTTTAGAATATAGTCTTAGACTCAGAATCCCAGATATTAATAAACTATGTCACCCAGCTGGCTGCTTATCAATAAGCTTTGGAAAACTCCAAAAGATACCAGAAGATTCAACCATGCCCATTGCTAAACTCTGCCTCATAACACTTGCTATCTTGGGGCTGGAAATGGCTCTTTCAGGAAAACCTTATCCATTCTGGGCTCACAATTTTCTTTTTAACTTAACCTGAGAAATAGTAGAGGGTGAATTGTTACAAGATTGTTGAATATGCCATTCTCAACACATTTCAAAAAGATCTCACCTACTAGAGATTGTTAGCAACTATCTCAAGCCTGTCTACTTAATAATGCTTCCTTGGATCTGAGCCATCCTTGGCTAGTCTCCTTAACTTTTGACAAAACTCCCAATCTAACCTGTTTGACAGAGTCCCTCAGGTAACATGCATAGGATCATCAGCAAGGTACAGCAGGTTATTGCTACACCCAGGAGGGCCACCCCCCAAAAGAAAGGAGATTGAAGGGTGGCACCATCAATCATGTATCTAATTATCAGGTGTCTTCTTGAACAGGAGCTTAAGTTCGTCTAGTTATTCACAAGAATATTTTGCAGTGGTCTCAGGTGTGTCAGGGGACAGTGATGGATCGTCAGCTATCTACCACTTAATGCTGGTATGGTGTATCCAGGAATTGATGCCAGAAACCTTAACAGCAGTAGGAGTAGAATGATGAAGTATGGGCCCATCCATAGGGGTTTTCCTTTTTGTTTATGGATTTTATTATCACTAGGTCCCCTGATTTGTCACCAGAAGCAATTTTTTTTCCAAAAACCTAGCAGTTGAATTTTATTACTGCCTTAATAACACCCACTGCTCTACCTGCAATAGCCTAGGCACAACCAAATGTCATCCTGATCCTGCTTGTTTTAATCAAAGTCCCTACTCTCTTTCAAGTCTCTTTTGGGATTCAAATGATTTATCTAAACTCTCTATTACAAAGCCTTGCATGGCTATCCCCCTTCCTACACCCACACTTTCAACCTCCAACTGCACCCATTAGAGTACTTGCTGAGCTAATCAGACTCATCAGTGCCCTAAAGACTATGGTCTATACAATACTTCTCACTGTGGTGTATTGGCAGGATCTCTGGGGTGGGGAGAGGATAGGGACAAAAATATCTCCCTAGTTTAGGTCATCCTGTGACTATTCTTACCTCCAGGGAGGAGGATTACTGTATCCCACCTGCAGCAACAAACCTTCATGGCTCACTAACTTTACTTGGAGGTTTAGAGGTTCTACCTACCAACAAGCCTGTGCCTCCATTGGATATCTCTTCCTGTGTGGCCACCCTCAAAATAAGCTTTCTTACTCTGACTCTCTGGCAGGCTCTTTTTCAATTCCTTCATGCAGCTTTAGCATATGACTACATTGGTAAGCCAGTGTGCTCTGGGTCAGATGACCAGCAGCTTCTAAGAGTACAAGTATTCAACATAACAAGGACACTGTTGCGTTCTAAGAGAAAATTACTGCTCCTGATGGCAGGGGCCATATTAGCTGTGGTATTACTAGCCTCTTGGGGGAGGGCTTACATATCACAAGGCCTCTATTAGAAACATAACCCATACCCTTGAAACCATCATGGTCACTACTGCCGATGTCCTACAGGGACTCAAAACAGCACATGAGTCCATGGTAGGGGTTGTATTTGATAACTTAATGGCTATTGATTATCTTCTTGCAAACAAAGGTGGCATATGTGTGACTTTAAATAAAACCTGTTGTACCTACATTAACATATCAGGGATGGCCAAGACCAACATAAACAAAATATATGAGCAAGCATCCTGGTTACACAACTTTAGTAAAGTTGACAGTGTCTCACTATGGGAAGGTCTCAAGTCTGTTTTTTCCTCCATGACTTGTTTCCTATCTTTTTTTGGACTCTTAGTGGTCATTCTACTCATACTTATATTTGACCAATGTCTACTATGTGGTCAAGTTTGTCTCCAAGAGAATTGAAGCCATAAAGCTCCAGATTATGCTCCAGATAGAGCCACAAATGAACAACTATAAGGGTCCATTGGGTGGTCACAGGGACCTGGGACATTCCCCAGTGTGACATGTTACTTTCATGCACCCTAATGCTGGATACTCTCAGCATGGAAATAGCCAGACTGGACATACAATACTGCCCCTCCCACTCTTATGTCTATGAATGTGTGCAAGTTTATATGATAGAGTAGAATGTTTTGGTCTTGGCTGGTCAGAACTCAGGAAGAGACTCTGTAACTGTTCATCTAAATGACTGATAAAGACATATCGCAAGGCCAGCTTATTCTCACATCCATCCTGGGGTGACAGACCAGTTTGTCCTCACATCCCATTTCCCATGAGATAAGTAAGCTGAAATCCATATATAAAGACTGTGGGTTCTAGGTGATGGGAATGTCTCACTCAAGCACTCTGTCTCACTCTTTGTGTGTGAGGCACCTTCTTGTCACTCTGATAAATCCCACTAGAAGTGTATTCAGGTGTTCTGGCTCATTATTTTTATACTGAGCTAAGAAAGGACCCATGGTGACACCAAAGCTATTACACTTCATTCCTGAAGAGCACTCTCCCTGGTAGACGTGTTAAAGCCCAGGGCCTTGGAGTGGCTTAACCTAAGGACTGGAGCACAGGGCTGTCCTTGGCTGCCTTCCTGAATGAAACACATGACCTCAGGGCTCTGTGCTTCCAGCTCCTGCATCACATCACAGTGTGGCACTTCTGGCCAGGCCTGGAGTGAGTGGGGGAGTGGGGTGTGGGGGCAGGATGAAGCAAGGACATCAAAGGCACTGGTCAGGAATCCTTGGTGCTGGTCAGGCCTCCTCAGCACTGGATGCTTGGCAGGCAGTCCCCTGGCTGTTCTCCCTGTGACAGGAGGTTTTAGAAGTCTGATTTTTATCAGCTGCAGGCTAATAGTTTCTTTCCTTCTGTGTGATATCCACTCTTTTGGCTTGCCAGATTTCTCTCACACTTCAAATCCAGTCTAAATGACTGTCTCCCAACTAGAGCTCAGAGCTGGGTCGTTTTTGCTAGATGCCAAATCCAGTCTTCTAGTGCTCATGAATGGGATCCAGAGGTGGGCTCCCTTCTCCCCTTTCTTGTGAAATTGGGTCAAGCTGCCTAACTATGGTCTCTCTTCCTAACAGGTGACCCTTCCCTCAGTCCCAAACACCTGATGTTCGGGGGATGTCACAGGGCTGACCTTATAATGGAAGAAAAAGTGATTCCTGCTTGTGTCCCGAACACCTCGGAGGCTCCTTCCTAGTGTGCATTGACCCAAGTCTGGGATCTACACAGAATAGGGGTCTGTGCAGAGTCCCCTAGAGGTGTGTGTGTGTGTGTGTGTGTGTGTGTGTGTGTGTGTGTGTGTAGTACTGGGGATTGAACCCAGGGCATTCTTTCTACCTCTGAGAGTGGTATCCCCAGCTCTATTTGACCCATTCTCCTCTGAGCTGGTATCTTCAGCCCTAGTTTTTAAAAATATTTTTGAAACAGGGTCTCCCTAGGTTGATAACAGTCTCACTACTTGCTGAAGTTGTCCTTGAATCGGTGATCCTCCTGTCTTAGCCTCTTAAGTATTGGGATTACAGATGTGTACCACCACACCTGGCTAGCTTTTCCTTCCCCCTTCTCTCCAATTTTCTCTGTATCACAGATCTACAATTTTATAAATTACAAAAAATGATTAAATGAAATTTATTTTATTATTATTATTTAAACCTTTTATTGGTGCATTGTAGTCATACATCTTAATGGAGTACAAGATGGTGGAGGCATAGATGCACATATTACCCAATTAGTCCTTACCCAATTCCTTCCCCATTCCCTCCCCCTCTCTTCTTCTCATGTTTGGCTTAGTAAATGATTTTGATATGTTTGTTAATGTACATCATGAACATTAGAGAATTTCTCTCTTCCCTCCTCCCTTCCCCCAAGTCACCTTATTTTCTCATCTATAGTATCCCCCTCTTCATTCTGTGTACCTATAAAATGAATAAACACACACATTCATGTGTGTGCAGTATCATGCTATAAATGTTCTGCAAACTGACTTTTTTTGTGGTACTGGAGATGGAACCCAGGGGATTTCTACCCCTGGGCTACACTACCAGACCTATTTTTTTTTTTTGAAATAGGGTCTCACTAAGTTGCTGAGAATCTCACTAAATAGCTGAGGCTGGCTTTGAACCTGCATGATCCTCCTGTCTCAGCCTCCTAAGTGCTGGTATTACAAGGGTGCACCATCACATCCGGTACAAACTTACTTTTTACACTTTACATTTTCTCTTAGGACCTTTCTGTCTGTTTAGGAAATGTACCACACCATAGTTAATTTAGCCATTTTCTCTGTCAACACATACCTGGGTTTTTCTGACTGGTCCCAAAACAGTAATTGCTGTTATGAATATGAATATCTGCTTTGTCCTGTCACCGCTGCTCCCTAGACATTCTGCCCTCTCTCAGTACATCAACACCTACCTGTTTAACACACCCCTGCTACACTAAATCTTGATATGCTATGCCTAGGAAGTGACTTGATAACTTCATTCACATTAACTTATAAATTAATTTTATTAAAAGAGATAAAAGCACAAACCCCATGTAACTTTCTTTCCAAGGTAATGTCACCATGCTTCAAGCACATCAATCAGGGCAAAGCCTGAGCTGAGTAAGACTGTCCTGTGGTGTTTCTCTTTGCCTGTTGTTAGTAATGCTGTACAATGTTGTCACTGACTTATTCTAGCACTGCCAAGACACAGAGGGGTACAACATCCTCCTCTTGAAGCTCCAGAGCATTTGCATGTGTGTATTTCTGTGAGAGGGTGCTTGGTGCCTGGACTTTCAAAGATCTTATCAACTTCTGCACTGAGTGAGCTGGTGCCTCCTATCTCCCTGCAGAAGTGGTTTAAAAATGAAATATCAGTGAGGAATGGGAGAATGTCGATTCTTATGGCTCCGTTGAACCCTCAAACTCTGACATGTTGGTGACATGCTTGTCCTTCTTCTCCTTAAAGTGGCCAAGACTGAAGGTGAGTTATAACAGCAGCTGCTCTTTCTGGTGGGGGCCTCTGAACATGGACATCATGTTGTCCTTTTTTATTGTGGTACCACTCACCCTTCTTTATGTCCGTTAGCTGGTACTGTTTAGGATTTTTGTAGGAAGCTTGTACTATCTTTTCTGTGGTTCGGAAAAGTGTCCTCAAAGGTCCATATATGAAAGGCTCAATGCCACCAGCCATGGTGCCCCTGGGAGGTGGGCCTAGTGGGAGGAATTGAGGTCACTGTGCACATGCCCTGGAAGGGTACTTGGGGACCCTGGCCCCTTTCTCTTTTTCTTTGTTTTCTAGCTGTGAGGTAAGTTTTCTCTGCCATGTGCTGCCACTGTGCTGTCTTGCCAAAGGCCCCAAATCAACAAAGCCAACCAACCACATACTGAAACCTCTGAAACCATGAATTCAAATAAACCTTTCTGTTGGGGTCTGCTCAAATTGTCTGACAGAACTTCCGATGAATCAGCTACATGTAGCGTCAAGCGCAGGTCTGCACAACCACCTGAACTTCTGATGAATGAATCTGCAACATGTAGCGCCGAGAGGATATGGAGGGCATAACTACTCTCCTTGCCCCTGCTAGCCCAATTTGGTAATGTTGAGCCTTATTGGCTCAAATAGTGCTTCTGTGCTCGTGAATCCCTCATGCACTGGATAAGGATTGGCTGCAAGTTATGTACTTTACACATGCAAGAGTGACTTTTAGCTTGATAGGTTAGAATAGTTTTCTGTTGGTGGATTAGAATAGAAGATACAGAAACAAACCCACACATCTTTAGTCAATTAATCTTTGACAAAGGGGCCAAACACATATGCTGGAGAAAAGACAGCCTTTTCAATAAGTGGTGCTGGGAGAACTGGCTAACCATTTGTAAAAAGATGAATCTAAACCCCTATATCTCACCAAACACAGGAATCAACTCAAGATGGATCAAAGACTTAGAAATTAGACCTGAGACTATGAAGTTAGTTGAGGAGAGCATAGGTTCAACACTACAACATATTGGCACAGGCAGTAACTTTCTCAACACAACCTCCAAAGCTCAGGAAATTAAAGCAAGAATAAACTAGTGGGATAACATCAAACTAAAAAGTTTCTTCTCATCAAAGGAAACTATCAATAACCTAAAGAGGAAGCCTACAGAATGGGAAAGGATCTTTACCAGCCACCATTCTGATAGGGGGCTAATATCCAGAATATACAAAGAGCTCAAAAGACTCTACACTAGTAAAACAAACAACCCAATCAAGAAATGGGCAATGAACTAAATAGACACTTCACAAAAGAAGAGATACAAAGGGCCAATAGATACATGAAAAGATGTTCTTCATCACTGGCCATCAGGGAGATGCAAATCAAAACTACACTGAGATTCCATCTAACCCCAGTCAAAGTGGCAAGCATAAAGAAATCAAATAACAACAAATGCTGGTGAGGATGTGGGGAAAGAGGAACTCTTTTACACTTTGGTGGGAATGCAAACTAGTTCAACCACTATGGAGATCTGTGTGGAGATTCCTAAGAAAGGTGGGAATAGATCCACCATATGATCCAGCTATACCACTCCTGGGTATCTTTCCAAAGGGGCTGAATCCAGAGAAATACAGCAACATATGCATACCTATGTTCATAGCAGCACAATTTGTAATAGCCAAAATATGGAACCAACCCAAATCACCATCAACAGATGAATGGATAGCAAAACTGTGGGAAATACACACAATGGAATTCTATTCAGCCATAAAGAAGAACAAAATTATATCATTTGCAAGAAGATGGAAAGCCCTGGAGAACATTATGTTAAGTGAGATCAGCCAAGCACAGAAGGAGAAGATACATATGTTTCCTCTAATATGCCCAAACTAGAAAACACAAAGGATACCAGTGGGACTCCAGATATTGGAGGGGAAATACTAGCTAAGTTTTAATGGTAAGATAGGAGAGGAGGAAGGCCGATCTTGATTAATGAGTGTCTACACCTGAACATGTGTAAAATTATGAATAAGACATGTTTAACCTGGAGAACCATTGGTGGGAGGGGGGAAGGGAAAATGGGGGCGGGGGGAAGAGGGCACCAAATATAGTTTAAATGTATACTATTTATGTTCAATAAAAAATTGTTAAAAAAAAGAATAAATAATTAAAAAAAGAATAGTTTTCTGTTGGAAATCCCCCTTGTGGTTTTTTGCTTTAAATTGGGTTGCCTGAGAGAAATAAATGAGATCCTGCTTGACACGTCTCCCAGCTCTGTGTGGTTTTGTTTGGGGCTGTCGGCACTCAACCTTCCTTCTCAGCCCCACAGCTGATGGGCTGGACCCGTCAGTCTGGTGCCTCATGTGTGGCACCGCTGCTTCTTGCTCTGAAGGAAACACTGACAGGCTAATCAGTTCGCGGGTGAGTGTCCCCTTATAAATTATGGGGAAGTCCAGTTCTAAACCTGACCCTGCGCTAGAATCCCTTTGACTCTTTCTCAAGAGCCGAGGACTTAATCTCACTGATAACCAAACCACCCAGGCCTGGGGTTACCTTTTAAAATCTGCCCCATGGCTCCCTGAAAGTAATCTTTATGATTGGGATAGCTGGGATTGAGTTCAGGGGCTAGTTAGGCTAGCCCAGACAGAGCAAGGGGAGATCCCCCCCTGGGGGTTTCCCCCACCATCTCCGTACTTAATAGTTGTCCCCCCCCCCCCCCCGCGACCCATGAAAAACCTCGCTGACCGTGGCCCCATGCCAGCGAAAAAAGGGGCCGCTGAGCATACACCCTCCTCTGGTCCTGAAGCCCCTAAGAAACCTCCCAATCCCTCCGATCCCTTTGGGTACACTAAGGGCTCCCCACAACTCCTATCCCTGGCCAATCCCTTCTCCGTACCCTCAGCTCTGCCGCCATATGCGGATGAAGGGAGAGCCGGAGGAACTGTCAATGTCAACCCGGGAGGAAACCGCCCTGCAGCCTTGTACCCCTGGAAACTACAAGACCTAAAATAACTTAAAAAGGCTGTGGCAGAGGACGGGCCTAACTCACCTTGGGCAAACACCCTTATTAAAGGATTAGCCCACCAGGTGCTTGTTCCGCATGACTGGAGAGACCTCACTAAGGCTGTGCTCCCTGGGACTGTTTTTTTTAAGTGGACAGCGTATTTTTAGGAAAAGTGTAAAATCCAGGGTAAACAAAATCAAGCTGTGAATCCTGTAATACCTCTAAATTATGGCATGCTCTCTGATACAGGCGATCAGTTCACCACTGGCCTCCAACAGGCGGCCTTACCCTCCCCCTACCAAGACCAGGTAGGGACAGCTGCTTTGACAGTGCGAAGGAAATTAGAAGAAGGGCCTACTGAAGCCCCTATCACTGGGATAACCCCCAAAGCAAAAATACATCAAGTAGAGATCCAATATCAAAAGCTTACTGAGAGAGAGCCCAATCAGTATGACTGGCGTTCTGACTATGAACATCCCTCCTCTGCTCCCCATGTACCCAATGACAGGTAAGATCCTCAGAGGAGGACAACCTAAGACAGGGGCTGGGGTGGCTTATGAGCAACTATCAAGCATGAGTACCCAATGATGGGTAAGATCCTCAAAAGAGGAAAACCTAAGACAGGGACCATGCATTTCGCCCTCATATATAAAAAAAAGAAAGGGGGAGATGTTGGGGTCTGCTCAAACTGCCTGAGAGAACTTTCGATGAATTAGCTACATGTAGCGCCAAGTGCGTTGATGTCTGCACAACCGCCTGACAGAACTTCCAATGAATCAGCTACATGTAGCGTCAAGTGCAGGTCTGCACAAAAAGCTGAACTTCCAATGAATGAATCTGCAACATGTAGCGCCAAACGGATATGGAGGGTGTAACTACTCTCCTTGCCCCCGCTAGCCCAATTTGGTAATGTTGAGCCTTATTGGCTCAAATAATGCTTCGGTGCTCATGAACCCTCATGCACTGGATAATGATTGGCTGCAAGTTATGTACTTTACACATGCAAGAGTGACCTTTAGCTTGATAGGTTAGAATAGTTTCCTGTTGGAAATCCCCCTTGTGGTTTTTTGCTTTAAATTGGGTTGCCTGAGAGAAATAAACAAGATCCTGCTTGACATGTCTCCCGGCTCCATGTGGTTTTGTTCGGGGCCATCAGCACTCAACCTTCCTGCTCAGCCCCACAGTTGACAGGCTGGACCCGTCACCTTTCTCGTTAAAAGTTTTCTGTGGGGTTTTGTCACAGTAATGGATGCTAACACAACCTTCAGTGTTCTAGATTCTTGCTACTAGACTTAATTATTAATACTCACTAAACTCCCTTTTTATTTTAAGCTTAAAGGCCCTATGTATTCATATATTCATCCATTAATAGTGTCTGGATCTTCTGGTAGTACTAGAAATCTTAACATAAATTAAATAGTCTAAGCTGGGCACAATGCATGCCTGTAATCGCAGTATGTAGAGGCTGAGGAAGAAGAATCAGAACTGCAAAGCCAGCCTGGGTAATTTAGTGAGACCCTGTCTCAACAAAATAAAATAAAATAAATAAAGGGTAGGGGTATAGCTTAGTAGTAAGGAACCCTGGGTTCAATCCTGAGTATCCTCCTACCCACTAATAGTCTTAAACCCTTGGGTTCTCTAGTCATAGGTGGTTTATTTTTATTTTTTTAATTTTATTTTATTGGTGCACTGTATTCATACATCATAGTGGGATACAAACTTTTGTAGACATACATGCACACATCGCCCAGTCAGCCCCCACCCGATCCCCACCCCATTCTCTTCCCATCCCTCCTTCCCATGCTTGGCTTAGTGGTTGACATCTAGTATTATAGCAATTTATCCAAAATTAAAAATGATAATCTCACATAACAGTTTCATTTGTCTGATACCAAGCTTTTGATGATTTAAAGATAACATTTCAATATTTCTTTTTGCTTTCTTTCTTACCAGAGCATATTTTTTTCTGTTTTTTTTTTAGGTGAAACTATCATATATTTATATATTTATTTTTCAGAAAAAATCAATCCTAATATGGAATATGAATTCTAGATACCCAAAACGATCTTGAAAAAAAACAAAGCTAGAAGATATATATTTTCTGATTTCAAACCATATAAGCTACAATAATTGAAACAGTGTAGTACTGTTCTAAAGGCAGATATATAAACCATTGGAGTTAAATACAAGCCTACAGCTAACTTCTTCCCTATATTGTCAAGTTATTTTTGACAAGGTTTCCACGAAGATTTGGTGGTGGAAATAATAATCTTTTAACTAAATATTGTTGAAAAATAATAATTACATGGAAAAGAATAAAATTGGACCCTTACCTAATCCCACATACAAGTATTAACTCAAAATAGATAAAAGACCTAAATATAAATCTTAAGACTATAAACTTTTAGAAGAAAATCTGGGTCATAAAACCTCACAACATTGAAATTGGCAGTGATTTCTTGGATATGATTTCAATGGCACAGGCAACAGAAGAATATACAAACTCCCTAAAAAATAAAAAAAAATATTGTATATCCAAAGACAATGTAAACAGAGTTAAAAGTTACTAACAGAATTGGATAAAATATTTCCAAATGCTATATCTGAAGGTATATTAATATTCCAACTAGAAATCCTAAAAATTAACAACAATAAAGGCAAACAATACAATTTAGAGATAGGTAAAAGACTAACATAAATAATGAATCTCCACAGATAACCAATCTTAGTTGTCTGTTGGATGGAAAATCTTGTTTCTCTGGTTCTGGTGAGTGTTACCTATTTCTTCTTTGTAGTTAATCTCTTTGAGTATTTTCTCTAGTACTGGTTTTGAAGACAAAAATTCTTTCAGTTTCTGTTTGTCATGGAAGCTTCTTATTTCTCCATCTAATTTGATAGAAAGTTTTGCTGGATAGGAAATTTTTGGCTGGAAGTTGTTTTCTTTCAGAGTTTGGAATATGTTACTCCAAGCCCTTCTGGCTCTCATGACTTGGTTTGGGAAGTCTGGAGTGATTCTAATTGGTTTGCCTCTGAATGTCACTTGGCCCTTTGTTTTTGTTGCCTTTAAGATTCTCTGCTTGGCTTCCACATTGGTCATTTTGACAATTATGTGGCGTGGGGATCCTCTTCTCCGATCCTGTCTAAAGGGAGTTCTATAAGTTTCCTGGATCTGTGTATCAACCTCTTGCTCTATATTTGGAAAATTTTCTGCTATTACTTCCTTGAAGAGATTGTTGATCCCTTTGGTTTCACTTTCTTTTCCCTCCTCTATTCCAATTATTCTTAGGTTAGCTCTCTTAAGAAGGGCCCATATTTCTTCAATGTCAGATTCCTGCTGTCGGATATTTTTTTCTAGATTAGAAACTATGTGTTCATTTTTGGATTGCTCATCTTCTAAGAGCAAGATTCTGTTCTCCATGTGGTCTAATCGGTTGTTTGTGCTTTGAATTGAGGCCTTTACTTCATTAATTGCATCCTTTATCTCTTTTTGGCTCTCTCTGAGTTCTTTTCGAAGCACCTCTATTATTTCTACAGTTATTTTCCTGATTTGATCTTCTAGAAATCTCTGATTTTCTGTTTTATCAGGTTCTGATGTTGTGGGATTGTGGGAATTCATTGCTCCATTGTTATTCCTCTTTCCCATGATTTCGGAAGTTTGTGCCTTCTCTGGGTTCTTCCCTTGGGTCACTATGGCTTCACTTAAGGTGCTCTGGATCTCGAGTCTGTATTATCTCAGACCCCACTACTCCTTTACTGGGTTGTATCACAGAGTCTCCGACCCAGGGAGTCAATAGAGGCTGCTTTAAACTATGGGGGGTGCCAGGTTGCACGTTCTCCTATGGTGTGATATCTCTGCCACCACCACTCCCTCACTGGGTCAAGTCCCAGGAGGTACAGTACTGGGATTTCTCCTCTGTGGCTCGCAATTTGACTCACTGTTCTTGAGTACGCAGATGTAGCTGTACTGGACTCGTTGAATTCACTGCTGCTGCCACCGCCGGTAACAATAGGTGGTTTATTTTTGAAATATGCTTTTACTGGTGCATTATAGTCTCACATAATGTAAATCATGTTGACAGTGACATGAATACACAGTACTTGGTGGGCTCCCAATCCTGGCTCCATTTCCCTGCTTCCCCTTACAGAATACTGAGACTGACATTGGTATTTTCACATATGTAATAATTCCTTCAGTGAACCTCATTTTTCCCCTCTTCTACCCTTAGACCACCTCCCTTGCTCTACTGAGGTTTCTTATCCATTACTTGGAGTCCTTCTGGTATCCCAATTATTATCTAGCTTGCATATATTAGAGAAAACTTAGGACCCTTTCATTTCTGTGATTGGCTAATGTCACTTAATATAATATTCTCCAGATCCACCCATTTTTTTGCAAATTACATAATTTTGTTTTTCTTTATTGCTGAGTAGAGTTCCATTGTGTGGATGGAGACCTAAATTGGTTCCATAATTGGGCTATTGTGAATTGTGCTACAATGAACATGGGTTTGCATATATTACTGTAGTTCTCTGATTTCAGCCCCTTTGGAAAGATACCCAGGAGTGGTATAGCCAGATCATACAGTGGATTCATTCTCAGTTTTCTGAGGAATCTCCACATTGATCTCCATAGCAGCTGAATTAATTTGTAATCCCAACAACAGTGTAGAAGAGTTCCAATTCCCCCACATCCTCGCCAACATTTATTGTTTTTTGACTTCTTGATGATTGCCATTCTGATTGGGGTTAGATGAAGATCTCAATGTAGTTTGATTTGATCTCCTTGATTGCTAGTGATGTTGAATATTTTTTCATGTATTTATTGGCCATGTGTATCTCTTCTTTTGCAAATACGAAGGCCCTGGGCTACAACTCTTTTGTGTTCTTGCTCATCAGTTTTGGTGCCAGGAATTCTGCAGGGTAACAGCTGCCTCCTCCTACCTGCCTGAGTGTCTGCACCACACTCAAGCTCTTGAAATTAATACCAAAGCTATTTTCCAATACATTTAGAAATTAGTACCAAAGCCATTTCCCAATACTGGCATAGGCTATAAGTTTTCCTCTTAACACTGCCTTAAAGTGTCCCGTAGATTTTGGTATATTATGTTTCTATTTTTTTAATTCCAGAAATTTTTTTATTTCTTCCTTGAACCAGTCCTCATTCCAAAGTATATCATCTGCTGGGCATGGTAGCCCATGTTTGTAATCCCAACATTTGGGAGGCTGAGACCAGAGGATCGCAGTTCACAGACAGCCTCGGCTACTTAGTGAGGCCCTCTACAACTTAGTGAGACCATGTTCCAAAAATAAAGAAAAAAAATAGCCAGGCGTGGTGGTGCATGCTTGTAATCCCAGCATTTGGGAGGCTGAGACTGGAGGATTGTGGTTCACGGACAGGCCTCAACTACTTAGTGAGGCCCTTTGCAATTCAGTGAGACTCTGTTTCAAAATAAAGAATAAAAAATAGGGCTGGGGGTGTAGCTCAGAGGTATAATGCCCCTGGGTTCTATCCCCAGACCCGCAAAAAAAAAATAAAAAAAAAAGAAAAAAGAAAAAAGAAAAAAAAATAGCGCAAGAAGTGTAGCTTGGGGGTTTATGCCCCTTGGTCCCATCCTCACCTCCCTGAAAGAGTATATCATTCAATGTCCATGTATTTATGTGATTTCTTTTGGTCTTCCTATTGTTGATTTTTTACTTTCATTCTATTAAACTTTTGCCACTCATATCTATTGAGATATGATTTTTGTTTTCTGTTCATTGTCATGAGATTCCTGTGGCTGCACAGGGTGGTCTCCTGCTGGTACAGCTTGTTAGCACATGGTTTTGATGGGTGCTACTTGGGTCCCTGCAGGCAGAGATGAATTTAGCTGCAGCTGCAGGATGTAGCGGGGCTGGCTGGGTAGTTGGGTCTTTGTCAAACATTGAGAGAAAAGTTGACTGCTTTTGATGATGGTCTGTAGTCACTGGCTAAACAAGATTCTGCTTTGTCTTTGTTGGAGGTCTCTGGGAGCTACAGTACTGGCAGTGGCCAACTCCAGCACAGCCTGGGAAGGATAGCATTGCTGCTGCCAATCTCCACTCACCAGGTGAGATTTGGGGAGCTTTTATTGTCCTCTACTCCCTCTTTTGTCTCTGATTCTGCCGAGTTTTGATTGTCATTGTTTTGTTGAGTTTCAGCTGCTTTTCTTCCTTTGTCAAGAAGCAGTATTTCAAATCAGAGACCTTGAAGCTCTTTGAAGAGGGAATAGGTCCAACACTGCAACACATAGGCACAGATAAACATTTTCTCAATGAGACCCCAAAGGCATAACAAATTAAAAGGTGAATCAATACGTGGGATTGCTTGAAACTGAAGAGCTTCTGTTCAGGAAAGGAAACTGTCAAGAACCTCAACCAAGAGCCAACAATGGGAGAAGATTTTTGACACCTACACCACCGATAGAGGACTAATATCTAGAATATACAGAGAACTCAAGAAACTCAACACTAAGAAAACAAAGCATCCAATAACAAAATGGGCAAGCGAACTAAATAGACACTTCACAAAAGAAGAAATTTAAATGGCCAATAAATGTATGAAGAAATGCTCAACATCATTGGCAATCAGAGAGATGCAAATCAAAACTACCCTGAGATTTCATGTAACTCCAACTAGAATGGCAATCATTCAAAATACAAATAACAACAAATGCTGGCAAGGATGTGGAGAAGTGGGAACTCTAAGAAATTGTTGGTGGGATTGCAAATTAGTGCAACCACTTTGGAAAACAGTATGGAGAATCCTCAGAAGAATGGGAACAAATCTACCATTTGATCCAGCAATACTACTTCTGGGTATCTACCCAAAAGAAAGGAAACCAAAGTACCAAACTAATGCATGTGTATCTATGTTCATAGCTACACAATTTACCATAGCCAAACTATGGAACCAGCCAAGATGTCCATCAACAGATGAATGGATTACAAAACTGTGGGATATGTACACAATGGAATTTTACTCAGCCATTAAAAAAAACCTCAATTACATCATTTTCAGGGAAATGGATGGAACTGGAAGACATTATGCTAAGCAAGATTAGTCAGTCACAAAAAATAAGAAATCAGATGCTTTCCCTAATATGTGAAAGCTAAGGAGAAATGGGTCATAGGAGGAACTCTAGATAAAAAAGGAAATCCTATAGAGGAGCAAACAAGACAATCTAAATGAGAGGGAGAAAGAGGGAAATTTTCTAAAACACACAATGTACTAAAACATATTGAAGTCAACCACTAAGCCAAGCAAGAAAAGGAGGTATGGGGAGGGAATGGGGTGGGAATTGGGTACGGGTTAAATTGGTGATGTTTACATGTATGTACACATAAGTCTTTTACCCCAATATGATGTATGAATATAATGTGCCAATAAAAAATTAAAAAAACGAAGCAGTCTTTCTGCTGGTTGAGTTCCAAGACTCAGAGCACCTGAAACATGGTGTCTTTCTCTCTTTCACCATCTCTAATCCCTCTCTTATCAATGGTTTAGATAAGAAGTATTTTATACCTGGGCATGATGGTACATGCTTGTAATCCCAGTATTTGGGAGGCTGTGACAGGAGGATGGAAGGTTCACAACCAGGCTCAGCAACATAATGAAGCCTCCTGCAATTTAGTGAGAAAAAAGGGATGGGGGGCCCAGGCATGGTGGTGCACACTTGTAATCCCTACACTTTGGAGTTGGGAGGCAGAGACAGTAGGATATTGCAGGTTTAAAGCCAGCCTGTTTTCAAATAAAAATATAAAATAGGTCTGGGAGTGTAGCCCAGAGGTAGAAGGGTTTCCAGGAACCCCACTACCACCAAAAAAAAGGTATTGGGGGTATAGCTCAGAGGTAGAATGCCCCTGGGTTCAATACCCAGTACTACAAAACAAAAAGAAAAACAAATATATGCATATATATGATGATATGTATAATATACTTATATATTATTCAGATAAATCCATATGTATGAATTTTATGCTGTGATTTGGTTAACCAGTTGCTTGTGGGCCAGTATACATTGCAAACATCAGGAGTAGGCATGACTATTATTTTGAGGAAGGCTTGGTGATGATATCTTGTTAATATCTCATAAAGATGATGATGACAAAGCAGCCATGATAAAGTCCAGTGAAGACAAATGCCCAATCTATGCCTTGGATAATGAATTTTCAGTAACTACTTGGTCAACTGATTGGCTGATTTGCTTGTAAAGCTTATGGATGAAAAGTGTGCATTTGAGCTGATAGAAGTGAGTAGTCTTGGATTCAGGGTGGAACAGCTTGGTGGACACCATTGTGCCATCAAAACATTATGACTTTAGTAACATGATACTGTTGTCATTCTTTTAGGATTTGACACCCAAAAGCTTGGATCATGTGTGTGTGTGTGTGTGTGTGTGTGTGTGTGTGTGTGTGTGTGTGGTGCTGGCGATTGAACCTAGGAGCATTTTACCTCCAAGCTACACAAGCTACACACCCACATCTATTTTATTTTTTATTTTGAGAAAGGATTTCTCTAAGTTGCTGAGGCTGATCTTAAATCTGCGATCCTCTTGTTTCAGCCTCCCAAGTACTGGGATTATAGGTGTGCACCACCATGCCTGGCTGAAAGCTGAAAACTTGCATCTTATAATTGGCAAAATGCTGTTACTATGAATGAGTTTTAGGTACAATCAGATATTTTTGTTTCCTTTGTGCCCTTTTGGCCACCAAAGAGTGCTTCCTTACAAGAAAGATGCTCTGTTCCAGATATCTGATGTAATCAGTTTTTCTCTAGATACTGAGAAATACTCTGAGGCCACAGATTGAGGAAGACATTTCCAAGCTCTGAGAAAGAGGTGTTATTTCTATTATAAAGCAGAGTGAGTTCCAGAGCTAATTGTTTCCTTTTGTAAAACAGAGCAATAGCAATGAACAGTGAATTCTCATCACCATAAAAAATGACAAGTTCAGTCATTTCCTTGCTTCACTTTTCTGCACTGCTCCACAGAATGGCTGTGGCATTCAGTACATACCTCTTCTTTAAGACCCAGCATCTGGGTCTTGCTCTCTCCAGCCCTATGATATACTTTTTAAAAATTTGAAACAGGGTCTGGCTAAGTTCTTGAGGCTGGCCTGAAACCTGCGACCCTCTTGTCTCTGCCTCCCAAAAACTGACTACAGGCATGTGCTAACCATGCCCAGCTAAGGCTGTGTTTTTATCCTGTTACTGGGGATGGAACCCTGGACCTCACAAAGACTAGTCAAGTGCTCTACTCCTAAGCTGCACCACAGACACAAAGGCTCTTGGATTCTAGTTCACTGGGCCACAGTGATGGAGCATATTTCCTGCCCTGGTAGGTCTCTCAATGCCCCACATCTACTCTCCTGGAAGCAGGAGAGGTGACTGTGCAGAGATGGGAGGGAGTCTGTTTTCTGCTAAACTGGAAGAGAAGCAGGAGAAAATGGATTCAAGGGAGAATAACCCATGGTTACTCTGGAGTTGGATGAATTTGCTCCAATACGAGTTTAAGCCAAAGTCTTACCTGTTGATTGTAGTGTTGGGAGAGTCTCCTTTGTGAGAGTGATTCAGAGACAGGAGCAGGCAAGCTAGTGGGCGAGACTGAGATGGATGGTGGGAGTGGGCACAGCAGAGTTTTTTTTTTGGCATCTTATACCCACAGAGCCAAGAGTGCAAGCAAGTGGGCAGGTGCTCAGTGGAGAAATGAACAGATGTGATCTGTTCTGTGGGGGCTTGGTGTGGTGTTTGATGCTCCTTGACCATGTATGATGGCACGGTGGAGTGTGGTGTGGTTTAGTGTGACAGTGCAGTCCGTGCTGTTATTTACTGCATGACATAGCAAGAATGCAGTGTGGGGTAGTGCAGGTGCAGTTCAGGGGTGCACAATGCAGAGCAGTGGGGCATGGTACATATAGTATAGTTGGCAATAAGGAGCTGTGCTTCTGAGTGAAGAGGGGAAGCGCTGTTTTAATTTCTTACCTTTTTTCAAAAATACAAGTTTTTAATTAACTTATTTTTGATACTGGGGACTACAAACCCAATCTTTTTATTTTTTATTTTAAAACAGGATCACACTAGGGAAGACCCATTAAAAGGGCTATGATAAAAAAGGTAATAACAAGCATAGACAAGGATGTGAAAATTCTCACCTCCACACATTGCAGGTGAGAAATGGAAATTGGAAAAACTACTTTGGAAAATAGTCTGGCAGTTCCTCAAAAAGCTAAACAGAGCTTCTGCTTCTTTCAGTGTTCTCACCACTGTGACCCCAAATACCTGATGACCACAACTTGGAGGACAGAGGATTGAGTTGTTCTCAGTTCTAGAGGTTTTAGTGGTTTCAGTCAATGTTAGGCTGGATCCCAGAAGCAGACCTCAAGGCATGGTGGCAGGAAGCAGAGAAAGAAAGAGGGAGGGAGGGTGTGTGTGTGTGTTGGAGGGGTGAGGGGATGAGGTATATAGGTGTGTACACATATCCCCAAGCCACATCCCTGGTGACCTATCTCTTTTAGCCACACCCAACCTGCCTACTACCACCCAATAAATCCATTAATCCATCAATAGATTTATCCACCAATGAGACTGGGATACTTATAATCAATCTTATTCACTTCTGAGCATTTGAATTAATACATGAGCTCTTCCAGGGAATGTTTTATATCCAAGACATGACAGCTCCCATCTGACACAGCAATTCCACTGCTAGATATATACTCAAGAGAAATACAAACCTATGTCCACACAAAAACTTGTATGTGGATGTTTATTGGAAGCATAGTTCATAACATCCAAAAAAGAAGAAACAACTCCACTGTCTATCAACTGATGATAAACAAGTAAACAAAATGTGATACATCCATGCAATATTATTTGAGAATAAAAAGTTGTTGAGGTTGGCTTCATCCTGTGATACTCTGGTGTTAGCCTTCCTAGTAATAAGACTTACAGGTGTGCACCACTGCACCCAGCTTCAAGGTTTTATAAAGCTTATTTAAAAAAAATCTTGAAATGAAAAATAGAGGGAGACAGCATGTTTCAGTCACTCTGAAATTCAGAACTCAACCAGCAGGAAGACTGCTTCTTGACAAGGGAAGAAATCAGCAAAAAAACTCAACAAAATGATGACAGTTGAAATGTGGCAGAATCAGAGGCAGAAGAGAGAGAGTCAAGGATATAAAGATCTCCAACAGTCTCACCTGGTAAGTGGAGAGTGGCTGTAGCAGTGTCATCTTTGCCAGGCTTCACTGACTGATGGCAACTGGCACTGCAACTCCCAGAGGCCTCAGCAAAGAAGCAGTAGATTCTTATAAATCCATCATCAAAAGCAATTGATTCTTTATTCCATGCTTGACAAAGACACAACTACCAGACAGCCCAGATAGATCCTACAGCTGCAGCTGAACTCTCTTCCTGCAGGGACCTGGAGCAGAACTCATCAAGACCATGAGTTAATGAGCTGTCTCAGTGGGAAACTACCCTGTGTAGATGCGGGGACTTGGATGGCAAGGAATAGACTAACTAGGTCTGTGACTTTGCAAATCACCCCTCTGGAGATGGGGATGGGGGCTACTGTTAGAGAAGAAACATGAACATAACCCTATAGAAAATAGCCCCTAGGGACGTTTGGGTGGGAGGACACTAGAGTTGCAGTTCGCCAAGCCCTTGTAGGGTATCCAGGGATCACTACAGAACAGCCAGCTACAGTGTCTGTTTGGGGGAGGATAACTCAGCCTATGATTTGCAGGCTTGGAAAGCAATAAACTTGTGCTTGGGTGCTATAATCACCAACACCAGAGGCCAACAAGGGCTCACATGATAGCAGCCATGTAGAACAGCAGTAGTGTATCTGGGGCTAAATAACTGAGCTGTCCAAGCCTCAGGTTTAGAACTGTAAAATATTTTCACACCAGAGCATGGGCCCTAAAAGCAAGGAGGCCAGGGGCCTGGTAAGGTTTTACTTGATCACAGGCAGGAAATTCAAACTATCTCCACCAGCAGAGCTTGTGCATCAAAAGAGAAAAAGCAGGTCACTTCTTATCAATCAAAGAAACAATCCAACATGAAGTTATAATGGTATAAACATTATGCCCCAAATGTGGGTGAACCCACTTTTGTAAAACAAACTCAAAGAAATAAATTACAAAGAAGAAATAATAAATAAATGCCAGAAACAGAGAAACCCAATGATTTCAATCCAATGAACAACTAAGCAAAGAAGAACAAACACTATTTCAAACAGAAGTTAAAACTTAAAATGTTAGAAATTAAAAATCATCTCTAAATAATCATGCTGAATATCAATGGCCTCAACTTCCCAATCAAAAGACATCAGGGGACAAAATGGATTAAAAAAAGCACAATCTATCTATATGCTGTCTGCAAGAAATGCATCTTACAAGTAAAGATGCTCACAAACTAAAGGTGAAGAGCTGGAGCAAAGTAATCTATGCTAATGGAATTCTAAGACAAGCAGGAGTAGCAACTTTGATATCAGACAAAATAGACTTCAAACTTCAACTTATCAGAAGAGAAAAATCAGGTCATTTTTTATTGGTAAAAGGAACAATTCAACAAGAGGAAATGATAGTCTACATTTATATTCCAAACATCGATGCAACCACTTTCATAAAACAAACTCTTTGTGACATTTAGTCACATATAGAACCCAATACATGAAGGAATTTATGTCTTCAAAACCAGCGCTAGAGAAAATACTCAAGGAGATTAACTGCAAAGAGGAAATGGGTAATAGACTCCAGAACCAAAGAAACAAGAATTCCCATCCATCAGACAACTAAGCAAAGAAGAATAAACAGTATCTCAAACAGAAATAAGATCTTAACATGTTGGGAATTAAAAATTATCTCTCTATATATACACTGAATATACACTCTATAATCACACTGAATGTAAATGGCCTCAACTCCCCAATAAAAAGACATAAAGTGGCAAAATGGATTAAAAGCCAGAATCCATCCATCTGCTGCTTACAAGAAACACACCTTACAAGTAAAGATAGGAACAAACTCAAGGTAAAGGGCTGGAGCAAGGCAATCCATGCTAATGGTACTCAAAGACAAGCAGGAGTAGCAACTATGATATCAGACAAGTTATACTTCAAACCCAAACTTATTAGAAGAGACAAAGAAGGTCACATTTTACTGGTAAAAGGAATAGTCCAGCAGATGAAATGACAATAATCAACATCTATGCCCCAAACATAGGGGCAGCTACTTTCATAAATCAAACTCTTTGTGACATGAAGTCACACATAAATCCCAACACAATAATACTGGGAGACTTCAACACACCTCTCACAATACTAGACCGATCTTCCAGACAAAGGGTCAGTAAAGATGTCTCAGAACTAAAGAATACCATTAACCAAATGGACCTGTTGGACACATATAGAATATTTCACCCAACTAAGCAGAGTTTACATTTTTCTTAGCTGCTCACGGAACCTTCTCCAAAATAGATCACATCCTGGGACACAAAATGAGCACTAGCAAATTTAAGAAATATTACATACTTCCTTGTGTCATTTCAGACCATAATGGAATGAAACTAGAAATCAACTATAAGAAGACCCAGAGAAACAACATAAACATGTGGAGACTGAACACCACACTTCTGAATGAAGAATGGGTCATAGAAGATGTAAGAGGTGAAATCAAGAAATTTCTAGAAACAAATGAAAATAAAGAAACAACATATCAAAACCTCTGGGACACTTTGAAGGCAGTATTAAGAGGAAAATTTATAGCACTGAATGCTCACATAGAAAAACAGAAAATCTTCAAATAAATAGCCTTATGACACACCTCAAAGCCCTTGAAAAGCAGGAACAATTGAACCCCAAAGCCAGTAGAAGATGGGAAATTATTAAAATTAGAGCAGAAATTAATGAAATAGAGAATAAAAACAATACAGAAAATCAACAAAACCAAAAGCTGGTTTCTTGAAAAAAATGAACAAGATTGATAAACCACTAGCCAACCTAACTAAAAAAAAGAATCAACCCAAATTATGAAGATAAGGGATGAAAAAGGAGACATTACTACTGACAGCATAGAAATCCAGAGGATTATCAGAAACTACTTTGAAAAACTATACTCCAACAAAATGGAAAATCTGGAGGAAATCGACAACTTCCTAGATAAATACAACCTTCCTAAACTGAGTCAAGAAGATATAGAACACTTAAACCAACCAATAACAATCAAAGAGATTGAAATAGCAATAAAGAGCTTACCATCAAAGAAAAGCCCAGGACCAGATGGTTTCCCAAATGAATTCTATAAAACCTTTATAGAAGAGCTAACCTCAGTACTCCTCAAACTATTTCGGGAAATAGAAAAAACCGGGACTCTCCCAAATACATTCTATGAAGCCAACATCACACTAATACCCAAACCGAATAAAGACAGTTCAAGGAAGGAAAACTACAGGCCTATATCTCTGATGAACTTGGATGCAAAACTATTAAACAAAATACTAGCAACACGCATTCAAAACCACATCAAGAAAATCATTCACCATGACCAGGTAGGGTTCATCCCAGGGATGCAAGGCTGGTTCAATATATGAAAATCAATCCATGTAATTCATCATATAAACAGAATCAAAGACAAAAACCACATGATCATCTCAATAGACGCTAAAAAAGCATTTGATAAAATTCAACATCCATTTATGATAAAAAAACACTGTAGAGAATTGGAATAGAAGGAACGTATCTCAACATTATTAAGGAAATCTAAAATAAGCCCACTGCCAACATCATATTAAATGGGGAAAAACTTCAAGAATCCCCCCTAAAAACTGGAAAGAGACAAGGATGTCCACATCACACTTCTCTTCAGTATAGTACTAGAGACTCTAGCCAGAGCAATAAGGAAAGAAAAGGAAATCAAAGGAGTACAAATAGGAAAAGAACTTAAGCTTTCACTATTTGCAGACGACATGATACTATATTTAGAAAAACCAACAAACTCAAATAAAAGGCTTATAGAACTGATCAACAAATTCAGCAAAGTATCTGGATACAAATTTTTTTTAATTTTTTATTTTATTTTATTTTATTGGTGCACTGTATTCATACATCATAGTGGGATACAAACTTTTGTAGACATTCATGCACACATCGCCCAGTCAGCCCCCACCTGATCCCCACCCCATTCTTTCCCCATCCCTCCCTCCCATGCTTGGCTTAGTGGTTGACATCTAGTATTATAGCAATTTATACAAAATTAAAAATGATAATCTCACATAAGTTTCATTTGTCTGATACCAAGCTTTTGATGACTTAAAGATAACATTTCAGTGTTTCTTTTTACTTTCTTTCTTACCAGAGAATATTTTTTTCTATTTTTTTAGGTGAAACTATCATATATTTATATATTTATTTTTCAGAAAAAAAAATCTATCCTAATATGGAATATGAACTCTAGATACCCAAAACGATCTTGAAAAGGAACAAAGCTAGAAGATATATATTTTCTGATTTCAAACCATATAAAGCTACAATAGTTGAAACCATTGGAGTTAAATACAAGCCTAGAGCTAAATTCTTCCCTATATTGTCAAGTTATTTTTGACAAGGTTTCCAAGAACATTTGGTGGAGGAAATAATAATCTTTTAACTAAATATTGTTGAAAAATAATAATTACATGGAAAAGAATAAAATTGGACCCTTACCTAATCCCATATACAAATATTAACTCAAAATAGATAAAAGACCTAAATATAAATCTTAAGACTATAAACTTTTAGGAGAAAATCTGGGTCATAAAACCTCACAACATTGAAATTGGCAGTGATTTCTTGGATATGATTTCAATGGCACAGGCAACAGAAGAGTATACAAACTCCCTGAAAAATAAAAAAAATATTGTATATCCAAAGACAATGTAAACAGAGTTAACAGTTACTAATAGAATGGGATAAAATATTTCCAAATGCTATATCTGAAGGTATATTAATATTCCAACTAGAAATCCTAAAAATTAACAACAATAAAGGCAAACAATACCATTTAGAGATATGTAAAAGACTAACATAAGTAATGAATCTCCACAGATAACCAATCTTAGTTGTCTGTTGGATGGAAAATCTTGTTTCTCTGGTTCTGGTGTGTGTTACCTATTTCTTCTTCAAGCGGCTATAAATTGGGCTTCTAGAGAAGACACTAGAGGATTTAGAGTTTTCCCCATTACTGAAGACCCTGATGGTCGAGGCTGCTTTAGACTGTGGGGGGTGCCAGGTTGGGCGTTCTCCTATGGTGTGATATCTGCCACCGCCCCTCCCCCACTGGGTCAAGTTCCAGGAGTACAGTATTGGGATTTCTCCTCTGTGGCCCGCAATTTGACTCACTGTTGTTGAGTACGCAGATGTAGCTGTACTGGATTCGGTGAATTCTCTGCTGCTGCTGCCAGTGGCAATATGGCGCCGCTGCCCCGCCCTCAGCCGTGAGGCTGGCGTGTTTCTTCTTGGTTTTGATTTCCACTCTGAATCCCTGTGGCGTGTGCTGAGCTCAGCCACTGGGAGCTTTAGATTTTACCTGTGGCGAGAAATCCCGCCTGGCTGTTCCGCAATGGCTCACCTCGGCTTGCTGTAGCCGTCCGGTGAATTTGCTGCTGCCGCTGGCAGTATGGCGCTTCTGCCGTGTCCTCTGGCGTGAGGCCAGTGTATCTCCTTTTTGGCTCTGAACTCGGATCTCAGTCCGCTTTCTCTCTGGAGCCTGGTGATTTTTTTGTTTCTCTGGTGATGGTGTTTTCTGGCTATGAAAGGCGCTGATTTTGTGGTAATGGAGATTGGTTGTTAGCAGAGCTCTTAAGCCCCGCTTTTCTCGGTCGCCATCTTCCTGGAAGTCCAAAATCAATCTTAAAAAATCAGAAGCTTGCCGGGCATGGTGGCGCACACTTGTAATCCCCGCGCTTGGGAGGCAGAGACAGGAGGATCGCGCACGTTCGAAGCCAGCCACGCATGCTGGCTTAGGAGACCCTGTTTCCAAATAAAAATGTAAAAATAGGTCTGGGAGTGTAGCCCAGAGGTAGAAGGGCTTCCAGGAATCCCAGTACCACACACACACACACACACACACACAAAATCAGAAGCTTTCCTGTACACCAACCATAAATCCACTGAAAAAGAAATTCAGAAAACACTTTCACTTAGGATCTCCCACAAGAAAATAAAATACCTAGGAATAAACTTGACCAAGGAGGTAAAAGATCTCTACAAAGAAATTTATGAAACACTAAAAAAAGAAATTGAAGAAGATCTTAGAAGATGGAAAGACCTTCCATGTTCATGGATTGGCAGAATAAATATCATTAAAATGGCCATCCTCCCAAAAGTGATCTACAGATTTAATGCAATGCCCATTAAACTACCAAGATCATTCCTCACAGACATAGAAAATCAGTCCTTAAATTTATCTGGAATAATAAAAATCCCAGAATAGCCAAGGTAGTTCTCAGCAACAAAAACCATGCAGGAGGAATCACAATACCTGACTTTAAACTATACTACAAAGCCATTGTAATAAAAAACAGCATGGTACTGGCAAAAGAACAGATATATAGACCAATGGAGCAGAATAGAAGACCCAGAAACAAATCCACACACTTTCAGCCAATTGATTTTTGACAAAGGGGCCAAAAACATACACTGGAGAAAAGATAGCCTGTTCAACAAATGGTGCTGGCAAAACTGGTTAACCATATGCAGAAAATTGGATATTAATCCCACTTTTTCACCCGGTACAAGTCAACTCACAATGGATAAAGCACTTGGAAATTAAACCAGAGACCTTGAATCTCCTTGAAGAGGGCATAGGTCCAACACTACAACCCATAGGCACAGATAAACATTTCCTCAACAAGACCCCAAAGGCACAACAAATTAAAAGGAGAATCAATACATGGGATTGCATGAAACTGAAGAGCTTCTGTTCAGCAAAGGAAACTATCAAGAACCTCAATCAAGAGCCAACAGAATGGGAGAAGATTTTTGCCACCTACACCACCGATAGAGGACTAATATCTAGAATATACAGAGAACTCAAGAAACTCAACACCAAGAAAACAAAGCATCCAATAACAAAATGGGCAAATGAACTTAATAGGCACTTTACAAAAGAAGAAATTCAAATGGCCAATAAATGCATAAAAAAATGCTCAACATCACTGGCAATCAGAGAGATGCAAATCAAAACTACCCTGAGATTTCACCTAACTCCAACTAGAATGGCAATGATTCAAAGTACAAACAACAACAAATGCTGGCGAGGATGTGGAGAAGTGGGAACTCTAAGAAATTGTTGGTGGGATTGCAAATTAGTGCGACCACTTTGGAAAACAGTATGGAGAATCCTCAGAAGAATGGGAACAAATCTACCATTTGATCCAGCAATACCACTTCTGGGTACCTACCCAAAAGAAAGGAAACCAAAGTACCAAACTAATGCATGTGTATCTATGTTCATAGCTGCACAATTCACCATAGCCAAACTATGGAACCAGCCAAGATGTCCATCAACAGATGAATGGATTACAAACTGTGGGATATGTACACAATGGAATTTTACTCAGCCATTAAAAGAAACCTCAATTACATCATTTTCAGGGAAATGGGCGGAACTGGAGGATATTATGTTAAGTGAGATTAGTCAGTCACAAAAAATAAGAAATCAGATGCTTTCCCTAATATGTGAGAGTTAGGGAGAAATGGGTCATAGGAGGAACTCTTGAAAGAGGAAATCCTATAGAGGAGCAAACAAGACAACCTAAAGGAGGTAAAAGGAGGGGGGGGGGAAGAGGAAAATCTCTAAAACACACAATGTACTTAAACATATAGAAGTCAATCACTAAGCCAAGCAAGGGAGGGAGGGATGGGGAGGGAATGGGGTGGGAATTGGGTAGGGGTTAAATTGGTGATGTTTACATGTATGTACACATAAGTTTTTTACCCCAATAAGTTATATGAATATAATGCACCAATAAAAAAATTAAAAAAAATTAAAAAGAACCCAATACAATAATATTGGGAGACTTCAACACTCTTTTCACACTATTAGACAAATCTTCTATACTAAAAGTCAGTAAAAATGCCTAAGAAATACCATAAACCAAATGGACCTACTATATATATACAGACTATTCCACCCAACTATAGATGAATTTACATTTTTTCCAGATTCCCACAGAATGTTCTTCAAAATAGACTATATCCTGGGCCACAAAGTAAGCACTAACAAATTAAAAAAGTGAAATAACCCCCTGTGTCTTTTCAGACCATAATGGAATGAAACTAGAAATCAACTATAAGAAGATCCAGAGGAACATCATAAACACTGAACACCACATTGCTAAATGAAGAATGGGTCACAGAAGAAAAAAGGGAAAAATTTGTTTTCTAAAAACAAATGAAAATAGACACATATGAAAATCTCTGGGACACTTTGAAGGCAGTAATAGGAGAAAAACTCATAGCGCTGGGTGCTCACATAAGAAGACCAGAAAATCACCAAATAAATAGTCTAATTTTCAAAACATTTTTCAATGACACACTTTGAAAAACAGTCAAATCGCAAAGCCAGTAGAAGACATAAAATTATTAAAATCAGAGCAGAAAACAATAAACTAGGGAATAAAAAACAATGCAAAACCCCCAACAAAACCAAAGGCTAGTTTCTCAAAGAAATAAAAAAGATAGATAAAACATTAGCCAACTTTAACCAAATTATGATTTGAAAGAATCAACCCAAACTGCTATAGTAAGAGATGAAAAGGTGATATTACCACAGACATCACAGAAATCCAGAGAATTATCAGAAACTACTTTAAAAACTATTTCCAACAAAATGAAAAATCTAGAAGAAGTTGACAAATTTCTAGACACATGCAATCTTCTTAAATTGACAGATGAATGGATTACAAAACGGTGGGATATGTACACAATGGAATTTTACTCAACCATTAAAAACTCAATTACATCATTTTCAGGGAAATGGATGGAACTGGAGGACATTATGCTAAGTGAGATTAGTCAGTCACAAAAAAATAAGAAACCAGATGCTTTCCCTAATATGTGAAAGCTAAGGAGAAATGGGTCATAGGAGGAACTCCAGATGAAAAAGGAAATCCTATAGAGGAGCAAACAAGACAACCTAAAGGAGGAGAAAGGAGTGGGGAAGAGGAAAATCTCTAAAACACACAATGTATTTAAACATATTGAAGTCAACCATTAATCCAAGCAAGGGAGGGAGGGATGGGGAGGAACTGGGGTGGGAATTGGGCAGGGGTTAAATCAGTGATGTGTACATGTATGTACACACAAAATTTTTTTACCCCAATATGATGTATGAATATAATGCACCAATAAAAAATTAAAAAAAAGAAGATAGAGAAAATCTAAACTGACTAATAGCAGTCAAAGAGATTGAAGCAGAAATAAATAGTTTACCATAAAAAATGGTTTCCCAACCATATTTTTCAAAACCTTTATATAAAAGATAATCCCAATACTTAATACATTTTATAAAATTGAAAATAAATGAGACTCCCTCAAATACATTCTATAAAGTCAGCATCACATTAATACCCAAATCAAATAAAGACAGCTCAAGAAAAAAAAACTACAGGCCAATATAGATCGTGAACTTAGATACAAATTTTCTAAACAAAATGCCAGCAATGCACATTCAAACCACATCAAGAAAATTATACACCATGACCAAGTCAAGTTCATCCTAGGGATGCAAGGCTGGTTCAACATAAAAAGAATTCTTGTAATTCACCACATAAACTGAATTAAGAACAAAAATTATGTAATCATTTCAATAGATTCCGAAAAAGCATTTGACAAAATCCAACACCCATTCATGCTAAAAAGCACTACTGAGAATTGGAATAGAAGAAACATACCTCTACATCATAAAGAAAATATACAGTAAGCTCACAGCCAATATCATATTGAATGGGGAAAAACTATAAGAGTTTCCCTCAAAAATAGGAACAGGACAAGGATGTCCACTCTCATCGCTCCTTTTCAATATATACTTGAGACTAGCCAGAGCATTAAGGTAAGAGAAGAAAAATCAAAGTAATACAAATAGGAACAGAAGAACTAAATTATCTCTATTTTCAGATGACATACTTAGAAGACCCAACAAACTTAACCAAAAGGCTTTTAGAACTGATCAGAAAATCCATAAAAGTGTCTGGATACAAAATTAATCTTAAAAATTAAAAGCTTTTCTGTATGCCAAACATAAATCCACTGAAAAATAAATCCAGAAAACACTTCCATTCACAATATTCCCCCAAACAATTAAATACTTATGAATAAACTTAACCAAGGAGCTAAAATACCTCTATAAAGAAAAGTATAAAACATTGAGAAAAGAAATTGAAGAAGATCTTAGAAGATGGAAGGACCTCCCATGCTCTTAGGCAGAATATTATCAAAATTGCTATTCTTCCCAAAGTGACCTACTGATTCAGCACCATTACTATTAAAATACCAACGTTAACCAGGCATGATGGTACATGCTTGTAATCTCAGTACTTGGGAGGCTGATATAGGAGGTTCATGGTTCTTGGCCAGCCTCAGCTACTTAGTGAGACTGTGTTTAAAAATAAAGAAGAAAAAAAATGGGGCTGGAGGTATAGTTTGGAGGTAAAATTCCCCTGGGTTCAATCTCCAATACTGGAAAAAAAAACCACAAGGTCATTCTTCACAGACATAGAAAAATCAGTCTCTAAATTTATTTGGAACAACAAAAAATCCAGAATAGCCAAAGTAGTTATGAGTAACAAGAAACATTGAAGAGACATCACAATACTTGACTTCAAACTATACTACAAAGCCATAGTAATAAAAACAGCATGGTACTGGCACAAGAGCAGAAACATAGAGCAATGGAACAGAATAAAAGACTCAGAAACAAATCTGCACACTTAGAGCTAGTTGATTTTTGACAAAGGGGCCAAAAACATACATTAAAAAAAGATAGCCTCTTCAACAAATAGTGTTGGTAAAACTGGTTAACAATATGCAGAAAAACGGAAATGAACCCCATATTCTCACCCTGCATAAGAGGCAACTCAAGATGGATCAAAGACTTGGAAGTCAGACTTTGCAGCTCCTTGAAGAGAGCATAGGAATAATACACCAATATACAGGCACAGGCTAAAACTTCCTCAACAGGACCCCAAAGGCAAAAAATTAAAATGAAGATTAATAAGTGGGATTGCATTAAACTTAAAAAACTTCTTTTTATTTTTTATTTTGATAGGGACTATATTGAATCTGTAGATCGCTTTTGGTAGTATGGCAATTTTGACAATATTAATTCTACCTATTCATGAACATGGATGTCTTCTTATCTTCTATGGCCTTCATCAATTTTTTTCTTCAGTGTTCTATAATTTTCATTGTAGAAGTCTTTAGGCTTCTATGATGTGAATATTTTGGTTTGGATTTTGTCCTTGGATTATTTATTTATTTATTTATTTGTTGCAATACTGGGATGGAACCCAGGGGCACTCTACCTCTGAGCTACACCCCCAGCCCTATTTTTTAGTCTTTAAAAAATTTTTTTTGAAACAAGGTCTCACTGAGTTACAAAGGGCCTTGCTAAGTAGCTGAGGCTGTCTGTGAATTGTCATCCTCTGGTCTTTGCCTTCAGAATGCTGGGATTATAAGCATGAACCACCACACCCAGCTAGTTTATTTATCTATTTATTTATTGGTACTGGGAATTAAACTCAGGAGTAGTCTACCTTCAAGTTACACCCACAGCCATCTTTATTTTTTATTTTGTTTTGTTTTCTTAGTGGAGGGACAGTTTATTAGAACTCACAGTTTTAGAGATTTCAGTCCATAGAGCCAGCTCCAAAGCAGTCATAATGAGTCATAGTGGCAGGGAATGTAGAGGAAATCTGCTCCCACATAATGGAGGATGGAAGTCACTTCTACATAAGGAAGAACAAAAGCTGTTCTCATATCCTGGAGGATTAAACCTCCTCTCACATCATGGAGGACAGAAATCATTCCCACATCATGGAGGCTGGAAGTCATTCTCACATGATAGAGGACAGAAGTGGATTCCACGTAATTAAAGCTGAAAGTCACTCTCACATAGAGAATAGAAGTTGTACATGGAGGACAAAAGTTGCTCTCACATAATGAGGACAGAAGTCACTGGTTTTTTTTTTAGTACTGGAGATTGATCCCAGGGGCATTTTTTATTCTTTATTCTGAAATGGTGTGTCACTTAGTTGCAGAGGGCCTCACTAAGTAGCTAAGGCTGGCCATGAACCTGCAGTTCTCCTGTCTTAGCCTCCCAAGTACTGGGATTACAAGTATTCACCACCACGCCCTGCTTAGAAGTCACTCTCACATCATGGTGGCTAGAAGCTGCTCTCAAATCATGGAGGATGAAAGTTGCTTCCATATAATGGAGAGCAGAAGCTGCTCTCACATCATGGCAGCCAAAAGTCACTCTCACATCATAAAAAAAGAATCTGCATCACAGATAATGGAAGTCGTTCTCACATAATGGTGAAAAGTTGCTCTCACATAATGAGGACAAAAGTCGCTGTCACACCCTGGAGGATAAAAGTTGCTCTCACATCATGGTGGCTGGAAGTAATTTTCATGTCCTGGAAGATGGAAGTTGCTCTCTCATCATGTAAGCCAGAAACTACTCTCACATCTAAACTGAAGAACTACTGTGCATCAAAGGAAACTATTGAGAACCCCAACAGAGAGCCAACTTTTGGCCAGGTATTTCTCAAATAGAGAACTAATATCTAAAATTTGTATGACTTCCGGGAAGATGGCGATGGAGAAAAGTGGGGCTTACGAGCCCTGCTAACAACCAATCTCTATTACCACAAAATCAGTGCCTTTCATAGCCAGAAAACACCATCAGCAGAGAAACAAAAAATATAATTACAAGGGACAGAGAAAAAGATGGCTGGAAAAATGAGACACCAGAAAGAAACCAGACTGCAGTGCTGCGGCCGGAGCCGGGGCATGGAACGGCATGGGCGCCATCTTTCCTTGCAGCACCAGGCCCCAGAGAGGAGGGGGACTCAGAACAGAGCTCAGAGCCACAGAGGAGTTACGCTGGCATCACGCCCGAGGACGCGGCAGCAGCGCCTTACTGCCGATGGCAGCGGTGAGTTCATCAGATGGCTACAGACCAATGCACTCAACAGTCCACCAGCCTCCAGAGAAGAGCAGCAGACAGCGAGCCGAGGTGAGCCGCTGCAAAACAGCCAGGCAGAATTCAGCAGATTTTTCGGGACAGGGAGCATCTAAAGCTCCCAGTGGCTGGGCTCAGCACACTCTGCGGGGACTCAGAGTGGAGCTCAAAACCAGAGAAGAAATACGCCAGCCTCATGGCCGAGGGCGTGGCAGCAGTGCCATATTGCTACCGGTGGCAGCAGCAGTGAATTCACCGAGTCCACTACAGCTCCATTATCGCACTCAACAACAGTGAGTCAAATTGCGGCCCCTAGAGGAGAAATCCCAGTACTGCATTCCCAGGGAATTGACCCAGTGGGGAGTGGCGGTGGCAGAGATACTACACCATAGGAGAACGCCCAACCTGGCAACCCCCCATGGTCTAAAGCAGCCTCAATTGACTCCGAGGGTCTGAGACTCTGCGATAAAACCCAGTAAAAGAGTAGTGGAGACTGAGATACCACAGACTCGAGATCCAGAGCACCTTAAGTGAAGTCATAGTGACCCAAGAGAAGAACCCAGAGAAGACACAAACTTCTAAAATCATGGGAAAGAGGAATAACAATGGAGCAATGAATGCCCACAATCCCACAACATCAGAACCTGATAAAACAGAAATTCAGAGATTTCTAGAAGATCAAATCAGGAATATAACTGTAGAAATAATAGAGGTGCTTCGAAAGAACTCAGAGAGAGCCAAAAAGAGATAAAGGATGCAATCAGTGAAGTAAAGGCCTCATTTCAAAGTACAAACAACCGATTATACCACATGGAGAATAGAATCTCGCTCTTAGAAGATGAGCAATCCAAAAATGAACGCATAGTTTCTAATTTAGAAAAAAAATCCGACAGCAGGAATCTGACATTGAAGAAATATGGGCCCATTTTAAGAGAGCTAACTTAAGAATAATTGGAATAGAGGAGGGAAAAGAAAGTGAAACCAAAGGGATCAACAATCTCTTCAAGGAAGTCATAGCAGGATATTTTTCAAACATAGAGCAAGAGGTCGATACACAGGTCCAGGAAACTTATAGAACTCCCTTTAGACAGGATCAGAGAAGAGGATACCCATGCCACATAATTGTCACAATGATCAATGTGGAAGCCAAGCAGAGAATCTTTTTGTTTTATTTTCTTTATTTTTTTTTATTTGGTAAAATTTTTTTTTCTTTTAAAATTTTTTATTGGTGCATTATATTTAAACATCTTAATGAAGTAAAAAACTTGTGTGTACAAACATGTACACATCGCTGATTTAACCCCTACCCAATTCCCACCCTATTCCCTCCCCGTCCCTCCCTCCCTTGCTTGGCTTAGAGATTGACTTCTATATGTTTAAGTACATTGTGTGTCTTAGATATTTTCCTCTTCCCTTCTCCTTTCTCCTCCTTTAGTTTGTCTTGTTTGCTCCTCTATAGGATTTCCTCTTTCAAGAGTTCCTCCTATGACCCATTTCTCCCTAACTCTCACATATTAGGGAAAGCATCTGATTTCTTATTTTTTGTGACTGACTCATCTCACTTAGCATAATGTCCTCCAGTTCCATCCATTTCCCTAAAAATGATGTAATTGAGTTTTCTTTTGATGGCTGAGTAAAATTCCATTGTGTACATATCCCACAGTTTTGTAATCCATTCATCTGTTGATGGACATCTTGGTTTCCATATTTTGGCTATGGTGAATTGTGCAGCTATGAACATAGATACACATCAAGCAGAGAATCTTAAAGGCAACAAAAACAAAGGGCCAAGTGACATTCAGAAGCAAACCAATTACAATCACTCCAGACTTCCCAAACCAAGTCATGAGAGCCAGAAGGGCTTGGAGTAACATATTCCAAACTCTGAAAGGAAACAACTTCCAGCCAAAAATTTCTTACTCAGCAAAACTATCTATCAAATTAGATGAAAAAATAAGAAGCTTCCATGACAAACAGAAACTGAAGGAATTTATGTCTTCAAAACCAGTGCTAGAGAAAATACTCGAGATTAACTGCAAAGAAGAAATAGGTAATACACAGCAGAACCAGAGAAACAAAATTTCCCATCCAGCAGACAACTAAGTAAAGAAGCATGAACAGTATCTCAAACAGAAATAAAATCTTAACATGTTAGGAATTAAAAATTATCTTTCTATAATCACACTGAATGTAAATGACCTCAACTCCCCAACAAAAAGACATAAAGTGGCAAAATTGATCTAAAATCAGAATCCATCCATCTGCTGCTTACAAGAAACACACCTTACAAGTAAAGATAGGAACAAACTCAAGGTAAAGGGCTGGAGCAAGGTAATCCATGCTAATGGTACTCAAAGACAAGCAGGAGTAGCAACTATGATATCAGACAAGTTAGATTTCAATCCCGAACTTATTAGAAGAGACAAAGAAGGTCACATTTTACTGGTAAAAGGAATAATCCAGCAAGAGGAAATAACAAACATAGGGGCAGCTACTTTCATAAATCAAACTCTTTGTGACATGAAGTCACACATAAATCCCAATACAATAATACTGGGAGACTTCAACACACCTCTCACAACATTAGACCGATCTTCCAGACAAAGGGTCAGTAAAGATGCCTCAGAACTAAAGAACACCATTAACCAAATGGACCTGTTGGACACATATAGAATATTTCACCCAACTACAGTGGAGTTTACGTTTTTCTCAGCTGCTCACGGAGCCTTCTCCAAATAGATCACATCCTGGGACAAAATAGAGCACTAGCAAGTTTAAAAAATGTTACATGCTTCCCTGTGTCATTTCAGACCATAATGGAATGAAACTAGAAATCAACTATAAGAAGACCCAGAAAAACAACATAAACATGTGGAGACTGAACACCACACTTCTCAATGAAGAATGGGCCATAGAAGATGTAAGAGGTGAAATCAAGAAATTTCTAGAAACAAATGAAAATATAAAGATACAACATATAAAAACCTCTGGGACACTTTGAAGGCAGTATTAAGATGAAATTTTATAGCACTGAGTGCTCACATATGAAAAACTGAAAATCTTCAAATAAATAACCTAAAGCCCTTGAAAATCAGAAACAATTGAACCCCAAAGCCAGTAGAATACAGGAAATTATTAAAATTAGAGCAGAAATTAACAAAATAGTGAATAAAAAATACAGAAAATAAACAAAACCAAAACTGGTTTGTTGAAAAAATTAACAAGATAGATAAACCACTAGCTAACCTAACTTAAAAAATAGAGAGAGAGAGAGAGAGAGAGAGAGAGAGAGAGAGAGAGAGAGAGAGAGACCAACCCAAATTATGAAGATAAGGGATGAAAAAGGAGACATTACTACTGACAGCATAGAAATCCAGAGGATTATCAGAAACTACTTTGAAAAACTATACTCCAACAAAATGGAAAATCTGGAGGAAATGGATAACTTTCTAGATAAATACAACCTTCCTAAACTGAGTCAAGAAGATATAGAACACTTAAACCAACCAATAACAATCAAAGAGATTGAAACAGCAATAAAGAGCTTACCATCAAAGAAAAACCCAGGACCAGATGGTTTCCCAATGAATTCTACAAAACCTCTATAGAAGAGCTAACCCCAATACTCCTCAAACTATTTCACGAAATCAAAAAAACTGGGACTCTCCCAAATACATTCTATGAAGCCAACACCACACTAATACCCAAACCGAATAAAGACAGTTCAAGGAAGGAAAACTACAGGCCTGTATCTCTGATGAACTTGGATGAAAAACTATTAAACAAAATACTAGCAAAATGGATTCCAAACCACATAAAGAAAATCATACACCATGACCAGGTAAGGTTCATCCCAGGGATGCAAGGCTGGTTCAACATACGAAAATCAACCCATGTAATTCACCATATAAACAGAACCAAGGACAAAAACCACATGATCATTTCAATAGATGCTGAAAAAGCATTTGACAAAATTCAACACCCATTTATGATAAAAACATTGCAGAGAATTGGAATAGAAGGAACATAGCTCAACATTATTAAGGCAATCTACAATAAGCCCACTGCCAACATCATATTAAATGGGGAAAAACTTCAAGAATTCCCCCTAACAACTGGAATGAGACAAGGATGTCCACTATCACCACTTCTCTTCAATATAGTACTAGAGACTCTAGCCAGAGCAATAAGGCAAGAAAAGGAAATCAAAGGAGTACAAATAGGAAAAGAAGAACTCAAGCTTTCACTATTTGCAGATGACATGATACTATATTTAGAAAACCCAACAAACTCAACCAAAAGGCTTATAGAACTGATCAAAAAATTCAGCAAATTATCTGGATACAAAATCAATCTTAAAAAATCAGAAGCTTTCCTGTACACCAACCATAAATCCACTGAAAAAGAAAATTGGAAAACACTTCCACTCAGGATCTCCCAGAAAAAAAAATACCTAGGAATAAACTTGACCAAGGAGGTAAAAGATCTCTACAAAGAAAATTATAAAACACTGAAAAAAGAAATCGAAGAAGATCTTAGAAGATGGAAAGATCTTCCATGTTCATGGATTGGCAGAATAAATATTATTCAAATGGTCATCCTTCCAAAAGTGATCTACAGATTTAATGCAATGCCCATTAAACTACCAAGATCATTCCTCACAGACATAGAAAATCAGTCCTTAAATTTATCTGGAATAACAAAAAGCCCAGAATAGCCAAGGTAGTTCTCAGCAACAAAAACCTTGCAGGAGTAATCACAATACCTGACTTTAAACTATACTACAAAGCCATTGTAATAAAAACAGCATGGTACTGGCAAAAAAACAGATATATAGACCAATGGAGCAGAATAGAAGACCCAGAAACAAGTCCACACACTTTCAGCCAATTGATTTTTGACAAAGGGGCCAAAAACATACACTGGAGAAAAGATAGCCTGTTCAACAAATGGTGTTGGCAAAACTGGTTAACCATATGCAGAAAATTGGAAATTAATCCCACTTTCTCACCCTGTACTAAAGTCAATTCAAGATGGATCAAACACTTGGAAATTAAACCAAGACCTTGAAGCTCCTTGAAGAGGGCACAGGTCCAACACTGCAACACATAGGCATAGATAAACACTTTCTCAACAAGACCCCAAAGGCACAACAACGTAAAAGGCAAATCAATATATGGGACTGCATGAAACTGAAGAGCTTCTGTTCAGCAAAGGAAAGTATCAAGAACCTCAATTGCCCAATTCACCATAGCCAAACTATGAAACCAGCCAAGATGTCCATCAACAGATGAATGGATTACAAACTGTGGGATATGTACACAATGGAATTTTACTCAGCCATCAAAAAACTCAATTACCTCATTTTCAGGGAAATGGGTGGAATTGGAGGACATTATGCTAAGTGAGATGAGTCAGTCACAAAAAATAAGAATTCAGATGCTTTCTCTAATATGTGAGAGTTAGGGAGAAATGGGTCATAGGAGGAACTCTTGAAAAAGGAAATCCTACAGAGGAGCAAACAAGACAACCTAAAGGAGGAGAAAGGATTGGTGAAGAGGAAAATCTCTAAAACACACAATGTACTTAAACATATTGAAGTCAATCACTAAGCCAAGCAAGAGAAGGAGGGACGGGGAGGGAATGGGGTGGGAATTGGGTAGGGGTTAAATCAGCGATGTGTACATGTTTGTACACACAAGTTTTTACTCCAATATGATGTTTGAATATAATGCATCAATAAAAAATTTTTAAAAAAAGAACGTCAATTGAGAGCCAACAGAATGGGAGAAGATTTTTGACACCTACACCACCGATAGAGGACTAATATCTAGAATATACAGAGAACTCAAGAAACTCAACACCAAGAAAACAAAGCATCCAATAACAAAATGGGCAAGCAAACTAAATAGACACTTCATAAAAGAAGAAATTCAAATGGCCAATAAATGCATGAAAAAATGCTTAACATCATTGGCAATCAGAGAGATGCAAATCAAAACTACCCTGAGATTTCACTTAACTCCAACTAGAATGGCAATCATTCAAAACACAAACAACAACAGATGCTGGCGAAGATGTGGAGATGTGGGAACTCTAAGAAATTGTTGATGGGATTGCAAATTAGTGCAACCACTTTGGAAAACAGTATGGAGAATCCTCAGAAGAATGGGAACAAATCTACCATTCGATCCAGCAATACCACTTCTGGGTATCTACCCAAAAGAAAGGAAACCAAAGTACCAAACTAATGCATGTGTATCTATGTTCATAGCTGCACAATTCACCATAGCCAAACTATGGAACCAGCCAAGATGTCCACCAACAGATGAATGAATTACAAAACTGTGGGATATGTACACAATGGAATTTTACTCAGCCATTAAAAGAAAACTCAATTACATCATTTTCAGGGAAATGGATGGAACTGGAGGACATTATGCTAAGTGATATGAGTCAGTCACAAAAAATAAGAAATCAGATGCTTTCCCTAATATGTGAGAGTTAGGGAGAAATGGGTCATAGGAAGAACTCTAGATGAAAAAGGAAATCCTATAGAGGAGCAAATAAGGCAACTTAAAAGAGGAGAAAGGAGGGGGGAAGAGGAAAATCTCTAAAACACACAATGTACTTAAATATATTGAAGTCAACCACTAAGCCACACAGGGGAAGGTCAGATGGGGAGGGACTGGGGTGGGAATTGGGTAGGGGTTAAATAAGTGATGTGTGCAGGTATGTACACACAAGTTTTTTTTTACCCCAATATGATGTATGAATATAATGCACCAATAAAAATTAAAAAAAGCAGAGAACATTAAGCAACTCATCACCAAAGGGAAAAAAAAACAAATAAAAAAATGAACAAGTAAACTAAATAGACATTTCACAAAAGAAGAGATTCATATGGCCAATAAGTATATGAAAGAATGTTCAACATCATTAGCAATCAGAAAGATGCAAATTCAAACTACCTTGAGATTTTACCTAACCCCCATTAGAATGGCAATTATTTAAAACACAGCAACAAATGCTGGCAAGGATGTAGAAAAGTAGGAAGTCTAATACCCAGGAACAGAAAGGTTTGCTGTAACCTTCCCCATCTGGAGCATGCAGTGATGGTGTGTGCTTTGTGGCACCAACTCTCTGGCAGCACATGGAGTCAGTCTACCTAGCCACTCAGGCTCTGCTGGTGAGCCTCCAGCAGATGCCTGGGCTGAGGCCTGGGCCTGTGTTCTGCTGGCTGCAGGTTTGGGGTGGCCCTGCCTTGCCTGCTGGTGGGGGTGGCCTGATGCTCAAGAGCAAGCCAGATCTAGAAGATCAGCAACTCTTCATCAATCTGGTGAGACCAAAGCCAACACTCAAAACAAACATTTCCTATGCGAACAATGTGTTTGTTATATTTTCCTCATTTGTTTATGATGTCTGTGTCAGCCACACTGATTTACATAAACACTGCCAATCTCAGGATGCTGCACTCTCAACAAAAGTAGCTGAGTACAAACAGCATTCCTCAGTTTTAATTCATATTGTCTAAACATAGCAGATGTTGATAAAATGAGCCAACAAGAAAATACAACAAAGGAAACCATTTTAAGGGGGCTTTTGATTAAAATACATTCCAGATTGTCATAGTGACACAGTATTAATGGAATGGATCATTTAAATGTCATATTTGGCTCTTATAGAATTGTAAAACACGCTGAATTCCAGCCTTTGCAGCTTCTAAACTGTAAATGTACAGGATGGCTGTGTGTGTTTGTGAAGTAGCTGCTTCCATCTTGCTTGCTTGTCTCTGGTTTAGTTGTTTACTTTTTCAGGCCTGGCTGCTGCTGCATTGCATCTCAGTCTTGGGCATGGGGGAGAGGCATGACTCACAAGCAGAGGCCTTCTGATTCTTTTATGAGCCATGTTGACCCCAGGGACAATACTCACATGGGACAGAGTTTCACCCTAATAGATCAAGTGACTAACTTCTGTCACTAATGTGACTCTGGAAAGCACATCATTGAAAAACTCTAAGGGGACATACTCTAAGGGGATATGGTTGCAAAAATGGAACAGCAGTGGGTTAGGAGCTTGATAATTCATTCTACTTTGTACTAGTTCCCATGGGATAAATCTCAAAAAGTACTGGTAAAGAGTGCCATGGATTGTTTCAAATCTGATGAGGGTGAACAGTAGGGGCAAACTCTCCGGAGTAAAGGATTACATAATCAGTTTTGAATGCCATCAGCAAGCCTGTGTTTATTACAAGTTATTGAAAGAAATATAATATTGTATATATGTGTTTAAATTGGGGGACTTCCGGGAAGATGGCAACCGAGAAAAGCGGGGCTTAAGAGCCCCGCTAACAACAAATCTCCATTACCACAAAATCAGCGCCTTTCAAAGCCAGAAAACAATATCACCAGAGAAACAAAAAAAATCACCAGGCTCCAGAGAGAAAGCGGACTGAGAACAGAGCCACAGAGGAGATCCTCACGCCCGAGGACGTGGCTTCACGCCCGAGGACGCGGCAGCAGCGCATCATCATTTTTTTTTTTTAAGTTAAGAAGATAAAACTCCTTTTATTTTATTTTTTTTTTATTGGTGCACTGTATTCATACATCATAGTAGGATACATACTTTTGTAGACATACATGCACACTTTTCCCAGTCAGCCCCCACCCAATCCCCACCCCATTCTCTCCCTATCCCTCCCTCCCATGCTTGGCTTAGTAGTTGACATCTAGTATTATGGCAATTTATCTAAAATTAAAAATGATAATCTCACATAACAGTTTCATTTGTCTGATACCAAGCTTTTGATGACTTAAAGATAACATTTCAATATTTCTTTTTGCTTTCTTTCTTGCCAGAGAATATTTTTTCTATTTTTAGGTGAAACTATCATATATTTATATATTTATTTTTCAGAAAAAAATCTATCCTAATATGGAATATGGAGTCTAGGTACCCAAAACGATCTTGAAAAAGAACAAAGCTAGAAGATATATATTTTCTGATTTCAAACCATATAAAGCTACAATAATTGAAACAGAGTAGTACTATTCTAAAGGCAGATATATAAACCATTGGAGTTAAATAAAAGCCTAGAGCTAAATTCTTCCCTATATTGTCAAGTTATTTTTGACAAGGTTTCCACGAACATTTGGTGGTGGAAATGATAATCTTTTAACTAAATATTGTTAAAAAATAATAATTACATGGAAAAGAATAAAATTGGACCCTTACCTAATCCCATATACAAATATTAACTCAAAATAGATAATAGACCTAAATATAAATTTTTTTTTTAAATTTTATTTTATTGGTGCACTGTATTCATACATCATAGTGGGATACAAACTTTTGTAGACATACATGCACACATCGCCCAGTCAGCCCCCACCCGATCCCCACCCCATTCTATCCCCATCCCTCCCTCCCATGCTTGGCTTAGTGGTTGACATCTAGTATTATAGCAATTTATCCAAAATTAAAAATGATAATCTCACATAACAGTTTCATTTGTCTGATACCAAGCTTTTGATGACTTAAAGATAACATTTCAATATTTCTTTTTGCTTTCTTTCTTACCAGAGAATATTTTTTTTCTTTTTTTTAGGTGAAACTATCATATATTTATTTTTCAGAAAAAAATCTATCCTGATATGGAATATGGACTCTAGATACCCAAAACAATCTCGAAGCAAAAACAAAGCTAGAAGATGTATATTTTCTGATTTCAAACCATATAAAGCTACAATAATTGAAACAGTGTAGTACTGTTCTAAAGGCAGATATATAGACCATTGGAGTTAAATACAAGCCTAGAGCTAACTTCTTCCCTATATTGTCAAGTTATTTTTGACAAGGTTTCCACGAAGATTTGGTGGTGGAAATAATAATCTTTTAACTAAATATTGTTGAAAAATAATAATTACATGGAAAAGAATAAAATTGGACCCTTACCTAATCCCACATACAAGTATTAACTCAAACTAGATAAAAGACCTAAATATAAATCTTAAGACTATAAACTTTTAGGAGAAAATCTGGGTCATAAAACCTCACAACAGTGAAATTGGCAGAGATTTCTTGGATATGATTTCAATGGCACAGGCAACAGAAGAATATACAAACTCCCTAAAAAATAAAAGAAAATATTGTATATCCAAAGACAATGTAAACAGAGTTAAAAGTTACTAATAGAATTGGATAAAATATTTCCAAATGCTATATCTGAAGGTATATTAATATTCCAACTAGAAATCCTAAAAATTAACAACAATAAAGGCAAACAATACAATTTAGAGATAGGTAAAAGACTAACATAAATAATGAATCTCCACAGATAACCAATCTTAGTTGTCTGTTGGATGGAAACTCTTGTTTCTCTGGTTCTGGTGAGTGTTACCTATTTCTTCTTTGTAGTTAATCTCTTTGAGTATTTTCTCTAGCGCTGGTTTTGAAGACATAAATTCCTTCAGTTTCTGTTTGTCATGGAAGCTTCTTATTTCTCCATCTAATTTGATAGAAAGTTTTGCTGGATAGGAAATTTTTGGCTGGAAGTTGTTTTCTTTCAGAGTTTGGAATATGTTACTCCAAGCCCTTCTGGCTCTCATGACTTGGTTTGGGAAGTCTGGAGTGATTCTAATTGGTTTGCCTCTGAATGTCACTTGGCCCTTTGTTTTTGTTGCCTTTAAGATTCTCTGCTTGGCTTCCACATTGGTCATTTTGACAATTATATGGCGTGGGGATCCTCTTCTCCGATCCTGTCTAAAGGGAGTTCTATAAGTTTCCTGGACCTGTGTATCAACCTCTTGCTCTATATTTGGAAAATTTTCTGCTATTACTTCCTTGAAGAGATTGTTGATCCCTTTGGTATCACTTTCTTTTCCCTCCTCTATTCCAATTATTCTTAGGTTAGCTCTCTTAAAATGGGCCCATATTTCTTCAATGTCAGATTCCTGCTGTTGGATATCTTTTTCTAGATTAGAAACTATGCATTCATTTTTGGATTGCTCATCTTCTAAGAGCGAGATTCTGTTCTCCATGTGGTCTAATCGGTTGTTTGTGCTTTGAATTGAGGCCTTTACTTCATTAATTGCATCCTTTATCTCTTTTTGGCTCTCTCTGAGTTCTTTTCGAAGCACCTCTATTATTTCTACAGTTATTTTCCTGATTTGATCTTCTAGAAATCTCTGATTTTCTGTTTTATCAGGTTCTGATGTTGTGGGGTTGTGCACATTCATTACTTCAGTGTTATTCCTCTTTCCCATGATTTCGGAGGTTTGTGCCTTCTCTGGGTTCTTCCCTTGGGTCACTATGGCTTCACTTAAGGTGCTCTGGATCTCGAGTCTGTATTATCTCAGACCCTACTACTCCTTTACTGGGTTGTATCACAGAGTCTCCGACCCAGGGAGTCGATAGAGGCTGCTTTAAACTATGGGGGGTGCCAGGTTGCACGCTCTCCTATGGTGTGATACCTCTGCCACCACCACTCCGTCACTGGGTCAAGTCCCAGGAAGCACAATACTGGGATTTCTCCTCTGTGGCCCGCAATTTGACTCACTGTTCTTGAGTACGTAGATGTAGCTGTACTGGACTCGGTGAATTCACTGCTGCTGCCGCCGCCAGTGGCAATATGGCGCCTCTGCCACGCCCTCGGCCATGAGGCTGGCGTATTTTTTCTTCTCTGGTTTCGATTTCCACTCTGAATCCCTGCAGCGTGTGCTGAGCTCAGCCACTGGGAGCTTTAAATGCTGTCTGCGCCGAAAGATCCCGCCTGGCTGTTCTGCATCGGCTCACCTCGGCTTGCTGTAGCCGTCCGCTGAGTTCGCCGCTGCCGCCGGCAGTATGGCGCTGCTGCCGTGTCCTCGGGCGCGTGTGTCTCCTCTGTGGCCCTGAGCTCTGTTCTCAGTCCGCTTTCTCTCTGGAGCCTGGTGGTTTTTTTGTTTTTCTGGTGATGGTGTTTTCTGGCTATGAAAGGCGCTCTTTTTGTGGTAATGGAGATTGGTTGTTAGCGGGACTCTTAAGTCCCGCTTTTCTCGGTCACCATCTTCCCGGAAGTCCTAAATATAAATCTTAAGACTATAAACTTTTAGGAGAAAATCTGGGTCATAAAACCTCACAACATTGAAATTGGCAGTGATTTCTTGGTTATGATTTCAATGGCACAGGCAGCAGAGGAGTATACAGACTCCCTAAAAAATAAAAAAAAAATTGTATATCCAAAGACAATGTAAACAGAGTTAACAGTTACTAATAGAATGGGATAAAATATTTCCAAATGCTATATCTGAAGGTATATTAATATTCCAACTAGAAATCCTAAAAATTAACAACAATAAAGGTAAACAATACCATTTAGAGATAGGTAAAAGACTAACATAAATAATGAATCTCCACAGATAACCAATCTTAATTGTCTGTTGGATGGAAAATCTTGTTTCTCTGGTTCTGGTGTGTGTTACCTATTTCTTCTTTGTAGTTAATCTCTTTGAGTATTTTCTCTAGTGCTGGTTTTGAAGACATAAATTCCTTCAGTTTCTGTTTGTCATGGAAGCTTCTTATTTTTCCATCTAATTTGATAGAAAGTTTTGCTTGGTAGGAAATTTTTGGCTGGAAGTTGTTTTCTTTCAGAATTGGGAATATGTTACTCCAAGCCCTTCTGGCTCTCATGACTTGGTTTGGGAAGTCTAGAGTGATTCTAATTGGTTTGCCTCTGAATGTCACTTGGCCCTTTGTTTTTGTTGCCTTTAAGATTCTCTGCTTGGCTTCCACATTGGTCATTTTGACAATTATGTGGCTTGGGGATCCTCTTCTCCGATCCTGTCTAAAGGGAGTTCTATAAGTTTCCTGGACCTTTGTATCAACCTCTTGCTCTATGTTTGGAAAATTTTCTGCTATTACTTCCTTGAAGAGATTGTTGATCCCTTTGGTTTCACTTTCTTTTCCCTCCTCTATTCCAATTATTCTTAGGTTAGCTCTCTTAAAATGGGCCCATATTTCTTCAATATCAGATTCCTGCTGTTGGATATTTTTTTCTAGATTAGAAACTATGAGTTCATTTTTGGATTGCTCATCTTCTAAGAGCGAGATTCTGTTCTCCATGTGGTCTAATCGGTTGTTTGTGCTTTGAATTGAGGCCTTTACTTCATTAATTGCATCCTTTATCTCTTTTTGGCTCTCTCTGAGTTCTTTTCAAAGTACCTCTATTATTTCTACAGTTATTTTCCTCATTTGATCTTCTAGAAATCTCTGATTTTCTATTTTATCGGGTTCTGATGTTGTGGGGTTGTGGGCATTAATTGCTCTAGTATTGTTCCTCTTTCCCATGATTTCGGATGTTTTTGCCTTCTCTGGGTTCTTCCCTTGGGTCACTATGACTTCACTTAAGGTGTTCTGGATCTCGAGTCAGTAGTATCTCAGACCCCACTACTCCTTTACTGGGTTGTATCACAGAGTCTCCGACCCAGAGAGTCGATAGAGGCTGCTTTAGACTGTGGGGGGTGCCAGGTTGCACGTTCTCCTATGGTGTGATATCTCTGCCACCGCCCCTCCCCCACTGGGTCAAGTCGCAGGGAGTACAGTACTGGGATTTCTCCTCTGTGGCCCGCAATTTGACTCACTGTTCTTGAGTACGCAGATGTAGCTGTACTGGCCTTGCTGAATTCACTGCTTCTGCTGCTGGTGGCAATATGGCGCCGCTGCTACACCCTTTGCTATGGGGCTGGCGTTTTTCTTCTTGATTTTGATTTCTACTCTGAATCCCTGCAGTGTGTGCTGAGCTCGGCCACTGGGAGCTTTAGATGCTCTCTGCGCGGAGAAATCCCACCTGGCTCTTCCGCAGTGGCTCACCTCGGCTTGCTGTAGCCATCCCGTGAATTCGCCAGTGCCGCCAGCAGTATGGCGCTGCTGCCGCGTCTGCCGCGTCCTCGGGCGCAAGGCCGGTTATCTCCTCTGTGGCTCTGTTTTCAGTCCGCTTTCTCTCTGGAGCCTGGTGATTTTTTGTTTCACTGGTGATGGTGTTTTCTGGCTATGAAAAGCGCTGATTTTGTGGTAATGGAGATTGGTTGTTAGCGGGGCTCTTAAGCCCCGCTTTTCTCGGTCGCCATCTTCCCGGAAGTCTATCATTTTTAATTTTTGATAAATTGCTATAATACTAGATGTCAATCACTAAGCCAAGCATGGGAGGGAGGGATAGGGAGAGAATGGGGTGGGGATCGGGTGGGGGCTGACTAGGCAATGTGTGCATGTATTTCTACAAAAGTATGTATCCCACTATGATGTATGAATACAGTGCACCAATTAAAAAAAATTGACACTTGGGTTCAAAGAAGAAGTCAATGATATTAGCTACAGATGCCCTGGCTTTGGCTGGTGACCTTGGGAGCTGGGAGAACCATACAGTACAGTTCAGGTTCTCCCCTTGCTGGTAGGATGTGGGTTGAGGAGGTAGGTTACAGGCATCTCTCTGATTAGTAATGATGTTGAGAATTTTTTATACATTTATTGACTATTTGAATTTCTTCCTTTTGAAAGTCTCTATTTAGTTCACTTGCACATTTTTGATTAGGTTGTTTGTTTATTTTGTGATGAGTTTCTTGATTTCTCTGTATATTCTAGATATTAGTCCTCTTCTGGAGGAATAGTTGGCAAAAATGTTCTCTCATTCTGTCAGCTCTCTGTTGAGTGAGGTTCTTGATATTTTCCTTTGTTGTACGGAAGTTCTTCAGCTAAATGCAATCCCATGTATTGATATGCCTTTTAGTTTCTTGTGCTTTTGGGGTCTTGTTGAGAAAGTTTTTCCCTGTGCCTATGTGTTGCAGTGTTGGACTTATGCCCTCTTCAAGGAGCTGCAAGGTTCTGACCTTATTTCCAAGTCTTTGATCCATCTTGATTTGATTCTTATGCAGGGTGAGAAAGTGGGGTCATTTCCATTTTTCTGAATATGGTTAATCAGTTTTGCTAACACCACTTGTTGAAAAGGCTATCTTTTTTCCCAGTGAATGTTCTTGACCCCTTTGTCACAAATTAATTGGCTCTGAGTGTGTGGATTTGTTTCTGAGTCTTCTATTCTGCTCCATTGGTCTATGTGTCTGTTTTTGTGCCAGTACCTTGCTGCTTTTTTATTGCTATGGTTTTGTAGAATAGTTTGAAGTCAGGCACTGTGATGCCTACTGCATGGTTCTTGTTGCTGAGAACTACTTTGACTATCCTGGGTTTTTATTTATTTGTTCCAAATTAATTTAAGGACTGATTTTTCTATGTCTGTGAGAAATGATCTTGGTAATTTAATGGATAGTGCATTGAATTTGTAGATAACTTTTGGAAAATGGCCATTTTGATCATATTTATTCTGCCTATCCAAGAATATGGAATATTTTTTATTTCTAAGTTCTTCTTTGATTTCTTTCTTTAATGTTTTACAATTTCTTTGTAGAGGTTATCTCCTCCTTGGTAAAGTTTATTCCTAAGTATCTTATTTTTTTGTGGGACATCCTGAGTGGAAGTGTTTTCTGGATTCTTTTTTCAGTGGATTTATGGTTGGCATACAGTAAAACTTTGGATTATTTAAGATTGATTTTGTATCCAGACACATGCCTGAATTTGTTGATAAGTTCTATAAGCTTTTCGGTTGAATTTATTTGGTCTTTTAAGTATAGTATTATGTCCTCTACAAATAGTAATAGTTTTAGTTCTTCATTTTCTATTTGTACACCTTTGATTTCCTTTTGTTGCCTTATTGCTCTGTCTAGAGTGTCAAGTACTATATTGAAGAGAAGTGGTGATGATGCTGTCTAGAGTGTCAAGTACTATATTGAAGAGAAGTGGTGATGATGGATATCCTTGTTTTCTTCCTGTTTTTAGGGAGAATTCTCACAGTTTTTCCCCATTTAATATGATTTTGGTTATGGGCCTATTGTAGATTGCCTTTATGATGTTGAGGTATGTTCCTTCTATTTTGATTCTCAGTAGTGCTTTTAGCATAAATTGGTGTTGGATTTTGTCTAATGCTTTTTCGGTGTCTATTGGAATGATCATGTGATTTTTATGTTTGGCTCTGTTTACGTGATGAATTACATGCATTGACTTTTGTGTGTTGAACCAGACTTGCATCCCTGAGATGAACCCTACCTGGTCATGGTGTATGATTTTCTTGATGTAGTTTTGAATGCGAGTTGTTAGTATTTTATTTAGCAGTATTGCATCCAAGTTTATCAAAGATATATTCCTTCCTTTAGCTGTCTTTATTTGGTTTTGGTATAAATATGATGTTGGCTTCATAGAATGTATTTGGGAGAGTCTCATTTTTTATTTTTACTTCACAAAATAGATTGAGGACTATCAAGATTAGTTCTTCGATAAAGGTTTTATAAAATTCACTTGGGAAACCATCTCATCCTGGGATTTTCTTTGATGTTAAGCTCTTTATTTCAGCATTAATCTCTTTGATTGTTTTTGTTGGTTTAAATTTTCTACATATTTTTTATTTAGTTTAGAAAGGTTGCATTTATGTAGAAAGTTGTCAATTTCCTCCAGATTTTCCATTTTGTTGGAGTATAGTTTTTCAAAGTAGTTTCTGATAATACTTTGGATTTCTATACTGTTGGTGGTAATATCTCCTTTTTCTTTTCTTTTTTTTTTTGTAATTTGTTTTTTTTTTTAATTTATTTTTTTTATTTTATTGGTGCACTGTATTCATACATCATAGTGGGATACAAACTTTTGTAGACATACATGCACACATCGCCCAGTCAGCCCCCACCCGATCCCCACCCCATTCCCTCCCCACCCCTCCTTCCCATGCTTGGCTTAGTGGTTGACATCTAGTATTATAGCAATTTATCCAAAATTAAAAATGATAATCTCACATAACAGTTTCATTTGTCTGATGCCAAGCTTTTGATGATTTAAAGATAACATTTCAATATTTCTTTTTGCTTTCTTTCTTACCAGAGCATATTTTTTTCTGTTTTTTTGGTGAAACTATCATATATTTATATATTCATTTTTCAGAAAAAAATCTATCCTAATATGGAATATGAATTCTAGATACCCAAAACGATCTTGAAAAAGAACAAAGCTAGCAGATATATATTTTCTGATTTCAAACCATATAAAGCTACAATAATTGAAACAGTGTAGTACTGTTCTAAAGGCAGATATATAAACCATTGGAGTTAAATACAAGCCTAGAGCTAACTTCTTCCCTATATTGTCAAGTTATTTTTGACAAGGTTTCCACGAACATTTGGTGGTGGAAATAATAATCTTTTAACTAAATATTGTTGAAAAATAATAATTACATGGAAAAGAATAAAATTGGACCCTTACCTAATCCCATATACAAGTATTAACTCAAAATAGATAAAAGACCTAAATATAAATCTTAAGACTATAAACTTTTAGAAGAAAATCTGGGTCATAAAACCTCACAACATTGAAATTGGCAGTGATTTCTTGGATATGATTTCAATGGCACAGGAAACAGAAGAATATACAAACTCCCTAAAAAATAAAAAAAAATATTGTATATCCAAAGACAATGTAAACAGAGTTAAAAGTTACTAATAGAATTGGATAAAATATTTCCAAATGCTATATCTGAAGGTATATTAATATTCTAACTAGAAATCCTAAAAATTAACAACAATAAAGGCAAACAATACAATTTAGAGATAGGTAAAAGACTAACATAAATAATGAATCTCCACAGATAACCAATCTTAGTTGTCTGTTGGATGGAAAATCTTGTTTCTCTGGTTCTGGTGAGTGTTACCTATTTCTTCTTTGTAGTTAATCTCTTTGAGTATTTTCTCTAGCGCTGGTTTTGAAGACATAAATTCCTTCAGTTTCTGTTTTTCATGGAAGCTTCTTATTTCTCCATATAATTTGATAGAAAGTTTTGCTGGATAGGAAATTTTTGGCTGGAAGTTGTTTTCTTTCAGAGTTTGGAATATGTTACTCCAAGCCCTTCTGGCTCTCATGACTTGGTTTGGGAAGTCTGGAGTGATTCTAATTGGTTTGCCTCTGAATGTCACTTGGCCCTTTGTTTTTGTTGCCTTTAAGATTCTCTGCTTGGCTTCCACATTGGTCATTTTGACAATTATGTGGCGTGGGGATCCTCTTCTCCGATCCTGTCTAAAGGGAGTTCTATAAGTTTCCTGGACCTGTGTATCAACCTCTTGTTTTACGTTTGGAAAATTTTCTGCTATTACTTCCTTGAAGAGATTGTTGATCCCTTTGGTATCACTTTCTTTTCCCTCCTCTATTCCAATTATTCTTAGGTTAGCTCTCTTAAGATGGGCCCATATTTCTTCAATGTCAGATTCCTGCTGTCGGATATTTTTTCCGAGATTAGAAACCATGCGTTCATTTTTGGATTGCTCATCTTCTAAGAGCGAGATTCTGTTCTCCATGTGGTCTAATCGGTTGTTTGTGCTTTGAATTGAGGCCTTTACTTCATTAATTGCATCCTTTATCTCTTTTTGGCTCTCTCTGAGTTCTTTTCGAAGCACCTCTATTATTTCTACAGTTATTTTCCTGATTTGATCTTCTAGAAATCTCTGATTTTCTGTTTTATCAGGTTCTGATGTTGTGGGGTTGTGGGCGGCATTCATTGCTCCAGTATTATTCCTCTTTCCCATGATTTCGGATGTTTGTGCCTTCTCTGGGTTCTTCCCTTGGGTCACTATAACTTCACTTAAGGTGTTCTGGATCTCGAGTCAGTAGTATCTCAGACCTCACTACTCCTTTACTGGGTTTTATCACAGAGTCTCTGACCCAGGGAGTCAATAGAGGCTGCTTTAAACTATGGGGGGTGCCAGGTTGCAAGTTCTCCTATGGTGTGGTATCTCTGCCACCACCACTCCCTCACTGGGTACAGTGAGTACCTCAGTGAGGTACAGTACTGGGATTTCTCCTCTGTGGCCCACAATTTGACTCACTGTTCTTGAGTACGCAGATGTAGCTGTGCTGGATTCGGCGAATTCACTGCTGCTGCCACCGCCGGTGGCAATATGGCGCCGCGGCCACGCCCTCGGCCATGAGGCTGGAGTATTTTTTCTTCTCTGGTTTTTATTTCCACTCTGAATCCCTGCAGCGTGTGCTGAGCTCAGCCACTGGGAGCTTTAAATCCTCTCTGCGCCGAACGATCCCGCCTGGCTGTTCCGCAGCGGCTCACCTCGGCTTGCTGTAGCCGTCCGATGAGTTCGCCGCTGCCGCCGGCAGTATGGCGCTGCTGCCGCGTCCTCGGGCGCGTGTGTCTCCTCTGTGGCCCTGAGCTCTGTTCTCAGTCAGCTTTCTCTCTGGAGCCTGGTGGTTTTTTTGTTTTTCTGGTGATGGTGTTTTCTGGCTATGAAAGGCGCTGGTTTTGTGGTAATGGAAATTGGTTGTTAGCAGGGCTCTTAAGCCTCGCTTTTCTCGGTCGCCATCTTCCCGGAAGTCTCCTTTTTCATCTCTTATTTTTGTAATTTGGATTGATTCTTTTGGTTAGGTTGGCTAGTGGTTTATCTATCTTGCTTATTTTTTTCAATAAACTAGCTTTTGGTTTTGTTGCTCTGTATTTTTTTATTCTCTACTTCATTGATCTCTGCTCTGATTTTAATAATATCCTTCCTCTACTAGCTTTGGGGTTAGACAGTTTCTGTTTTTCAAGGAATTTTAAATATGTCATTAGATTATTTATTTGTTGATATTCTATTTTTTTATTGTGGGCACACAGTGCTATGAATTTTGCTTTTAATGTTGCCTTTAAGGTGTCCTAGAAGTTTTGATATGCTGTTTCTCTATTTTCATTTGTCTCTAGGAATTTCTTAATTTCACCCCTTACTTCTTTTTTGACTCATTCCTCATTCAGCAGTTCTGTGTTCAGTCTCCATGTGTTTATGTAGTTATTCTGGGTATTTTTATAGTTGATTTCTAGTTCATTCCATTGTGGTCTATAAAAATTCAGGGGAGTATGTCATATTATTTGAATTTGGTAGTGCTCACTTTGTGGTCCAGGATATGATCTATTTTGAAGAAAGTTCTGTGAGATGCTGAGAAAAATGTGAACTTTGCTGTAGTTGAGTGGAATATTCTGTATGAGTTTAATAGGTTTATGATGTTCTTTAGATCTGAGGCATCGTTACTGACTTTTTGTTTAGAAGATTGGTGTAATGGTGTGAGAGGAGTGTTAAAATCTCCCAGTATTATTGTATTAGGATCTATGTGTGAATGTCACAAAGAGTTTGTTTTATGAAAGTGGCTGCACCTATATTTGGGGCATAAATGTTAACTATCATTATTTTCACTGGCTGAATTGTTTCTTTTACCAGTATAAAAATAACCTGCTTTGTCTCTTTTGATAAGCTTGGACTTGAAGTCTAATATGTCTGATATAGTTGCTAGTCCTACTTGTCTTCATGTTTCTTTGGTGTGGATTACCTAGCTCCAGCCCTCCACCTTTATTTTGTGAGCATTTTACTTGTAAAGTATGTTTCTTGCAGGCAGCAGATAAATGGATTCTGTTTTTGAATCCATTTTGCCACCTTATACCTTTTTATTGGGAAGTTGAGGCCATTGATATTCAGTGTGATTATTGAGAGATGATTTTTAATTCCTAACATTTTGAGTTTTAACTTCTGTTTGAGGTAGTGTTTGTTCTTCTTTGCTTAGTTGTTTGCTTGATGGAAATTATTATTTCTTTGGCTTTGATTTTTTTTTACTTATTTCTTCTTTGCAGTTAATCTCTTTGAGTATTTTCTTTAGTGTTGGTTTGGAAGACTACTCTTTCAGCTTCTGTTTGTCACGAAAAATTTTTATTTCCCTGTCAAATTTGAGAGATAGTTTTCTGGATAGAAAATTTTGGGCTGCAAGTTGTTTTCTTTCAGAGTTTGAAATATGCTACTCCAGGCCCTCGAGTTGGCTTTCATGACTTGGTTTGGAAAGTCTGGAGTGATACTAATTGATTTGCCTCTGAATGTCACTTGGTTTTTTGCTTTTGTTACCTTTAAGAGTCTCTCTTTGGTTTCTATGTTGACTACTATGTGGCGTGGGAGCCTGTTCTCTGATCTTGTCTAAAGAGGGTGCTATAAGTTTCCTGTACCTGTGTATTGACCTCCTGCTCTCCATTTGGAAGATTTTCTGCTATTACTTCTTTGAAAAGATTGTTGATTCCTTTGTTTTCACCTTCTATTCCATCTTCTATGCCTGTTATTCTTAGGTTAGCTTTTTATTTTTTTATTTTATTTTTAATTTTTAAATTTTTAAATTTTACTTCTAAAAACATCTTTATTTTATTTTTTAACAATTTTTTTATTGAACATAAATAGTATACATTTACACTATATTTGGTGCCCTCTCCCCCCCAGCCCCCGTTTTCTCTTCCCCCCTCCCACCAATGGTTCTCCAGGTTAACCATGTCTTATTCATAATTTTACACATGTTCAGGTGTAGACACTCATTAATCAAGATCGGTCTTTCTCCTCTCCTATCTTTCCATTAAAACTTAGCTAGTATTTCCCCTCTAATATCTGGAGTCCCACTGGTATCCTGTGTGTTTTCTAGTTTGGGCATATTAGAGGAAACATGTGTATCTTCTCCTTCTGTGCTTGGCTGATCTCACTTAACATGATGCTCTCCAGGGCTTTCCATCTTCTTGCAAATGATATAATTTTGTTCTTCTTTATGGCTGAATAGAATTCCATTGTGTGTATTTCCCACAGTTTTGCTATCCATTCATCTGTTGATGGTGATCTGGGTTGGTTCCATATTTTGGCTATTACAAATTGTGCTGCTATGAACATAGGTATGCATATGTTGCTGTATTTCTCTGAATTCAACCCCTTTGGAAAGATACCCAGGAGTGGTATAGCTGGATCATATGGTGGATCTATTCCCACCTTTCTTAGGAATCTCCACACAGATCTCCATAGTGGCTGAACTAGTTTGCACTCCCACCAACAGTGTAAAAGAGTTCCTCTTTCCCCACATCCTCACCAGCATTTGTTGTTGTTTGATTTCTTTATGCTTGCTACTCTGACTGGGGTTAGATGGAATCTCAGTGTAGTTTTGATTTGCATCTCCCCGATGGCCAGTGATGAAGAACATCTTTTCATGTATCTATTGGCCCTTTGTATCTCTTCTTTTGTGAAGTGTCTATTTAGTTCATTTGCCCATTTCTTGATTGGGTTGTTTGTTTTACTAGTGTAGAGTCTTTTGAGCTCTTTGTTTATTCTGGATATTAGCCCCCTATCAGAATGGCAGCTGGTAAAGATCCCTTCCCATTCTGTAGGCTTCCTCTTTAGGTTATTGATAGTTTCCTTTGATGAGAAGAAACTTTTTAGTTTGATGTTATCCCACATGTTTATTCTTGCTTTAATTTCCTGAGCTTTGGAGGTTTTGTTGAGAAAGTTACTGCCTGTGCCAATATGTTGTAATGTTGAACCTATGTTCTCCTCTACTAACTTCACAGTCTCAGGTCTAATTTCTAAGTCTTTGATCCATCTTGAGTTGATTCCTGTGTTTGGTGAGATATAGGGGTTTAGATTCATCTTTTTACAAATGACCCATTTTCTCCCTAGCTTTTGTATTTTAGGAAAAACATCCAATTTTTTATTTTTTAATTTAAATTTAATTTAATTTTTTGGTGGTACTGGAGATGGAACCCTTCTACCTCCAGTCTACACTCCCAGCCCTATTTTATATATTTTTAAAATTTGGAAACAGGATCTCTTAAGCCAGAGAGGCTGGCTTCAAACCTGTGCAATCCTCCTGTCTCCACCTCCCAAGCGTGGGGATTACAAGCATGCACCACCACACTCAGCTCCAATTTTTTTTTTTTTATTGTTTTGTGACTGACTAATCTCACTTAGCATAATGTCCTCTGGTTCCATCCATTTTCATGTAAATGATGTAATTGTGTTTTTCTTTATGACTGAGTAAAATTCCATTGTGTACATATCCTATAGTTTTGTAATCCATTCATCTGTTGATGGACATCGTGGCAGGTTCTATAGTTTGGCAATGGTGAATTTTGCAGCTATGAGTATAGATGTACATGCATTAGTTTGGTAGTTTTTTTTTTTTTTTATTTTGGGTAGATACCCAGAAGTTGCATTGCTGGATCATATGGTAAGTTTGTTCCCATTCTTCTGAGGATCCTCCATATTGTTTTCCAAATTGGTTGTAGTAATTTGCAATCCCACCAACAATGTAGTAGAGTTTTCACTTCTTCACATCCTTGCCAGCATTTGTTGTTGTTTGTGTCTTGAATGATTGTCATTCTAGTTGCAGTTAGGTGGAACCTCTGGGTAGTTTTGATTTTCATCTCTCTGATTGCTAATGATGTTGAGCATTTTTTCATGCATTTATTGGCCATTTGAATTTCTTCCTTCATGAAGTGTTTATTTAGCTCACTTGCCCATTTTTGATTGGGTTATTTGTGTTCTTAATGCTGAGTTCCTTGAGTTATCTGTATATTCTAGATATTAGTCCCCTATTAAAGAAGTAGTTGGCAAAAATCTTCTCCCAGTCTGTTGGCTCTCAGTTGAGGTTCTTGATAGTTTCCTTTGCTGTACAGAAGCTCTTCAGTTTAATGCAATTCCACGTATTGATTTGCCTTTTAGTTTCTCGTGCCTTTGGGGTCTTGTTGAGAAAGGTTTTTTTTTTTTTTTTTTTTTTTTTTTATCTGTGGCTATGTGTTGCAGTGTTGGACCTATGCCCTCTTCAAGGAGCCTCAAGGTCTCTGTTCTAATTTCTAAGTCTAATTCATCTTTATTTGACTCTTGTGCAGGGTGAGAGGGTGAGATTAATTTCCTTTTTCTGCATATGGTTAACCTGTTTTGCCAGTAACATTTGTTGAACAGGCTATCTTTTTCCCAGTGTATTTTTTTTTTTTTTTGGTGGTACTGGGGGTAGAACCCAGAGGCTTTCTACCTCCGGGCTATACTCCCAGACCTATTTTATATTTTATTTGGAAACAGGGTCTCACTAAGTTGCTGAGAGTCTCACTAAGTAGCTGAGGCTGGCTTCGAACCTGCGCAATCCTCCTGTTTCAGCCTCCCAAGTGCGGGGATTACAAGTGTACACCACCATGCCTGGCTCTCCAGTGTATATTTTTGGCCCTTTTGTCAAAAATTAATTGACTGTAAGTATGTGGCATTGTTTTTGAGTCTTTTTTTCTGTACCATTGGTCAATGTCTCTGTTTTTGTGCCAGTACCATGCTGTTTTTATTACTATGGCTTTGTAGCATAGTTTAAAGTCAGGTATTATAATTTCTCCTGCCTGGTTTTTGTTGCTGAGAACTACTTTGGCTATTCTGGGTTTTATTTTGTTACAAATGAATTTAAGGACTGATTTTTATATGTCTATCAGGAATGATCTTGGTAATTTAATGGGTATTATGTTGAATCTGTAGATCACTTTTGGAAGTATGGCCATTTTGATGATATTTATTCTGCCTATCCATGAACATGGAAGATCTTTCCATCTTTTAGGATCTTCTTCAATTTCTCTTGTCAATGTTTTATAATTTTATTGTAGAGGTCTTTTATCTTTTTAGTAAAGTTTGTTCTTAAGAATTTTATTTTTTGTGGGAAATTCTTTTTTTTTTAATTTTTTTTATTGGTGCACTGTATTCATACATCATAATAGGATACATACTTTTGTAGACATACATGCACACTTTTCCCAGTCAGCCCCCACCCAATCCCCACCCCATTCTCTCCCTATCCCTCCCTCCCATGCTTGGCTTAGTAGTTGACATCTAGTATTATGGCAATTTATCTAAAATTAAAAATGATAATCTCACATAACAGTTTCATTTGTCTGATACCAAGCTTTTGATGACTTAAAGATAACATTTCAATATTTCTTTTTGCTTTCTTTCTTACCAGAGAATATTTTTTTCTTTTTTTTTTAGGTGAAACTATCATATATTTATATATTTATTTTTCAGAAAAAAATCTATCCTAATATGGAATATGGACTCTAGGTACCCAAAACGATCTTGAAAAAGAACAAAGCTAGAAGATATATATTTTCTGATTTCAAACCATATAAAGCTACAATAATTGAAACAGTGTAGTACTATTCTAAAGGCAGATATATAAACCATTGGAGTTAAATAAAAGCCTAGAGCTAAATTCTTCCCTATATTGTCAAGTTATTTTTGACAAGATTTCCACGAACATTTGGTGGTGGAAATAAAAATCTTTTAACTAAATATTGTTGAAAAATAATAATTACATGGAAAAGAATAAAATTGGACCCTTACCTAATCCCATATACAAATATTAACTCAAAATAGATAATAGACCTAAATATAAATCTTAAGACTATAAACTTTTAGGAGAAAATCTGGGTCATTAAACCTCACAACATTGAAATTGGCAGTGATTTCTTGGTTATGATTTCAATGGCACAGGCAACAGAGGAGTATACAAACTCCCTAAAAAAAGTATATCCAAAGACAGTGTAAACAGAGTTAACAGTTACTAATAGAATGGGATAAAATATTTCCAAATGCTATATCTGAAGGTATATTAATATTCCAACTAGAAATCCTAAAAATTAACAACAATAAAGGCAAACAATACCCTTTAGAGATAGGTAAAAGACTAACATAAATAATGAATCTCCACAGATAACCAATCTTAATTGTCTGTTGGATGGAAAATCTTGTTTCTCTAGTTCTGGAGTTTGTTACCTATTTCTTCTTTGTAGTTAATCTCTTTGAGTATTTTCTCTAGTGCTGGTTTTGAAGACATAAATTCCTTCAGTTTCTGTTTGTCATGGAAGCTTATTTCTCCATCTAATTTGATAGAAAGTTTTGCTGGGTAGGAAATTTTTGGCTGGAAGTTGTTTTCTTTCAGAGTTTGGAATATGTTACTCCAAGCCCTTCTGGCTCTCATAACTTGGTTTGGGAAGTCTGGAGTGATTCTAATTGGTTTGCCTTTGAATGTCACTTGGCCCTTTGCTTTTGTTGCCTTTAAGATTCTCTGCTTGGCTTCCACATTGGTCATTTTGACAATTATGTGGCGTGGGGATCCTCTTCTCTGATCCTGTCTAAAGGGAGTTCTATAAGTTTCCTGGACCTTTGTATCAACCTCTTGCTCTATGTTTGGAAAATTTTCTGCTATTACTTCCTTGAAGAGATTGTTGATCCCTTTGGTTTCACTTTCTTTTCCCTCCTCTATTCCAATAATTCTTAGGTTAGCTCTCTTAAAATGGGCCCATATTTCTTCAATATCAGATTCCTGCTGTTGGATATTTTTTTCTAGATTAGAAACTATGAGTTCATTTTTGGATTGCTCATCTTCTAAGAGCGAGATTCTGTTCTCCATGTGGTCTAATCGGTTGTTTGTGCTTTGAATTGAGGCCTTTACTTCATTAATTGCATCCTTTATCTCTTTTTGGCTCTCTCTGAGTTCTTTTCGAAGCACCTCTATTATTTCTACAGTTATTTTCCTGATTTGATCTTCTAGAAATCTATGATTTTCTGTTTTATCGGGTTCTGATGTTGTGGGGTTGTGGGCATTCATTGCTCCAGTATTATTCCTCTTTCCCATGATTTCCGATGTTTGTGCCTTCTCTGGGTTCTTCCCTTGGGTCACTATGACTTCCCTTAAGGTGTTCTGGATCTCGAGTCAGTAGTATCTCAGACCCCACTACTCCTTTACTGGGTTTTATCACAGAGTCTCCGACCCAGAGAGTCGATAGAGGCTGCTTTAGACTGTGGGTGGTGCCAGGTTGGGTGTTCTCCTATGGTGTGATATCTCGGCCACCGCCCCTCCCCCACTGGGTCAAGTCCCAGGGATTTCTCCTCTGTGGCCCGCAATTTGACTCACTGTTCTTGAGTACGCAGATGTAGCTGTACTGGCCTCACTGAATTCGCTGCTGCTGCCGCCGGTAGCAATATGGCGTCGCTGCTACGCCCTCGGCTGTGGGGCTGGCGTTTTTCTTCTTGATTTTGATTTCTACTCTGAATCCCTGCAGCGTGTGCTGATCTCGGCCACTGGGAGCTGTAGATGCTCTCTGCGCGGAGAAATCTCGCCTAGCTGTTCCGCAGTGGCTCACCTCGGCTTGCTGTGGCCATCTGGTGAATTCGCCGCTGCCGCCAGCAGTATGGCGCTGCTGCCGCGTCTGCCGTGTCCTCGGGCACGAGGCCGGTGTATCTCCTCTGTGGCTCTGTTCTCAGTCCACTTTCTCTCTGGAGCCTGGTGATTTTTTGTTTCACTGGTGATGGTGTTTTCTGGCTATGAAAGGCGCTGATTTTGTGGTAATGGAGATTTGTTGTTAGCGGGGCTCTTAAGACCCACTTTTCTCGGTCGCCATCTTCCCGGAAGTCCCTTTTTGGGAAATTCTGAGTGGAAGTGTTTTCTGGATTTATTTTTCAGTCGATTTATGGTTGGTATACAAAAAAGCTTCCAATTTTTTTTTTTTTTTGTGATACTGGGGATAGAACCCAGAGGCTTTCTACCTCTGTGCTATACTCCCAGACCTATTTTATATTTTATTTGGAAACAGGTCTCACTAAGTTGCTGACAGCCTCACTAAGTAGCTGATGCTGGCTTTGAACCTGTGTGATCCTCTTGTCTCAGTCTCCCAAGTGCGGGGATTACAAGGATGTGCCACCATGCCCAGCAAAGCTTCCAAATTTTTAAGATTGATTTTGTATGAAGATACTTTGCTGAATTTATTGGTAAGTTCTATAAGCCTTTTGGTTCCATTTGTTTGATCTTCTAAGTATAGTATCATGTCATCTGCAAATAGTGAAAATTTTAGTTCTTTTCCTATTTGTACTCCTTTGATTTCCTTTTCTTGCCTTATTTCTCTGGCTAAGGTCTCAAATAGTATATTGAAAAGAAGTGGTGATAATGAACACTTTGCTTAGTTGTTTGCTGGATGTAAATTCTTGTTTTTTTGGTTCTGGTGTGTATTACTTTCTTCTTTGCAGTTAATCTCTTTGAGTATTTTCTCTAGTGCTTGTTTTGAAGAAATAAATTTCTTCAGCTTCTGTTTGTTGTGGAAGATTTTTATTTCCCCATCTATTTTGAGAGATAGCTTTGCTGGGTAGAAATTTGGGGCAGCAAGTTGTTTTCTTTCAGAGTTTGTAATATGTCACTCCAGGCCCTTATGGATTCATGAGTTGGTTTGGGAAGTCTGGAGTGATTCTAATTGGTTTACTTCTGAATGTCACTTGGTCTTTTGTTTTTGTTGCCTTTAAGATTCTCTCCTTGGCTTCTACATTGGTCAGTTTGACTATTATGTCATATGGGGAACCTTTTCTCTCATCTTGTCTAAAGAAGCTTTTATAAGTTTTCTGTACCTGTGTATAGACCTCTTGCTCTATGTTTGGAAAATTTTCTGCTATTACTTCTTTGAAAAGATTTTTGATCCCTTTTGTTTCACCGTCTTTTCCCTCCTCTATGCCAATTATTCTTAATTTAGCTCTTTTAAGATGGGCCCATATTTTTTCAATATCCAATTCATGCTGTCAAATTGTTTTTTTCTTTGTTATATACTATGCGTTTGTTTTTGGAGTGATCATCTTCTAGGAGCAAGATTCTATTCTCCATGTGGTCTAATCAATTTTTTTAGTTCGAATTGATGCCTTCACTTCAACAATTGCATCCTTTATTTCTTTCAGATTCTCTCTAAATTATTTTCAGAAGTTCTGTATTATTTCTACAGTTACATTCCTGATTTGACCTTCTGGAGATCTCTGCAATTCTGTGTTATCAGGTTCAGTTATGGTGAGGGTTGTGAGAGTTCATTGTTTTCTTGTTATTCCTACTTCTCATGGTTTCAGAAGTTTGTATCTGTTGCTTTTGATATATCTCTCTCAGTCTTTAGGTGTCAGCTGGTATATCCAAGGGCAAATTGTATTGTATTCAACAGTGAAGGATGACTGAGGAAGGAAATGTAGGTGTAAATGGAAGAATAGGGTAAAGCCTCAGATAGGGTCGAATAGAATGAGAATATGAGTTTGGTAAGGTAGTATATAGTAGAGATTAGAGATAGTAAAAATGTAATAGCATTCTAGTAACCAATGTAGAATTTTTAGTATAGTGATATGAAGTGGATTTACTATAAGATAAGGGAGAGAGAAATGAAGAAAAAAGATAGAAAAGGGATAGAAAGAAGAGAGTAGGTATGTACAATGGAAGAAGCTTGAAAGAGGGTTTAGGAAGAGGGTAAAAAAAGGCATTGAAGCCAGGCATGATGGCACATGCTTGTAATCTCTGCACTTGGGAGGCTGAGACAGGAGAATTGCACAGGTTCAAAGCCAGCATTAGCTACTTAGTGAGGCTCTCAGCAACTAAGTGAGACCCTGCTTCCAAATAAAGTATAAAATAGGTCTGGGAGTATAGCCTGGAGATAGAAAAGCCCCTGGGTTCTACTCTCAGTACCACCACACACACAAAAAAAGCATACACATTCACATACACAAAAGGAACAACAAACCCCCCAAATAACCCCAACAACAATTTAGTGCAACTCTACAAATAAATGACTATTCAGCAGACAGGACCTCTGCAGTCTCTCTCTGTGCAGATAGTGAGTGCCACCAGCACCTTTCCTGCTGTGAGTCTGCTTCTCTGAGTCTCTCTCAGTCTGTTCAGATGATCCATGTCAATGGGGCTGGATTTAGTGTTAGTTGTAGGTCACCCTCCACACTTTACACAGATTTGGAGTCTTGGTCTCTCCCAGCAACCATAGGTGGTTGATGCCTCTGAGACCAAACTGGATGTAGTGGTCTCTGTTCTCCACAACTTGGGCTTTTCTGATTTCTCCCTGTTCACCACGATTGGGTGGTATGTGGTGATCCTACTAGTTGGGTCTAGTGTTAATTGTAGGTCTCCCCCCACACTTTCCACTGATCAGAGCCTGAGTCTGTCTGAGCCTCTGTCATGTCCAAGAGTAGTTCTCACTCCCACCTTCTCCTGGGTGAACTGCAAAGTCTCAGACCCAGGGAGTTTATGGGGCTGCATGAGTCCCTGGGGGCACCAGGCTGGGCTTTTCCCCACACTTCACTTAGGTGTTATTTAGCACCACTCTACATCTCTGGAGGGTGTGGTTATCTCAGCTGCCATTACTCCTTCATTGGGTTGAACCACAAAGTCTCAGACCCAGGGAGTTTATCGCAGCTGTGTGACTCCCTGGGGACACAGGGCTGGGCATTTTCTCATGGAACCACAACTTCATTTATGGTGTTATTGAGTGCCACTCTGGATCTCTGGAGAGTGTGGTAATCTCAGCTGCTACTACTCCTTCACTGGGTTGAACTGCCAAATCTCAGACCCAGGGTCCCTGGGAGCACAGTACTTGGAGTTCTTCTGCCGAGACAGCAGTTTCACTTATGATGTTGGTGTGTGCTAGTCTGGTCCTCTCAAGGGCATGGTGATCTTGGCTGCCACTCCAAGATGGTGCAGCTGTGGCACTCTCAGCTCTGTCAGGTGGGAATGTTTCTTTTCTGGTATTGAGCTCCACTCTGGATTCCTGGAGGGTGTGGTGAGCTCAGCCACTGGAAGTTGTAGTTGGTGTTTGCAAAGGAAAAATGGATGGCTTACAATCCTGTTGATCTGCATCTGTTCACTTCAGGTCATTGTTTTTCTTTTGTCTCTGGAGTCCAGTGCTGTGAAGCAAGATGGTGCTACCATGACTCCCGCTGCCATATAGTGGGCGGGGTTCTTTTCTGCTCTCTGGTTGGTCTTTTAATCTTCTTTTCTCTGTCTCTGTATTTATTGTTTTTATTCCTCTACTCATAGTATTTTCTGGCTTTCTAGAACACTGTTTTGGAGGCAATGGAGATTGGATGTCAGCAGAACTGGTAAGTGCTGCTTCCTTCAATTGGCATCTTCCCAGAGGCCTGTATCTTCTTTATAGATCCACCCTTTTATCATTATATAATGTCCTTCTCTGTTGATGACAAGTTCTTTTCTCTTAAGCCACTTTATCAGATACTAATATAGTCACTTCTACATTATTCTGATATTAGTTTGCTTAATGTATATTTTTCATCATTTTACTTTCAAGCTGAATGTATGGTTATATTTGAATTTAATTTCTTGTAGACAACATATAGTTGTGTTATGTTTATCCCATTTTCACTTAATGCATTTATTGATATTTGTAATGGTTTGGATTTAGAATGTCCCCCTAGCCCTCATGTAAACAAGTGGGTGTTGGAAGTGGGCTTGGTTGCTAAGGAAGGGTCTCTGGGGATGGCCTTGGGGATTATATTGTTATTCCTCCCTCTGCCAACTCTCTTGCTTTTGGCCTCTGTGAGAGCAGAGCCTTGTGTTTTGTGTTCTTCCTCTTCACTTCCCACCACCATGCCCTGAAATTCACAGATGTACCTCAGCCTGACATAGTCTAAATCTCAGAGATCTAAAAAAACCATACCAAATAAGTCAAACCAAACCAAACCAAACCGAAACAGAAAACCCTAATCCCAAAACACTATGAGCTGTAGATAAATCTTCCTTTCTCTAAGTTGTGTAGTCAGTTTAGGGATGAATCCTGCTATTTTATTTTTTGGTTTTGGTTTGTTCCTTCTCTTTTTTCTCCTTCCTTTTTGTATGTTTTTGAGAATTTGTATGTTTTGAGAATAAATCATTTTGATTTATCTATAGTGTTTTCGAATATCTTTTTGCATAGCTGTTTTAATATTTTGCTTTATATATTGTATTTACAAGCAACCACATTTTATGGTCTGTCATTTTGCCAGTTGGAATATACAAACTTCACCTCTAAATACATCCCTTGTAATGCACTCTTTTAAATCATGCTCTGTATACATTTAGAACCCAGCAGACTATAATAATTTTTGTTCCAATCATTTAATATAATCCAGAAATGTAGAAGGAAGTTTATTGTATGTACTCACGCATTTGCTTACTCTGTTCTTTCTTCTTTGATGATATCCCAGAATTTCTTCTTTTGTCATTTCCTTTCTGTTCAGAGGACTTCCTTTAAAGTGGGCTGTTGGTGACAAATTCTACTAGTGTTCCTTTGTCTGAGGATCTTTTGACTTCCTCTTCATTCCTGGATAATATTTCCACTGTGTGTAGGTTTTTTTTTTTTCTTCAGTACTGGAGATGGAACCCAGGGGCATTCTATCTTGGAGCTACATCCCCACACTATATTTTTTTTCTTTATTTCAAAACAAGATCTTACTAAGTTGCAGGGGGTCTAAGTAAGTGAGGCTGGGTGTGAACTACGATTCTTCTGTCTCAGCTTCCAAGTATTGGGATTACAAGCATGTGCCACCACACTTGGCTTCACTGTGTGCAGATTTTTAGTTTAACAGGTTTTTTTCTCTTGGCAATAGAATCATGTTGTGCCATTTACTCTAATATTCTTGGTTTCTGATGAGACATCTACTGTCATTTTAGTTGTTTTTTATTTAGAGATGAGGTATGTTTTTCTTTGATTTTCTTTGCCCTAGTTTGCAGATGTCTATGTCTTGCTCACTTTCTCTTTTTATGGAATTCCAACACAAATGTTAAACATTTGCTATAGTCCTACAGATCTCTGAAGATTTGATTATCATTTTTTCTGTCCTCTTTTCTGTATTAATCAGGTTGGGTAATGTCTGTGGATTCATCATCCAGAATAAGTAACTGGTTACTTATCTGTCCCATTGAGTTTTTAAATTCTGGTTACATTTCCTTGAGTTTTAAAATTTCCATTTGTTCTCTTTATTCTATTTCCTGTGGATAATATGTCTTTGCTAACACTTTTTCTCCATTGTTCTGAATATGCAGGCATCTGTCACTGAAGTACTTTTAAGTTGATTTTAGAATCTTTGTCAGCTATTCCAGCATTGGTTATCTCAGTGTTGGCCTGCATTATTTTTCTTCCTGTATTCAGTGTGGGATATTCCTGGTTCTTGGTATAATGAGTGACTTAAGATTAAATCCTGAACATTTGAGTATGATGTTCTGGCACCTGATATTTTATTCAGGCCCCTAGTTTTAGTCATCTTCCTTTGATGCTGCTCTAGCTGAGGGTGGGAGGCTGCTTCTTGTTGTGAGGTTGGATACAAGTCCAGGACTCCAACTCAGTCCTCTTTGACTGCTAGATATCTCCTTGCTCATGGCAGGTATGTTGGTAGTTCCAGCTCCTCACTAGTCCAATCCTGATAGTCCTTGGCTGTGAGGAATAGGACTGCTCCCCATGGTTCCTCTGTTGACTTCATGCCCTGGGCAGCCTCACCATCTCTGGGCCATGGTGAAAGTCCTGACTCTCCCCTGGCACCTGCTCTGACACCACCCCAGCTGGCATGAGGAGGGAAAAGTCCAGATCTCCAAGGTGGCTTCTGCTGAAACCACCTTGGCAGGGGCAAGGAGATGGTAATGGAGAGAGTGAGTCTAGGCTTCAAGCTTAGTCTCTGTTGGCATAGTATGGGGGAGCATAATTTTTTGTGTGTGGTATTGGGGTTGAACCCAGGGCTATTTCTCTTCTGAACTACACCCCCAGATCTACTTTATTTTTTATTTCTTATTTATTTATCTATCTATTTATTTATTTATTTACTTTGGGTGGTACTGAGGTTCCTGGAAACCCTTCTACCTCTAGGCTACACTCACAGGTCTAATTTTTATATTTTTTTTATTTGGAAACAGGGTCTCCTAAGCCAGCAAGTCTGGCTCTGAACATGCGTGATCCTCCTGTCTCTGCCTCTCAAGCACAGGGATTACAAGTGTGCGCCACCACACCTGGCTTTCTTTTTTATTTTGACACAGGGTCTCACTAAGTTATTGCGCACAGCTCATCTCAAACCGGTGGTCCTCCTATGTCAGCCTGCCAAGTATTGGGATTACAGGTGTGTGCCACCATTCCTGAAAGCTTTTTGTGTTTGGCTGGAGTCCAGTGGTTATTTTCTACAGGTTTTCTGTATTGACAGGCTATCCCTTTTCTGGCCTCTAAGTTTTTACTAGATCTCCTTTTGTCATCTCACTAGCAATTCTGGGTGGCCAGCTACTTCAGCTCCAATTCTGGAATCTATAATGCAGTTCAGGGTGCTAAGTATCATGCTGCTTTTCAGATCCTGAGGTTTCTATCCAGAAGTCTGGCTTTCCTCTGTATCTTTCAACATGCCATATGTAATTTCCTGCATCTTTAGTTGTACTTAGTAGGAGGAGTCAGGAAAAGGACACTTACTTCATTTCCCCAGAAGCAGAAGTCTCATCATTAATTTTCAAATATCTCTGCCAAATAATATAAACAGCCAACGAAAAGTAGAAAGTCTGAGACTTTGTCTGCAAGTTCATCATCACAATCCAATAATATCCACCTCCAGAGAGAACTTTGAACTCTTTTCTGGTTGCTTGCTGTGTGGAGGGTGTTAATGTTTTCTTCAAGTATGTGTAACCTACTTCCTAAAACTTACTTTATTTTGGGTTATTCTGGGACCGTTGCACTGAATCTTTGTCCTGAAATTTTTGGCGAGAGCCAAGAGGGACAAGTGTAAAATTGCTCAGCAGCAATTGCTGAAAAGTGGATCTGAATGTTGCCGTGGATGACAGATTACTTTCTTGGGTGGAGCTCTGCTCCTTCAGACTTCTAGGGATGGGAGAAGCATGAATATGGAACACAGGGACCTCACAGTCCACATCATCAAGGAGTGATGAATTTAAGTGACTGCTCCTGGACAAGACACAGTAGTAGATGTCCTGTAGCACTTCATAACAAGCAGTTAATGTTAGCCCACTTGAGAAGAAAGGAGTCCTCCCTGGATGTTGTTAGGGAATCACTATAGTGACAGAGAAAAGCAGCCAAACACTTCATCATCTGTGCCCACTGATGACCAAGTGTTGCCAGATTCCTTATTGTGAAGACCAGGCCATCAACTGGCGTCTCTTGTAATTAGTGATTAATGCTCCTTTGAGTCTGGCTTTTTCATTTATATGTTGTTTCTAACTAGGGGTGGAATGGAAACTGTTTTTGGATCCCAAACCTAGACATATTTAGAAATTCAGAATTCATAAAAGGAAGATTTAGAACAAAATTAGCTTTAGAAATGTAGATGATTTTAGAAATTATTTTAGGAGTTACCAATCCATCTGACCCAGAACAAAATACTCTGCTTCAAATTATAGGCAGGTCTAAAACAGCAATTGGCTCTCACTTCCTTTTATCAATAAAAACACTTGAAAAATAAACATTGATAGTCCAACCTAAGCCCTAATTGTTTGTAATGTGGAATTGAATTTCCTGAATGTAGGCTACTCTGATGTTCCAGGGGTAGCCTAGTGCCTGGCCCGGGGTTGGTGCTTGACCAATTTTTATTGAACAAATCAGCTGTGGGATATACAAATGCTCTATGTCCCCAAAGCAAGAAGAAGATTGGAGTTGATTTTATTAGGCCCTGGAAATAGGGTTGAACTTCAAATGAGTAAATATATTCTAAAATATAACTTTAATATAAGAACCTGGAACTAAAGTGCTTCAACTCTACTTCACACATCAGTTCTCTTTCCCAGGCCTGACTCTCCCAAATTTCTGGGAAATCTGTAGATCCTTGAGTTAACTAAAAAAACAAAAAACAAAACTATAATTGCCAGGTGTACTGATAACAAGACAAGTATAATATTTTGAGAAACCTATAATTTAGGACACTTCAGCTTCTATGTTAATCAGCTAATGAGGATCCCAATTAGCCTGAATATCCTAAGGTTGACCAGATCACTAGACCACCAGAAAGCACCTTGGGACTACCAGACTGAGATCATCCACCCTGAAGCTGGGCAGACTACCAGACCTCCATAAACTGCCTCAGGGACTACTGAACTGAGATCATCCTCATAGACCTCTAGCCCACCCCTCATGAAAGAAGAAAGCCCAGAACTCCCCCAGTCTGAATTCCTCACACATATTTACTCTCTGGACAGTCTATATTTTATACATCTTTTAAATATCCTACTTTTATAGATTCTGTGTACAATATGTAGAACATACATGTACTGGTTTCCCTCTCAGGGTCTAGATGTGCATTCTTTCTTGGGTGGCACACTGGAGAGTGCCTTGTGCCTCTTCTGTATAATAAGTGCTCCTGGTTAAGGGTGACATGTGCTTGTAGAGATAAGCACCCACTTTGTCTGAGTCGGGCAGGACTGAGCCTGGTTGCACACAAGAATCACTTGAGCTCATTGATTCATATTGGGAAATGTCACAAGGCTCTCCTGTCTGCAAGAGTCTGGAGGGAGTGAATGTTTTTAATGGGACATGTTGCTGTCCAGACAAAATTGAGATGATGTTGCTAAGAAAGAAAAGAAAAAGAATGGCTCTTCATTCAGTCAGCTTTGGGTTTTCTGCTGTGCCTCAAACGTGTGTGTCTCTATCCATTCACTTGCCCCAGGCTGGGAGTTTCCTAGCAGAGTTTCCTAATGTTCATTAGCAAGAAAACATGATGGCACACTTCTTCTCTTCTCCTATGTAGGAAGAGCATGGACACCTGTGAATTTGATTTTCTGGCCAAATGAATCAGGCAAGATGGGAACATTAATTTACTTAAGCAGTTTTTGTTGACATTGGACTGAGGAAAAGATCATAATAATTCATGTTTTTAGAGAAACAGAGCATTGACTTGTGTTAAGAGGTGAGCCTCCCCAGCAGTAGACAGGGGACTTCAGTTGGCTGGCTCTCTTACAACAGAGCCTCTGGAGTCTTTGTCTGCCTCTGAATTCTAGGAGTGTGCAGGATTCCAGTGATCCCTTACTGTGGAAATGTGCAGAAAGTAAGCCATCTTAAGTCCTATAAACACTGTTGTAGTCCCTGATATTTTTTGTTCTGTCTTTTTACTCCTCTTTCACTGTTTTCATTTATCTTCTTTATACCTGTTCTGTCTTTTCTAACTTTGTGCAGACACTCCTACTGTGTAAACATTTAAACACAAAGGGTGAGCTATCAGGAAAGTAGTCTCATATCTCTTGAAAGTTCTACTGATGCCATCAACCTCCAACTCCATGCTTTTACATTATGAAAAATAATAAAACTTTTTCTAAAATTCACCAACCCTCTCTCCCTCACCCATCTATTTTTAACCACTTTATCTTTAATCAGGAAGGAGATGGCTCAGCTGAGTGTGGTGGTCCATGCTTATAATCTCAGCATTTGGGAAGCTTAGACTGGAGGATTGCGGTTTGTGGACAGCCTCAGCTACTTAGCTAGGCCCTTCGCAACTCAGTAAGACCCTGTTTCAGAATAATGAATAAAAATTAGGGCTAGAGGTGTAACTTGGAGGTAGAATGTCCTTGGGTTTCATTCTCAATACTGCAAAAAAAAAAAAAAGGAAATGGCTTAAGAAACATACCAGAGTTGAAACCATTTGTTGTTGAGGGCCATCTTAGAACACACACTGAGATTATCATAGTAGACCAGCTGAAGGTATTTGGCTGAGTGGATTTGTCCAAAAAGAGACAAATTCCAAGGGACTTGGTATAATCTTTAAGGTATGGTCTTTGATGTCATCTCTACCCAGTAATGTTGAATTCCTCCTTCCTCTAAGCTTGTCACAGGTCTGCCTGACTGACTTTCCTTATTATAACTCATGACAATTGCTAGCCTCTGTGTGATTAACTTTTATGATACCTTGCCTAAAGTTCTTATAAAAGTAAGCTGCTGGCTATAGAAGGCCAGGAGAATTGTCATCTATCTCCTCCCCAAACCCCACAATTATTAAAAATATTTATCTCCAAATTTTATCAGGCTTGGTGTCATTTTCATGCGAGAAGACTATTGTCAGGAAGCTGCCTTGAGCAGTGACCTTCTATGGCAGTAACCATAGAATAATTTTCAGGGAGCTGTCTGAAGCAGCAACCTTTCGTGGAGGGACTACGGAGCAAACAGTGTCCACTAGAACCTGCAATAATTAGTGATTAATGACTTGGAAACACCTGCTGAAATTGCCTTTGCTTAAAAATACTATGATATCCTTTCCATATCTGTAAGGCATAAAAGCCAAGGTCAAAGTTCTTTCACCAATTTCAGATTTGTATAGTTCATGATAATCTTTTAAAATTGTGATGATAGATAATTATACTTGCTCATATTTACTGAGCACTTAATCTCTGCCAGATGAAGCCTTTACATGTAACAGATTTGATTATTAACAAACTACTTCAAAACTTTGTGGCTGTTATGGGCTAGATGCTTGTGCCCCTCTTTGGAAGGGCACAAGCTCCATATATTGCCCCATATAGTGAAGCTCTAACTACCAATGTGATTGTTTTGGAGGTGGGGCTATAGGGAGTACTTTGGTTTAGATGAGGTACTGAGGGTAGGGCCCTTGTGATGGGATTAGTGGCCTTAAAAGAGGAAGTGATTGGAGTTCTCTCTCTTTCTGCCATAGAAGGACACAGTAAGAGGCAGCTCTATGCTAGCTGGAAAGTAGTCCCTCATCAGTGCCCACATCTGCTTATATATTGATCTTGAACTTGCTGGTCTTCATGATGAAGAAATAAATCTCTGTGCTTAAGTCACCCTGTCTGGGGTGTTTGTGGTAGTAGCCTGAGCTAAGACATAAGCCTAACCCCAAACCCACTCTGGATAAAGGGGCTTTGGCTTGGCTGATTTTGGCAGGGCTTGCTGTTGCATCCAAGCTCAGCTGGTGGGTTGACTGAGGTTGACTGATTTAAGAGAGCTTCACTCAGATGTCTAGCAGCTCACAAACTGATGACTGGGGCTGCATAGTACCTGGGCCACTTGACTTTCTTCATTCAACACTCTGTCTTCACCATGTTCACCAGGTGGCAGTAGCATTCTAAGTGGGGAGGTGGCAGAATGCATAGCCTCCCAAAGCCCCACTCAGCACCGGCAAGTGCTACCTCCACCACACTGGATTGGCTCCAAAGTCACAGGGCCAGCCCAGATGCAAGGAAAAAGTTCATCATCATCTCCTCCTCCTCCTCCTCCTCCTCCTCCTCCTCCTCCTCCTCTTCCTCCTCCTCCTCCTCCTCTTCCTCCTCCTCTTGGATACTGGGGATTGAACCCAAGACCATTTTACCTCCAGGCTACACCTCAAGTCCTTTTTATAATTTTTGAAACAAGGTCTCACTAAGTTGATAAGGGTCTTGCTAAGTTGCTGAGGCTGGCTACAAACCTGTAATCCCCCTGTCTCAGCCTCCCAAGTACTGGCATTATAGGGATGCACCACCATGTTCAGCTAGAATCTAAATCTTGAATGGAGACACTGCAAGCCATATTGTAAAGAAGTCAATGACATCTGGAGGAGTAGGGAACTGGGGCCCATTTCGGCAATCTTTCTTAAATGTGCTAACTGTGCATTTAATACTCTTGTGAAACAATTCTCTCATTCCCATTTTCTGCCTGAGGAAACTGAGGCCTAGTGGGGGCTCAATCACTTTGTAGCAGATCATACCATTCAAAGGTGAAAAAAGTAGTACTCCAACTCAGGCGTGCATCTAGAACAGCTTCTTTTTACACCCTAAAGACTGTACACTAGGTACCAGGTCAATTCAAGTAGGTTTGACCATCATATAGACAATTTCTATGTAGCAATGGAGAAATATAACAAGTGTCAACACCTAGCCATTTAAAAGGGTTTTGAGGAAAGTAATGTTTTAGGTGAATTGCACCTGGCTCATTCAGAGAGATGCAGGTAACACACATTCAGAGCGTTTTCCCCTCATCCTCCTTCAGATACAGCACCAAACTTGGTTCTGCTATGAAAGGCAAGACTATGATTTCAACTCCCAAGGCTCGTAGAGGTGTCTTTCTGTGGTTTTCCCAACAAAAACATTCCCAGACCATTTTGGATATTGGTTATTTCTTCACAGTAAATTCTGTGGACACAGATTTAAGAAGTTAATTCTTGCCAGGTGTGATGGCACGTACTAGTAATTCCAGTCTTTGGGAGGATCGAGGTTCGCAGACAGCCTCAGCTACTTATTAGTGAGGCCCTTTGCAACTCAGTGAGACACTGTTTCAAAATAAAGAATAAAACTAGGTCTGGGGGTGTTTCTCGGAGGTAGAAAGCGCCTGGGCTTCATCCCCAGTACTGGGGAAAAAAAGTTAATTCTCCTAGGGAGCAGAGAAGACACTGAAAAAAAGACGAAGTCAGAGCATGGCTGTGTCACAGGAAGTGAGCCACTCACCATCAGACACATCCACTGGAGGTTGACCAGCTTACGGGCGACTGCCTTGTTTCGCAAATGTCACCGGCTCCAGGGTCCGGATATCTAGAGAAATAGAGAGGGAAAAGTCTGCAAGGGCCTCCAGGAAGAACAAGTCAAAAGTGGATGTATTTTCAAGATACACTTCTATTGGTGCAATACAATTATACACCATGGTGAGGCCCCAAGTTGACACAGCACACATGCACAGAGCACTTGTAGTGTTTCATGAGTGGGTGGGGTCTGGACCTATTGTTAGAATGGCTGCAAAGCCAGCAGATCGCAGGCAGCACTGCCCAGCAGCGGGGAAGGAATAACTGTCTAGAATCCCAGCTCTATGCTGGTCCTGAATGTTTCAGAAAAAATGTTGAATTCCCTGTTCCTAAACTCCACTCCTCTGACTCAAGACCCAGTATCTCAGGATGAGGATGGACATATGGTTTTTGGGAGAGGCTGAAAGAGTAGAAGTGGGGTCCTGGTAGGCCTGGACAGCATTATTTGCATTGTAAATGCACATGATAATGCGATTTCCTAGTGATACATTCTAAGATACATGTACCATTATTTGATCTGTTTCATTTCCCAACTCTCCCCTTTTCCTCCCTACCTCCCCACTTGTGTATAGTATAGAGATGAGTTTCATAGGATACATTGATATATGCATGTTGCATTATTGGGTGGCTGGCATTATTTGTGTTTTGCTGGTGAAGGAATTAGACAAGAGGCAGCTGAACATGAGGGCTCCTTGCCTCCTTGTCTGGAATGAGCAGTGTAATCTGACACATTCTCAGAAGAACATACTCTCTCCAACATGAGGAATCACCTGCCCAAGACAATGACTAACGGTGAAGTCACAAGACTCTGGGTCACAGTGGGACTGAGAGCTTCCTGTTCAACAACCACAAGTCGCTCATGGGACATTTTGCCAAGACTTTCTTTCTACACTCAGAAGAAGAAAGAACATAAGGATTTCAATGGCATATCCCAGAAAGGATAGTGGGAATGCCAATGGCAAACTTGGCGAGGCCAAGGAAGGAGAAGGCCGATGAAACCTATGAACATTGAGTAACTATGTCGAGATGGACAGTGGATCCTCACTGCCTCTACCCTGGCTCAAGCTGGGCATGTTACCCACCTCCTCCCAAAATAACTCGGGCAAGAGGAGCTCTTCCTACTTCTCTTGACTTCAGAATCAGAGCAGGTATGCATGGCCCAGTAAGGTAACAGTTAATGAACTGAGGGTTGGCCTTGTGGATAAGACACTCTTGAAATATCAGGGAATGAGGAAAGACTGCTGAGTCAGAGTCTCAGACATCAAGTCTGGAGCCCGGAGGGAGACGGCTTTGATGTGTGACTTGTGGGAAGGCCAGGGAAATGAAATCAAGGCAGACAAGACAGGGCCACCAAGCCTGGAGCTACCTCATTACCAATGGGGCCTGCTCCTCTCTCTTCCTAGAGAATTCCTATAAGGACAAACTGTTCTCTAGTTTACAACAGGTTAAGTGAGCATGCCAGTATAATTCTTTAAACGCATGGGATTGAAACTCTTGGTGCTACTTTAAAAATATTATCAATTATTTATTTTGTTCAGCACCCAAATGTGCTTGTTTAGAAATGCACTAGAGGTAGATGGGATGTCAGATGAGGAGGCCAGTACTGTTGGCCTCTACATAGAGCTCCCACTTACGACAGTCATTTGGTAAGTCAGTGCCAGTATAAGACAGCAACACTGTGAGATATGAGCCTCTGTGGAATTGCCATCAGAATGGCAGTCATCAAGAGTACACACAATAAATGCTGGTGAGGATGTGAGGAAAGAGGACCTCTCATACTGTTGAGAGGAAGTGTGAATTTTTTTTTTTTTTTTGTGGTACTGGGGTTCCTGGAAGCCCTTCTACCTCTGGGCTACACTCCCAGACCTATTTTATATATTTTTTGAGACAGGGTCTCTTAAGCCAGCCTGGCTGGCTTCGAACCAGCGCGATCCTCCTGTCTCCGCCTCCCAAGCGCGGGGATTACAAGCATGCGCCACCACGCCCGGCGGGAGTGTGATTTGTATAGCCACTATGGAGATCAGGATGGAGGCTTCTCAAAAGATAGGAATGTAACCACCATGTGACCCAGCCACACTACTTCTTGGTATCTTTAAAAAAAAATTGAAGTTAGACTACTATAATGATATATGCATACCTATGTTTTTAGCAGCACAAGTCACAATAACCAACTTATGGAATCAACATGTCAACAGATAAATGGATAAAGAAAATGTGATATATATATATATATATATATATATATATATATATATATCCATCGTGCAATTTTACTCAGGCATGAAGAACAAAATTCTGTCAATTTCAGGAAAATGGATGGAACTATAGTATGCTAAGTGAGACCAGCCAACTCAGAAAGTCAAGGGTCATATATTTTCTTTTTTTTTTTAATTTTAATTCATTTATTTTTTATTGGTGCACTGTATTCATACATCATAGTGGGATACATACTTTTGTAGACATACATGCACACAATGCCCAGTCAGCCCCCACCCGATCCCCACCCCATTCTCTCCCCATCCCTCCCTCCCATGCTTGGCTTAGTGGTTGACCTCTAGTATTATAGCAATTTATCCAAAATTAAAAATGATAATCTCACATAACAGTTTCATTTGTCTGATACCAAGCTTTTGATGACTTAAAGATAACATTTCAATATTTCTTTTTGCTTTCTTTCTTACCAGAGAATATTTTTTTTCTATTTTTTTAGGTGAAGCTACCATATATTTATATATTTATTTTTCAGAAAAAAAATCTATCCTAATATGGAATATGAACTCTAGGTACCCAAAACGATCTTGAAAAAGAACAAAGCTAGAAGATTTATATTTTCTGATTTCAAACCATATAAAGCTACAATAATTGAAACAGTGTAGTACTATTCTAAAGACAGATATATAAACCATTGGAGTTAAATAAAAGCCTAGAGCTAAATTCTTCCCTATATTGTCAAGTTATTTTTGACAAGGTTTCCACAAACATTTGGTGGTGGAAATAATAATCTTTTAACTAAATATTGTTGAAAAATAATAATTACATGAAAAAGAATAAAATTGGACCCTTACCTAATCCCATATACAAATATTAACTCAAAATAGATAAAAGACCTAAATATAAATCTTAAGACTATAAACTTTTAGGAGAAAATCTGGGTCATAAAACCTCACAACATTGAAATTGGCAGTGATTTCTTGGTTATGATTTCAATGGCACAGGCAACAGAAGAGTATACAAACTCCCTAAAAAATTAAAAAAATATATTGTATATCCAAAGACAATGTAAACAGAGTTAACAGTTGCTAATAGAATGGGATAAAATATTTCCAATTGCTATATCTGAAGGTATATTAATATTCCAACTAGAATTCCTAAAAATTAACAACAATAAAGGCAAACAATACCCTTTAGAGATAGGTAACAGACCAACATAAATAATGAATCTCCACAGATAACCAATCTTAGTTGTCTGTTGGATAGAAAATCTTGTTTCTCTAGTTCTGATGTGTGTTACCTATTTCTTCTTTGTAGTTAATCTCTTTGAGTATTTTCTTTAGTGCTGGTTTTGAAGACATAAATTCCTTCAGTTTCTGTTTGTCATGGAAGCTTCTTATTTCTCCATCTAATTTGATAGAAAGTTTTGCTGGGTAGGAAATTTTTGGCTGGAAGTTATTTTCTTTCAGAATTGGGAATATGTTACTCCAAGCCCTTCTGGCTCTCATGACTTGGTTTGGGAAGTCTGGAGTGATTCTAATTGGTTTGCCTCTGAATGTCACTTGGCCCTTTGCTTTTGTTGCCTTTAAGATTTTCTGCTTGGCTTCCACACTGGTCATTTTGACAATTATGTGGCGTGGGGATCCTCTTCTCTGATCCTGTCTAAAGGGAGTTCTATAAGTTTCCTGGACCTCTTGCTCTATGTCTGGAAAATTTTCTGCTATTACTTCCTTGAAGAGATTGTTGATCCCTTTGGTTTCACTTTCTTTTCCCTCCTCTATTCCAATTATTCTTAGGTTAGCTCTCTTAAAATGGGCCCATATTTCTTCAATATCAGATTCCTGCTCTTGGATATTTTTTTCTAGATTAGAAACTATGCGTTCATTTTTGGATTGCTCATCTTCTAAGAGCGAGATTCTGTTCTCCATGTGATCTAATCGGTTGTTTGTGCTTTGAATTGAGGCCTTTACTTCATTAATTGCATCCTTTATCTCTTTTTGGCTCTCTCTGAGTTCTTTTCGCAGCACCTCTATTATTTCTACAGTTATTTTCCTGATTTGATCTTCTAGAAATCTTTGATTTTCTGTTTTATCGGGTTCTGATGTTGTGGGGTTGTGAGCATTCATTGCTCCCATATTATTCCTCTTTCCCATGATTTCGGATGTTTTTGCCTTCTCTGGGTTCTTCCCTTGGGTCACTATGACTTCACTTAAGGTGTTCTGGATCTCGAGTCAGTAGTATCTCAGACCCCACTACTCCTTTACTGGGTTGTATCACAGAGTCTCCGACCCAGAGAGTCGATAGAGGCTGCTTTAGACTGTGGGGGGTGCCAGGTTGCACGTTCTCCTATGGTGTGATATCTCTGCCACCGCCCCTCTCCCACTGGGTCAAGTTCCAGGGAGTACAGTACTGTGATTTCTCCTCTGTAGCCCGCAATTTGACTCACTGTTGTTGAGTACGCAGATGTAGCTGTACTGAATTTGGTGAATTCTCTGCTGCTGCCACCGGTGGCAATATGGCGCCGCTGCTACACCCTCAGCTGTGGGGCTGGAGTTTTTCTTCTTGGTTTTGATTTCTACTCTGAATCCCTGCAGCGTGTGCTGAGCTCGGCCACTGGGAGCTTTAGGTGATCTCTGCGCCGAGAAATCCCGCCTGGCTGTTCCGCAGTGGCTCACCTCGGCTTGCTGTAGCCGTCCCGTGAATTCGCTGGTGCCGGGCAGTATGGCGCTGCTGCCGCGTCCTTGGGTGTGAGGCCGCGTCCTCGGGCTTGAGGATCTCCTCTATGACTCTGTTCTCAGTCCGCTTTCCTTCTGGAGCCTCCATATATTTTCTCTCATATGTGGAAGCTAGAACAAAAATAGGAAACAAAATGAACTTCAATTGAATGAGGAGAGAGACCAGTGGCATAGTAGAAGGGGACTGAGGGAAGGAGATGGGGATGGGAATAATAAAGCTTAAGGAGACAGTTCAAATAATGTTTGCCCATTCACTGAAATCATCACTACCAATCTCACTAACATGTTACAGGGAGGGAGAAGTGGGGATGAGGCTGGGGTGTTGAGGGAAACACACCAAGTTCTGTATGCATGTATGAATTTATCACCTTGGCTCTCACTATGATATAGAATTGGAATGCACCAATAAAAGAATTTGAAATGCAAACGAAGGTTCTCTGAGGAAGAAGAGCTTATTTAGAATGGATTTTATTGTGCAATCCTATGACAGAGGTTTCACCAGAGACAAACAAATGGATTTTTGCAAGTATGAAACTGGAGGTGCTAGACAAGAGAAGTTCTGTAGCAATGTGAATTTGGGAAATATCAGCTTTCTTTCTTTCTTTCTTTCTTTCTTTCTTTCTTTCTTTCTTTCTTTCTTTCTTTCTTTCTTTCCTTCTTTTTTTGTACTGAGGATTGAACTGAACCCAGGGTATTCTACCTAAGTGCTTTGTGTGTGTGTGTGTGTGTGTGTGTGTGTGTGTGTGTGTGTTGCTGGCTATTGAACCCAGGGGCATTCTACCTCTGAGCTATACCCCAGACAAATTTTGTTTATTATTTGGAAACAGAGTCTCACATCTAAGTTGTCAAGGCTGGCCTTAAACTTGCGATCCTCCTGTTTCAACCTCCCAAGTACTGGGATTCCAGGCATGTGTCATACAACGGCTCAGAATATTCTTACCTAATGTGTGCTGTGAGCCTCCAAGAAGACAATGTAGCATGCAGGATGTGTTGTTAGGTTGTGAGTAATAAGGTAATTCTTTTTTTTTTTTTTGGTGGTACTGGGGGTGGAAACCAAGGGCTTTCTACCTCTGGGCTATACTCCCAGACCTATTTTATATTTTTATTTGGAAACAGGGTCTCACTAAGTAGCTGAGGCTGGCTTCGAACCTGTGCCATCCTCCTGTCTCACCTTCTCAAGTGCGGGGATTACAAGCGTGCGCCACCATGCCTGGCTATAAGGTAATTCATTTTAAGCACTGCATTTCTTGCACAGCCTCAAAGGAAATGTGCATTATGTCACTATCACTTTGAACTGCATTATTTTGTGAGATGAAACATACCAATGAAAGTCTAAAAAATACAACAAGTTCTCCTTCCAGGCTGTTCTGTAGAATGAGTGCTGCATGGCGTGTACTTTTTGGATGTTTTGGTGCCGTGGCTATGGGAACACCTCAGCCAGCCCCTCTGAAGTGACTTGCTTTGGTTGGTCAAATCAGAAGGATGCTGAAGGTTCTTTGATGGTTGAGAGAAGGACATGTCTTGAATCTGAGTGACAGGTGGGCAGGTGTTGGATGTGGGATGGGGTAGGGATCAAGTCATTCTGGGGGAGAGGCAGAAAACTAGAGGACGGCAGGCCCCAGATGGTGTCACCTCTGCCCTGGCCCTCGGCTGGGGCCAGGCTCTCTCCCCTGCACCTCTTCAGGCAGGAGAGCTTATCCACTCCCCAGGACCTAGGTAAGTCAGAGTCAGGTCCTTACTCTCTCAGTGGGTGCAGTCAGGAGACAGGAAGGCATCGAGGTGTGCTAGAAACGGCTCCAGGGGAAAAGGGCAACCCTGGTGCTTTAGTGACCGGCAACATGTTTCAGAATGGATTCACCTGCTTTGTTGTTCTCTTGGTGATGAAAGGGAGGCAGTCATATCTTTCTATGCGAACTTCGTGGTAAAAGTGAGGTATAAATGAGAGCAGGTAAAGAAATCAAACAATAACAAATGCTGGCGAGGATGTGGGTAAAGAGGAACTCTTTTACACTGTTGGTGGGAGTGCAGAGTAGTTCAGCCACTATGGAGATCAGTATGGAGATTCCTTAGAAAACTGGGAATGGATCCACCATTTGATCTGGCTATACCACTCCTGGGTATCTTTCCAAAGGGCTTGAAATCAGAGAGCTACATTAACATATATATACCCATGTTCATAGCAGCACAGTTTGTAATAGCCAAAATATGGAACCAACCTAGATCTCCATCAACAGATGAATGGATTGCAAAATTATGGGAAATACACACAATGGAGTTCTATTCAGCTATAAAGAAGAATAAAATAATAGCATTTGCAAGATGATGGAAGGAACTGGAGAACATTATGTTAAGTGAGATTAGTCAAACACAGAAAGAGAAGGGACATATGTTTTCTCTAATATGCTCAAGCTAGGGAGTAGTGGTAATACCAGAGGGACTCCAGATGATGGAGGGGAAATCTCAGCAAAGCCTGAATGGAAAGATAGGAGAGGAAGAAAGTTGAGGTTGTTCAATGGAGGAGCTACATACGAATATATGTAATAGTATAAATATAACATGGTTAACCTGGACATTAACCTGGACACTCTCTATTGGGAGGGGGGAAAGGAAAAAAAATAAGTGTGCACCACCATACCCGGCCAAATAAAAAATATTTTGAAAAAACAAAACAAAACAAAACAACAACAACAAAAACGAGAGCAGGTATGAGGAAACACTCTGGAGATAGTCAAGTGTTCTAGAAATGCAGGCAGAAATGTTCATAATGATCATGGAAACTTGAGCACTTCTTGATTTTAAGCTGTTACACTGTGGTGGTACAAGATTTCTGGCTAATGCTAAAATAAGAGCATAAAAGCCAGCTGTCAAAATATTATAATTGGTTTCTGTCTAACCCTAAGGCTTTAAATTCTGTGATGCTGTAAGTTTAAGGGCTTATCTGTGGGTTCCTGCCATTCTTTTTTTTTTTTTTTTTGGTGGTACTGGGGTTCCTGGAAGCCCTCCAGGCTACACTCCCAGACCTATTTTTTACATTTTTATTTGGAAACAGGGTCTCCTAAACCAGCACGTGCAGCTGGCTTCGAACCTGCGCGATCCTCCTGTCTCTGCCTCCCAAGCGCGGGGATTACAAGCGTACGCCACCACGCCCGGTGGGTTCCTGCCATTCTATATTACTCTATCCTAGTTAAAATTCTGTAACCCTGAATATTTCAAAAGAAACTCTGGAAAGTATTCATGTATAAACAAGGAACCTTGTGTCAGGGTGATTTTAGTTTTTAAAAACTCCAAACTATGAAATATTAGTCCTCATTTGCAGTTTGACCAAGTGGACCAACTATTGTATAATAAAATATAGTGAAGTTTTAATTCAATAGAGAGAAATAGTTTCAACTAACAGTTTAGTAGAAACTATAAACAATTAGCTACAAAAATCAAGAAGAAGAAAATTCTACAATGACTAATGATTTGAAACTTTAAATTATTAGCAATAATGATCATTGAGTCTTTGTTGGGAAAATTCCCCATGGGTCTCTTGTATATCTGTCTTGCCAGAGCATGCCAAGAATGTGAGGCCTGATGGATCTTCAGCTGGGCCACTGCTCAGGGTCACATTTGCAGCCTGCTACCATAAGGAATGGGAGTAAGCTCTCCCCTGAGATATCGTGTGGGCTTACTTTTTGCTTGCTGCAAAAGTGGTGGATTCCACAAGCTCAGCCTTCCTCAACCATGACCCAAACCCTCTGTGTATAAAACATGCATTTAGCTTCTCCACATGAGCTCTGTGGGATGTGGCGGAAGGGACTGCTAGGTGTTGAAGATGCTCATACTGCCTACCGTGCTGGAGTGATTAGGTTCTTGCCTCCTCTGAAGTCTCCTGCTCACCTCTGTGTGATGCAGGCTAGGTCAGTCAAATTTCTGTTCCTACAGTGAATGCCTGAGCCAATTAGCTGATCAAGATACAGGTTAATTTTGGTTTGCAGTTGGAGGGTCCAGTTCATCAGCACTTGGTGACATTGTTTTGGACCTGTAGTGAAGGACAAGTCATGGCAGGAGTGTGTGATGAAGCCAAGTCACATGTCTTAGGCCAGAAAGCCAGAGTGAGGGAGCCAGTGTCCCATAATGTCCTTTAAGAGCACCTCCAGAACCCAGGGATTCCCTCTAGGTCCTGCCGCTAGAGGCTCTGCTGCCTCCAAGTTGTGCTGCCCTGGGTGCACACACATGGGTCTTTGGGAGACATTTAAGATCCAAACTATAGCACAGGCTATTTTGTGTGTGTGTGTGTGTGTGTGTGTGTGTGTGTGTGTGTGTGTGTATGTAGTACTGGGGTTCCTGGAAACTGTCCTACCTCTGGGCTACACTCCCAGACCCATTTTATACTTTTTTAAATTTGGAAACAGGTTCTCTTAAGCCAGGGAGGCTGGCTTTGAACCCGCGCGATCCTCCTGTTTCCGCCTCCCAAGCGGGTGGTGGTGGGGATTACAAGTGTGCACCACCATGCCCGGCAACAGGCTAATTTTTTTTTTAGCCCATAAAGAGGGTAAAAGCAGATCCAAGACTCCTCAAAAGTCCTGACACTTTTGATGATTTTTGTATTTTGGTCATTTACATGGAAATCCGTTAAAATTGATACTGTCGGCGGGCGTCGTGGCGCACGCTTGTGATCCTCGCGCTTGGAAGGCGGAGACAGGAGGATCACGCAGGTTCGAAGCCAGATGTGCTGGCTTTAAGAGACCCTGTTTCCAAATAAAAATATAAAAAATAGATCTGGGAGTGTAGCTGGAGGTAGAAGGGTTCCATCCCCAGTACCACCACCACCAAAACCAAAATAAAACGAAACAAAAAACACCATGGTGCTCCTTATGGACTCTTGGCATTTCATTCACCAGCAGAGGGAGCCCAGAACAATTAATTAGATATAGGCTAGTTTTCCTTGTGTTAAATATTGATAGAGCATCCTATAGATTACTCCCATTTACAAGTCGGGTGTGGTGGCACATATAATCCCAGTACTTGGGAGGCTGAGACAGGAGATTGGCCAAACCTCAGCAACTTAGTGAGGCTCTCTGCAACTCAGTGAGACCCTGTTTCAAATAATAAAAAATAAAATAAAATAAAATAGGACTTGGGGTGTAGCTCAGAGGCAGAATGTCCCTGGGGTTCAATTCTCAATCCTCCCCCCCCAAAACATTTATGGGGCATAATTCACAGGGAAACATATAAGACACAAAACAGTGGTATCCCTTGAATTGGTTTCAGGGCATCACAGGTAAAATATTAGATTTTGCAAGGGAATTCCCAAGGTAGGAGGATGTCATAAAATATGCATTGCCAACCACAGCATAGTTGAAAGAAACATTTTTTCAAATAAAGAATTACATAAATTGTATAGCACTGGCTTTTATGAAAGGATAATTTCTGAATCTAATAAAATATTTGTCATTGGAACTCTAGAATGCTTTTCCTTATGCCTTGTATATTATTAAGAAATGAGATTCTGAGACCATTATGCTAAGTGAGATCAGCCAGACTCAGAAAATCAAGGGCCACCTGTGTTCTCTTTGTGGAAGCTAGAGAGAAAAATTGAAAGAAAAGAGACCTCATAAAAATTAGGAGAGAGACCAGTAGATTAGTGGAAGGGAAGTGGAGGAGGGAGCAGGGGAGGGAAAAGGAAGATAAAAGAAGAAAACAGATCAAATAATGTTTTGTGAATGAATGTATCACTAGCAATCTAGTTTATCAGGTATAAATACAATGTGCCAATAAAAATTAAATTTTTTTTGTGGTACTGAAGATTGAACCCAGAAATACTCTACCTCTGAGCTATACTTACAGACCTATTTTATTTTATTTTTATTTTTTAATTAATTTTTTTGCAGTATTGGGGATGGAACCCAAAGCACTTTACTTCTGAGCTAAACTCCCAGCTCTATATTTTATTCTTTATTTTGAAACAGGGTCTCACTGAGTTGCAAAGGGCCTCACTAAGTAGTAGCTGAGGCTGTCTGTGAACCATGAGCCTACTGCATCAGCCTCCCAAATGCTGGGATTATAAATATGTGCCACCATGCCTGGCTCTATTTTTTTAAAATTTATTTTGAAACAGGGTCTCACTAGGTTGCAGAGTGCCTCACTAAGTTGCTGAGGCTGGCTTTGAACTTGTGATTCTCTTGTCTCAAACTCCCAAGTACTGATATTACAGGCATGTGCCACCATGCCAGGCTCAATTATTTTTAATTGACACATAAAAAAATAAAATCCTAACTTAGAAGTGATATGATAGTGATTATGCTAACAACTGTTTGGAAATATAGGGCGTAACTGAACACACACTCATCTTGTGTACTTTGCTTTAGTATCTGCACTCATCAAAATTTTTTATTGCATTCTTAAAAAAGTGACATATAGATTCAATGCAATGCCCATTAAATTACTAAGGTCATTCCTCATAGACATAGAAAAATCAGTCCTTAAATTCATTTAGAACAGCAAAAAACCCAGAATACCCAAAGTAGTTCTCAGCAACAAGAACCATGCAGGAGGAATCACAATACCTGACTTCAAACTATACTACAGGAGGGTTGTGGTTTGCCGACAGCCTCAGCTGCTTAGTGAAGCCCTTCACTACTCAGTGAGACCTTGTTTTTTTTTTTTTTTTTAAAGAGCCTGGAGAAAAAATTAGAGGCAAGATGGCAGTGTGGTGTCCACCTATGCAAGAAAAATGATTTTTGGAAGAGCATCCCAGAAAAGATCAGAAAGTAGACTGCTCCTGCCGCATATGCTCAGAAATTCTTGACAACATACTCTGTAAGAAAAATGTTCAGTGGCACATCTGAGGGAGTTGGGCTGGAATTGCTGTGCTGCCAGTCCTGGAGGCCTGGGTGCTCCTGGCCTCTGTGCTCCTCTACCCTGCTCTGGGGGCTGTGGTGCACTCCGAGCAGCAGAGTCTGCTCTCCGTGGTGAAGCTGTGGGCCTCTGCTCTTGATGGGGAGATAAAATCCACTGCTGCTAAGTACTTGGGCTCTCAGCTTCTGTAAAAGACACGTACTGTTTTCTTTTATTAAAAAATATTGAAGAAAAATGGGAACCTTTGTAGACATTCTGTTCATGGTGTTGGGGACTGTCAGGGCCCTTTCGGCTAGACCAGGATGGGGCAGTGGTTCAAGATGGCGCCTAGGCATGTTGCCAAGTCACGAGGCTGGCGGTGCCCTGAGCCTGCGCAGTGAGCCCTATCAGGCGCCCTACGGATGATCAGTGATGCAGTGCCTAGTGCTACCACCAGCCTGCCTATGAGAGGGTTAGAAATGTGCATGCCCTAGCTGTGGGAAGCTTGGGGTTGGTGGAGTGATGAGGAAGGGGTTATGAGACTGATATATATTTGCCTGCTGTGCACACTGAAGGGGAAGCATTAAAGAGTAGCTTGATTAGCAAGTCGGCGTTCGTGTGTTTCTTCCCTAGGCTCTGCTGGTCAGAGCCTTAGGGACGCGACAGGGGACCAGGGCCCGCTCCACAGCGAGGCCAGGATTGGGGCCTTCTCCACATCCTCTCCAGCATTCATTGTTGTTTGTGCTAATGATTGCCATTTCAATTTGAGTTAGGTGAAATCTCAGAGTAGTTTTGATTTGCATCTCTCTGATTGCTGATGAGGTTGAGCATTTTTTTCATACATTTATTGGCCATTTGAATTTCTTCTTTTGTGAAGTGTCTATTTAGTTCACTTGCCCATTTTTTATTGGATTATTTGTCTTCTTAGTGCTGAGGTTTTTTGAGTTCTCTGTATATTCTAGATATTAGTCCTCTATCAGAGGAGTAGGTGGCAAAATCTTCTCCCATTCTGTTGGCTCTCTGTTGAGGTTCTTGATAGTTTCCTTTGCTGTACAAAAGCTCTTAAGTTTAATACAATACCTTTTAGTTTTTTGTGCCTTTGAATCTTGTTAAGAAAGTTTTTACTTGTGCCTATGTGTTGAAGTGTTGGAGGTATGCCTCTTCAAGAAGCTACAAGATCTCCAGTCTGATTTCCAAGTCTTTGATCCATCTTGAATTGACTCTTGTGCAGGGTGAGAAAGTGGGGTTCATTTCTATTTTTCTGCATATGGAGAGCCAGTTTTGCTAACACCATTTGTTAATGAGGCTATCTTTTTTCCAGTGTGTGTTTTGGGCCCCCTTATCAAAAATCAACTGGCTTAGTGTGAGAATTTGTTTCTGAGTCTTCTATTCTGCTCCATTGATCTATGTGTCTGTTTTTGTACCAGTACTGTTCTGTTTTTGTTACTATGGCTTTGTAGTATAGTTTGAAGTCAGGTATTGTGATGCCTCCTGCATGGTTTCACAATGGAATTTTACTCACAAGAACAAAATTATGTCATTTGCAGGTAAATGGATGGAACCAGAGAACATTAGGCTAAGTGAGATTACTCAGTCATGAAAAGTAAAAAATCGGGTGTTTTCTGTAACATTCGGAAACTAGGGAGAAAAAGAGTCATAGGAGTAACTCTAGACAAAATAGGAGAAGCCATAGAAGAGAAAATAAGGTGACATAACTGAGGGGGATGGGAAGAGGAAAATTCTTGAATGTACCTATATACATTCACATATTTATCAAACTAATCACTAAGCCAAACATGAGAAGGAGAGAGGGGGAGAAAATGGGGTGGGAATTGGGTAAGAGCTAAATGGGTGATGTGTGCATGTGTGCCTCTACTGTCTTGTACCCCATTAGGATGTATGACTACAATGCACCAATTAAAAAAAAAAAGAAAAAAAATTCTGGTTGTGTGTAGAGGGATAACCATCTGCTGAAGGCCAGGCTGAATTCCCTGAGAAAGTTTCAGCATCAGAACTTGACAGGCTCAGGCTGTTTCTTTATAAAACAAAGCTCTCTCAATCATTTTTCCCTTGATGTGGAGGCACAACACAAAAACATTCATTAGAACAAAGGGAAAAATCAACAACAATTCAAAATTGCACTTTAAGGATTGCCACATGGGAGAAAATCAAATGGAATGTTGTTATTGATAAGATTGATGAAAATAAAAAAATTCTTACAGTGATTCACCTGAATTTCTTCCTGATTGTGAGACTTATATGGATTGTATAGTTATGTTTTTTTTTAATTTTCAAATCTGTATTTTATTTCTACCTTGGAGTGACATGATCAGTGTATTTGGCAACGTTTTTTACTTGTGTCTTCTTCATTTCCCAATCATTTTTATTCTTTTCATTTTATTTCTCATAATAGCTGTCATAATAGCTAGCTTTCTTAGAAACACCTTAGAGAATGTAAATGATAGAGCCAGTTGCACCTCTGTAATCTCAACACTTGAGACGCTGAGACAGAAGGATCACAGATTTCAAGGCCAGCCTCAGCAATTTAGTGAGACTCTGTTTCAAAGGGAAAAAAAAAAGGCTGAGGGCATAGCTCAGAGGTAGAATGCCTCTGGGTTCTATTCCCAGTACCCCACCCCCAGTGTAAATAGTAGAAGAATGAGCACAAGACTATTTTTTAAATGCAGTCATTTCATAAGGCAGATGATGCTCTTAAAGTTTTGTTAGAGGAAGTGATGTAAGCCATATCTAATTTTCCCCTACAATATTATGACTCAATAATTATTTTCTTAAACAAAGACTTAATGTCTCCATTTTAAAGGAATACTTTGATTCCTTTGAATCACATTGATTCAATCGTGAATATCTGCTGTAAGAGCTCTCTGAGGTACATGTAAACTGATTAAGGAGGCCAGTTTGGAAGCGGGCTGAAAATTGTTTATTATTTAGTTTATGTAAGAGAACACCTGAAAAGGGGCAGATAAAACCGGAAAATTTCTTTTTTTATTTATTTTTTAATTTTTAATTTTTTTATTGAACATAAATAGTATACATTTAAACTATATTTGGTGCCCTCTCCCCCCCGCCCCTGTTTTCCTTCCCCCCTCCCACCAATGGTTGTCCAGGTTAACCATGTCTTATTCATAATTTTACACATGTTCAGGTGTAGACCCTCATTAATCAAGATCGGCCTTCCTCCTCTCCTATCTTTCCATTCAAACTTAGCTAGTATTTCCCCTCTAATATCTGGAGTCCCACTGGTATCCTTTGTGTTTTCTAGTTTGGGCATATTAGAGGAAACATATGTATCTTCTCCTTCTGTGCTTGGCTGATCTCACTTAACATAATGTTCTCCAGGGCTTTCCATCTTCTTGCAAATGATATAATTTTGTTCTTCTTTATGGCTGAATAGAATTCCATTGTGTGTATTTCCCACAGTTTTGCTATCCATTCATCTGTTGATGGTGATCTGGGTTGGTTCCATATTTTGGCTATTACAAATTGTGCTGCTATGAACATAGGTATGCATATGTTGCTGTATTTCTCTGAATTCAACCCCTTTGGAAAGATACCCAGGAGTGGTATAGCTGGATCATATGGTGGATCTATTCCCACTTTTCTTAGAAATCTCCACACAGATCTCCATAGTGGTTGAACTAGTTTGCATTCCCACCAACAGTGTAAAAGAGTTCCTCTTTCCCCACATCCTCTCCAGCATTTGTTGTTGTTTGATTTCTTTATGCTTGCCACTCTGACTGTAGTTAGATGGAATCTCAGTGTAGTTTTGATTTGCATCTCCCTGATGGCCAGTGATGAAGAACATCTTTTCATGTATCTATTGGCCCTTTGTATCTCTTCTTTTGTGAAGTGTCTATTTAGTTCATTTGCCCATTTCTTGATTGGGTTGTTTGTTTTGCTAGTGTAGAGTCTTTTGAGCTCTTTGTATATTCTGAATATTAGCCCCCTATCAGAATGGTGGCTGGTAAAGATCCTTTCCCATTCTGTAGGCTTCCTCTTTAGGTTATTGATAGTTTCCTTTGATGAGAAGAAACTTTTTAGTTTGATGTTATCCCACTTGTTTATTCTTGCTTTAATTTCCTGAGCTTTGGAGGTTTTGTTGAGAAAGTTACTGCCTGTGCCAATATGTTGTAGTGTTGAACCTATGCTCTCCTCAACTAACTTCATAGTCTCAGGTCTAATTTCTAAGTCTTTGATCCATCTTGAGTTGATTCCTGTGTTTGGTGAGATATAGGGGTTTAGATTCATCTTTTTACAAATGGTTAGCCAGTTCTCCCAGCACCACTTGTTGAAAAGGCTGTCTTTTCTCCAGCATATGTGTTTGGCCCCTTTGTCAAAGATTAATTGACTAAAGATGTGTGGGTTTGTTTCTGTATCTTCTATTCTAATCCACTGGTCAGTATATCTGTTTTTTGTGCCAGTACCATGCTGTTTTTACTACTATTGCTCTATAGTATAGTTTGAAGTCTGGGATTGTAATGCCTCCTGCATGTTTCTTATTGAGAATTGCTTTGGCTATTCTAGGTCTTTTCTTTCTCTATATGAAGTTCATGATTGATTTTTCTAGGTCTCTGAAGAATGTCACTGGTATTTTAATGGGAATTGCATTGAACCTATAGATCAGTTTTGGCAGAATGGCCATTTTGATTATATTTATTCTGCCTATCCATGAGCACAGGAGATCTTTCCATCTTCCAAGGTCTTCTTCAATTTCTTTCTTTAACAGAGACACAACCTACCAAAATCTATGGGACACCATGAAGGCAGTACTAAGAGGAAAGTTTATTGCATTGAGTGCCCACATAAAAAGGACGGAGAACCACCAAGTAAAGAACCTAATGACACAACTCAAGGATTTAGAAAGTCTGCAACAGTCTATTCCCAAAGTCAGCAGAAGGCAAGAAATCATTAAAATTAGAGCAGAAATAAATGAAATAGAGAACAAAAAAACAATTCAAAGAATCAATAAAACAAAAAATTGGTTCTTTGAAAAGATTAATAGAATTGATAAACCCCTGGCCAACCTAACCAAAAGAAAAAGAGAATCAACTCAAATTATCAAACTTAGAAATGAAAAAGGAGATATCACCACAGATAGTGAAGAAATTCAAAAGATTATCAGAAACTACTTTAAGGCGAGACTTCCGGGAAGATGGCGACAAAGAAAAGTGGGCCTTAAGAGCCCCGCTAACAACCAATCTACATTACCACAAAATCAGCGCCTTTCATAGCCAGAAAACACCATCACCAGAGAAACAAAAAAATCACCAGGCTCCAGAGAGAACGCGGACTGAGAACAGAGCTCAGAGCCACAGAGGAGATCCGAGGACGCGGCAGCAGTGCCATACTGCCGGCGGCAGCGGCAAATTCACCGGACGGCTACAGCAAGCCGAGGTGAGCCGCTGCGTAACAGCCAGGTGGGATTTCTCGGTGCAGGGAGCATCTAAAGCTCCCAGTGGCTGAGCTCAGCACACGCTGCAGAGATTCAGAGTAGAAATCAAAACCAAGAAGTAATACGCCAGCCTCACGGCCGAGGGCATAGCAGCGGCACCATATTGCCACTGGCGGCAGCAGCAGAGAATTCACCGAATCCAGTACAGCTACATCTGCGTACTCAAGAACAGTGAGTCAAATTGCGGGCCACAGAGGAGAAATCCCAGTACTGTACTCTTTGGGACTTGACCCAGTGGGGGAGGGGCGGTGGCAGAGATATCACACCATAGGAGAACGTGCAACCTGGCACCCCCCTCAGTCTAAAGCAGCCTCTATCGACTCTCTGGGTCAGAGACTCTGTGATACAACCCAGTAAAGGAGTAGTGGGGTCTGAGATACTACTGAATCGAGAACCTGGACACCTTAAGTGAAGTCATAGTGACCCAAGGGAAGAACCCAGAGAAGGCACAAACTTCCGAAATCATGGGAAAGAGGAATAATACTGGAGCAATTAATGCCCACAACCCCACAACATCAGAACCCGATAAAACAGAAAATCAGAGATTTCTAGAAGATCAAATGAGGAAAATAACTGTAGAAATAATAGAGGTACTTTGAAAAGAACTCAGAGAGAGCCAAAAAGAGATAAAGGATGCAATTAATGAAGTAAAGGCCTCAATTCAAAGCACAAACAACCGATTAGACCACATGGAGAACAGAATCTCGCTCTTAGAAGATGAGCAATCCAAAAATGAACGCATAGTTTCTAATCTAGAAAAAAATATCCAACAGCAGGAATCTGATATTGAAGAAATATGGGCCCATTTTAAGAGAGCTAACCTAAGAATAATTGGAATAGAGGAGGGAAAAGAAAGTGAAACCAAAGGGATCAACAATCTCTTCAAGGAAGTAATAGCAGAAAATTTTCCAAACATAGAGCAAGAGGTTGATACAAAGGTCCAGGAAACTTATAGAACTCCCTTTAGACAGGATCGGAGAAGAGGATCTCTACGTACATAATTGTAAAAATGACCAATGTGGAAGCCAAGCAGATAATCTTAAAGGCAACTAAAACAAAGGACCAAGTGACATTCAGAGGCAAACCAATTAGAATCACTCCAGACTTCCCAAAGCAAGTCATGAGAGCCAGAAGGGCTTGGAGTAACATATTCCAAACTCTGAAAGAAAACAACTTCCAGCCAAAAATTTCCTACCCAGCAAAACTTTCTATCAAATTAGATGGAGAAATAAGAAGCTTCCATGACAAACAGAAACTGAAGGAATTTATGTCTTCAAAACCAGCACTAGAGAAAATACTCAAAGAGATTAACTACAAAGAAGAAATAGGTAACACACACCAGAACCAGAGAAACAAGAGTTTCCATCCAACAGTCAACTAAGATTGGTTATCTGCGGAGATTCATTACTTATGTTAGTCTTTTACATATCTCTAAATGGTATTGTTTGCCTTTATTGTTGCTAATTTTTAGGATTTCTAGTTGGAATATTAATATACCTTCAGATATAGCATTTGGAAATATTTTATCCCATTCTATTAGTAACTATTAACTCTGTTTACATTGTCTTTGGATATACAATATTTTTTTATTTTTTAGGTAGTTTGTATACTCTTCTGTTGCCTGTGGCATTGAAATCATATCCAAGAAATCACTGCCAATTTCAATGTTGTGAGGTTTTATGACCCAGATATTCTTCTAAAAGTTTATAGTCTTAAGATTTATATTTTAGGTCTTTTATCTATTTTGAGTTAATACTTGTATATGGGATTAGGTAAGGGTCCAACTTTATTCTTTTCCATGTAATTATTATGTTTCAACAATATTTAATTAAAAGATTATTATTTCCACCACCAAATGTTCATGGAAACCTTGTCAAAAATAACTTGACAATATAGGGAAGAATTTAGCTCTAGGCTTTTATTTAACTCCAATGGTTTATATATCTGCCTTTAGAATAGTACTACACTGTTTCAATTATTGTAGCTTTATATGGTTTGAAATCAGAAAATATATATCTTCTAGCTTTGTTCTTTTTCCATATTCCATATTAGGATAGATTTTTTTCTGAAAAATAAATATATAAATATATGATAGTTTCACCTAAAAAAAATAGAAAAAAATATTCTCTGGTAAGAAAGTACGTAAAAAGAAATATTGAAATGTTATCTTTAAGTCATCAAAAGCTTGGTATCAGACAAATGAAACTGTTATGTGAGATTATCATTTTTAATCTTGGATAAATTGCTAAAATACTAGATGTCAACCACTAAGCCAAGCATGGGAGGGAGGGATGGGGAGAGAATGGGGTTGGGATCGGGTGGGGGCTGACTGGGCGATGTGTGCATGTATGTCTACAAAAGTTTGTATCTCACTATGATGTATGAATACAGTACACCAATAAAAAAAATAAAATAAAATAATAAAAAAATAAAAAATAAAAAAATAAATAAAAGGATATGTGCATATTCATAAAAAAAAGAAACTACTTTAAAAATTTATACTCCAATAGACTTGAAAACCTGGAAGAAATTGATAGATTTCTAAGCACAGTTAACCTTCCTACACTCAACCAAGAGGACATAGCAAGCCTAAACCAACCAATAACAACTAAAGAAATAGAAACGGCAATAAAAATTCTGCCACCAAAGAAAAGCCCAGGCCCAGATGGGTTCACAGCTGAATTCTACAAAACCTTCAGTGAACAACTAATACCAATACTTCATAACATGTTCCGGGAAATTGAAAGAGATGGAACTCTCCCAAATTCCTTCTATGAGGCCAGTATCACATTAATCCCCAAACCAAATAAAGACACCTCAAGAAAGGAAAACTACAGACCAATATCCTTAATGAACATAGATGCAAAAATTCTAAACAAAATACTAGCTATACGCATTCAAAACTATATCAAGAGAATAATACATCATGACCAAGTCGGTTTCATCCCAGAAAAACTAGGCTGGTTCAACATACGCAAATCAATACATGTTATTCACCACATAAATAGAGCCAAGAACAAAAACCACATCATCATAGCAATAGATGCTGAAAAAGCTTTAGACAAAATCCAACACCCATTTATGTTAAAAACACTGCAAAAAATTGGGATAGAAGGAAAGTACTTCAACATCATTAAGGCAATATACTGCAAACCCAAAGCCAACATTATATTGAATGGGGAAAAACTGCAAGAATTTCCGTTACAGTCAGGAAGAAGACAAGGATGCCCACTATCACCACTCCTTTTCAATATAGTCCTTGAGACTCTTGCTGCAGCAATCAGACAAGAGAAGGAAATCAAAGGAATTCACATAGGAAGAGAGGAATTAAAATTATCCTTATTCGTAGATGACATGATCCTTTATTTGGAAGACCCAAAGAACTCAACCAAAAGACTTCTGGAGCTGATTGACAAATCCAGCAAAGTCGCAGGATACAAAATCAACATAAAGAAATCAGTGGCTTTTCTTTATGCCAACAACAAATCCACAATGAAAGAAACAAAGAAAACAATTCCATTCACTATAACCTCAAAACCAATAAAATACCTAGGAATAAACCTAACCCAAGATGTAAAAGACCTCTACAACAAAAACTATAAAACATTAAAGAAAACTGGATAATTTCAATCTAGGAACTGGGTGAGGCTGACAGACAGGAAGTGAGCAGTCTGGCTACAAAGAAGAGTATTGAGGCCCCATGATCCCTGGGCTACTCAAACATGGGCAGAGTTAAGGATCAATCACAAGAGAGGGCTGGTATTTTCAACGTGGAAGGTAGAGGTCCCAAAAATGTACCCCCCCATAAAGCAATAATAATTCAGCAACCACCCAGGAATAAAGTGCTGCTGTAGGAGCTTTGGGATCTAGACAGGAGGCTGCAAAACTCCAGTGAAGTCCAAAACTAAGAAAGGCCACTTTGACAGTCAGATATGCACTCAGGTTACAGGCCTTCCAGCTGTGGTCCTGGCTACAGAAATGACTACATGTTCCTGTGGACTTGACTATAGCCCTCTTTAACTTTGATCTTACCACCAGAACCAACTGTCAAGCCAAAGGAACCATCCATTCCTCTAAGAATAGCCAGCAACCTTGACTCAGTCTGTGGATCAGGATGATTTTCTAGAAAGAAACTAAGAAAACAATTCCAATTATGATAACATAAAAAAGAACAAAATACTTAGGAAAAATTTTAACCAAAGAGATGAAAAGATATGTATACTAAAAAGCATAAGCACTGATGCCAATAAATAAGACCCATATTTGGGTTTGGAATAATTAATATTGTGAAAATATCTCAAATACCCAAAGGGATTTATAGATTCAATGCAGTCCCTGAAAAAATTTCCTGCGCCATTTTTTCACAGAAATAGAAAAAAGTACTGCAGTGTGTATAGAACCACCAAAGACTCTGAAGCCACAATGATCTTGAGTAAGAAGAACAAAGCTGAAGGTATCACAATTCTTGATTCCAAACTATACTACTGAGTAATCACAGCAGCATGGCACTAGCATAGAGAGACATGCAGGCTAACAGAACAGAAGAGAGTCCAGAGTGATCTCCACAGACACAGTCAACTAATCTCTGACAAGGACATCATTAACATATAACGGGCAAAGGATAGTGTCTTCAATGAATGCTGCTGAGAATACTGGATATCCACTGGCAAAAGAATGGAATCAGATAATTAACTTGTACCACGCATGAAATACCTTGAAATGGATTAAATAAAGACTTAACTCTAAGACTGGAAACTGAAAAAACAAAATACCAAACACACACACACACACACACACACACACACACACACACACGGAAAAAGATTCTTGCCTTTGGTCTGGGCAGTGACTTTTGGACCTTACATCAAAGGCACAAACAATAAAGGCAGATACAAACAAGTAGGAGCTCCCTAAATTGTCAGGCTTTAATACAGCAAAAGAAATGATCAGTCAAATGAAGGATGAAGGGACAACCTACAGAATGGGAAAATATTTGCAAACCTTGTCCAAATGAGGTAAGGGGTTAAGACTCAAAATACACCAGGAGCTGGGCGTGATGACATGATCCTGTCCTTGGAGGCTGAGATTTCAGGTTTGAGGCCAGTGAGTGGTAACTTAGTGAGTCCTTACTTCAAAATAAAAAATAAAAAGTGCTGAGGGGTAGCTTAGAGGCAGAACACTCCTGGGTTCAATCCCCAGTAGCGTGCACACGCGCGCGCGCACACACACACACACACACACACACACACACACACACACACACACTGTACACATTTGAACACATGTACTCATATGCAAGGAATTTATACACTTCAATAGCAAAATCACAAATAAGCCCATGAAGGACTTGAGTAGATAATTCTCCAAAGAAGACATACAAATGCCAACAAGTATATGAAAAGGAGCTCTACATCATTAACCATCAGGGAAATTCAAGTCAAAACTACAATGTGATGCCATCTGACAGCTTTCAGAGTGACCATTATGCTAAAGACAAGTGATAACAAGTGTTGGTGAGGGTGTGGAGGAAGGAGCCCCTGTGCCCTGAGGTGGAGGCGTGAATTGGCATCGCCATGATGAAAAGCAGTATAGAGTTTTCTCAAAAATTAAAAATAAAACCACTATATGATCCATGCCATTGCTGGGTGTATATCCAAAACCCATATGTCCAAGAGACATATAGTTTATAGATAGATACATCTATCTGTACTGTTGCATTCAGTGAAACATTAGTTACAATAGCTGAAACATAGCAACAAAGCTGGGCATGGCGGCACATGCCTGTAATGCCAGTACTTGGGAGGTTGAGACTGGAGGATCACAGATTCGAGGACAGCCTCAGCAAGTAGTGAGACTTTCATTACCTAGCGAGATCTTATTTCAAAATAAAAATGAAAAATAAGGCTGGGTGTGTAGCTCAGAGGTAGAATGCCCCTGGGTTCAATTCCCAGTGACACACATGTGTGCATGCACGTGTGCACACACACACACACACATGCACACACACATATCATACCATAGCAACAGCTGGGTGGTGGCACATGCCTGTCATTCCAGTACTTTGGAGGATGAGAGAGGAGTATCGCAAGTTCAAGGCCAGACACAGCAACTTAGTGAGGCCCTTGGCAATTTTCCAAGACCATGGTTCAAGATAAAAAAGTAAAAAGGACTGGGTGTATAGTCCAGAGGTAGGATGCCCCTGGGTTCAACACCCATTATCAAAAATCAATCAAATAAACCAGTCAAACAAACTATAGAAACAGCTCCAGTGCTATCGGTGAGTGAAAGGGTAAATGGTATTCTGGGGATCTAATGTTCGTCATGGTGACTGTAGTTAACAATGTTGTATTGTATACTTGAATTTTCTAAGGTGGTAGATCTCAGAAGTTGTCACACACACAAACAGTGCCGGGGTAATGTGTTCCTAACCTGATTATGGTAATCACATCAAATAATTGGGTTGCATTCCTTAAAAATCTACAACTTTTGTTAGTTATACCTCAGTAAAGCTGGGAAAAAAGAGACTGCATCATAGGAAAGTATGCGTGGGGCGGGTTGGTCTCTGTAAAGAGATCCCCAAGGGTTCAGGTGGCTCAGGCTGCCAAATGGCAGGAAGACACTGGGCCACTGGGGTTTCTTCTCCAAGACTCTTCCTATTTGTGCACACATGTGCATGTGAGTGCATGTGTGTGTGCCTGCATGGTGCTGGGATTGGACCCATGGCCTTGTGCATACTAGTGCTTTACCGCTTACACTGCTCGCTCTCTTCTGAAGATTCTTGAGGAGATGGGGATGGTTGAGGAGGACGAAGCATTCTTAAGATGTGCTTAAAGGACTACCCCCTCTCCTACACTGTGCCAGGCACTCTTCTCCTTCATGAAGCAGTGAAGAAAGATGTGGCAACTCTCCCAGACTTTCAACATAATGTGTATGGCTAAACTCAACTGATGTGTCCACCGTGAGCTGGTTGTTTCCTCTTAAGTACTAATCATGAGCTGGTTGATGTATTTGCTACAAGATTTCTCCCCCTTCTACCTCTTTTCACAACAATCTCTTGTGTGTGTGTGTGTGTGTGTGTGTGTGTGTGTGTGTGTGTGTGTGTGTTACTGGGGATTGAACCCAGAGGCATTCTACTTTTATGCTACACTCCCAGCCTGATTTTATTTCTCACTTGGAAATAGGGTCTTGCTAGGTTGCTAAGAACCTCACCGAGTTGCTGAGGCTGTCCTTGAACCTGTGATCCTCTTGTCTTAGCCTCCCAAGTCCTGCATTACAGGTGTGTAGCAACATTTTCAGCTCCCCAACAATTTCTGATATTTTCCACTCCTCTTATTTTTGTCTCCCTGAAAGTAGAAATTGTATGACAGAAATTTGGCTTTTATATTTTATGCCCAGCTACTTTCTATGGAACACAACCAGGCATGCAAGGTTACAACATTCAGAAAAATGGAGGTGAGAACAAATTAGAAGATTCTATGTTGTGCCGCACATGCCTGTGTCCCTGCTGTGCCTCAGCCCTTCTAAGAGGTTCCCAGGTACTTTGGGATTCTTGTCTCAGGGACAGAGGGAGCTTTTCCTCCCAGACTCCACACAGAGACAGGTGAGCTCTCGAGGCAGTCGTATGGCTTATGGCATTGAGTCTGAGTTTTAGATTTGGCTCTGGGAAGTCTGTCTTGGGTTAGTGCAGTGGCAGGAAGGCCAACTGGCTATTGCGAGACATGCCGGAGAGGGTCTGGTAAAGTCTCTCTCCCCCAGTCCAGCCACCACCACGGCGCTGACCCATAAACAACATGTCAGGCACCACAGAGTCCTATTCATAAGCTCATGTTTTTGGAAGAAAGGCTCAGAGACTAAAAACGAGCGGTGAGACAGTGACATCATAATGGTATTTATTATTTCAGGTTAAACTGGCACCTCCTAAATCATTATGGCCACAGGTAGGTTTTTCCATTTGAGGGAAGTCTTCTTTTTTTCCTCCTAAAGCTGAATTTTGGGGGCCATGAAGCACACATGTTCCATCGAGTGCCAGCAGGGGTGAAATAAAGACCTGGACATTCCTGCTCCATTTTGTTTTCACACCCGCCTCTAGTGATGAAGTGGATTAAGTTTTATAGGGCAGCTTGGGTTAGGCTTACACAGGCTCTCCTGGCTGCAGTCCCCAGCCAGCCGCAACTGGGATGTGAGCGACATCTCAGGACATCCTGCTCCCAAAGGCTTCCTTGAGGCCAAAAGTCCCATTGTATTTAGACTGTTTGGTTTAAGCTTTGGGCCCTATTGACATATATAAATTTATTTGGAATACATAACAAGTGAAATTATTGGAGTTTTTATAGGTTGATTTATTACATTACCCTCACATAGAAAAATCTGAGGGTATGGGTCTGGTGAATTTAGATAGACAGGAAGAAAATGGAAAGGAGCCAGTCAAGTGGACTCTGCGCATGGGATGCCCAGCATAGCAATCAGTGGAGATGTGCACACATATGCATGTGTGTACAAGCACGTCTACACACCTGTCTACATGTGCACATGCATGCGCTAATATGTACATGCATATATGTGCATGTGGATGCATGCACACCTGTACATCTATGTGCGTGTGTGTGTGTGTGTGTGTGTGTGTGTGTGTAGAATATTGGAGGTGGAATGGGAGTGGGTGAGAGAGAAAATTGTATTAGGTTGCAAAAGGGTTCAGATGTATGTGAGCACTTGAGGAATAAAAAATTATGCATACACATATGTACACATATGTGTATACATATAAATATAGACATATGGAATGAATATATGGACGTATAAATATAGACATATGGAATGAATATATGGGCGTGTGTGTGAATATATGCATACACATATTCTACCCTAAGCCAAGGCAAGAAGGTAAGCTAGTGGTTGGTTATTTTCAGTGACACCTGATTTCCCAAGTAGAACTTTTTTGTTTTTGTGATGCCAGAGATTGGACCCATCAGTATTCTACTTCTGAGATACATTCCAGTGATTTTCATTTTTTATTTTGAAACAGGGGCTCACTAAGTGCCTATGCTTTGGCATTGAACCTGTGATTCTCCTGTCTTAGCTTCCCAAGTACTGGGATTTCAGGTGCACGCCATAACTGGCTCCAAGTTGCATTTTTGATATTGGAAAATTCCAGGGGATCTGGGCACTTACAAAGCCTGTATTTTCCTCCCCAGGGAGTGCAGTCTGGCTCTGGTTGGGGGAGCACCAGAAAAGCAAAACCTTCTGTGCTCATCAGCCCCGGGCTGCTGGGGGCCTTCCCCTTTGGGCCGTGGCTTCTTGCATTTGCAGCTTCTCTTCCTGGCTTGCAGCAGCTACCGTGTCACACTAACTTGGGGCTGAAGAGAAGGATAAATGTGTGCTAAGATTAATGACATGACTTATATTACACACCATATTAAGTCCAGAAGGATAGCAAAGCGCTGTGTGAGCCTCAAGAAGGGCCAGATGCTACAGACTTCTTCCTGGATCTCCCAGTCGGGCAGGTAGGAGAGGGAGGACAATAACTCCGATTCTGCTTACACGCCATGGTAGTGACAGCGGCGTGGCTTCAGATTGAACGGTCAAGAAGGACAGCGTGCTCCACAGACTGTTGTGTGCTTGTTCATCTTTCACACACTCTTTGTTCTAGATCAACAACCTAGAACAAAGGCTTACCCTTCAGTTTTGAGGGTGAAGTGTGTGTGCCGCAGCGGGGAGCACAGGATGCTCAGCAGAAAGGAGGTGGCCGCTGGCCATGTGGGCCACTCAGCCGGATGCTGCCAGGGGCAAGAGGGGTAGCTGGCAGAGGACCCCACCTCAGCTTTCCCTTGCTTCTTTACTTCAGCACACGGCTTTTATAGGTTTTGTTTTTGGTATTGGGGATGAGTTCAGGTGCATTCTACCACTCACTGAACTACATTCTCAGCCCTTTCTATTTTTATTTTGAAACAAGGTCTCACTAACTTGTTGAGGGTCTTGCCGAGTTGTGTGGCTGGCCTCGAACCTGTGATCCTCCTCCTCAGCCTCCAGAGTATTGGGATTCTAGGGGTATGCCACAGTGCCCAGCTCATGTGGCCTTCTTGGTGGTTATCCAACTCACTGAGTTCATTTCACCTTGAGGTATTCTGTTGCTGGGCCCTCTGCTTGGAATTGCTCTTGCTCCAGAGTTCACTCCTTCAGGTCTCTCTGGGCATCGGCTAATTGCTAGTGTGATGGGAAGGACATCCCAGATACCTCTGATCTCATCCGGGAGAAGCCAGGCCCCTTAACTGTGTTCAGTTAGCGTATCCTATCCTATCCTCAAGGTCAAAATTCCTTTACCTTTTTTTTTTATGCTGTTCATCGTCTGCCTCCCAAGCTAGAGCATGAGCTGCCTGGGCTGGGGCCTTCCCATTTCCTGCTGTACCCTTGCCACCCAGGATGGGGCCAGAGACACAGCAATGCTCCTGGCTGTGCCTGCGGGGGTGATGCAGTGCGTGCAATGCCTACAGCCCTCCTGCATCCTGGGCCGGGCTGGGCTCTGAGTGTGGCTTGGGAGGCCCCTGTCTGCTGCTATTTGGGGAGACAGCAGCCAGAATGAGTCCAGAGCCAGCCTATGTGACACTGTGCACAGCTCTCATTTCATTGAATTAAACAGAATTTGAGGAGCCTCTTCTTTGGTTAGGTATTTTTGACCAAGGAGTATTGAAGCTTTTCTCCCCTGCTCCTCTTTTTACTTTTCTTGGTGAATTGTAGTTATGCCTCATAGTGAGTCAAAGTGATAAAGGTGTACATGCACACACCTCCTGGTGTGTTTTCCTTTGCATCCCCCGCCCCGAACACCTTAATGAGATTGGTAGAGATACCTTTGTTTATGGACATTATTTGAACTGTTCCCTCCCTCAAGCCTACTTTCTCCCCTCCCCTTCTCCCTCTCAGATCCCCTGCCACTTTCCTACTGGATTCTCTCCTCTTTATGAGTGAAAACATAGGACTTTTTTGACTTATTCTAAGGCTGGCTGATCTCGCTTACCAACATATTCTCTAGTTCCATTCATTTTTCTGTAAATGGCATAATTTTGTTCTTTATGGCTGAATAAAACTCCACTGCACGTATATACCACATTTTCATAAAGAAAATTCATTCATCTGTTGACAGACACCTGGACTGGTTCCATAATTTGCCTCTTATAAATTACTCTGCAGTAAACCTGGGTATGCATGTATCCCTCTAGTATTATGACTTTACTTCTTTTGGAAAGATACCAAGGAGTGGTATGGTGGGGTTGTATGGTGTTTCCATTCCTAGTCCTTTGAGGCGTCTCTGTACTGATCTTCACTCGCCAAGTGTGTAAGAGTTCCTGTTTCCCCCTTGAGTAGGGGTTTAATGTGCACTGTGTTCTATTGAGAAGCTCAGCGTCTCCAACTTTTCCCACTGGAAGGAAGTGAAGGGTCAACTGGATTGGGGTAGCTCCTCCAGGTGGAGGCGGAGCTACATGAAACCCAGCTTTCTAGCCCCCCAGAGACTGTGGGCAGCAGACATCGCAGCCAGAAGCCATAATGTGAGCTGCTGATGGCACAGTGGGGTGGAGGGTCATGGTGGGGCCAGGGTTTTCCCTGGTGGAAGGAGAAAAAGGGGCCAGCGAGGCAGAGGGTGCGGCGAGAGCAGACCCCAGTGTCCAACAACTCGCGGGTGGGAGCAGAGAGGGGTGGCCAGTGCTGCAGTTGGAGCTTGGGGAGATGACCTCCAACCTGCCCTGCGATATGAGCTCGTTGGCCACACAGGACTGGCCTGGGCCAGTGTCTATCAGGACGACCTCCCAGGAAACCTGGTGCTGCGGGAATTGGGCTGGTGACTCACTGAGCAGCAAATCTTTCTTCTGAGTCATTTCTGGGCTGGTGCTCCAGGACTGTGTGTGTGTGTGTGTGTGTGTGTGTGTGTCTGTCTTAGTCTTCTGCCTAAGGAGACCCTGAGTCCCTGCTTCTGGGGCTCTGGTGGTAGCACCCTCCTGGGGTCTGGCTTTGGGACTTTCCTGTTCTTCTGGGATGGTCGATGACGTCTGTGTTCTGAGACACCACTGTTATTTCTTCATCAAGGGGAACACATATGTGGCTATTTTTTATTTTTTTTGGTGGTACTGGGGTTCCTGGAAGCCCTTCTACCTCCGGGCTACACTCCCACGGGCTACACTCCCAGACCTATTTTTTAACTTTATGTGGAAACAGGGTCTCTTAAGCCAGCAAGGCTGGCTCCGAACCAGCGCGATCCTCCTGTCTCTGCCTCCCAAGCGCGGGGATTACAAGTGTGCACCACCACGCCTGGCGCATGTGGCTATTTTTTAGCCCAGAGCTTCTTTGGGTGGCCAGTGGGCGGCTGAGTGGGGGAGACGTGGCCTCTACTCCTGCACTTGTGCAGTTCAGAGAGACTCCATGCTGGTAGCTGTTCACAGAGGGTTTGCTGGATCGACGCGTGTGTGTGACCCTGTGTGACTCCGTGTCCTGTACTAGGCCAGTCCCCAATCTGCTAACCCAGGTCTGAGCTGAGCGCACAGGAATCCTCCCTGTTAAATGAGGGCATTTCTTAACTACTTTGATCAAGGTGATATGGCTCCAGTAGGAGGCTCTGTCTGGGTGCTGCTTGATCTGGCTGCTCTCAGGCCACGTGGGGGAGGAGTGAGAGGCGCCCTGCTGCCACTCACGACCCTCAGAGCTCTTCCCACTGTGTTGCTCTCCACACTGGGTGACTGGGGAGGGGAGACTGAGATCCCCGAGATGCGTAGACTTTTTTCTTTTTCTCTAAATGGAGACCCTTTGCTGGTCTTGTCCTGAGTTTTCCCTGAGTTTTGTCTTTATTCTCCCTTAAGGACAGATTTTTGCCATTTTATTATGAAATAGTTTGATGTATTCATTGCAGGTACACTTGTAACTGAGACTCATGGGTTCGTACTATATTTCATAATGATTTAAAAGTAATTTAAGGTGGGTAAAATGAGGCTTGAGGAAGAGAACAGTTCAAATAATGTCATATCCACGTATCACTGTTAGTCTCACTTACAAGTATGGGAGCAGGTGGGCTGCAGAGGAGACATGCCATGTGCTGTGCGCATGTGTGTTTGTATCACTTGGAACCTCACTATGAAATATAATTAGAACACACAAGTAAAAGTATAGAGAAAGATAGAAGACCATTGGCCCTCAAAAACAAGGTCAAGGAAGGGACCCCTCTATACTCAAGCACTGATAGGGTCATCTCATCATAGATGGAAATAAAAGCCATGGGATTTGCTGTACGTGCGTGTATCCAGGAGTTTCATAGCCTCCTGCACGATGCTTCCTCTGATTTTAATATGCCAAATATGCATAAGACACATTTTGAGTTGGCAGTGAAAAAAGGTTTCTACAGCTCTTAAGTTTTGTATATTTAAATTATAAATGATATGATGAATATTCTAATACATATGGAGAAATACAGGGAATCCTCCACCTAGTAACTGGGCAAATGTATCTAGATTTCTGACACACCCACGTTATAAATCTCACTGGAGATGTAGGCTGGTGAAGCTCACACGTAAGTTCCAAGTCTACTTAGGCATTTTTATTCAATGCTGTGACTTTGTCGAGTTTGAAGAGACACCTCCTCCTTATCTCTGCCAGATTCCTGGCAGCTGCGTTTGCTCCTGGGAGTGCTGGCCAGCACAGGGAGGAGCCCCTTACATTACAAAATCCAGCGCTTGTCATCCGAGAAAAATGAAGCGCCCCCAGCCCGATGACTGATGGCTAATCATCCCCTATGCGTGCTTTATTAGCACAGATTCCTTCCTGTGTGGCTGTCTCCGACGTGCCGCTGCCTGCACACTCCCAGCCCTCCGACAGGTTCTGAGCAGACACCCACCTGCCTCAGCGGAAGGTTCGCTGCCTGGGGCCAAGCTCTTTGGCAGGCTCGGAGTTGGAGGAAAACGCTCCACTGAACCAGGTCCTCAGCACTAAGGAAAAAGCAAGGAGGCCCTGTCAGAGCATCTTCTTAATAGTCAAGCATGTTTTGCATGTTTCGTCCACTGAGGCTACACTTGGCAGTGCACTCTGAATCCTGCCCCCCCCCACCCGCGCCATTTCAGCAGTATTAAGTTAATACCACCCACAGTCACTAGGTGTCACTGTTCTCAACGTGTTTCCATCTGCTCTGCTTCCTGGAGGACCTAGAAGCCACCCAGGGTGGTGTCTGCCTGGAATCCCAGTACTTGGGAGGCTGAGACAGGAGGATAGCTGCTTCGAGGCCAGCCTCAGCAACTTAGTGAGACCCTCTTTCAAAATAAATAAATAAAAATAGAGCTGGGGGTGTAGCTCGGAGGTAGAAGGCCCCTGGGTTCAATTCCCAGTACTGAAAAAACTGAAAAGGGGGTGGTGTAGCTCTGAGGCAGAACACCCTTGCTTGGGTTGAATTCCCAGTACCACTCACACACACAAAGAAAAAGAATCCATAACTAATGCTGCACACCTGGGACACATGCAGCCCACAGGGCGACCCAGTATTATTGGGAACCGTGTCTCTGGGGCAGAGGCGGCATGTCGGGGGAACAGCGCCTTTCCTCGGGGGTCCTGTGGTGGGCGCTGACCAGGGCTTGAGTTTGTTTCTCAGATGACGGTTTTATATTTATTGACTCCATTTCTCTTTTTCTTTTTAGTGTCCTACCTTTTTAACATTCATGCCTACTGTGTATAATGAAACACATCTGCAAGTTCATATCGGAAATGAGAACTTCTTTGTGTAGGAGGGACTGCAACCCAAACTAGCCCATCTACAATAATCAGTGTCGCCCGGGGCTTGAAGTACTCTAGAGCTCCGACAGCAAAGAGGGCCGCGGTGAAGTGGCAGGTTCACGTTCTCACGTGTGCAGAGAAGTTGCAGGGCACTTGCTACGGGGAGCGCTCGCTGGGCAGGGATCTAAGCCTGTCCACCTCCACCTTCTCCGCCCAGGTGCTGAGGAGAAGGCCACCAGTGTCTGACAGGGGCTTGGGACCGAGCCTTTTTGCCAAGGGAAGATGGCCATGTTCTCTGCAGGCATGACAAGCTTCTAGGTGAATGAACAGTCTGCTGTGGGTGCATTTGGACAGATTCCAGTTTTTCTGTTTCTACTTGAAGGAATTAGCTGGGTGACAGGATTCGAGGGTTCATCTACAGCTAGTGTTTGGGCTGTGGCTAAGATGGTTCTAAGTGGGCCGGAGAGAGAGAGGCGAATGCAGCTATGTGCTGGGCCAGAGCGCGGATGGGCTGGAGTTGGTTTCTCTGATATTTCTGCCTCCGGAGAAGAGAGAACTGGGCAGTCCATAAAACACAGGAGCATTCAACAGGAGAAAAGGTGGACGGAACAGGTGCTGTGTGTCAGATGCTCAAGCCAAAGCCAGATTTGTGCGTCCAGCCAACGTGGGACCTCGTGCTGCTTTGGACTGGGGACGCGTCCATGGACAGAACAGACAAAATCCACGGGATGTGTGGGGTGAACCTTCTGGTGGGAAGTATGTACAGTGTGTGTGAATTAGAAAAGAAGGAAACGCTCACGGAGGAGGGGCACATGTGTGGCCTGGGAGTCCGAATGAGAAGGCAGGCAGGAGCAAGTGGGTGGGTGGGGTCGTGCAGAGGAGCAGGGATGGGTCCAGGCCGTGGGGCCTGGCAGGGCCTGCTGCTGTGCTTGGGGAGCAACGCGGGGCCCCATGGCTGAAGGGGCAGGGAGAGTGCTGAGGTGGGCTAGATGGTTGGGCACAGGTACCACTGAGCGCCTGTTATGGCAAGCACCCTGGCTACCACACCAGGGAGAGGGGTGCGGGCGAAGGGCAGCTGGGCTGACTTCTGCTTTACCTCTAAATATTTATTTATTTATTGGTACTGGGGATTAAATCCAGGGACATTCTACTTCTGAACTACACCCCCAACCCTATTTTCAATTTTTATTTGAAATGAGGTCTCAGGATGTTGGTGAGGGTCTCACTACTTACTGAGGCTGTCCTCCAACCTGTGATCCTCCTCTTTCAGCCTCCCAAGTGCTGAGATTGCAGTTGTGTGCCACCATACCCAGCATTAAACATGTTTCTTCTGGTTTAAAAATAAAAGGGGTGTAACTGGGCACGGTGGTGCATGCTGGAAATCCTAGCACTCGGGAGGCTTAGCTAGGAGGATCGCAGGTTCAAGGTCAGCCTCAGCAATATAGCAAGGCCCTGTTTCAAAATGAAAAATAAAAAGGGCTGGAGGTGTGGCTTGGAGGCAGACAATCCCTGGGTTCATTCCCCCGTAAAAAAAAAAAAAAGTGAAGTGAGGTGTGTTGGTGCATGTTTGTAATTCTAGTACTTGGGAGGCTGAGACAGGAGGATGACAGGTTTGTGGCTAGACTCAGCTACTTACTGAGGCCCAGTGCAACTTAGTGAGACCCTGTTTCAAAACAAAGAATAAAAAATAGGGCTTAGGATGTAGCTCTGAGGTACAATGGCCCTGGGTTCCATCCCCAGTACTGAAAAAAAAAAAAAAAAAAAAAAAGCCAAAGGGACCAGATAGGAGGACGGCTTGGGCGCCATTACCATGAGCAAGTGGGACTTTGGGTATTAGCATAAGAAGTTTGGAATTCTTTCCCACTCAACAATTGTACAATCAATCAATATTTCAAGCAGAAAGAAACTTTGTTCATGTTATAAAAATAAATAGTTGAGCCATGGTGGTGCATATATGTAATCTCAGTACTTGAGGAGCTGAGCCAGGAGGATTGCAGGTTCAAGGCCAGCCTTAGCAACCTATCCAGACCCTCAATACTTAGCTAGACCCTGTTTCAAAATAAGAAGTAAAAAATTCTTATTTGGGGTGAGGGGGTGTAGCTTGGAGGTAGATAATAGGCACACAAAGGCAATAAAAAAGTGAATGAAGCTGGGTGTGGTGGTGCATGCTTATAATCCTAGTACTTGGGAGGCTGAGACAGGAGGATTGCAGTTTCATGGGCAGCCTCAGCTACTTAGTGAGGCCCTCCACAACTTACCCTGTTTTAAAATAAAGAATAAAAAAATAGAGCTGAGGTGTAGCTCTGAGGTAGAATGCCCCTGGTTTCAATTCCCAGTACCGCAAACAAACAAACAAACAAACAAAAAAAAACCCAAAACCCAAAAAGGGAGGCAGGTGTGGTGGCGCACACTTGCACTTGTAAGTTCAGTACTTGGGAGGCTGAGACAGGAGGATCGTGATTCATGGCCATCCTCAGCTACTTAATGAGGCCCTCTGCAACTTAGTGATATCCTGTTTCAAAATAAAGAATAAAAAATAGGGCTGGGGGTGTCGCTTGGAGGTAGAATGCCCCTGGGTTCCATCCCCAGTATCAAAAGGGGGGGGGGGACGGCCAAAGGGAGGCTGATGAAGAGGGGTTTGTGATAATGTTGGGGTTAACCCAGGAGGTCACAGCATGGCTGGTGGTGAGAAGCGGTCAATTTCCAGGTATACTTAGATTGTCTGTGGCTTGAGACCCAGTCTGGTGCTGGCCAGCCAGGGCTGGCTCAGGGGGGAGGGCTGAGACAGCAGGATTGCACAGGTTCATAGCCAGCCTCAGCTACTTAGTGAGGCTCTCAGCAACTTAGTGAGATCCCGTTTCCAAATAAAATATAAAATAGGTCTGGGAGTGTAGCCCAGAGGTAAAGGGCCTTGGGTTCCCCCCTCAGCACCAGCACCACACACACACACACACACACACACACACACACACACACACACAATCCAGGAACACTGCTACTTGGAAGCTACTAGTGAAATCCCTGAGATCAGGGTGTTCACACCACAGGAGTGAGCAGCAGGACCCATCAGAGCAGATTTCTCTCCATCCTGAATGTGGAAAGTTTGTCTAGGATAGCCCCTGGCAGGGCTGCCTTTGGTGGCACCTTGGTTTCCTCTAACTCGGGTGTGGGACCACTTCTGGATTCTTGATGGCTGAAATATTCTGCTCTCTGTATTTGAAGGTGGTTCCATGCTGAGCAATCAACCTTTCTGTTTGGGTTGATTATATCCATCTTATGCCTCTCCAGGAGAAAATAGGTATGGAATGTACCATAGGATTACAAATAATCATGTGTTTCAGGTTCACCTGCTATTTTCTTGAAATGATAGATGGTGGCTGGGCCACAGTTCTTAGGGGTGTCAGGTAGACCTGAGCCCTCAACTGGACCACTGGGGGGGTATTTCTGTGAGCCCTTTTGGTCCAAAACATGTCCTTGTGAACCTTCTTCTTCCAGTACATTCTCCAGCTCTGTTTCCAATTTTTACCTCCTAGGAATGTCAATTAATTAAACAGTATGCCCCCTAACCTTTGAAACAGTCCCACAGTGCACTCCAAAGTTTAATGGGGCTGTGTTGGGCTTTGTCTGTGACATCATCTTGGGTATCTTTGGTTTACAACTCACCTTCCCTGTTGTGAGATTACTTTTCTTCTTTCTTTCTTTCTTTCTTTCTTTCATTTTCTCTCTCTCTCTTTCTTTCTTTTTATTTGTGGTGCTGGGATTGAACCCAGAGGCACTCTACCTCTAAGCTACATCCCCACCCTTTTTGTTATTTTTTTGCTTTTTAAACAGGGTCTTGCTAGGTTGCTGAGAGTCTTATTATATTGTCGAAGCTATCATCGGATTTATGACCCTTGTGTCTCAACCTCCCAAGGATTTTTTTTTTTTAATTTGAAATGGTCTCACTAATTTTGTAGGCTGGGCTTGAACCTGCAACCTTTCTGTCTGAGCTTTCCAAGTATTGGGGTTACATGGGTGTGCCACCATGCCTGACCTGGGGTTACATTTCAGTAAGAATTGGGCCTTGACTTGGGCTATACATGGCAGTTTCTCTGTAGTGTCTAGGAAAAGTCCTGCTGGCCTCCAGAATGTGCCGAGTGAGAGTAATTGAGAGTGCACAGATCTTCCCATTGGGGCTAACAAAAACACACTGGAAATTTTATAAGAATTGAGTTTTTCTGTAAAGTTTCCAGAACTTTCACCTACTACATGGCCTGGCACAGATGCCACATCCATCGGCGTGGGCCATTCCAGCTGGGAGCAGGGAGCTCAGAGGTGTGAGTCTGCAGTGAGACCTGGAGCATCCAGGCGCCCTGGCCCTAGGTCTGGGAAGTCCAGGCACCAGCCTGTCTGGCCTTGACATACTCTTCTGGGTGGAGAAGCCACACTGGATTTTCAGCAGCACTGGGGACGTGGCAGGGCACAGCTACTGTGCCGCCCCCATGGCCCTGTCTTGGGTGGAGCCATAACTGCTGGTCCTGCCCAGGGACGGAGCACCCTGTGACCTCTGCTGAGTGCCTGGACATGGGCAAGCCTGGTTTGCTTTGTGTTCTACCTGTCCTGCTCTGCAGCCCCAGGCCCAGAACTGGCCCTGGCCTAAAATTTGTTTCTTGCTGGGCCAGGGGAGGAGTGGGGAGCAAGGCTTTGCAGGTGAACACAGAGAGCGCCCTGGCCTGTGTTTGGTGCTTGCAGATGTCAGTGAGGAGAAGCATGTGGGAGTGTGTGGGGAGCACCCCGAGATCCTAAGCCTGGGGAGTGCTGCCTTCATTGAGCAGGGTGGCACGTGGTCCTTGCGGCCTTCCCTTTAGCAGAAGCCCCAGCGGGGAGGAACAGACACAAAGAAGAGGTAGATTCCCTGATTTGTCATTGAGTCCCAGGGGAAAGCTCATTTCAGCTGGGGGTGGCTGCAGAAGAGACTGGAGGCAGAGACTGGCACACAAATGGTGCTGACAGCCACCCAGCATTGGCACCTGGCCACTCCCCTCCCATCCAAGTAGAGACTTGGGGCTGGATGGAAATTTGCTGCTGGCTTGGACTGAGGGTTTCAGGAAGGACTGAGGAAAGTGGATTCTGCCAAAGGAGAGGAGTGCCTGTCAAGAGTGGCCTGTTCCCCCTGAGCAGCCCTTCTGTGTCCTGTGCACCACAGGGAGCTGGTTCATTTGATGTGTCCACTACACTGGGCCATGGGCAGCCTAGAGATTTGGTCAAATATATTCTTAGTGTGTCTTTGAGGGTGTTTGGTGGTGAGATTAACATTTGAATTAGTAGATGGAATAAAGTAGATTGCTTTCCTAATGTTGGATAAGGCCCCCTCCAAACAGTTTAGGGTCTAAATAGAAAAAAAAAAACCCCAAAAAACAAAAACAATAAAAATAACAACAAAAAATGGGTGGCCTTCTCTATAGTCAGAATTCTTCTGCTTGGAGGCCTTCAGATTGGAATCTCATCTCTTCTAGCTCTACAGTGCCTGCCCGCCAGCCTTCAGACTCAAGCTAGGACATTTTGGACTTGCCAGTTGTGCATGAGCTGACTTAATTTTTTGCTTTTTATTTTGAAACAGGATCTCATTAAGTTGCTGAGGTTGGCCTCCAACTTGCGACCTTCCTATCGCAGCCTCCCAGCTCACTCAGTACCCCCTTGTTGTTGAAGGAGGATCATTTCCAAGAACTCCCACCCCCACAAATACCCAAACCCCCTGACGCTCAAGCCCTTTAGATAAAATGAAATTGTGTTTGCATACAACATTCACATAACCTCCTGTGCACTTGAAATCACTTCTAGATTACTTATAATACCTAATACAATATAAATGAAGTGAAAATAGTCATACCAAATTGTTTAGGGAAGAATGTCAACAGTTTGGACATGTCCAATGAAGACACATTTGTTTTGTTTTTATGGTGTGAGGGATGAACCCAGGGGCATTCTATCTCCGAGCTACACACACAATATGATTTTATTTTTTTTTATTTTGAAATAGGGTCTCATTAAGTTGTTGAGGGCCTTGCTAAGTTGTTGAGGCTGACCTTGAACCTATGATCTTTCTATCTCAGCCTCCCATGTACTGGGATTATAGGCACGAACCACCACTCTTGCTTCAGACAGTTATTTTCCCTCGAATATTTTCTATCCATAATTGGTTGAATCCACAGATACAACAAACATGAAACCTGAGGATATAGAGGGTCAACTAATATCCTCGCTATCTCTACCTATGTCTATATATCATCAGTATCTATTTTGCATGCCTATTAATAGGATATAATAGAATGTAGACTCTTTGGTTCTGGAGAACTTGAGCCAATCCACAAAGCATCCAATTATATCTTGTGCTGGATTGTCACTCTTGGGGGAGCTTGGTTGTCTCTGTGAAGCAATGTCTGAAAGGCTTAGAGAGTCTGAAGGAAATACACTACCAAAATTAAGTGTGTGAGTTTAAGCTAGGCCCTCGGGCTGCACTGTGGAGAAGCTGGGAGAAGAAGACCAAAAGTTCTCTGCGGAGATAGGGGGAAAGGGACACAAAGTTGACACCTTGAAATGTCTCACTTCACATTGCCTATATTGATTGTGCAGAACATGTACATCTGGACATGTTGTAGGCATAAAAAATACTGATCCCTGTGCGTATTTTCAAGGGTTTTCAAAGAAAAATGCTAAAGAAATATTTAGTAGTATTGCCATGATAATTTCTGGGTTTAATTCTCCTATAAAGAAAATGTGGAATAGGGCTGTATGCCCTGCATGCTTTTGGCAAACATGTTTAAATTTCCCCCCTGGCTCAAATTGAAGAAAAAAAATCTTTCATAATTCTCAGGTCAGACATATAAATATTCCAAACAAATGCTCATTAGTTCTACCCACTCCACCAGCTATTGAGTACAGACTGCCTAATCCAGAGGTTGACACAGTTAAATGAAAAGGTTCATTTGGAACTGTTAACACTTTGCAATAACACCTTGCACTTATATGGGACCTTTCACGCTGAAAGATTGCACTGGGCCCTGCAGACAGCATATAAATAGAAACACGTCTCTCCTCCACCACCAAAGACAGCCTCACCCAGGCAGAGTCCAGCCCAAACACCACCCACAGCCTTTTTGTTGGAAGAGAAAACTGTTGAATATTTTCTCCACTTTAAACTGAGAGTCTTTTTCTCACTTACATTGGTCCTAATACTCTAATCTAACTGGATGTCCAGTGATTCAGTTCAATTGTGGCACTAACCATCTGAAGTTAGCCCAGTCCCTGCAGATCAAAGGCTCAGTGCCACCAAACGGTCCCTTATTTTAGATGCCAATCTCAAATGCTGGGTCCTCAGGTTACCCATACTTTTTCCCAGTTTTGGCTAAAAATTGTGGATTCTTTTGACCTCCTCCTTAGGCTCAATAATTGGCTTTAATGCCTCACAGAACTCAACGAGACAGGCTACTTCCCATTACCGGCTTATTATGAAGGATACAGTTCAGTTAGAGCCAGGTGAAGAGATGGTCAGGATAAAGTATCAGGAAGAGGTACACCAGCTCCCCGCTCTCTCTGGACTCCACCCTGTCAGCACCCAGATGCCTTCAACAACCCACTGCCTAGAATCTTATGAGAGTCCATTATGTAGACATGATCGATAAAGTCATTGGCCTTTGGTGACCGAATTCAGTTTCAAGCTGCTCTCCCCTTCCAGAGGTTAGGGTGTCCCAATCCTCTACATCATGGTGGTTCCTCTGGCAGCAGATCTGAAACTACCTGGGGAACCCCCAAGAATCACTTCATTAGCTTAACTCAGGTACAGTGGAAAGGGGCTTATTATTAGTAGAAAAAGATAGTCCTCTCACCAGATCACTCAGGGAGCTTCAAAGGCTTTAGGAACTTTGTGCCAGGATTTGGGGACAACAGCCACATATGTATTTCCCATTATGCCACACACATTACAGGCTATTTTTCCCCCCAACTGATTATATTGGAATGAAGCCAGGGTACTGCATGAACAGGTTACCACTCATGGAAGGTGTTCTGGGGACCTGAGATGGCTTTTGCTTCCTGCAGAACATACTGTCTATGTAGGCACTGTTATAATTTGGATGTAAAACTCCCCCTGGACCTCATGTTCTGGAGGCAGCCATGTTGGGAGGTGGGTCCTTGGGGGTGTGGCTGGGCAAGTGGGTGTATGTCCTGGCCCCACCTAGCTGCAGCATCTGGGTCTGGCTCTAGACCCCTCTCTGATCTTTTTGCTGTTTTCCCTGAGGACCTGCAGCCCTGGCTCCAGCTGGGCAGCCAGTGTAAAATGCACTATATGCATATAGACTGAATTTCCAGCCCCATAAGCTAATGAACTTCATCCCCTAAGTTTCCTATGTCAGGTGTCTGCATCACAGCAATGAGAATGCTGACTGAAATAAGCACTACAGAAGTTTTGTGATGATTAAAATGTCTATGACATGTGCTCTCCAATATGGTAGTGAGTAACTGCATGCTACAGTTTGGATCTTAATTGTTCCCCCCAAGGCCTATATGTCCCCAGCCTCAGTGCCATTGGGAGGCGGTAGTACATGTATAAGGTGGGCCTAGTGAAAGGAAGTTAAGTCATTGAGGGTGTGCTCTTGAAGGTGATACTGGGATCCTAGCCTCTTCCTGGTTTTCTCTTTTCTTCTTGACAGTCACAAAGTAAGCAGATTTGCTCCACCATACATTATCCACCACTATATGTGGCCTCACAAGAGGCCTAAAAGCAACAGGGTCCAGCACCCATGGACCTTTGAAACTGTGAGCCTATAGGCTGATTGTAGCCTGTGTTTTGTAACAGTAGCAGAAAGCTAACTAATGCCCACATATGGGCATGAGCACTTGATGTGTGGCAAACTGTGACTTCAGTGATATTTTATTATGATTACTTTATTTAACTTCAATCAGTTTAAATATACTGAGATTCCTGTGTTTTGTGGTTGAACTTTGCAAAGCTTTACAACAAAGACACCTATGGGCTGGCAGCTCGCGCTGGGTTTGGAGCAGCCCAGTGCCCCTTGTGCCTCCCTCCCTTCTTGGAACTTGTTAGAGTTTAAATAGAGAATTTCAGCTGGATGTGGTGGCACATGCCTGCAATCCCAGTACATGGGAGGCTGAGACAGGATCTCAGGTTCAAGGACAGCCTCAGCAAGTAGTCATCATAGCAAGACCCCATTTCAAAACAGAAATAAAATAGGGCTGGAGGTGTAGTTTGGAGGTAGAATGCCTCTAGATTGAACCCCCAGTGCCAAGAAAAAAATAGACTGTCCCTAGGAATAGCTCATGGATTGACAGTGCAAAAATGTTCAGAGGTGAAATAATTGAATAAGGGGTTTAATATATTAGTGGATGGAACCACTGATGGAGTGATAATTCGAATGGCAGGTAGGGTGTGGCTGGAGGAGGAGGTGGGTCCTGGGGTGTGGCCTTGGAGATTCTTGACTGCTCCCTGTTGCTTTCTGTATGAGCATAATGTAGTTTGTGTCGGGTACTTCAGTCACAGCAACGGAAAATGTGGCTAAAACAGAACTCTATCTCAAAGTGAAGAGATGCTGGCCTCTCCAGAAAGTTAGCATGGGATCCCTCCCTCCCTCCTTTCATCCTTTGTTCTCTGGTGTATTCAGCATCTGTTCACATGCAACACTTTTCCAGGAAAATGGAGGTTATGAATTTATAGCTGCCAAGCAATTATTTGTACAGATGCAGAATCAGAACTTGAATAAAAGTAAAGCCAATTACCAAATAATGTTTAAAACTGCTCCTCCCATAGGTGACTGCAGACTCAGGAGGAGAGCGAGTATGGCGTGGTGACTAGGCAGGAAGACAGGCACCGCACGGGGCAGGGGCGGTTCTGGGAAAGAGGGTGGGGCCCTGCATCCACATCAGGGGCGTGATTCACAGACATGGAATGAAATTTCACCTCTGCTAAGGACAGGGAGAGTGGCTTTCCAAGAGCAGACATATAAAGCCAGACAGAAACTCCTTCTGGCAGGGGCTTTTGGTACTGGGGATTGAACCCAGGGACACTCTACTTTTGAGCTATACCCCCAGCCCTTTGTTTTTTTATTTTGAAACTGGACCTAGTAGGTTGCTGGGGTTGACCTTGAACCTTTGATCCTTTGTCTCAGCCTCCTAAGTACTGGGATTATAGTTGTTTAACACTATGCCCCACTCAGGTGCATTTTTTTTTTTTGTGGTACTGGGGTTCCTGGAAGCCCTTCTACCTCCGGGCTACACTCCCATACCTATTTTTACATTTTCATTTTGGAAACAGGGTCTCCTAAGCCAGCGCGCGCGGCTGGCTTCGAACCTGCGCGATCCTCCTGTCTCCGCCTCCCAAGCGCGGGGATTACAAGCGTGCGCCACCACGCCTGGCATCAGGTGCATATTTTATTTTATTTTATGGGCAGTGGTCAACGTTGGCAAGAGGCTTGGCATTTGCTTTCATGTGTCCATTAGTTCACATGGAGATCTATGGGTGAGGCCTGCCTGGTCTTCTGTGGTTGGGACCTCCTAGTCACACCTTGAACCATAGCTTTGGCCAGAGGATTCTACATGACATTTCTTTATCCTTTTCTTTCTGCAGGGAATGAGCTGTTTCTCATAAAGGACACTTGCTTTTTTTTGAGCTGCCTGACCCCTAGGTGTGAGGACCAGGGGCAACTGCATTAAGTTCCGCATGTCCTGGGGGCAATTGCTTTTCTTTTTTTTTAAATAAATTTTTATTGGTGCATTTTAGCCATACATCTTAATGGGATAAAAAACTTGGAGATATACATGCACACATCACCCAGTCAGCCCCTATCCAATCCCCAACCCTTCTCTCCCCTTCCCTCCTTCTATTGCTTGGTTTCCTATTAACTTTGATATGTTTTTTTTCTTCCATATGTGGTCATTTTTTGACAAGGTTTCCAAGAACATTTGGTGAAGAAAATAATAATCTTTTCACTAAATATTGTTGAAAAATAATAACTACATGCAAAAGAATAAATTGGGCCCTTACCTAACACCATATACAAATATTAACTCAAAATAGATAAAAGATCTAAATGTAAATCTTAAGAATATAAACTTTTAGAAGAAAACCAGGGTCATAAAACTTCACAACATTAAAATTGGCAGTGATTTCTTGGAAATGATTCCAAAGGCACAGGCAACAAAAGAATAAACAAACTTCATAAAAAATAGAAAAATAGAAGATGGCGATGGAGAAAAGCGGGGCTTACGAGCCCCGCTAACAACCAATCTCTATTACCACAAAATCAGCACCTTTTATATCCAGAAAACACCATCAGCAGAGAAACAAAAAATGTAATTACAAAGGACAGAGAAAAAGAGGGCTGAAAAAACGAGACACCAGAAAGAAACCAGACTGCAGTGCTGCAGCCGGAGCCACGGCGCAAAGCGGCGGGTGCCATTTTCCCTTGCAGCACCAGGCTCCAGAGAGGAGGGGAACTCATAATGGAGCTCAGAACCAGAGAGGAGATAAGCCGGCCTCACGCCCGAGGATGCAACAGCAGTGCCTTACTGCAGGCGGCAGCGGCAAGCTCACCGGACAGCACAAGACCAACACACTCAACAGTCCACGAGGCTCCAGAGAGGAGCGGTGGACAGCGACCCGAGGTGAGCCTCTGCGGATCAGCCGGGAGGAATTAGGCAGATTTCTCGGCGCAGGGAGCATCTAAAGCTCCCAGAGGCTGGGCTCAGCATACCCTGCAGGGACTCAGAGCGGAGCTCAAAAACAGAAAAGAAATACACCAGCCTCATGGCTAAGGGCATGGCAGCGGCGTCATATTGTCACCGGCGGCAGCAGCAGAGAATTCACGGAGTCCACTACAGCTCCATCAGTGCACTCAACAACAGTGAGTCAAATTGTGGCCCCTAGAGGAGAAATCCCAGTACTGTACTCCCAGGGAATTGACCCAGTGGGGGAGTGGCGGTGGCAGAGATATCACACCATAGGAGAACGCTCAACCTGGCAACCCCCCATGGTCTAAAGCAGCCTCAATTGACTCCCAGGGTCTGAGACTCTACGATACAACCCAGTAAAGGAGTTGTGGGGACCGAGATACCACAGACTCAAGATCCAGAGCACCTTAAGTGAAATCGTAGTGACCCAAGGGAAGAACCCAGAGAAGGCACAAACTTCCGAAATCATGGGAAAGAGGAATAACAATGGAGCAATGAATGCCCACAACCCCACAACATCAGAACCTGATAAAACAGAAATTCAGAGATTTCTAGAAGATCAAATCAGGAATATAACTGTAGAAATAATAGAGGTGTTTTGAAAAGAATTCAGAGAGAGCCAAAGAGAGATAAAGGATTCAATTAATGAAGTAAAGGCCTCAATTCAAAGTACAAACAACCGATTAGACCACATGGAGAATAGAATCTCGCTCTTAGAAGATGATAACTCCAAAAATGAACGCATGGTTTCTAATCTAGAAAAAAATATCCTACAGCAGGAATCTGACATTGAAGTAATATGGGCCCATTTTAAGAGAGCTAACCTAAGAAGAATTGGAATAGAGGAGGGAAAAGAAAGTGAAACCAAAGGGATCAACAATCTCTTCAAGGAAGTAATAGCAGAAAATTTTCCAAACATAGAGAAAGAGGTCAATACACAGATCCAGGAAACTTATAGAACTCCCTTTAGACAGGATCGGAGAAGAGGATCCCCACACCACATAACTTTCAAAATGACCAATGTGGAAGCCAAGCAGAGAATCTTAAAGGCAACAAAAACAAAGGACCAAGTGACATTCAGAGGCAAACCAATTAGAATCACTCCAGACTTCCCAAACCAAGTCATGAGAGCCAGAAGGGCTTGGAGTAACATATTCCCAACTCTGAAAGAAAACAACTTTCAGCCCCAAATTTCCTACCCAGCAAAACTTTCTATCAAATTACATGGGGAAATAAGAAGCTTCCATGACAAACAGAAACTGAAGGAATTTATGTCTTCAAAACCAGCACTAGAGAAAATACTCAAAGAGATTAACTACATAGAAGAAATAGGTAACACACACCAGAACCAGAGAAACAAGAGTTTCCACCCAACAGTCAACTAAGATTGGTTATCTGTGGAGATTCATTATTTATGTTAGTCTTTTACCTATCTCTAAATGGTATTGTTTGCCTTTATTGTTGTTAATTTTTAGGATTTCTAGTTGGAATATTAATATACCTTCAGATATAGAATTTAGAAATATTTTATCCCATTCTATCAGTAACTTTTAACTCTGTTTACATTGTCTTTGGACATATAGTATTTTTTTATTTTTTAGGGAGTTTGTTTACCCTTTTGTTGCCTGTGCCATTGAAATCATATCCAAGAAATCACTGCCAATTTCTTTTTTTTTACTATGTCTAAAGTTATTTATTTATTTAAAAAATTTTTTTTATTGGTGCATTATATTCATACAACTTATTGGGGTAAAAAACTTGTGTGTACAAACATGTACTCATCGCTGATTTAACCCCTACCCAAATCCCACCCCATTCCCTCCCCGTCCCTCCCTCCCTTGCTTGGCTTAGTGATTGACTTCGATATATTTAAGTACATTGTGAGCTTTAGAGATTTTCCTCTTCCCCCCTCATTTCTCCTCCTTTAGGTTGACTTGTTTGCTCCTCTTTTCTCCCTAACTCTCACATATTAGGGAAAGCATCTGATTTCTTATTTTTTGTGCCTGACTAATCTCACTTAGCATAATGTCCTCCAGTTCCATCCATTTCCCTGAAAATGATGTAGTTGAGTTTTTTTTTTTGGTGGCTGAGTAAAATTCCATTGTGTACATATCCCACAGTTTTGTAATCCATTCATCTGTTGATGGACATCTTGGCTGGTTCCATAGTTTGGCTATGGTGAATTGTGCAGCTATGAAAATAGATACACATGCATTAGTTTGGTAGTTTGGTTTCCTTTCTTTTGGGTAGATACCCAACAGTGGTATTGCTGGATCAAATGGTAGATTTGTTCCCATTCTTCTGAGGATTCTCCATACTGTTTTCCAAAGTGGTTGCACTAATTTGCAATCCCACCAACAATGTCTTAGAGTTCCCACTTCTCCACATACTCGCCAGCATCTGTTGTTATTTGTGTTTTGAATGATGGCCATTCTAGTTGGAGTTAGGTGAAATCTGAGGGTAGTTTTAATTTGCATCTCTCTGATTGCCAGTGATGTTGAGCATTTTTTCATGCATTTATTGGCCATTTAAATTTCTTCTTTTGTGAAATGTCTATTTAGTTCATTTGCCCATTTTGTTATTGGATGCTTTGTTTTTTAGTGTTGAGTTTCTTGAGTTCTCTGTATATTCTAGATATTAGTCCTCTATCGGTGGTGTAGGTGGCAAAAATCTTCTCCCATTCTGTTGGCTCTTGATTGAGGTTCTTGATAGTTTCCTTTGCTGAACAGAAGCTCTTCAGTTTCATGCAATCCCATGTATTGATTCTCCTTTTAATTTGTTGTGCCTTTGGGGTTTTGTTGAGGAAATGTTTGTCTGTGCCTATGTGTTGTAGTGTTGGACCTATGCCCTCTTCAAGGAGCTTCAAAGTCTCTGGTTTAATTTCCAAGTCTTTGATCCATCGTGAGTTGACTTTTGTACAGGGTGAAAAAGTGGGATTAACATCCAATTTTCTGCATATGGTTAACCAGTTTTGCCAACACCATTTGTTGAAGAGGCTATCTTTTTTCCAGTGTATGTTTTTGGCCCCTTTGTCAAAAATCAATTGGCTGAAAGTGTGTGGACTTGTTTCTGGGTCTTCTATTCTGCTCCATTGGTCTATATATCTGTTCTTTTGCCAGTACCATGCTGTTTTTATTACAATGGCTTTGTAGTATAGTTTAAATTCAGGTATTGTGATTCCTCCTGCGTGGTTTTTGTTGCTGAGAACTACCTTGGCTATTCTGGGCTTTTTGTTATTCCAGATAAATTTAAGGACTGATTTTTCTATGTCTGTGAGGAATGATCTTGGTAGTTTAATGGGCATTGCATTAAATCTGTAGATCACTTTTGGGAGGATGGCCATTTTAATGATATTTATTCTGCCAATCCATGAACATGGAAGGTCTTTCCATCTTCTAAGATCTTCTTCGATTTCTTTTTTCAGTGTTTTATAATTTTCGTTGTAGAGATCTTTTACCTCCTAGGTCAGTTTATTCCTAGGTATTTTATTTAATTTTTGTGGGAGATCCTAAGTGGAAGTGTTTTCTGAATTTCTTTTTCAGTGGATTTATGGTTGGTGTACAGGAAAGCTTCTGATTTTTTAAGATTGATTTTGTATCCAGATACCTTGCTGAATTTGTTGATCAGTTCTATAAGCCTTTTGGTTGAGTTTGTTGGGTTTTCTAAATATAGTATCATGTCATCTGCAAATAGTGAAAGCTTAAGTTCTTCTTTTCCTATTTGTACTCCTTTGATTTCCTTTTCTTGCCTTATTGCTCTGGCTAGAGTCTCTAGTACTATATTGAAGAGAAGTGGTGATAGTGGACATCCTTGTCTCATTCCAGTTTTTAGGGGAAATTCTTGAAGTTTTTCCCCCATTTAATATGATGTTGGCAGTGGGCTTATTGTAGATTGCCTTAATAATGTTGAGATATGTTCCTTCTATTCCAATTCTCTGCAGTGTTTTTATCATGAATGGATGTTGAATTTTATCAAATGATTTTTCAGCATCTATTGAGATGATCATGTGGTTTTTGTCTTTGATTCTGTTTATATGATGAATTACATGGATTGATTTTCGTATATTGAACCAGCCTTGCATCCCTGGGATGAACCCTACCTGGTCATGGTGAATGATTTTCTTGATGTGGTTTTGAATGCGTGTTGCTAGTATTTTGTTTAATAGTTTTGCATCCAAGTTCATCAGAGATATAGGCCTGTAGTTTTCCTTCCTTGAACTGTCTTTATTCGGTTTGGGTATTAGTGTGATGTTGGCTTCATAGAATGTATTTGGGAGAGTCCCGGTTTTTTCTATTTCCCGAAATAGTTTGAGTAGTGTTGGGATTAGTTCTCCTATAAAGGTTTTATAGAATTCACTTGGGAAACCATCTGGTCCTGGGCTTTTCTTTGATGGTAAGCTCTTTATTGCTATTTCAATCTCTTTGATTGTTATTGGTTGGTTTAAGTGTTCTATATCTTCTTGACTCAGTTTAGGAAGGTTGTATTTATCTAGGAAGTTGTCGATTTCCTCCAGATTTTCCATTTTGTTGGAGTATAGTTTTTCAAAGTAGTTTCTGATAATCCTCTGGATTTCTACACTGTCAGTAGTAATGTCTCCTTTTTCATCCCTTATCTTCATAATTTGGGTTGATTCTCTCTTTTTTTTAGTTAGGTTGGCTAGTGGTTTATCAATCTTGTTAATCTTTTCAAGAAACCAGCTTTTGGTTTTGTTGATTTTCTGTATTGTTTTTTTATTCTCTATTTCATTAATTTCTGCTCTAATTTTAATAATTTCCCGTATTCTGCTGGCTTTGGGGTTCAATTGTTCCTGCTTTTCAAGGGCTTTGAGGTGTGTCATAAGGCTATTTATTTGAAGATTTTCTGTTTTTCTTATGTGAGCAGTCAGTGCTATAAATTTTCCTCTTAATACTGCCTTCAAAGTGTCCCAGTGGTTTTGATATGTTGTTTCTTTATTTTCATTTGTTTCTAGAAATTTCTTGATTTCACCTCTTACATCTTCTATGACCCATTCTTCATTCAGAAGTGTGGTGTTCAGTCTCCACATGTTTATGTTGTTTCTCTGGGTCTTCTTATAGTTGATTTCTAGTTTCATTCCATTATGGTCTGAAATGACACAGGGAAGTATGTAACATTTTTTAAATTTGCTAGTGCTCATTTTGTGTCCCAGGATATGATCTATTTTGCAGAAGGTTCCATGAGCAGCTGAGAAAAATGTAAACTCTGCTGTAGTTGGGTGAAATATTCTATATGTGTCCAACAGGTCCATTTGGTTAATGGTGTTCTTTAGTTCTGAGACATCTTTACTGACCCTTTGTCTGGAAGATCGGTCTAGTATTGTGAGAGGTGTGTTGAAGTCTCCCAGTATTATTGTGTTGGGATTTATGTGTGACTTCATGTCACAAAGAGTTTGATTTATGAAAGTAGCTGCCCCTATGTTTGGGGCATAGATGTTGATTATTGTTATTTCCTCTTGCTGGACTATTCCTTTTACCAGTAAGATGTGACCTTCTTTGTCTCTTGTAATAAGTTTGGGTTTGAAGTCTAACTTGTCTGATATCATAGTTGCTACTCCTGCTTGTCTTCGAGTACCATTAGCATGGATAACCTTGCTCCAGCCCTTTACCTTGAGTTTGTTCCTATCTTTACTTGTAAGGTGTGTTTCTTGTAAGCAGCAGATGGATGGATTCTGGCTTTTAATCCATTTTGCCACTTTATGTCTTTTTATTGGGGAGTTGAGGCCGTTTACATTCAGTGTGATTATAGAGAGATAATTTTTAATTCCCAACATGTTAAGATCTTATTTCTGTTTGAGATACTGTTTATTCTTCTTTGCTTAGTTGTCTGCTGTATGGGAATTCTTGTGTCTTTGGTTCTGAAGTCTATTACCCATTTCCTCTTTGCAGTTAATCTCCTTGAGTATTTTCTCTAGCGCTGGTTTTGAAGACATAAATTCCTTCAGTTGCTGTTTGTCATGGAAGCTTCTTATTTCCCCATCTAATTTGATGGATAGTTTTGCTGGGTAGGAAATTTTGGGCTGGAAGTTGTTTTCTTTCAGAGTTTGGAATATGTTACTCCAAGCCCTTCTGGCTTTCATAACTTGGTTTGGGAAGTCTGGAGTGATTCTAATTGGTTTGCCTCTGTATGTCACGTGGCCTTTTGTTTTTGTTGCCTTTAAGATTCTCTCCTTGGCTTCCACATTAATCATTTTGACAATTATGTGGCGTGGGGATCCTCTTCTCTGATCCTGTCTAAAGGGAGTTCTATAAGTTTCCTGGACCTGTGTATCAACCTCTTGCTCTATGTTTGGAAAATTTTCTGCTATTACTTCCTTGAAGAGATTGTTGATCCCTTTGGTTTCACCTTCTTTTCCCTCCTCTATTCAAATTATTCTTAGGTTAGCTCTCTTGAAATGGGCCCATATTTCTTCAATGTCAGATTCCTGCTGTTGCGTTTTTTTTTTCTAAATTAGAAACTATGCGTTCATTTTTAGAATGATCATCTTCAAGAAGCGAGATTCTATTCTCCATGTGGTCTTATCTGTTGTTTATACTTTGAATTGAGGCCTTTACTTCATTAATTGCATCCTTTATCTCTTTTTGACTTTCTCTAAATTCTTTTCGAAAGTCCTCTATTATTTCTAAAGTTGTTTTCCTAATTTGATCTTCTAGAGATCTTTGGATTTCTGTGTTATCAGATTCTGATGTTGTGGGGTTGTTGGCATTCACTGCTCCATTGTTATTTCTCTTTCCCATGATTTTGGAAGTTTGTGCCTTCTCTGGGTTCTTCCGTGAGTCACTACGAGTTCACTTAAGATGCTCTGGATCTTGAGTCTGTGGTATCTCAGTCACCACTACTCCTTTACTGGGTTGTATCAAAAAGTCTCAGACCGAGGGAGTCAATCAAGGCTGCTTAGACCGTGGGGGGTGCCAAGTTGGGCGTTCTCCAGCGCGGAGTTGTGAATATGGTATGATATCTCTGCCACTGCCACTCCCCCACTGGGCTGCACTGCTAAAATCTCCGACCCAGGGAGACTATCTGCGCGAGTCCCTGGGAGTGCAGTACTGGAATTTCTCCCCTAGGGGCCGCAATTTGACTCACGGTTGTTGAGTGCGCTGATGGAGCTGTAGTGAACTCGGTGGATTCACTGCTGCCGCCACTGGCAATATGACACCACTGCCACGCCCTTGGCCGTGATGCGCGTATTTCTTCTCTGGTTTTGAACTCCGCTCTGAGCCCTTGCCAGTTGTGATGTGCCTGGCCCTTGGGAGCTTTAGATGTTCCCTGCACCAACAAAACTGCTGACTGCCACCCGGCTGTTCAGCACCTGCTCACCTCTGCCCGCTGTTCACCCCTCCTCTCAGGCGCCTGGTGGCTAGTTGAGTGGGTTGGTCTAGGGCCATCCGGTGAACTCGCCGCTGCCGCCAGCAGTAAGACGCTGCTTCTGCATCCTAGGCCGCGAGGCCAGAGTACCTCCTCTCTGGATTTGAGCTCTGTTTTGAGTCTCCCTCCTCTCTGGAGCCTGGTGCTGCTAGGGGAGATGTAGGCCGTGCTGCTCCGGCTGCTCTGCGCCGCGGCTCTGGCTGCTCTGCACCACGGCTCTGGCCGCTCCGGCTGCTCCGGCCACTCTACACCTCGGCTCTGGCTGCTCTGCACCGCGGGTCTGGCCACTCCGGCCGCTCCGGCCATTCTGCGACGTGGCTCTGGCTGCTCCGGCTGTTCTGGCCGCTCCGCTCCGGCTGCTCTGGCCGCTCTGCTCAGCTGCTCTGGCCGCTCCGCTCAGCTGTTCTGGCCACTCTGCTCGGCTGCTCCAGCCGCTCCACTCCGCAGCTCCGGCCACTCCGCGCTGTGGCTCTGGCTGCTCCGGCTGTTCTGGCCGCTCCGCTCAGCTGCTCTGGCCGCTCTCCTCGGCTGCTCTGAACCGCGGCTCCAGATGCTCTGCACCGCGGGTCTGGCCACTCCGGCCGCTCCAGACATTCTGCGACGCGGCTCTGGCTGCTCCAGCTGCTCAGGCCGCTCTGCTCCGTGGCTCCCCACAATCTGCGCTGCGGCTCTGGCCGCTCCGGCGACTCCGGCCGCTCCGCACCGCGCAGGCGCGGCACTTCGGGCTGGTTTTTTTCCGGTGTCTTGTTTTTCCAGTCCTTTTTCTCTGTCCCTTGTATTTACCATTTTTATTTCTTTGCTGGTGGTGTTTTCTGGCTCTGAAAGGCGCTGGTTTTGTGGTAGTAGAGTTGGATTGTTAGCGGGACTTGTAAGTGCCGCTTTCCTCCATCGCCATCTTCCTGGATGTCCTAAAGTTCGCCAATTTCAATGTTTTGAGGTTTTATGACCAAGATTTTCTTCTAAATGTTTATATTCTTAAGATTTATATTTAGGTGTTTTATCTATTTTGAGTTAATATTTGTATATGGTGTAAGGTAAAGGTCCTATTTTATTTTTTTTCATGTAATTATTATTTTTCAACAATATTTAGTTAAAAGATTATTATTTCCTCCACCAAATGTTCACAGAAACCTTGTCAAAAATAACTTGACAATATATGGAAGAATTTATCTCTAGGCTTTTATTTAACTCCAATGTTTTATATATCTGCCTTTAGAACAGTACTACACTGTTTCAATTATTGTAGCTTTATATGGTTTGAAATCAGAAAATATACATCTTCTAGCTTTATTCTTCTTCGAGATTGTTTTGGGTATCTAGAGTCCATATTCCACATCAGGATAAATTTTTTCTGAAAAATAAATAAATAAATCTATGACAGTTTCTCCTAAAAAAAAAAAAAAGAAAAAATATTCTCTGGTAAGAAAGAAAGCAAAAAGAAATATTGAAATGTTATCTTTAAGTCATCAAAAGCTTGGCATCAGACAAATTAAACTGTTATGTGAGATTATCATCATTAATATTGGATAAATTGCTATAAAACTAGATGTCAACCACTAAGCCAAGCTTGGGAAGGAGGGATGGGGAGGGAACAGGGTGGGGATTGGGTAGGGGCTAACTGGGCTATGTGCATGTATGTCTACAAAAGTATTTTCTTTATACCATTATGATGTATGAATACAGTGCACCAATAAAAAAAAAGAAAAAAATAGAAAAATATTGTACATCCAAAGACAATGTAAACAGAATTAAAAGTTAATGATATAATGGGATAATATATTTCCAAATACTATATCTGAAGGTATATTAATATTCCAGCAATTGCTTTTCTCATGCACTTTAATTAACTGGGGGCAATTTATACCACTACCTTCACATAAAGGGGTCAAGTAAATTTGTATATATATGTAATACATGTAAACAAATAGCATACATATTAAATAATACCTGACATATAAACATATAAACATTTAATACAAATATATTTGTAATATATAAAAATTTAATGTATAACACATAATTAGTATATAATAAGTATTTTATTTTATGGGCAGTGGACAATGTTTTATTTTTATTTTTTTCATACTGGAAGGTTGAACCTATGGGTGTTCTATCTCCACACCTAGCTTTTTAACTTTTATTTATTTATTATTATTTTTTCAGTACTGGGGATGGAACCAGGGGCATTTTAACTCTGAGCTACACCCTCAGCACTATGTTTTATTCTTTATTTTGAAACAGGGTCTCACTGAGTTGCAAAGGGCCTCACTAAATAGGTGAGGTTGGCCATGAACCACAATCCTCCTGTTTCAGTTTCCCAAAGGCTGAGATTACAAGCGTATGCCACCATGGCCGGCTGACACACACAGCTATTTTTTTAAAAAAATATTTTTTTTATTTTGAAATGTTCTCACTAAGTTTCTGAGGGTCTCACTAAGGTGCTGAGGCTGACCTTGAACCTGCAATCCTCCTGTCTTAGCCTCCCAAGTACTGGGATTACAAGCATGTGCCACCATGCCTGTCTTATAATAAGATGTTTTAAAATACAGTCAAACTTCAGTGGGATTAGTTTCAGGACCACAAAAGATACCAAAATCCTTGGATGTTCAAGTCCCTTACATAAAATGGTGTAGTATTTGCAAATAAACTATGTACATATCATCCCATATAGTTTATTTTTAAATTTTTTTCTAAGGGGAGCTGGAAATCAGCCTTGCGCATGCTAAGCAAGTAACTTACCACTGAGTTCTATCCCCTCTCTTCACAAACTTTAAATAATTTCTAATGCCTTTTAACACCCAATACAATGTAAGTACTATAAAATAGTAGTTACACTGGTGCTTTAGAGAATAACAAGAAAAGGTCTGTACACGTTTAGTACATGTATAGTTAGCTTTTTTATTGCTGTGATCAAAATACCTGAAAGGAACAAGTTGGAGGAGGAAATGTGATTTTGGTTTACAGTTTCAGAGGTTCAATCCGTAGTTGACAAACTCCAAGTCAGAAGCATCATGGTGGCAGTGTGGTGGAGGAGAGCTGCTCAGCTCACGGTGATTGTAAGCAGAGAGGACAGACACAGTCCTCAAAGCCATGCCCTGAGTGCCCCACCTCTGAGCCTTGCTGCACTGGAGACAGCTTTCTACACAGGAGGGTTTAGGGGGCATTGCAAACCTACATCATAACAGTACAGATGCAAAATTTTTGACTGTTTTTAATATGTTATTGGTTGAGTCCATGAGTATGGAACTTAACTCACATCTACAGAGGCTGTGTATATAACACATTTTATGTGTATACATTTTATATAAATATGTTTTTACATATGTGTTCTATATGTAAATTCATTTTTCTTGGGTAATATTTGGAATGAAATCCATGAATTTGTATACTTACATAAGCCAGTGATGACTAGGTCCGTCTTGTCTAAGTCTTCATAGGCTTATGTGAGTATTTTTCATCTGATTAAGCAGATTTCTGGGTTCCTGGGATGATTTTAGTACTAATGGTAGGTACCATTATTATCAGGATTCCCACAACTGTAGCTCATCATCCTAGGCTCTGAGACCTTTGCATTTGAAATGTGATAGCTGAACCTCAGACTGAGAGGCTGCCTCATTCTTTGACTGTATGCTATGCAAAGCTGGGGAAGCAAATAGAGCTGTCAGTGATCCTGAACTCTGGGAGCCCAGCTTGATTGAGTGCTGAGACCCAGAGCAATGGGAGATAGGCTGTGTGAGAGAGGCCCACAGGGAGCAGACACTAACCTGGGGCCCCTGAGGTCCTGTCCTGGGCCCAACTGTACTCTTGGTGCTGCAGGAAGTGCCAACAGGTGACAGGTGAGCAGGATGTTGTTTCAGTTTGTGCTGGGGCCTAGGAGATGCATGTTGGCTGAGGCTCAGGATGCTGAATCCAGGTGGCTGCCAGGGTATGTGGTGCAGGTCTGTCCAATGGGCTCTCAGTGAGATAATTCAAGCTGTTTTATCCCCCCGCCCCTTTTTTTCCCCTGGGGATGGAACCCAGGGTCATTCTAACTCTGAGCTACACCCCGGTCCTAATTTTTAGTTTAGTTTTTTTTTTTTTTGAAACAGGGTCTCACTGAGTGCGAAGGGTCTCACGAAGTAGCTGAGGCTGTCTGTGAACTGCGATCCTCTGGTTGCTGTCTCCTGAATGATGGGATTACAAGCGGCATCACCACGCCCGGCTGTCCCTGCTTTCTTATGAATGGCTGCTGATTGCACAGGTATCTCCCAGGGAAAGTTCTTCATCATACCTGTGGTGGAAGCCAAGGTGTGGGTGTGTTATCTGCAATATAGATATGAGGAGCCCAGCTATAGGGGAAGTGACCAGCTCCAGGGCCTGGCAAGGCCAGGATCAGGCCCATTGCACTAGGTGGTGGGAGAGCCTGGCTCCTGCTGGAGGCGGCAAGCTTACTGGTGCTTGGCTGGGTATATGTTGCTGAGAGGCCAGTAGGAGGGCATCCTGAGGCTCCTTACCTGTGGCAGCTCTGCTTCCTGGCAGTGGGAGGGGAGCGCCAGGCTGCCAGGTGTGCGTCTGACCCACACGCCTTCAGGCACAGCTTCTCACCTGAGCCTGTTCTCTCATGTACTTCTCGTGACCTGAAACTCCTTTCTTGGGGGAAGAATTCTTCTAGAAAGGTCAGGTGTCAAGTCCTTGGACTTCTTTTGGAAATTTGTGAGAAATGTATCATTGGATCTGGCCTCATTGGGGCTTTTGAGTATATTGTCAAACTTAGAATATTATTATTATTATTATTATTATTATTATTATTATTATTATTATTATTTGGTGGTACTGGGGTGGAACCCAGAGGCTTTCTACCTCCGGGCTATACTCCCAGACCTTTTTTATATTTTATTTGGAAACAGGGTCTCACTAAGTTGTTGAGAGCCTCACTGAGCAGCTGAGGCTGGCTTCGAACCTGTGTGATCCTCCTGTCTCAGCCTTCCAAGCGCTGGGATTATAAGTGTGCACAACCACGCCCGGCTAAACTTAGAATTTTAAAAACAACTCCAAGCTGGGCATGGTGGCACATGCTTGTAATACCAGCATTTGGGAGGCTGAGACAGGAGGATGGCAGTTCTTAGTAAGGCCCTTAGCTACTTAGTGAGGCTCTTTGCAACTCAGCAAGACCCTGTTTCAAAATAAAGAATAAAAAATAGGCCTGGGGGTATAGTTTGGAGTAGAATGCCTCTGGTTTCTATCTTCAGTACTGCAATAAACAAACAAACAAACAAACAAACAAACAAACAAACAAATAACAACTCCCTTTTAGAAAATTTATAATTTTTAGGGATGAGGAGTCTTTGAGAGACATATGTAGCTATGAGATCCTGTGTAATTCACTTTTTTCTTTCTTTCTTTCTTTCTTTCTTTCTTTCTTTCTTTCTTTCTTTCTTTCTTTCTTTCTTTCTTTCCTTCTTCTTCAGCACTGGGTATTGGACTCAGGATCATTCTACCTCCGAGCGACACCCCTAGCCCTATTTTTTTATTCTTTATTTTGAAACAGGGTCTCACTGAGTTGCAAAGGGCCTCACTAAGTAGCTGAGGCTGTCCCTGAACCCAGATCCTCCTGTCTCAGCCTCCCAAATGCTGGGATTACAAGTGTGCGCCACCACGCCCAGTTTCCTTACTGTCTTTCTGAACTCCTGATTCTATCTCGGTTTCCACAATGAGAGCCATGACATGTGCATTCTGGGCTCAGATCATTGCACTCACTTTAACTCACACTGAAATGAAAATGGCCAAGTTGGAGCCTGCCCTGAGATCAGAACTGTGTGGGCCAAGTGCAGAAAGAGAAGCAGAGCAGCATGTAGAAAAGAGGGGTTCAAAAGTGACAGGAGGAGTCCTGTTACCTGGGCTTGGGGTGGGCACTTCTTAAGAGAAGAGTCACCAGGCTGAAGAGACAGAAGCAGACAAGGGAGAGTCCAGCAGGCAGTCACTGGATGCCCAGGATGAGGCAGGCCAGAGAAAGTGGAGGAAACAGATGAGCAGCTCCAGAGAGCATGGGCCACAGGGCTCAGGAGAACGAAAACAGCTTTTTAAGTGAGATAGGGGAGGAAAGAGTTAAGCTCTAAAGTTCTGCAACTCTAGGATTTTCTGAATTTTTGGTACTCTGTACCAAAAGAAGAAAGGTACAGAGTAGGGGAGCGGGACTCTATCTCTAGTTATCTTGTAGGACAATTTTGTCCTCTAGTTATCTTTGTGGAAAATTTTTTAGTATTGAAATTGGACCCAAGAGGCAGTTTACTTCTGATATATACCCTCAGCCCTTTTTATCTTTTATTTTGAAACAGGTCTCATTAGATTGCTGAACATCTCTATAAGTTGGTGAGGCTGGCCTCGAATCTGTGATTCTTCTTTTTCAGCCTCCCAAGTACTGGGATTACAGGTGTGCTCCTTGCTTTTTTTTTAATTCATAATTCTGTTGGTGCACTACATGTCTTGGTGTGGCTCCCTCCCAACCTCATTCTTCTACCCTCCCTGCACACACTAATAAGTTTCTAGTGATTCCTTCTATATAGACATACTTGTTCTGTTTCCTCCAGCCTCTTTTTGCACCTCCTCTGATCCCCTTCCACTATTCTACTGGTCTCTCTTCCTATCATGAAGTTCTGTTTTCTCTCTAACTTTCACATATGTGAGAAAACATAGGACCTTTGACTTTATGATGATCCAGGACATTCAAAAAATATGGGACAATACTAAGAGACCAAACTGAAGGGTAATGGGCACTGAGGAGGACATGGAGGTTCAAACCAAAGGCATGAGCAACCCCTTCAGAGAAGAATAGAAGAGAATTTCTCAAATTTGACAGAAAATGTTTTTCTTTTTAAGGGTTTATAAAAATCTTTATTAATCTCATGACTTTTTACAAATGTGCTTCGCAGGATCACTGTGAGTTTAAAATGCAGTTTAAACAGGTGGTTTCTTGAGGCTTGCTGTTGTGTTGATGGGGAGGGGATGTCTTATAGAACAGGAGTGGGAACTTCTAGGGGATGAGACAAGTAGGTTAGAGCAAGTCAGAATTTAACAAGATGGAAAATGAAAAGCACAGCAGAGTCTACCAGGCAAGCCGACTCTGAGAGGCCTTGGCAACTGTCCTCAGCCATGAGAGATGCAAGGGGCAGTGCTCGCTTCCTCTCCAGCAATGCTTAAATCTGTTCCTCTTTGTGTAAAAACAGCGCCTGGCCTCTGCCCTCTGATGTGTCCGGCTCTGTCTGCCTCCTTGCTTGGAAGGCCCATCCCATGATGGGAACACAGGACCCACTTCTGTCTTTGACCATAACCTGCCTCATAATAGACACACTGTGAGCTCTTTTTTCCTTCCTCCTCTTCCCTCTCCAAAGGAGTACAACCCATCAAATTACACCTCTGTTGCTGGACCCTGCCAGGGCCCAGGCAGCCAGGAACCCAGCAGTGCCAGGGCTGGACAGCCAGTTCTTCCTGCAGAAAGGGAAAGGGGTGGCTCGAGAAATACAGGCGTGGGAAGAGTGTGCGCCTGGGAAGCGCATAAAGTGTGAAGTGCCTGTTTGCCAAACGCCCCACTTAGCCACGTTTTCCAGGGTTAGTGCTTCCTGGAGAAGGTATGAGAAAACACTCAAAGCATTCCTACGCCCAGGTCTTGAAGGCGTGCTTTCTAAAGAAACCTGTGATTTATGAGAACATAGACATCAGTGGTTAACTGTTTTCCTTCCAGATGTATTTTTTTAAATTTTTCCTGCAACAACACAACATTTTATCTTCTTAGGTGTTTAGCTATCACATCCAGGCAGACAGTCTGTTTAGAAAAGTATAGAAAGCTAGGAACAGTGGTGTATGCCTAGAATCCCAGCAACTTGGAAGGCTGAGGCTGAAGAATCATAGGTTCTAGGCCAGACTGAGCAATTTAGAGAGACCTTGTCTCAAAAAGTAAAAATGACTGGGGGTGTAGGTCAGAGGTAGAATGTCCCTAGTAACCCTCCAAAAACAATAAGAACTAAAATCAGAGTGGTAATGCATGCCTGTAATCCCAGCTATTTGGGAGGCTGAGGTAGGAGGATTCCAAGTGTGAGGCCAGCCTGGGCAACTTAGCGAGACCCTGTCTCAAAATAAAAGCTGAGGATGTAGCTCAGTGGTAAAGTACTCCTGGGTTCAACTCCCAGTCTACACTCTCTCTCTCTCTCTCTCTCTCTCACACACACACACACACTACCCCTAAAAAAGAAAATCAGAAATTAACAAAATAGAAGATTAAGAATAAAAATAGAGTAAAATTTATTTATAAAACACAAGAGGACTCTTAAAAATCTGTATGGCAGTTAAGCCTCAACAATTATTTTTTAATATAATTTGATTTTTAATTGGCACACCGACATTGTACATATTTATGGGGTACTGTGTGATGTTTTGCTACATGTATACAAGTTAAAAATAATAAAAGGAAAAAAATAAAAACAGAATAGCAAGAAAATGTAGCTTGTGGATGAGGCAGTTTGGTGGCCTTCCCGTGACCCTGGTGGCTAAGGGCTGTTCCTCAGCATTTCTCCACTGCTCTGGCAGACTCAAGAGATGGCAGAGCACAGGGCACAGTGGGCTCGTTCCTGCCTGCCAAAGAGCCACCAGGCAGCCCTTACCTGGCCTGCTGAACAGGTTCACAGTTGTCATTCATAGCTGCCTCAGAATAGAGCTTGGAACCAGAACATAGCTGGCTCTGAACTCTCCGAAGTAGAATCCTCTTAAGAATTTAAGACAATACTGACTCCCAGCCGCACCTACTGATAGTCTGAACCAGAACTTTAAGATGGAGATATCAGATCATCCCTATCTCGAGGTGGTGTAGCTTTGAGTTTTCAGCTTCGTGGTGGTGTGAATTTAACAGACATCCAGTAGAAGCCATACTGTGGCTTGTGCTGGGCGACTGCTGTGCATGTTTCTCTCTTGTGGTGCTGGGCAGAGACTGGGAGATACAGCTCTGGTAAGAAGGCCACCGCGAAAGTGAACAGCTGCTGTTCCCCGAGAGTGCTCTGTGCTGCTACACTCTGACCCCCTGCAGTTTTGGTTGATGATCCTCTCGACTTACAAGGTGGGTTTATTGGGGCAGAGCTCCACCACTTGGCAGAGGCATTGTGTCCTATTGCTATTTATTTATTTATTTATTTATTTATGGTACTGGGGATTGAATCCAGGGGCATTCTACCTCTGAGCTATAGCCCCAGCCTTATTTTATTTTATTTTGAAACAGGGTCTCACTAGGTTGATGAGAGTCTCACTACTTGCTGAATCTGGTCTCAAATCTTCAATCTTCCTGTCAGCCTCCCAGGTACTGGGATTACAGGCATGTGACACAATGCCCAGCTCTATTGGCATTTTTAGAAGCTGCACAGGGATTCTAATGCACAGCCAGTGGTGAGACACACCTGCTGCAGGATGGCTGTGAGTGCTCTGTCCCTGGCTCAGCTTTCTCTAGAATGGAGCAGGTATTTCTACATCTTATTGCGCTCACTTAGTACAACTCATTCATATTCTCCTAAATATATATATGTGTGTGTAAGCCCTAGAGTAGCCCCCAAGAAAACAGCACACAAAAACATCGGAGGAATAAAATGTTTCACCATAAACTATTCACTTCAGCAGTGAAGAAGCAATGAGGAGGACCTGAGACAAACAGCTGAGTGGGCAGTGAAAGACAGCCCAACCGAGTCCGCAGGGACAGGGAGCCCGTGCGGCTCAACAGCCTCATTATCAAACAACCCCAAACCACCTTGTCAGCTGAGGCAGCACAGGCCTGCAATCCAGTACCTGAGTACCTAAGAGCTGAGGCAGGAGGATGAAAGGTTCCAGGCTAAGGCATGGTAACTCAGTGACCAAAATTCTGTCACAAAATAAGAAATAAAATAGGCCTGTGGTATAGCTCATAGGTAGAATACCCCTGAGTTCAATCCCTAGTACCCACCAACCAACCAAGAAACCAACAAACACCCCAAACCACACACACACACACACACACACACACACACACACACACCACAGCACACCACAAAAAGAGATTGTAATAGTGGATAAAAATGTAAGATCTAAATATGTGCCCTATAAATTGAATGCCTTTGGATTCAAAGATGCAAATAGGTTGAAAATAAAGCATGGTAAATATTTTTATGTAAACTGCAACCATAAGAAAGTTGGAGCCTTTATAATAATATTAGACAGTCAGATACAGTGGTACATGCTGCATGCCTGTAGTCCCTGTCCTTGGGAAGTTGAGACAAGAGGATGATAAGTTCCAGGCCAGTGCAGGGTAACTTAGTAAGACATTGCCCAAAACCAAACCAAACCAAAACAACAAAGTGGGCTAGAGTGTGCAGAGGTAGAATCTCCTCTCTTGGGTTCTATCTCTAGAACCACACACATGAGTGTATGAACATATGCATATGTAATATTCAACAAAATAAACTTTAAAGCAAAAATGTTGCTAGGGATAAAGAGACATTTATTATAAACATAAACATACCAACTGAACATTTTGGGAGAACTCGGGCAAGCTGCTAGAATAGAAAATGCCACTACCCCAACCAACACTGATTTTTACTGGTGCCCTTGGAAAGACAATACCTACATAGAAGGCTGGGACACCAGCAAAAAGTCCAAGAATAGAGTATCTGGGAGTCTGAAATAGGAGGATAGTTAGGTTCAAGGCCAGCATCAGTGACTTAGCAAGACTTTGTTTTAAAATAAAAAATAAAATAGAGATGGGGGTATAGCTGAGAGGTAGGATGTCCCTGGGTTCAACTTCCAGTACCCCTCACCCCCAAAAAGTCCAAGAATAGATGCATTGAAGATGGCAAGAGGAACAGATCCATGCTTTTCCACCCCTCCTCCAGGTCAGAGCACCAAAAAAGACCCTCTCAGCTCCTGACTTCTCCCCTGAGGAAGGGAAGAACAGAGTGCACGCCTGGCTCCCCAGCTGCCACTGTCTGAACACTTGTGTCCCTCAAACTTCTTGTGTGGAATCCTAATCCACAGTGGGTGCAATGTGATGGTATTAAGAGATGGCGCCCTATCCAGGTGTGGTGGCAGATGTCTGTCATCCCAGTACTCTGGAGGCTGAGACAGAAGGATCACAGTTTTGAGAATAGCTCCAGGAACATAGCAAGAACCTCAGTACCTTAAAGAGAGACCTGTTTAAAAATAAAAATATAAAAAGGGCTGAGGCATAGCTGGGTGGTAGAATGCCCCTGGATTCAATTTCCAGTACCTCCTCCCCCCAAAAAAGAGATGGAGCCTTTGTGAAGTGACTGGTTGTGGGATTGATGCTGACCACAACCCTGGAAGAAGTCCATTTTCTTTTCTATTTTATTTCTAGCTTCCACATATGAGATAAAATATAATTCTTGGCTTTCTGAGATTGTCTGACCTCACTGAGCATAATGTTATCTAGTTGCATCCATTTTCCTATGAATGATATAATTCTATTATTCTTTATGGCAGAATAAAACTCCATTGTGTATATTTACCACATTTTCTTTATCCATCTGTTGACAGGCACCTAGGCTGGTTCCCTAATTTGGCTATTGTGAATTGTGCCGCTATAACTATGGGCATATGTGTATCATTATAGTATATTGGTGTTAATTCTTCCTGCAAGATGCTGAGGAGTGTTATAGCTAGGTCATATAGTGGTTCAATTACTAGGATTTTGAGGAACCTAGAACTGATCTCCACAGTGGTTGTACTAATCAGATAAAAGAAGAGAGAGACCAATAGAATAGTGGGAGGGGAATGGGGAGTGGAATGAAGGAGAACGGAGGAGGTAAGGAGTTAAAATGATGCTACATCCATGTATGATGTTCTCACTACCCATCTCACTAACGTGTGGGCAGGGAGCACGGGGAGTCAGTGGGATGCGGAGGGGAGCAGCGGAGGGGAGCACACCAAGTGCTTATAGTTTGAATCTCACTATGATGGGCAATTACAATGTAGCAATGAGAGTATAAAAAGCTCAGAAGACACAATCCCAAATATCACAGCCTGAAGATTACTTTCTAAAAGTTCAAAATCCCCCCAAATCACAACCCTAAAATATTAAAATCCCAAAAGTTGAAATCTTAAAAAACCCAAACCCCTCAGCCTGCAATTCCCATCACCACAGCAAAGGGCTGTATGAGAGGGCGAGTGCAGGGCGGGGGTCCGCATGTGCATGCCAGGCTGGAGACTCAGCTGAACACCGCCTTTGTCTGCACCGGCACCCCTCCGCCAACGAAGTCCCGGCAGTAATGAAGGAAAGCCTCGTTCACCTGAAGAAGCAAGTGAAGCTTCTGGCTGGCCGGGAAACAACGACGTGCACAGTAGGGCCACAAGACTCACAGCAGGGTGGCCTTGCTGCCAGGCCAGGCATTGTTTCCACAGGTCTGTGGTCTGCATGCAAGTAACAAGGAATACATTTCCCTACAGCCCAAGCAGCAAAGAAGCATGGCACAGAAAATGGGAACATTTAAGATGAGACATTCAGGTTGGTTTATATGGAATCAGAGAAAAATTTTAAGAGGTCAGCAACCTGTTGAAAATGTATGTGAACCAGTTTTCCAGGAGGAGTCATGCCCTAAAAGGAAAAAGCAGCTGTTTGTCATGATGCGAGATTTAAAATACAATTACTGAGAATTCTGGGAAGATGGTGGCTGAGAAAAGCGGGGCTTAAGAGCCCCGCTAACAACCAATCTCCATTACCACAAAATCAGCGCCTTTTATAGCCAGAAAACACCATCACCAGTGAAACAAAAAATCACCAGGCTCCAGAGAGAAAGCGGACTGAGAACAGAGCCACAGAGGAGATAACCGGCCTCACGCCCAAGGATGCGGCAGACGTGGCAGCAGCGCCATACTGCCGGCGGCACTGGCGAATTCACGGGCGGCTACAACAAGCCGAGGTGAGCCACTGCGGAACAGCCAGGCGGGATTTCTCCGCGCAGAGAGCATCTAAAGCTCCCAGTGGCCGAGCTCAGCACACGCTGCAGGGATTCAGAGTGGAAATCAAAACCAAGAAGAAAAACACCAGCCCCACAGCCGAGGGCGTAGCAGTGGCACCATATTGCCACCGGCGGCAGCAGCACCGAGGCCAGTACAGCTACATCTGCGTACTCAAGAACAGTGAGTCAAATTGCGGGCCACAGAGGAGAAATCCCAGTACTGTACTCCCTGAGACTTGACCCAGTGGAGGAGGGGCGGTGGCAGAGATACCACACCATAGGAGAACGTGCAACCTGGCACCCCCCACAGTCTAAAGCAGCCTCTATCGACTCTCTGGGTCAGAGACTCTGTGATAAAACCCAGTAAAGGAGTAGTGGGGTCTGATATACTACTGACTCGAGATCCAGAACACCTTAAGCGAAGTCATAGTGACCCAAGGGAAGAACCCAGAGAAGGCACAAACTTCCGAAATCATTGGAAAGAGGAATAATACTGGAGCAATAAATGCCCACAACCCCACAACATCAGAACCCGATAAAACAGAAAATCAGAGATTTCTAGAAGAGCAAATCAGGAAAATAACTGTAGAAATAATAGAGGTGCTTCGAAAAGAACTCAGAGAGAGCCAAAAAGAGATAAAGGATGCAATTAATGAAGTAAAGGCCTCAATTCAAAGCACAAACAACCGATTAGAACACATGGAGAACAGAATCTCGCTCTTAGAAGATGAGCAATCCAAAAATGAACGCATAGTTTCTAATCTAGAAAAAAATATCCGACAGCAGGAATTTGATATTGAAGAAATATGGGCCCATTTTTAGAGAGCTAACCTAAGAATAATTGGAATAGAGGAGGGAAAAGAAAGTGAAACCAAAGGGATCAACAATCTCTTCAAGGAAGTAATAGCAGAAAATTTTCCAGACATAGAGCAAGAGGTCGATACACAGGTCCAGGAAACTTATAGAACTCCCTTTAGACAGGATCGGAGAAGAGGATCCCCACGCCACATAATTGTCAAAATGACCAATGTGGAAGCCAAGCAGAGAATCTTAAAGGCAACAAAAACAAAGGGCCAAGTGACATTCAGAGGCAAACCAATTAGAATCACTCCAGACTTCCCAAACCAAGTCATGAGAGCCAGAAGGGCTTGGAGTAACATATTCCAAACTCTGAAAGAAAACAACTTCCAGCCAAAAATTTCCTACCCAGCAAAACTTTCTATCAAATTAGATGGAGAAATAAGAAGCTTCCATGACAAACAGAAACTGAAGAAATTTATGTCTTCAAAACCATCACTAGAGAAAATACTCAAAGAGATTAACTACAAAGAAGAAATAGGTAACACACTCCAGAACTAGAGAAACAAGATTTTCCATCCAACAGACAACTAAGATTGGTTATCTGTGGAGATTCATTATTTATGTTAGTCTTTTACCTATCTCTAAATGGTATTGTTTGCCTTTATTGTTGTTAATTTCTAGGACTTCTAGTTGGAATATTAATATACCTTCAGATATAGCAATTGGAAATATTTTATCCCATTCTATTAGTAACTGTTTACTCTGTTTACATTGTCTTTGGATATACAATAATTTTTTTATTTTTAGGGAGTTTGTATACTCCTCTGTTGCATGTGCCATTGAAATCATAACCAAGAAATCACTGCCAATTTCAATGTTGTGAGGTTTTATGACCCAGATTTTCTCCTAAAAGTTTATAGTCTTAAGATTTATATTTAGGTCTTTTATCTATTTTGAGTTAATATTTGTATATGGGATTAGGTAAGGGTCCAATATTATTCTTTTCCAAGTAATTATTATTTTTTAACAATATTTAGTTAAAAGATTAATATTTCCACCACCAAATGTTCGTGGAAACCTTGTCAAAAATAACGACAATATAGGGAAGAATTTAGCTCTAGGCTTTTATTTAACTCCAATGGTTTATATATCTGCCTTTAGAATAGTACTATACTGTTTCAATTATTGTAGCTTTATATGGTTTGAAATCAGAAAATATATATCTTCTAGCTTTGTTCTTTTTCAAGATCGTTTTGGGTACCTAGAGTCCATATTCCATATTAGGATAGATTTTTTTCTGAAAAATAAATATATAAATATATGATAGTTTCACCTAAAAAATAGAAAAAAAAATTCTCTGGTAAGAAAGAAAGCAAAAAGAAATATTGAAATGTTATCTTTAAGTCATCAAAAGCTTGGTATCAGACAAATGAAACTGTTATGTGAGATTATCATTTTTAATTTTAGATAAATTGCCATAATACTAGATGTCAACTACTAAGCCAAGCATGGGAGGGAGGGATAGGGAGAGAATGGGGTGGGGATTGGGTGGGGGCTGACTGGGAAAAGTGTGCATGTATGTCTACAAAAGTATGTATCCTACTATGATGTATGAAGACAGTGCACCAATAAAAAAAATAAAAATAAATAATATAAAAATAAAATAAAATACAATTACTAATCATTAAAGTTACCCCACACCTGCAGCTTCTCTGTGCAATTGCCTACTATCTATCCTTAGAATAGACATATTTCAGATGCCAAACTTTCTTTTTTGTTATTTTATTTTGCACAATTTTTGATTGTCAGCATTGGTTTTTATTACTTGCTGTGTTCTCTTTCTCCCTCTACCTCTCTTTTTTAGTATTGGAGGTTGAACACAGTGAGATTCTACCTCCAAGCTTCACACCCAGTCCTTTATACTTTTTATTTTGAAAGAGGGTCTTGCTAAGTTACTGAGACTGGTCTAAAACCTGTGATTCTCTTGTCTCAGCCTACTAAGCACTGGGATCACCTATTCCTTTATGAATCTACTTCATAACTGTTGTATCCTGAAAGTGGTGTTAGTATACGCAAATGTTTATACTTGCAAAAATATGTATTATTATTGCCTGTTTTATTGTCTAAAGTGGCCTATGAGCCGGGCGTGGTGGCGCATGCTTGTAATCCCAGCATTTGGGAGGCTGAGAGCGGAGGATCATGGTTTGCGGACAGCCTCAGCTACTTAGTGAGGCCCTCTGCAACTCAGTGAGACCCGGTTTCAAAATAAAGAATAAAAAATGGGGCCTGGGGTGTAGCTTGGAGATCAAATGCCCCTGGATTCCATCCCCAGACCTGCAAAAAAAATAAAAAATAAAAAAAAATAAAAAATAAAGTGGCCTATGAAGTGTTATGTTGTTTTTATGTCTCTAAAATTTCCTTTTAAGATATAAATGTCTTTTAAAGAAATTTAACATTATTTTTCCAAAAGTACTATATTTTCAGGGTTTTGATCTTTTGGGGTTTGAGACGTTACTGATGGTAGACTTTAGACACTTTGATCTTTGAAAGTTTTTAGCACTTGGCATATGGCTTTGGAGTTCTGGCTTTTGGGATCATGGCACAAATCTATGAAAACATTTAACATAGGACTCTGCTGGTGACTCCTCCAAACTGAAAACAACTAACATGTTCTTAATAGGTGAAGATCAGAGAAACAGGATGCTAAGTGAGATCAGCCAGACTCAGAAACTTCAGAGCCACATGCTTTGCCCATGAGGAAGCTGAGGACAAAACAGGGCAATGGGGCCTTGCAATGCATACGGGGAGAGACCAGGAGAGGTAAGGAGGGAAGAGGAGGCCTGAGGAAGGCAGCAGTTCAAATGATGCTATGTCCATATGTGGAGGTACCAGTACTGGTCTCACTACCACATCTGAAGAAGAGGGGCAGCGGGCTGGGGTGTAGAGGAGACACACAAGCCCTGTGTGTGTGTGTTTGTATCACTTTGCATCTCACTCTGTTCTGTAACTACAAAGCACTGATATAATTATATAAAACAAAAAGCTTAGTGTATCTATACCATGGAATACAACTCAGCAATAAAAAGAAATGAGCTACTAATACTATTATATGCTGGACCATCAGCCAGAGAATTATATAATGAGAAAAAAAGCCAACATCAAAACTTTACATGCTCTATAATTTTGTAATATAACATTCTCAAATAACAAAATTATAGAGATAGAGAATAGATTGGTGGCTGACGGGTTGAGGGATTGGGTAAGGGGATGGGTTTGAGTGATTACTTATGATCAGAAAGGCAATTACCTATAAAACAAAGGCAATCTCTGTGGTAATGGGATAATTGTGACTCTTGATTGAGGTAGTGGTTCCCAAATCTATGTATTAGACAAGATAGCACGAAACTAGTAGACACATTATACCAATGCCAATTTTCCGGTTTTGATTTTGTACTATAATTATGTAAGATGTAACCGTGGGGATAATTGGGTGAAGGATACTGGTATATGGAACCTCTATATACTATTTTTTGCTATTTTTTGTAAAATTCTAATTCCTTTAAATAATTTTTTTTAAAAATTGAAGCTGGCAACCTCTCAGGCAGCCCTGCCATCTTGTCTCCTGGTTTCATATCCTGTGGTGATTCCTGGCTCCTTCCTGCAGTGTGGGCTAGATTTGGTGGCTTGTGGTCAATGGCCTCCTTTTTGAGGAGCAATAGCAGCCCGAGGGTCCTGCCTTGCACACCAGCCCTGCTGGCTCCTGTGACTGTGCTGGGCCAGCGGTAGCCTGCTGTGCCTTGTTTCCAAGCCCATAGAAACTGTGAGGCATTGATGGTGGATGGGTTTAGCTGCTAAGACAAGTAGGCAGAAAACAACAAAACAAATCTACAAAAAGGTTGTGAGGTGAAGTCAGGGACAGTACATTTTGGAGAAAGTGGATATGCCAGTCAGGCTGATTTTGTTTTATTTCGGCATGTACATGGCAGGAAGCGAGACCTTAAGGATGGGTGATGGCTGGACCTGGCAGGCTTTGCCCTCTGAGCTGAGAAGTCAAGACTCTGTCTTGAGCACAGGCAGGGCTGCTCATGAAGAGCACTGTGGGGGGAGTGCTCCTTTTAGGGGGACCCAGGGTGGATGGAGCAGGGAGAAGCTCGGGTCCCAGGAGCTCAGTGCGGAGGCCAGCTCCATGGCCAGGGCCAGCTGAGAGGGTTGGGTAGGGTGGGGCAGGTGTGGCAGCAGCTTTGAACAGTTCCAGACTGTGCTGGGGGAGGTCAGAGGCAGCTGCACTTGTTACCTGTTGGTAGCTGTTGGTAGATCAAGGGGTTCTTTGTGCACTGTCAAGCCAGCATGACCACTCACCCAAGGCAAGATGTGCTTCCATTTTAATCTCCTGCTTCTACCAATTGATTTTATTTTTTTCTTGTTACTGGGGATTGAACATAGATGCATTCTACCTCTGAGCTACATCACCAAAACTTTTAATTTTTAAAAATTTTGAAACAGGGTCTTTCCAAGCTGCTGAATCTGGTCTTGAATCTGTGATCCTCCTTTCTCAGCCTCCCAGTTACTGAGATTACAGGTGTGTACCACCATATTCAGCTTTACCAAATGGCTGCTCTTATTGGCCAGTGTGACATTCTGCATCAAGTAGGAAACACACAGCAAGGAGGTCAGAGGCCAGCTGGGTTTGTGATCTGGACATCAGCACTGTTCTGGAAACTGTCAATAAAGAAGGGCATTTTGTGTACTCTCAAGCCAATATGGCTGCTCATGAAAGATGAGAAATTCCAGTTTAGTCTCCCCTTCTAGAGAAGTGGCATGTGCTTGCGTCTTTCAGGGCTTTTTTTGTTTTTTAGCCCCATTCCTCATCATCTTTGACTGTTTTACTCATGGTTCAGAATGGCCAGGGAATGCATGTTGAAGGTGGATGGAATGGTCTCTCGTCCTGACTGAGCTTGTGGATATGCCTTGCGATTCTGAGCCTGTAAGGTTAGTTTTCTCTACTGCCTCACGACAAGAGAGCCCTGTCTCCTGAGGACTCTTGTGAAGACAAGGTAACTGCACCTGGTGCTATTGGATTGTTGCTCCCAATAGACGAAGCTTAGGATGTTGTGTTTATTTATTTTTTCTAAGAAAGAACTACATGGATGGTGAATGAGGGCAACATCAAACCCAGGTGAATCTCAGGGAAAGAGTCTGTAAAACCAAGATCTATGTTCTGTTCTTTTTTTGTGTGTGTGTGGTATTGGGGATGGAACCCAGGGACATTCTACCTCCAAAATAAACCCCCTGCCCTATTTTTTATTCTTTATTTTGAAATAGGGTCTCACTGAATTGCAAAGGGCCTCACTAAGTAGCTGAGGCTGTCCACGAACCACGATCCTCCAGTCTCAGCATCCTGAATGCTGGGATTACAAGTGTGCTCCACCATGCTCTGCTGTTCTGTTCTTAATTTTGTATGAATAATGTTTGTATAAATAATGGTTCCTTCTTGGAGAATAGTTTATGTGGGTTTGCCAGAAATTGATAATAGGCACACTTTGGGAGTTCTTGGAATGCTACCATTGAGTTTCAATATTACTTCCCAAAGATATAAATTTAAATAACAAAGGATCATTTCTGTCTCTGGAAGGGAAAAAGGGGCAAGAAACCAAAGATTATTAAGATATTTAATGATAGGTTCATTTATATGTATTTTTTTGCTTTTCCAGCAAAATGTTGAAGGAAGGTCTCATATCGCTTATTATTTATAAATGAAAAAAGAGCTTTGGTCTTGAAGAGAAACAAATTCTTATCTCTCTAGAGACCACAGGGGAAACTGAGCAAAATCTGTCCTTCTTTTGGCTAACTTTTGTGCTCTGTTCCTTTGCTCTGTATGGGGTCAAAATGAGTCTTTAGCATTCTTGAGATTTCCAGCATTGGTCATTTGGGCATGCTCATACTAACAGGTTTGCTTCAGTCTATTTATGTGCTCCAGTCTAACCAAGAATGTGAAGTAGGTAAACTAATTAAATGATGTAACTTTCTTTTGTCAAATATTTTCTGAGTGTTTCTTTTTCTTTTACTTACTAGCTACTTGAGTGAAAATTGAAACCACTAACAAGGCATGGTTCAGACTTGAATAATGGCGCAGTCTGAAGGGTGCTGAGGTGTTCTGAAGCTGTCCTTGAACCTGTGATCTTCCTACCTCAGCCTTCCAAGTATTGGTATTACAGGTGTGGGCCACTGCACCTTGCTTGTTAAGGATTTTTAATTATCGTGGCTTAGAGATTTCATTTGGGGGTCTTTTAAGCTATGCATCCAATTTAACTGCTATAAGAATATTTAATTGATCTCTTTCATCTTGGCTAAGTTTTCAGTTTGAATTTTCCAAGAATTGGCTGTACATTCTGAGCTGTTTATAAATATAAAATTGGTCTTAGTATTCCCTTGTTATTGTACAGAAACTTTTGTAATTTAGCTTTCTTTATTCTTGACCTTGGTGATTTTTATATTTGTCAATTTGCTTAGAGGCTTATTGATTTTGTTGATTTTGTTTTCTCAAAGAACCAAACTTTTCATATTTATTTTCTTGTTTTGAATATTACTGACTTCTGTTTTATCTTTGTTACTATTTCCTTTTCAATGGCTTTGATTTATTTTGCTTTGCCTTTTCTGGTTTCCGATGGTGGAAAGGCCTTTAGTTTGTGATGTCTTCCTTTCACTAGAAGCATTTGGTGCTGTGAATCCCCTTCTTACCACTGCATCTCTGATGTTCTTATTTTCATTCCAATCCATTTCATTGTTATCATTTTTTTTGGTGGTACTGGGTATGGAATCCTTCTACTGCCAGGCTATACTCCCAGACCTATTTTATATTTTATTTGGAAACAGGGTCTCTTAAACCAGTGAGGCTGGCTTCGAACCTTCGCGATCCTCCTGTCTCTGCCTCCCAAGTGCAGGGATTACAAGCATGTGCCACCACACCTGGCCATTGTTATCATTAAAAAAAAATGCCCTATGGATTCCTTTGACTCACAGATTATTTAAATGTGTGTTGTTTAATTTTCAAATGTTTGGACACTCTCTCTTATCTTTCTGTTATTTGTTTCTGGTGTGGTTCCATTATTGCCAGAGAGTGCACTGTATAATTCAATTATTTTGAATTTGGTATGGTTTGTTTTATGACCTAGCTACATTCTAGTTGAATGTGAATTTTGCTGTCATTGGTTGTACCATATTTTCATTCTATAGATGTCATTTCTATCATGTTGGTTCTTGGGGTTTGAGTTCTTTTATAGACTTGTTGATTTTATGTCTAGTGGTTCTATCAGTTGCTGAGAGGAAGGTATTGAGGGGCTTCAATTATAATTTATTTTTCCTTTCAAATTCATCAATTGAAGCCCTAATGTTTGATGCATACATATTTAGAATTGCTAGATATTCTCAGTGGATTGATAAAAATATCCCTCCTTCATCCTGTTAGTGTTCTTTTTTTTTTTTTTTTCTAGAATCTACTTCATCTGGTATTAAACATTCACATCTGCAGGACAGACTTCTTACCAGCCTGTTACCTTGAACCTATGTACATTACTGTGCTCCAGGAGAGCTTGTGGTAGACAACACACTTAGGCTGTGTCCCCTTTTAACCCACTGTGCTGACTCGGATTGGTGTATTTAGTCCGTTTACATTTAAAGTAGTTTTTGCTATGGCAGAGTTTGGCCTGGTTTTTTATTGTTTTATTTCTGTTTGTTTTGTTTCTCACATCTTTATTTTTATTCTTTTATTTTTTGCATGTTGCTTAAACATTACTTAGAGTTTTCTTCTGCTTTTTTAATAACAATTTTGAGCATAGCATTTTATATAGTTATCTTATAGTTATCTTTCTCATTCTATGTATTACTACATGCATATATAATTTATCATAGCTTACTGGTATTGAGATTTTTATTACTTTGAATGGTGTATAGATCTTACTTATGTTTAGGTTCTTTTTCCTTCCCTCATATGTATGTATGTATGTATGTATGTACGTATGTTCGTATGTATTTTTTATTTTATTTTTTATTTTTTTGGTGGTACTGGGAATGGAACCCTTCTACCTCCAGGCTACACTCCCAGACCTATTTTATATTTTAAAGGTCTCTTAAGCCAGTGAGGCTGGCTTCGAACCCGCGTGATCCTCCAGTCTCTGCCTCCCAAGCGCGGGGATTACAAGAGTGTGCCACCATGCCCGGATGTATTTTTTATTTTTGTGGTACTGGGGGTTGAACCCAGGGTCCTTCTCTTGCTATACCATACCTGCAGCACTTTTTATTTTGAAACAGATATCACTAAGTTATGACACACTGGCCTCGAACCTGTGATCCTCCTTTCTCAGCCTCTCAAATAGTGGGCTTACTAGTATATAATTTATTTTTTTATATTTTGGTACTGGGGTTTGAACTCAGGGGCATTATACCTCTGAACTATACCACCAGTCCTATGTTTTATTTTTATTTTGAAACAGGGTCTCACTAGGTTGATGAGACTCTCAGTACTTGCTGAAGACATCTTCAAACCTGTGATTCTCCTGTCTTAGCCTCCCAAGTGCAGGGATTATAGGCCACCATACTTGCCTCCTTCTTTAGTTTTTAAATATAGTTGTCTTAAGCTGGGCATCGTGGCATACATTTTTAATCCAAGTACTTGGGAGGCTGAGACAGAAGGATTGCAGGTTCGTGGCCACAACTTAGACCATGTTTCAAAATAAAGAATGAAAAATAGGGCTGGGGATGTAGCTTAGAGGTCGAATACCCCTGGGTTCAATACCCTGTACCACAAAATAAATAAATAAATAAATAAATAAATAAATAAATAAATAATAAAATTGTCTCAAATGTTTTTCCATATGCATTGAATGCCACATCAAGCAGTGTTATACATTTTGTAAAATATAGCCAAAGCAACTTATCCAAGGATAGTCTTATATGCTTACTTTTATTTTTAATATTTCTTTTCTAAAAATTTTATTCTTCTTTTGTTATCATTTTTCCTCTTTTTGGAAACCTTCATTTAGCCAGTTTTATCTGTCATCATTCTTGCAGCAATAATCTAAAGAACTGACCATGTAACTTAGAGCATTTATTTATTTATTTAGATTTATTTTCTTAGGGTTTTGGGCTTAGTCCATGTGAAACTGGGGTCTGCAGGTCTTAGTTCATGGTGGAAGGAGAGCACATGGGCTGTGTTCACATCACAGAGGCTGGAAGCAGGGGAGAGTGCAGGGGTAGGAGGAACCTTTTATATACCCCACAAAGCCACGCTCCTAGGAACCCACCTCTAGCCATACCCTACTGGCCTACTGGGTACTACCCAGAAGTAGAAAATCCATTGTAAAGGATTAGAACACTCATGACTCCACTGTATCAATGTGAATATTAATAAATGAACTCTTTTGGAGACATTTTATGTTTAACTATAACATTATCTCCTAGAGAGCTCATGACCAGCTCAGAATGTAAAATGCAATTAGTCCTCTCCAAGACTTCTTACAATCTTAACAATTCCAGCATTGTTGAAAAGTTCAAAGTCCAAATCTCCTTTGAGACTCAAGGTGAACTCCTATGAGCCCCTGTAAAAGACAATGAAGATAAAAATAAAAAGCAAGTTACATACATCCAATATACAAAGGTAGAGTAAACATTTGCATTCCCAAAGGGAGGAAAAGGGCCATAGAAAGGCGGGATGGCCCCAGAACAGTACTAAAATCCGCAGGACAAGTATTTGACCTTGCAGCTCCACTTCAGGCATCTATAGTTCATGGCGGTGAGAAGAGACCTCTACGGGGCCTTGGCAGCCTCACCCCCGTGGCCTGGCTGATTGCAATGGGTGGTTTACTGCATCCTCCAGCCTGGCTCCATGGCTCCCGGATAGCAGCTTTTCTTCATGGATGTTCCACGTTTCTAAATCTCTGGGCTTTTTCTTGCAACCTTGGCTTCACACTCACAGCTTCACCAGGTGCCCTATTTGGGCCTGCTTGTAGGGGTTATGACCCTGCAACACATTGTCTGGCTTCCCAGGCCTTCCTCTGAAATCAGGAGAGAAGCCTCCATGGCCCCCTTTTTCTAGCAGGGGCAGGAGGACCCATTTATGTAATCCCCAAGGCTGCACTCCCAGGAACCACCTCCTCCAACCTACCGAGTACCACCCAGGTAAATCCATTGAAGTTGCCCACTTTTGGGATTACAACCCTCAAGACTCCGTCCTCAATGCTCATGATATCAACCCTAAATATAATAAGTGAGCTCTTTAGGGGACATTTTACATCTAACTGTAATACCAGCCTTGTAAGACAGTTGTGCTAGTGACAAATTATCTTTGTTTTTCTCTAAGAATGTCCTTACTGCCTGGCGTGGTGGTGCATGCTTGTAATCCCTGCCCTTGGGAGGCTGAGACAGGAGGATAGCACAGGTTTGAAACCAGCCTCAGCTACTTAGTGAGGCTTTCAGCAACTTAGTGAGACCCTGTTTCCAAATAAAATACATACTATATAATATATATATATATACTGGGAGTATAGCCTGGAGGTAGAAAACCTCTGGGTTCTACCCCAGTACCACAAAAAAAAAAAAAAAAGAAGAAAAAAAAAGACTGTCCTTACTTCCTTTTCATACTCTAAGGATAGTTTGCCCAGATGTGGGGCTCAAGACTGAGTTCTCTTTTTTTTTTTAAGCACTTGAAAACTGTGGTGTCACTTCTCCCAACCTTTGTGGAATTGGCCATCACCTGAGTTGTCATCTGTGAGTGATGTACCATTTCTCTCTTTTTAAAGAGGGTCCTCTCTGCTTTTAGAGGGTTTCTTTTGTCTTTAACTTTCAGAAGTTCAACTGTGATGTCTCTTTGTGCAGATTTTCTTTGGTTTATCATGTTTAGGTTTTTCTCAACTTCTGGAATCTGTAAATGTATTAATTTTATAAAATTTGAGAAGGTTTTAGTCTTGTATTCTGTGGTACTCTCCATTAAGACTCTGATTTTTTGCATCATTCCACAGATTCCTGATATTCTGCTCAATTTTAGAGTTATTTCTTCTGTCATTCAGAAGAATGATCTGTCTTCAAGTTCATTGTGTGTGAAATCTATCATTGCCGCCCTACTGTTGAGTTCATTAAGTAGTTTAAAATTTTTGCTTATTGTATTGTTAACACTATAATCTTTGTTTGGTCCTTTTTATAACTTCTATTTTTTGTTGATTTTTTATTTTTGTATTTGTTTCAAGAGATGTTGGAATTGGCTGTGAAAGCATTTTTACAGTGATTGGTTAAAATCCTGTCCAATCATCTCACCTGATTCATCTCCATATTTGAATCAGTAACTCATTTTTTCTCACAGCAGTTATAGTTCTCTTGGCACTTTGTATGAGAAGTGATTTTTGAATGTGTCTTGGATATTTTGTTTGTTGCATTAGCAGATGTTTGTCCTTTTTAAATTTTCTGGTTACCAGGAAGTCCCTGTGTTTGGGGTTAGTGTGTAGGGTCTGGGCTCTAGTTCTATACTGTTTGGCTTTTGGCCCCTGCCATGCTCTTCTGTATGATTCATTCTTGTAGGGTTTATGTGTCCTGCTTCCCATCTTCACTGGTGTTGTTGGAGGGATGGAAAACACTTCTCAGGGTTACCTGTATTACTGGTCCCTCCCCTGCACTGGGGAGAAGGTCTCTGAGGCTGCTCTACTTGGGTCTTCTGCACCTGTGTGGAGGGCACAACATGGAGGAAACTCACAAGCCTGGCTCTACAGGTGGGTTGGCCAAATTACTGGTCTGTGTTATGTGGTAGAAGCTGGGGTTTCCCACCAGAATGCTGCTGGGCACCTTTTCCAGTCCTGTGTCTAGCCTCAAGTCTGTGCGTGTCGGTGGTTCTGAGTTTCAGGCCTCTCTGGTTCTCTAGAAAATACAAAGAACCACATTGTTTTTCCTTAAGTCTTGAAATCCCCAGTCTACCTCCTTTTTTTGTTCTGGCTTTAGTTTTTTTTTTTTTTAATCATTGTTTGTTTCATAGCTTCCAGGGTTATTTAGGTGTATTTTGAGGAAATAAGCATTCTAGATCTTTAAGGCTTAGTAGAACTTGAGCTATGAAATCTTCTTTTGCACTTGCAATGAAATGCGAGAATTGAACTATAACTGTACTTGGAGTTAAAGAAATTTAGATCCACTACACATTTGCATGAGAATAATGACCTCGTTTTGAATTTTACTTTTTTTTTTTTTTTTTTTTTTTTGGTGGTGCTGGGGATGGAACCCAAGGTTCTTCTACCTCCGGGCTACACTCCCAGACCTATTTTATATTTTATTTGGAAACAGGGTCTTTTTAAAAAAATTTTTTTTATTGGTGCATTATATTCATACAACTTATTGGGGTAAAAAACTTGTGTGTACAAACATGTACTCATCGCTGATTTAGCCCCTACCCAATTCCCACCCCATTCCCTCCCCGTCCCTCCCTCCCTTGCTTGGCTTAGTGATTGACTTTGATATGTTTAAGTACATTGTGTGTTTTAGAGATTTTCCTCTTCCCCCCTCCTTTCTCCTCCTTTAGGTTGTCTTGTTTGCTCCTCTATAGGATTTCCTTTCAAGAGTACCTCCTATGACCCATTTCTCCCTAACTCTCACATATTAGGGAAAGAATCTGATTTCTTATTTTTTGTGACTGACTAATCTCACTTAGCATAATGTCCTCTAGTTCCATCCATTTCCCTGAAAATGATGTAATTGAGTTTTTTTGATGGCTGAGTAAAATTCCATTGTGTACATATCCCACAGTTTGGAAACAGGGTCTCTTAAGCCAGCTGAGGCTGGCTTCAAACCTGCGTGATCCTCCTGTCTCAGCCTCCCAAGCACAGGGATTACAAGCATGCACCACCATGCTCAGCTTTCATTTTTAATTTTTACAACACAGAAGGTATATAAAGCATCTTGGCATTGCTTGTGATTCAAGAATACAATTGTTGATGAAATTACTTTATTGCCTCCTATGTGTTGTATAGAGTTGTCATATGATATTACACAGATATAGCCTCATAGACAAGCCTTGTTATTTTAGGTAAAATTTGTTAGGAAACATGATAAAATTGGCAGCAAAAGCTGGTTTCCAAAGTCATTCATCATTTAACAATAGAGGTCAAGGATAAGCTGGGTGTGGTGGCTCATGCTTGTAATCCCAGTACTTGGAAGACTGAAACAGGAGGATCATAGGTTTGTGGACAGCCTCAGCTACATAGTGAGGCATTCCACAACTTAGTGAGACCCTGTTTCAAAATAAAGAATAAAAAATATGGCTGCAGGTGTAGATTAGAGGTAGAATGCCCCTGGGTCCCAGTACCATGCACACAAAAAATAGTACTTCCAATCACTTAAAAACACAAAAACAATTCTAAGCTTGGGTCATAATGAAAACAGGCAGGCGTTCTTACCCATCTACTTCTATTCTCCAACAACTTTTGCCAGTGGTACATAAAAGGTTTAATGGGTACATAAATGTTTAATGGGTACATCTCCAGGAAAGTGAGGCCCTGCTCTGCAGGGTGATTGGTTTCTCTGGTGGAAAGATCCCACCATGACTGATCACCAGGTGAGATTATATGAAAAGCTGTGCACAATCATTCTCTTGATCAGGCCTGGGCAGGCATTAGCACACTGAAGAGACTGTAGAGACTTGAAGAGACCCTTGAAGGAAAACTTAGTGTCTCTACCACACACACAGAATAACTGCAGTGGGCATCATAGTTTGGCAATTGTTCACTTAGGTTTCCTCCAACTTAAAAGTACATATACTTATGGAAACATTGCTGTCTGCATGATTTCATTTTAATAAAACAGAACTGGGGCAAAATGAATCAGATTTTTACTTTTCTGCACTGGCCTGAAAAACTGGTGTTACTCATCCCATTATTTTCTTTCTAAGCAAATATTTACTTTCAGAATGATGAGCCCTACCTGCACACCATGTAATACTATCTATTCTGATATGCTATTTCTTTATGTTATTTACAGATGGTTAGGACTGGTTTGGGTTTCTGGCAAAAAAGGCAATTCTTGTTTCAAATATCTTTTGTAGCAGCATTTGTTAGTATGTCGAAGCAATGAGAAATTGGTGTCTCTGTGAGTTAGATGGACACATAGACAGAGGGCATTGCTCTTGTGGGACATGGGGGAGACTGACTGCCTTTGAGTGTTCCCATGTGCTGAGCTCTCTCCCTCCCTGGTAAGTGCTCCTGTGCCCCATTGTCTGCATGCTTCCATGGTACTGGCACCTTACTACTATGCAGCTTAACTTTCTATGGCCCCACCATGCCTTTCAACCCATGCCTCTCCTCTGGGAGACTGGACACAACCAAGATTCATCCCTTCCTCATTAACTCAAACACCTCACTGGTGTCTCCTGCCAGTGAAATCCCCATGGCAAGGAACAATCAAAGACAGTGACCACTTTCCTGTGGAAACCACACTGTTAAAAGAATCTGAGAAACTTCCAAGAAGATGGCAACTGAGGGAAGCAGCACAAGTCTTTTCTGCTGACACTTGATCTCTATCGCCATAAAAACAGCATTCTGACAAAAGAAATAAAACCAGCATATATTTGAACAGAGTGCTTATAATAAAAGGTGGCATAAATAAAGCTAGAAGGCAGATAAAAGGGAAGAAAAGTACACCACCTGCCTCCAATGGCTACAGCCATGAGTGTCACAAGGGCTCCATCTTGCGTCATCATGCCAGGACTTCCAGAGACCCACAGAACAAAAAGCTGCAACTCATCAGAATTTTAAGCCATCAGTTCCTCCTGCGTGGACACCAACTATGACTTGCAGCAGCAGTTGCCAAGCTCACCATACCTTTCATAGATCCAGATCCGTGTGCAGCAACACTGTAATTGAACCCACCATCCCTGTGGGGAACCCCCCAGGGCACCCACAGGGACTCAGGCAGCAAGTGATATATTCACAGGGTCTGGGATTTGTGGTTCATCTTGGCAAAAATAGGGGTAGGGATCTGTTGTTGGACATAGCAGCAGTGCAGAATAGCAGACAGTCCCCAGGGCCAATCAGGCAAAAAGGTATAGAGTCCTCAGGGCTCAGAGCCCTAGTAGGACCTCCAGATATCACAACAGACCACCCAATCATGGTAATGGGGAGAAGCCAGACCAACCCAGACCTACATGTGGAGAATGGGGACTCCTACATATACACTGGGTCTGGTCTTAGTGGCTTTTACCACCTATGTAGGTAGGGAGGACTTGGGCTCAGCATCAGTGGAAAGCATGGAGGCAGACCTGTGCTTAACACTAGATCCAGTCCCATTGATACTGGCTGACTGCATAGACTGAAATAGACTCAGAGACAGGTCCTTTCTCAGAGTTCAGAGACTCAGGCTTGCATCAGGAAAGGTGCCAGGGGCACTTGGAACCTGCACAAAAAGATACTAGGCCAGAGTTCCAATCAATGAAGGAGAATAATTTTGTTATTGTTTTGTGTTTTTTTATGTATTTTTAGTTTGCTCTCTTCCCCACCACTTTCACAAGCCTCTTTCCTCATACATATCTACTCTCTTTTCTCCATCCCTTTTCTTTTCTCTTCTTTGCCTTGTATTAAATCCACTTCATATCACTATACTAAATACCCTACATTGCTTACTAGAATCCTACTATATATTCACTATCTCTAATCTCTACTATATATTACTTAACAAATTCATACTCTCATTCTATTTGATCCTATTGACTTTTCCTCATTTTTGCATTTACAAGTTCATCACTTTCCTCCTCACTCAACCTTCACTATTGAATACAACACAACTTGCTTTGGAATATAACAGCTGACACCAACAGACTGAGAGAAATCTATCTAAAGCAACAAAGCTATAAACTTCTGAAATCATGAGAAGGAGGAATAACAAGGAAGTAATGAGCTTCCACAACCCCACAATAACAGAACCTGACAACAAAGAATTGCATGTATTGCCAGCAGAAGGACAAATTAGAAATTTAGCAGTAGAAATGATAAGGGATACCTGAAAAGAATTTAGAGAAAGCCTGGAAGAAATAAAGGATGCAATAATTGAAGTGAAGGCATGAATACAAACTATAAACAATAAATTAGAACACAAGGAGAATAAAATCGTACTCTTAGAAGATGATCACTCCAAAAATGAACTCATAGTATATAATTTAGAAAAAAAATCGACAGCATGAATTGGACATCAAATAGATATGTGCCCATATTAAAAGAGCTTACCTAAGAATAATAGGCATAGAGGAGGGAGTAGATGGTGAAACCAAATAGATCAACAATCTTTTCAAAGAAGTAATATTAGAAAAATTGCCAAACATAGAAAAAGAGTTTGATACACAGGGACAGAAAAATTATATAACCTCAATTATAGAAGATCAGAGAAAAGGTTTACCACACCACATAAGAGTCAAACTGAGGAGAAAATCTTGGCAACAAAAGCAAAAGACCAAGAGACATCCTAAGGCAAAATAATTAGTTCACTTGAGACTTCCCTAACCAAGTTGTACCAGTATTGGAAAAGGGCTTCAAAATTTATTTAAAAATAGCTTGGGTATTTAAAAATAGCTTGGGTATTAATGTGACAATATTGGGAAATGTTTCAAAATGTATTTGAAAATAATATTGGTATTAGAAAGCCAGAAGCTTCAGTGAAAGGGCTGCAGAATTCTAGGCACCAAGGTTGACTAGCAAGACAACAGAGATAACCTCAGAGCCCTTTTTCATTGTAAAGATAAGATTTCTCAAGGATGTGGGAGGATGCCATAAACCTTCAAAAAATCCCAGACTCCAATAATTGTGGTAGGATGCCATAAGCCTTCAATAGAAAAGACTCTGATGATAAATTAACACATTTTGGGGTAAAAGGATGGGGGTCTGTACTAGAGACAGGGAAGGTCTACAGGAAGGAATCCCCACATCAAAAGGCCTGCCCTGGAGAAAGAGTGGATGTAGTCTGGTCAGAAGACTTGGTATAAAATGTCCTGGGCCCAGAAAAACCTTGGGTGACTCTTTTCAAGTCACTCCCCTATACTACCTCTGGTATAGAGCTTTATTAACTCTTTTCTATCTTTATGTTTTTGTAATAATAAAATAGTTAAAGCTTACAGAGTTTGGGCTATTTTTTTCTACACAATAGCTTAGAACAAGAACCCACAGCTACATCTCTCACTATTGCAGTTTGGGAGCCAAACAGGGCCCCTGTAACAGTTCTTCCACCATAACACAAGTTATGGAAGCCAGGAGCGCCTGGAGTAACATATTCCAAACTCTGAAAGAAAACAACTCAAAGAGATCAACTGCAAAGAAGGAATACGTAATACACACCAGAATCAGAGAAACAATAATTTCCATCAAGCAGACAGCTAAGCAAGAACAAACACTACCTCAACCAAAAGTTACAACTCAACTCAAAATGTTAGGAATTATAAATCACACTAAATATAAATGGCCTCAACTCCCCAGTAAAAAGACATAAGATGGCAAAATGGATTAAAACTCAGAATTCATCTATCTAATGCTTCCAAGAAACATATTTTACAAGTAAAGATAGTAACAAATTACAGGTAAAGGGCTAGAATAAGGTAATCCATGCCAATGGAACTCAAAGGAGTAGCAACTACGATATAAGACAAGTTAGACTTTAAGCCCAAGCTTATCAGAAGCAGCAAAGCATGTCATTTTTTACTTATAAACAATCCAGCAAGAGGAAATAACAATAGTCAACGTTTATTCCTTAAACAAAGGTGCAGCTACTTTCATAAAACAAAGTCCTTGTGACATTAAGTCATACATAGATTCCAATACAGTAATACTGACAGACTTCAACACTCCTCTCACACTACTAGACTGATATTCTAGACAAAAGGTCAGTAAATATGTCTCAGACCTAAAGAATATCATAAGACACATTCAGAATATTTCACCCAACTAAAGCAGTATTCACATTTTTCTTAGCTGCTTGTGGAACTTTCTCCAAAAGAGATCACATCTTGGGCCAGAAAATTTTAAATTGTGGCATACTACCCTGCATCTACTCCCTTGCATCTTTTCAGACCACAATGAAATGAAGCTAGGAATCCACTATAAGAAGACCTAGAGTAACTACATATACACCTTGAAGACTAAACACCACAGTGCTGAGTGAGGAATGGGTCACAGAAGAATTAAAGGGTGAAATTAAGAAATTCCTAGAAATAAAATAGAGATATAACTTATCAAAACCTCTGGGATACCTTGAAGGGAGTATTAAGAGGAAAATTTATAGCGCTGAGTGCCCACATAAGAACAGAAAGTCACCAATTAAATAACCTAATGACAGGAGAGATTCAAAATGGTGACTGAGGGACACAGCACTCTCAGTAGTTGAAATAAATAAAGTTCAACTACCGAGAAAGCAGTGTCTTAAGCAACAAAATAAATATATCTCAGAAACCAAAACTGATCCAGGAACCTTGGCAGAAGAAATCCAGGAACCCTGAACTGTGAAGAAAAAAAATAAAAAGGTAGAGTATCGGATCTGCTGCAGCCACAGTGGGGCTGCTGGTGCTGTGTGGGCTGTCCACCCAAACCGTAGTTCCAGGACCTGACTTACACCAAAGTGGAAACAAAATCCAAGAGGAAGTCTTTCGGGGACCCAGGGTGCCAGTGAGCTGAGCCACCTCTGCGTAAGATGGCCTGCCACAGGTAAGCAGTCCTGGCCCCGAAGAGGCTTGGGCTCCAGTCCCCCCAGCGCCCCCTTGGGCTGCTACCACCTCTGGCCCCAGCCCAGCCCCAGCCCAAGCCCAGTCCAAGCATCTTCTCAGCGGCTGCAGCCTCAGGCCCAGCACAGAACCGGCCCAAGCCCAAACCCGCGCAGTCCCATCCGGATGATCCGAGGCACAGCCATGAGAAGGCGCAGCCAAGCCCAACTTACCTCGCAAAACAGACTCTGGGACTACTGCAGAAAAAAATCCAGTAATTTTGACCTGTGAGAGTCTCTGCAAGACCCACAAAAGGTGCCATATTGAGCCACCTACCCAAAAAGGATTTTGGGGAATGGCAACACTGGTAGCCCTGTGAACTAAGAGTCTGAAAGTGATCAGAGAGCTTTAACATCCCAAACTTTGAGATTAGCCGAACCCCTGAGTAGCACTGTTGGCACAACAGAAGAGGCACCCACAGAGACACTGGGAGACCTGCAGGGTCCCCGACACGGACCTGCCATCCCCCCGGAGAACCAGATATGGAAGAACTGCCAGCCTGTAAGAGCTTCTGATTGGGCTGTCAGGTAACAGCTCATGCTCAGATAAGCCACGGGAGCCAGTGGGCATGCAGCGAGTGTCGCTAGACACGGCGACAACTGAGGGTGCCAGTGTCTGCACAGGGGAACACCTTCAACCCCACTGACACAGCAAGGGCACTTAAGGCGTGACACTTGCACAGAGCCACACTGTATGTTAGTAAAATAGTAGGAGTGTTTCCTTCTCTCTTTTTAATTTTTTAAATTTTTTAAATTTTTTATTATTTTTATTTTCTTCTTTTTTGTTGCCAATTTTTGTTTTATTGTTTTATTGTTTTTTTCTTTTCTTTTTTTCTCTGTTTTGGTTTCTGGGTCCTTTTTTTCTTTTCTTGGTTTTTCAGTTTTTTTTGGGGGGGTTATTCCTTTTTTTTCTTTCTTCTTTTTTAACTTTTATTTGGGTTTCTTGTTTGTTTGGATCTTTCACTTCATATCAATGTTGTTAGGTTGTTTTATTTTGCCTTCTTGTTCTCTTCTGGTGTTCCATTATTGTGTTGTTGATGCTGCTGTTTATATTTGATGTATAATAGTCTTTCTACCTTATTTTGTTACTTTATCCATTTGTATGTGAGCCTTCCCCCACTCCCTCTACAAAAGTCTACAATTCAGACTATCAACTAGCTTCCTTCAAGTCTTTCTCCTCGTCCCCTAACTGCAGCTATTTCTTTAACACACAAAGTTTCTCACATCTCCATACTTAAATATTCTGATAAACACAATAGTCCTACTATTTAATCTTCTCCCATTCTCAACCTGATTCAACCCCATTATACTTAAATTCCTCCACAACCTAATTATATTCTCTACCTTACGTGACTCTTGCACCCATCACCCAAGCTACTCCACCATCACCCAATCCTTACCACTTGAAAAAGTACTGCTTACCTGTTGACTCTTCTAAATCCCTACTACTAAGACTGGTCTATACACAATACCCACAATCAGTGGGAAGAGAACAGAAGAACAGGCCTGAGAACTTCGAAAATATGAGAACCAGGAATAGTGGAGAAACGACAGAAGTCACGAATAGTGACCTACAAGAAATGCAAGAAGGAGAGTTCTGAATCTTGATTTACAATTTGATGAAAGGATTTAAAACAAGTGTAGAGGAGATGAAAGATGAGTTAGAAACACTAAGAAAGAATCAGAAAGAGGTCTGGAATGAAATGAAAGAGTCAATAAGTGAAATGAAGACAGCAATAGAAAGAAATTATGGAAGATTAGATGAAATGGAAAACAAAATATCACTATTAGAAGACAGTACATCCAAAAATGAAAACACGGTCAGCGATATACAGAAATCTTTACAGCAACAAAACCTAAACATCCAGCAAATATGGGATAATATGAAGTGTCCTAACTTACGGATAATAGGCATTGAAGAAGGGATAGAGGTACAGACCAAGGACATCTGTAATCTCTTCAAAGAAATAATTTCAGAGAATTTTCCAAACATGGAAAGAGAATTGGATCTTCATGTCCAGGAGGCATACAGAACACCATTGAGACAGGACCAAAGAAGGACCTCCCCATACCACATAATAACCAAAATGACCAACATAGAGGCTAAGGAAGGAATCTTAAAAGCAGTGAGAACAAAAGGACGGGTGACATATAGAGGCAAAACAATAAGAATCACCCCAACCTATACAACCGAGGTCATGAATGCTAGGAGAGACTGGTACTACATAATTCAGACCCTGAAAGAAAATAACTTCCAACCAAAACTAATCTATCCAGCAAAACTACTATTCAAAATCAATGGGGAAACACAAGTGTTTCAGAATAAACAGAATCTTAAAAAATTCATGAATTCAAAGCCAACACTAGAGAAAATTCTTAAAGAAATTAACCATAAAGAAGAAAAAAGAAGCAGACTTCAGAACCAGAGAAGAGAGGAAGTTAATAAGTGGGTCATTTAAGTAATGAAGAAAGACTAAACCCAATAGTAGACAGAACACAAAATGGCATAAAACAAAAATCATATTTCAATAATATCTCTTAACATCAAAGGACTTAATTTACCAATCAAAAGACATAGACTGGCAATGTGGATTAAAAAACATAATCCAAATATATGCTGTCTGCAAGAAACTCACCTTACAGCCAAAGACATTCACAGACTGAAAGTGAAAGGATGGAAAAAGATATATCATGCTGTTGGAGACCAAAAAGGAGCAGGGGTAGCAACCCTGATATCCAACAAAACAGACTTTAAACTAAAACACATCAGAAGAGACAAATCAGGGCACCTCCTTTTATTAAAAGGAACAATACACCAAGAAGATATAATGATAGTAAATATTTATGCCCCAGATATGGGTGCAACCACATTTGTAAAACAAACCCTTTTGGACATCAGATCCCAAATAGACCCAAACACAATAATTCTGGGAGACTTTAATATACCTCTCACACCATTGGATCGATCTTCAAGGCAAAAGATGAGTAAAGACGCTTTAGAACTAAAGAAAACCATAAAACAAATGAACCTAATAGACATTTACAGAATATTTCAGCCAGGAAGTACAGAATCCACATTCTTCTCAGCAGCTCATGGAACCTTATCCAAAATAGACCATATACTGGGACACAAAGAAAATACCAGCAAATTCAGCTTTTTCACAACGGGTTTGCCACCAGAACACAGGTGTCGTGAAAACCACTGCTAAACGCCAAAATGGGAAAGGAAAAGACTCACATCAACATCGTTGTCATTGGACACGTAGATTCCGGCAAGTCCACCACTACTGGCCATCTCATCTGCAAATGTGGTGGGATCGACAAAAGAACCATTGAGAAGTTCAAAAAGGAGGCTGCCAAGATGGGAAAAGTCTCTTTCAAATATGCCTGGGTCTTGGAAAAATTGAAAGCTGAGCGTGAGCGTGGTATCACCATTGACATCTCCCTGTGGAAATTTGAGACCAGCAAGTATTTTGTGACTATCATCAATGCCCCCGGACACAGAGACTTTATAAAAAAACATGATTACAGGCACATCTCAGGCTGACTGTGCTGTCTTGATTGTTGCTGCTGGTGTTGGTGAATTTGAAGCTGGTATCTCCAAGAATGGACAGACACGTGAGCATGCCCTTCTGCCTTACACACTGGGTGTGAAACAACTGATTGTTGGTGTTAACAAAATGGATTCCACTGAGACACCTTACAGCCAGAAGAGATATGAGGAAATCGTTAAGGAAGTCAGCACCTACATTAAGAAAATTGGCTACAACCCTGACACAGTAGCATTTGTGCCAATTTCTGGTTGGAATGGTGACAACATGCTGGAGCCAAATGCTAACATGCCCTGGTTCAAAGGATGGAAAGTCACCCGTAAAGATGGCAGCGCAAGTGGAACCATACTGCTTGAAGCTTTGGATTGCATTCTGCCACCAACTCGTCCAACTGACAAGCCTCTGCAGCTGCCCCTCCAGGATGTCTACAAAATTGGAGGTATTGGTACTGTCCCTGTGGGCAGAGTGGAGACTGGTGTTCTCAAGCCTGGCATGGTGGTCACCTTTGCTCCGGTCAACGTCACAACTGAAGTGAAATCTGTTGAAATGCACCATGAAGCTCTGAGTGAAGCTCTTCCTGGAGACAATGTGGGCTTCAATGTCAAGAACGTGTCTGTGAAAGATGTTCGTCGTGGCAACGTGGCTGGTGACAGCAAAAATGACCCACCAATGGAAGCAGCTGGTTTCACTGCTCAGGTGATCATCCTGAACCATCCAGGCCAAATCAGTGCTGGCTATGCTCCTGTACTGGATTGTCACACAGCTCACATTGCTTGCAAGTTTGCTGAGCTGAAAGAGAAGATTGACCGCCGTTCTGGTAAGAAGCTGGAAGATGGCCCTAAATTCTTTTTTTATTTTTATTTTTATTTTTATTTTATTTTATTTTATTTTATTTTTTTATTTTTATTTTATTGGTGCACTGTATTCATACATCATAGTGGGATACAAACTTTTGTAGACATACATGCACACATCACCCAGTCAGCCCCCACCCGATCCCCACCCCATTCTCTCCCCATCCCTCCTTCCCCTGCTTGGCTTAGTGGTTGACATCTAGTATTATAGCAATTTATCCAAAATTAAACATGATAATCTCACATAACAGTTTCATTCTTGAAGTCCGGTGATGCTGCCATTGTTGATATGGTTCCAGGCAAGCCTATGTGTGTTGAGAGCTTCTCCGACTATCCTCCTCTGGGTCGTTTTGTTGTTCGTGATATGAGACAGACAGTTGCTGTGGGCATCATCAAAGCAGTGGACAAGAAGGCTGTTGGAGCTGGCAAGGTCACCAAGTCTGCCCAGAAAGCTCAGAAGGCTAAGTGAATATTACCCCTAACACCTGCCACCCCAGTCTTAATCAGTGGTGGAAGAACGGTCTCAGAACTGTTTGTCTCAATTGCCCATTTAAGTTTAATAGAAAAAGACTGGTTAATGATAACAATGCATCGTAAAACCTTCAGAAGGAAAGGAAAATGTTTTGTGGACCATTTGTTTTTTTTTGTGTGTGGCAGTTTTAAGTTATTAGTTTTTAAAATCAGTACTTTTTTAATGAAGAAATATCTACATTTTTTATTATTTTATAGTACAGTTAAGCATCAATGTGGCAGCCAACAGTGGATCACATACATGATGGTGTCCCATAAAATTAGGCTGATAGATATAGTATCCATCTTAGTATGTGCAATCTCACTTTTTTTAAAATTTAATTAAAAAAAATTTTTTTATTGGTGCATTATATTCATACAACTTATTGGGGTAAAAAACTTGTGTGTACAAACATGTACTCATCGCTGATTTAACCCCTACCCAAATCCCACCCCATTCCCTCCCCGTCCCTCCCTCCCTTGCTTGGCTTAGTGATTGACTTCGATATGTTTAAGTACATTGTGAGCTTTAGAGATTTTCCTCTTCCCCCCTCATTTCTCCTCCTTTAGGTTGACTTGTTTGCTCCTCTTTTCTCCCTAACTCTCACATATTAGGGAAAGCATCTGATTTCTTATTTTTTGTGCCTGACTAATCTCACTTAGCATAATGTCCTCCAGTTCCATCCATTTCCCTGAAAATGATGTAATTGAGTTTTTTTTGATGGCTGAGTAAAATTCCATTTTGTACATATCCCACAGTTTTGTAATCCATTCATCTGTTGATGGACATCTTGGCTGGTTCCATAGTTTGGCTATGGTGAATTGTGCAGCTATGAACATAGATACACATGCATTAGTTTGGTACTTTGGTTTCTTTTCTTTTGGATAGATACCCAACAGTGGTATTGCTGGATCAAATGGTAGGTGTGTTCCCATTCTTCTGAGGATTCTCCATACTGTTTTCCAAAGTGGTTGCACTAATTTGCAATCCCACCAACAATGTCTTAGAGTTCCCACTTCTCCACATCCTCGCCAGCATCTGTTGTTGTTTGTGTTTTGAATGATGGCCATTCTAGTTGGAGTTAGGTGAAATCTCAGGGTAGTTTTGATTTTCATCTCTCTGATTGCCAGTGATGTTGAGCATTTTTTCATGCATTTATTGGCCATTTGAATTTCTTCTTTTGTGAAGTGTCTATTTAGTTCATTTGCCCATTTTGTTATTGGATGCTTTGTTTTCTTAGTGTTGAGTTTCTTGAGTTCTCTGTATATTCTAGATATTAGTCCTCTATCGGTGGTGTAGGTGGCAAAAATCTTCTCCCATTCTGTTGGCTCTCGATTGAGATTCTTGATAGTTTCCTTTGCTGAACAGAAGCTCTTCAGTTTCATGAAATCCAATGTATTGATTCTCCTTTTAATTTGTTGTGCCTTTGGGGTCTTATTGAGGAAATGTCAAAAATCAATTGGCTGAAAGTGTGTGGACTTGTTTCCGGGTCTTCTATTCTGCTCCATTGGTCTATATATCTGTTCTTTTGCCAGTACCATGCTGTTTTTATTACAATGGCTTTGTAGTATAGTTTAAAGTCAGGTATTGTGATTCCTCCTGCGTGGTTTTTGTTGCTGAGAACTACCTTGGCTATTCTGGGCTTTTTGTTATTCCAGATAAATTTAAGGACTGATTTTTCTATGTCTGTGAGGAATGATCTTGGTAGTTTAATGGGCATTGCATTAAATCTGTAGATCACTTTTGGGAGGATGGCCATTTTAATGATATTTATTCTGCCAATCCATGAACATGGAAGGTCTTTCCATCTTCTAAGATCTTCTTCGATTTCTTTTTTCAGTGTTTTATAATTTTCTTTGTAGAGATCTTTTACCTCCTTGGTCAAGTTTATTCCTAGGTATTTTAATTTTTGTGGGAGATCCTGAGTGGAAGTGTTTTCTGAATTTCTTTTTCAGTGGATTTATGGTTGGTGTACAGGAAAGCTTCTGATTTTTTAAGATTGATTATGTATCCAGATACCTTGCTGAATTTGTTGATCAGTTCTATAAGCCTTTTGGTTGAGTTTGTTGGGTTTTCTAAATATAGTATCATGTCATCTGCAAATAGTGAAAGCTTAAGTTCTTCTTTTCCTATTTGTACTCCTTTGATTTCCTTTTCTTGCCTTATTGCTCTGGCTAGAGTCTCTATTACTATATTGAAGAGAAGTGGTGATAGTGGACATCCTTGTCTCGTTTCAGTTTTTAGGAGAAATTCTTGAAGTTTTTCCCCATTTAATATGATGTTGGCAGTGGGCTTATTGTAGATTGCCTTAATAATGTTGAGATATGTTCCTTCTATTCCAATTCTCTGCAGTGCTTTTATCATAAATGGATGTTGAATTTTATCAAATGCTTTTTCAGCATCTATTGAGATGATCATGTGGTTTTTGTCTTTGATTCTGTTTATATGATGAATTACATGGATTGATTTTCGTATATTGAACCAGCCTTGCATCCCTGGGATTAACCCTACCTGGTCATGGTGAATGATTTTCTTGATGTGGTTTTGAATGCGTGTTGCTAGTATTTTGTTTAATAGTTTTGCATCCAAGTTCATCAGAGATATAGGCCTGTAGTTTTCCTTCCTTGAACTGTCTTTATTCGGTTTGGGTATTAGTGTGATGTTGGCTTCATAGAATGTATTTGGGAGAGTCCCGGTTTTTTCTATTTCCCGAAATAGTTTGAGTAATATTGGGATTAGTTCTCCTATAAAGGTTTTATAGAATTCACTTGGGAAACCATCTGGTCCTGGGCTTTTCTTTGATGGTAAGCTCTTTATTGCTATTTCAATCTTTTTGATTGTTATTGGTTGGTTTAAGTGTTCTATATCTTCTTGACTCAGTTTAGGATGGTTGTATTTATCTAGGAAGTTGTCGATTTCCTCCAGATTTTCCATTTTGTTGGAGTATAGTTTTTCAAAGTAGTTTCTGATAATCCTCTTGATTTCTACGCTGTCAGTAGTAATGTCTCCTTTTTCACCCCTTATCTTCATAATTTGGGTTGATTCTCTCTTTTTTTTAGTTAGGTTGGCTAGTGGTTTATCAATCTTGTTAATCTTTTCAAGAAACCAGCTTTTGGTTTTGTTGATTTTCTGTATTGTTTTTTTATTCTCTATTTCGTTAATTTCTGCTCTAATTTTAATAATTTCCCATCTTCTGCTGGCTTTGGGGTTCAATTGTTCCTGCTTTTCAAGGGAAAATCAGTACTTTTTAATGGAAACACCTTGACCAAAAATCTGTCACAATTTTGAGACCCATTAAAACAAAAGTTTAATGAGAAAAAAAAAGAAAATACCAGCAAATTCAAAAGATGTAATATAATTCCTTGCATCTTTTCAGACCATAATGGAATAAAAGTAGAAATCAACAACAGGAAAGTCAAAATAAATTATTCAAATACATGGAGATTGAATGATACACTATTGAATAATGAATGGGTAAGAGCAGAAATTAGGGAAGAAATAAAGAAATTTATGGAAACAAATGAAAACAGAGACACAACCAACCAAAATCTATGGGACACTATGAAGGCAGTATTAAGAGGAAAGTTTATTGCATTGAGTGCCCACATAAGGACAGAGAAACATCAAGTAAAGAACCTAATGATAAAACTCAAGGATCTAGAAAGTCTGCAACAGTCTATTCCCCAAGCCAGCAGAAGGCAAGAAATCATTAAAATTAGAGCAGATATAAATGAAATAGAGAACAAAAAAACAAAGAATCAATAAAACAAAAAGTTGGTTCTTTGAAAAGATTAATAGAATTGATAAACCCCTGGGCAACCAAACCAAAAGAAAAATAGAATCAACTCAAATTATCAAAATTAGAAATGAAAAAGGAGATATCACCACAGATAGTGAAGAAATTCAAAAGATTATCAGGAACTACTTTAAAAATTTATACTCCAATAGACTTGAAAACCTGGAAGAAATTGATAGATTTACAAGCACAGTTAACCTTCCTACACTCAGCCAAGAGGACATAGCAAGCCTAAACCAACCAATAGAAACCAAAGAAATAGAAATGGCAATAAACATTCTTCCACCAAAGAAAAGCTTAGGCCCAGATGGGTTTCCAGCTGAATTCTACAAAATCTTCAGTAAACAACTAATACCAATACTTCATAACTTGTTCTGGGAAATTGAAAGAGATGGAACTCTCTGAAATTCCTTCTATGAGGCCAGTATCATATTAATCCCCAAACCAAATAAAGATACCTCAAGAAAGGGAAACTACAGACCAATATCCTTAATGAACATAGATGCAAAAATTCTAAACAATATACAGCCACACACATTCAAAACTATATCAAGAGAATAATACATCATGACCAAGTTGGTTTCATCCCAGAAAAACAAGGCTGGTTCAACATATGCAAATCAATACATGTTATCCACCACATAAATAGAACCAAGAACAAAAACCACATCATTATAGCAATAGATGCTGAAAAAGTATTCGACAAAATCCAACACCCATTTATGTTAAAAACACTGCAGAAAATTGGGATTGAAGGAACGTACTTCAACATCATTAAGGCAATATACTGTAAACCCAAAGCCAACATTATATTGAATGGGGAAAAACTGCAAGAATTTCCTCTAAAATCAGGAACAAGACAAGGATGCCCACTATTACCACTCCTTTTCAATATAGTCCTTGAGACGGAAATCAAATAAATTCACATAGGAAGAGAGGAATTAAAATTATTCTTATTTGCAGATGACATGATCCTTTATCTGGAACACCCAAAAAACTCAACCAAAGGACTTCTGGAACTGATTGACAAATTCAGCAAAGTCGCAGGATACAAAATAAACCTTAAGAAATCAGTGGCTTTTCTTTATGCCAACAGTGAATCCACAATGAAAGAAATAAAGAAAACAATTCCATTCACTATAACCTCAAAACCAATAAAATACCTAGGAATAAACCTAACCCAAGATGTGCAAGACCTCTACAACAAAAACTATAAAACATTAAAGAAAGAAATTGAAGACGACCTTGGAAAATGAAAAGATCTCCCATGCTCATGGATAGGCAGAAAAAATATCATCAAAATGGCCATCTGCCAAAAGTGATCTATAGATTCAATGCAATTCCCATTAAAATACCAGCGACATTCTTCAGAGAAAAATCAATCATGGACTTTATATGAAGAAAGAAAAGACCCAGAATAGCCAAAGCATTTCTCAGTAATAAGAAACATGCAGGAGGCATCACAATCCCAGACTTCAAATTATACTATAGAGGAGTAGTAGTAAAAACAGCATGGTACTGGCACAATAAAAGATATACTGACCAGTGGATTAGAATAGAAGATACAGAAACAAACCCACACATCTTTAGTCAATTAATCTTTGACAAAGGGGCCAAACTCATATGCTGGAGAAAAGACAGCCTTTTCAACAAATGGTGCTGGGAGAACAGGCTAACCATTTGTAAAAAGATGAATCTAAACCCCTATATCTCACCAAGCACAGGAATCAACTCAAGATGGATCAAAGACTTAGAAATTAGACCTGAGACTGTGAAGTTAGTAGAGGAGAGCATAGGTTCAACACTACAACATATTGGCACAGGCAGTAACTTTCTCAACACAACCTCCAAAGCTCAGGAATAAAAGCAAGAATAAACAAGTGGGATCGCATCAAACTAAAAAGTTTCTTCTCATCAAAGGGGCCAAACTCATATGCTGGAGAAAAGACAACCTTTTCAACAAATGGTGCTGGGAGAACAGGCTAACCATTTGTAAAAAGATGAATCTAAACCCCTATATCTCACCAAGCACAGGAATCAATTCAAGATGGATCAAAGACTTAGAAATTAGACCTGAGACTGTGAAGTTAGTAGAGGAGAGCACAGGTTCAACACTACAACATATTGGCACAGGCAGTAACTTTCTCAACACAACCTCCAAAGCTCAGGAATAAAAGCAAGAATAAACAAGTGGGATCGCATCAAACTAAAAAGTTTCTTCTCATCAAAGGAAACTTTCAATAACCTAAAGAGGAAGCCTACAGAATGGGAAAAGATCTTTACCAGCCACCACTCTAATAGGGGGCTAATATCCAGAATATACAAAGAGTTCAAAAGACTCTACACTAGCAAAACAAACAACCCAATCAAGAAATGGGCAAATGAACTAAATAGACACTTCACAAAAGAAGAGATACAAAAGGCCAATAGATACATGAAAAGATGTTCTACATCATCAGGGAGATGCAAATGAAAACTACACTGAGATTCCATCCAACCCCAGTCAGAGTGGCAAGCATAAAGAAATCAAATAACAAGAAATGCTGGTGAGGATGTGGGGAAAGAGGAACTCTTTTTTATTGTTGGTGGGAGTGCAAACTAGTTCATCCACTATGGAGATCTGTGTGGAGATTCTTAAGAAAGGTGGGAATAGATCCACCATATGATTCAGCTCTACCACTCCTGGGTATTTTTCCAAAAGAGTTGAATTCAGAGAAGTATAGCAACATATGCATACCTATGTTCATAGCAGCACAATTTGTAATAGCCAAAATATGGAAGCAACCCAGGTCTCCATCAACAGATGAGGATTGCAAAACTTTGGAAAGAAGAACAAAATCATATCATTTGCCAGAAGTGGAAAGTCCTGGAGAGCAATATATTAAGTGAGATCAGCCCAGCACAGAAGGAGAAGGTACATATGTTTCCTCTAATATGCCCAAACTAGGGAACGTAGAGGATACCAGTGGTACTCCAGGTAAAGGAGGGGAAATACCAGCAAAGCTTGAATGGAAAGATAGGGGAGGAGGAAGACTGAACTTGATTAATGAGTGTCGACATCCGAATATGTGTAAAATTATGAATATGGCATGGTTACCCGGGACAGTCATTGGTGGGAGGGGGGAAGGGAAAACAGGGGCGGGGGGGGGAGCGCACGAAGTATAGTTTAAATGTATACCATATATGTTCAATAAAAAATTAAAAGTAACTAAATAAATATATAATTCAAAAAAAGAGGTAAAGATTACTGATTTAAGAAACTAATTTTGGGATGCATCAAAATTGATGATGAGTAGGTGGTAGATATAGATTGATGGACAGAAAAGTGGTAGTAAATAAGTGACAAAAACTGTTAAATTTAGAGGTCATGTGTATGGATGTTCATGGTCAACTCTTCAAATGTATCTGTATATTTATATGATTTCTTAACAAGACATTAGCACAGTATTCATATAATGCAAATAAATTAAAATGTGAATCAAGAAAAAAAATAACCTAATGACACACCTCAAAGGCCCTTATAAAACAGGAACTGTGTAACCCCAAAGCCAGTAGAAGACAGGACATTATTAAAATCACAGCAGAAATCAGTGAAGTAGAGAATAAAAAAAATACAGAAATTCAACAAAACTAAAAGCTGTTTTCTTGAAAAAATAAACAAGTTAGATGAGTTAATACCCAACCTAAACAAAAGAAATAGAAAGGATCAATGCAAATTATGAAAATAAGAGATGAAAAAGGAGATATTACTATTGACAGTATAGAAATTCAGAGAATTATCAGAAACTATTGTAGAAAACTATTCTCCAGCCAGGCATGGTGGCACATACTTATAATCTCAGCATTCAGGAGGCTGAGACAGGAGGATCACGGTTTACAGACAGCCTCAGCTACCTAGTGAGGCCTTTTGCAACTCAGTGAAACCTTGATTCAAAATAAAGAATAAAAAATAGGACTGAGGGTGTAATTTGGGGGTAGAATGCCCCTGGGTGTTATCCCCAGTACAAAACAAAAACAAAAACAAAAAACCTATACTCCAACAAAATGAAAAATATGGAGGAAATTGACAACTTTCTAGATAAATACAACCTTCCTAAAATGAGTCAAGAAGATACAGAACATTTAAACTGACAAATAGCAATCAAAGAGATTGAAGCAGCAATAAAGAGCCTGCCATCAAACAAAAACCCAGGACCAGATGGTTTCCCAAGTGAACTTTATAAAACCTTTATGGAAGAGATAATATAAATAATCCTCAATCTATTTCATGAAATAGAAAGAAACAGGACTCTCCCAAATATATTCTATGAGGCCAACATCACATTAATACCAAACCAAATAAAGACAGCTCAAGGAAAGCAAACTACAGGCTGATATCACTAATTAACTTGAATGCAAAACTGCTAAACAAAATACTAGCAACACACTTTCAAAACCACATTAAGAAAATCATAGCTGGTGTGGTGGTACATGCTTGTAATCCCAGCATTTGGGAGGCGGAGACCGGAGGATCGCAGTTTGCAGACAGCCTCAAGTACTTAGGGAAGCCCTTCACAACTCAGTGAGACCCTGTTTAAAAAAAAAAGACCAAAGGGTCGGGGCGGGTGGGCAGGCGCTGGCGGGGCACCCTTCGGCGACCCCCTCTCCACCCAGAAGGACCCTGTGGTCCGGGCCCCTGGCCCCGACCCTGAGTGGGTGGGCAGGCGCTGGCGGGGCACCCCTAGGCGACCCCCTCTCCACCCGGAAGGACCCTGAGGTCTGGGCCTCTGGCCCCGACCCTGGGTGGGTGGGCAGGCGCTGGCGGGGCACCCTTAAGCAATTCCCTCCCCACCCGAAAGGGCCCTGTGGTCCGGGCCCCTGGCCCTGACCCTGTGCGGGTGGGCAGGCGCTAGTGGGGCACCCCTAGGCACCCCCTTTCCACCTGGAAGGGCCCTGTAAAAAAGGAAAAGAAAAAGAAAAAAGGAAAATATCAGAGAGGGGTCAAGGAGGCCGTGGCAGATGCCAGGATACTGGAGATGCAGACGAAACTTATCCAAATGAACTGGAATTATTGAAAAAATTCCCCACTAAGGAGGACTGCTTCTTCTCTACCTTGTTAAGAATCTTGGACATCACCTGTAAGGAGAGAGACTTTAGCGGAGACCAAGGAGAAAGGTGGTGCTGAAAGCGGTCTCCGTGTTGGTGGTGGAGACTTGTATTCAGGAGAAGCAGAAATCAGAGCCTACCAACCTTATTTTTTTTGGGAGAAATTACACCAAAGGTCAAATGCTACCGTCGCGCATGCTTAGGAACACTGGACAACATTCAGAGTGGAAAAAGAGCTTGGAAAAGATTTGAAATGGTGGAGGCAGTGGCAGTGGCAGTGGCCAGTACTCAGGGGAGGCAGAGATCTGATGCATTACACCTGGAACCTTTGAAGTAATGACCCCAGAGGCAGAATGCGACCACCACGCATCCTTGAGAACGTGGGACAATGGTTGGGCGAAGAGGGTGCTCGGATTAGAGCCTACTGAGGGTTGAGGCTGGCGATGGACACAGCAAAGCTGGGATTAGAGCCTGTCATGAGGCAAGGCCGGTGCTGGAGCCTCTCGAGGCCGGGATCGGAGCCTGCCGAGTGGTTAGGCCGGTGCTGGGGCCATTGAAGCCGGGATCGGATCATGCCATGAGGCAAGGCCAGTGATAGGGCCTTCGAGGCCGGGATCGGAGCCTGCCAAGGGGTTAGGCCGGTGCTGGGCCAACAAGGCCGGGATTGGAGCCTGCCGTGAGGCAAGGCTGGTACTGGGGCCTCCGAGGCCGGGATCGGTGCCTGCTGAGGGGTTAGGCCGGTGCCGGGGCCAATGGCCGACATCAGGGCCTGCCATGAGGCAAGGCCACTACTGGGGCCTCTGAGGCTGGGATCGGAGCCTCCAGTGAGACAAGGCCGGTGGTGGGGCCTTAGAGGCCGGAATCGGAGCCTGCTGAGGGGTTAGGCCGGTGCTGGGGACAGCAAGGCTGGGATCGGAGCCTGCTGTGAGACAAGGCCGGTGCTGGGTTCCCAAGGCTGGGGCCGGAACCTGCTAAGGGGTTAGGCCGGTGATGGGGCCAGCGAGGCCGGAATCGGAGCCTGCCATGACGCAAGGCCGGTGCTGGGGCCTCCGAGGCTGGGATCAGAGCCTGCCGAGGGGTTAGGCTGGTGCCAGGGCCAATGGCCGGCATTGGAGCCAGCTGTGAGGCAAGGAGCTACTCGGGCCTCTGAGGCCAGGATCAGAGCCTGCCGAGGGGTTAGGCCGGTGCCGGGGCCAACAACTGGCATCGGAGCCAGCCGTGAGGCAAGGCTGGTGCTGGGGCCTCCGAAGCCAGGATCGGAGTCTGCCAAGGGGTTAGGCCGGTGCCGGAGCCAACAGCAAGCATCGGAGCCTTCCATGAGGCAAGGCCGCTATTGAGGCCTCCGAGGCCGGGATCAGAGCCTGCTGAGGGGTTAGGCTGGTGCCGGGGCCAGCGGCTGGCATCGGAGCCTTCCGTGAGGCAAGGCCGCTATTGAGGCCTTTGAGGCCGGGATCAGAGCCTGCCGAGGGTTTAGGCCGGTGCTGGAGCGGAGCTAGCGAGGCCGGCATTGGACCCTGCCGTGAGAACTGGGAAACTGTGCCGGGCATGGTGGCGCACACTTGTAATCCCCGTGTTTGGGAGGCAGAGACAGGAGGATTGCATAGGTTCCAAGCCAGCCTCTCTGGCTTAAGAGACCCTGTTTCCAAATAAAAATATTAAAAAAGTAGGTGTCTGGGGGTGTAGCCCAGAGGTAGAAAGGTTTCCAGGAACTCTAGTACCACCAAAAATACTACTATTAATAATAAATAAATAAAATAAAATAAAAGGGTAAACTGTGAGAGTTCTCCCTAAGAACAGGAACAAGATAAGGTTGTCCATTATCACCACTTCTTTTTAATATAGTACTTGAGACTTATTATTATTTACTATAGTACTTGAGTACTTATTGGTAGAACAATAAGGCAATAAAAAGAAATAAAAGGAGTACAAATAGGAAAAGAAGAACTAAAACTATCACTATTTGCAGATGACATGGTGTTACACTTAGAAACCCCACAAACTCAACCAAAGGCTTATAAACTGATCAACAAATTCAACAAAGTGTCTGGATACAAAATCAATCTTAAAAAATCAGAAGCTTTTCTGTATACTGAAAAAGAAATCCAGAAAAAAAAATCCACTCAGAATATCCCACCAAAGGGAGACTTCCGGGAAGATGGCGACCGAGAAAAGCGGGACTTAAGAGCCCCGCTAACAACAAATCTCCATTACCAAAAAAACAGCGCCTTTCATAGCCAGAAAACACCATCACCAGTGAAACAAAAAATCACCAGGCTCCAGAGAGAAAGCGGACTGAGAACAGAGCCACAGAGGAGATCCTCGCGCCCGAGGATGCAGCAGACCCGGCAGCAGCGCCATACTGCCGGCGGCACCGGCGAATTCATGGGATGGCTACAGCAAGCCAAGGTGAGCCACTGCGGAACAGCCAGGCGGGATTTCTCCGCGCAGAGAGCATCTAAAGCTCCCAGTGGCCGAGATCAGCACACACTGCAGGGATTCAGAGTAGAAATCAAAATCAAGAAGAAAAACGCCAGCCCCGCAGCCGAGGGCGTAGCAGCGGCGCCATATTGCTACCGGCGGCAGCAGCACCGAATTCAGCGAGGCCAGTACAGCTACATCTGCGTACTCAAGAACAGTGAGTCAAACTGCGGGCCACAGAGGAGAAATCCCAGTACTGTACTCTCTGGGACTTGACCCAGTGGGGGAGGGGCGGTGGCAGAGATATCACACCATAGGAGAACGTGCAACCTGGCACCCCCCACAGTCTAAAGCAGCCTCTATCGACTCTCTGGGTCGGAGACTCTGTGATAAAACCCAGTAAAGGAGTAGTGGGGTCTGAGATACTACTGACTCGAGATCCAGAACACCTTAAGGGAAGTCATAGTGACCCAAGGGAAGAACCCAGAGAAGGCACAAACTTCCGAAATCGTGGGAAAGAGGAATAATACTGGAGCAATTAATGCCCACAACCCCACAACATCAGAACCCAATAAAAAAGAAAATCAGAGATTTCTAGAAGATCAAATCAGGAAAATAACTGTTGAAATAATAGAGGTGCTTCGAAAAGAACTCAGAGAGAGCCAAAAAGAGATAAAGGATGCAATTAATGAAGTAAAGGCCTCAATTCAAAGCACAAACAACCGATTAGAACACATGGAGAAGAGAATCTCGCTCTTAGAAGATGAGCAATCCAAAAATGAACTCATAGTTTCTAATCTAGAAAAAAATATCCGACAGCAGGAATCTGACATTGAAGAAATATGGGCCCATTTTAAGAGAGCTAACCTAAGAATAATTGGAATAGAGGAGGGAAAAGAAAGTGAAACCAAAGGGATCAACAATCTCTTCAAGGAAGTCATAGCAGAAAATTTTCCAAACATAGAGCAAGAGGTCGATACAAAGGTCCAGGAAACTTATAGAACTCCCTTTAGACAGGATCGGAGAAGAGGATCCCCACGCCACATAATTGTCAAAATGACCAATGTGGAAGCCAAGCAGAGAATCTTAAAGGCAACAAAAGTAAAGGGCCAAGTGACATTCAGAGGCAAACCAATTAGAATCACTCCAGACTTCCCAAAGCAAGTCATGAGAGCCAGAAGGGCTTGGAGTAACATATTCCAAACTCTGAAAGAAAACAACTTCCAGCCAAAAATTTCCTACCCAGCAAAACTTTCTATCAAATTAGATGGAGAAATAAGAAGCTTCCATGACAAACAGAAACTGAAGGAATTTATGTCTTCAAAACCAGCGCTAGAGAAAATACTCAAAGAGATTAACTACAAAGAAGAAATAGGTAACACACACCAGAACCAGAGAAACAAGATTTTCCATCCAACAGACAACTAAGATTGGTTATCTGTGGGGATTCATTATTTATGTTAGTCTTTTACCTATCTCTAAAGGGTATTGTTTGCCTTTATTGTTGTTAATTTCTAGGATGTCTAGTTGGAATATTAATAGACCTTCAGATATAGCAATTGGAAATATTTCATCCCATTCTATTAGTAACTGTTAACTCTGTTTACATTGTCTTTGGATATACAATATATTTTTTTTATTTTTTAGGGAGTCTGTATACTCCTCTGTTGCCTGTGCCATTGAAATCATAACCAAGGAATCACTGCCAATTTCAATGTTGTGAGGTTTAATGACCCAGATTTTCTCCTAAAAGTTTATAGTCTTAAGATTTATATTTAGGTCTATTATCTATTTTTAGTTAATATTTGTATATGGGATTAGGTAAGGGTCCAATTTTATTCTTTTCCATGTAATTATTATTTTTTAACAATATTTAGTTAAAAGATTAATATTTCCACCACCAAATGTTTGTGGAAACCTTGTCAAAAATAACTTGACAATATAGGGAAGAATTTAACTCTAGGCTTTTATTTAACTCCAATGGTTTATATATCTGCCTTTAGAATAGTACTACACTGTTTCAATTATTATAGCTTTATATGGTTTGAAATCAGAAAATATATATCTTCTAGCTTTGTTCTTTTTTAAGATCCTTTTGGGTACCTAGAGTCCATATTCCATATTAGGATAGATTTTTTTCCTGAAAAATAAATATATAAATATATGATAGTTTCACCTAAAAAATAGAAAAAAAAATTCTCTGGTAAGAAAGAAAGCAAAAAGAAATATTGAAATGTTATCTTTAAGTCATCAAAAGCTTGGTATCAGACAAATGAAACTGTTATGTGAGATTATCATTTTTAATTGTAGATAAATTGCCATAATACTAGATGTCAACTACTAAGCCAAGCATGGGAGGGAGGGATAGGGAGAGAATGGGGTGGGGATTGGGTGGGGGCTGACTGGGAAAAGTGTGCATGTATGTCTACAAAAGTATGTATTCTACTATGATGTATGAATACAGTGCACCAATAAAAAAAAAAGAAAAAATCAATAAAATAAAATAGGGCTGGGGATATAGATCACAGGTAGAATTCTCCTAAGTTCAATCCCCAGTACCACAAAATAAATAAGTAAATTAATTAATTTAAATTAATTTTAAAAGATGGGCATGGTGGCGAATGCTTGTAATCCCAGCATTTGGCAGGCTGAGACAGGAGGATCGCAGTTCGCTGACAGCCTCAGCTACTTAGTAAGGCCCTTTGCAACTCAGTGAGACCCTGTTTCTCAGCGAGACCAGGGGTGTAGCTTGGAGGTAGAATGCACCTGGGTTCCATTCCCAGTACCATAAATAAATAAATAAATAAATAAATAAATAAATAAACAAAACAAAACAAAAAAAAAAACAAAACAAACAAACAAAAAAAAGAATATCCCACCAAAAAAATAAAATCCTTAGGAATAAACCTAACCTAGGAGGTCAAAGACATCTACAAAGAAAACTATAATATATTGAAAAGAGAAGTGAAAGAAGACCTTAGACTATGTAAAGATCTTCCATGTTCTTGGATAGGCAGAATAAATATCATCAAACTGGCCATTCTTCCAAAATTGATGTACAGATTTAATCCAATACGCATTAAATTACCAAGGTAATTGCTCACAGACATAGAAAAATCAGTCCTTAAATTCATTTGGAACAACAAAAAACGCAGTAGTAGTTTTCAGCAACAGGAACCATGCAGGAAGTATTACAATACCTGACTTCAAACTATACACAAAGCCATAGTAATAAAAACAGCACGATACTGGTGCAAAAACAGACACATAGACCAATGGAGCCGAATAGAAGGTTCAGAAACAAATCCACACACTTAAAGCCAGTTGACAAAGGGGCCAAAAACATACACTGGAAAAAAAAGATAGCCTCTTCAACAAATGGTATTGACAAAACTGGTTCACCATATGAAGAAAAACCCCATTTTCTCACCCTGCACAAGAGTCAACTCAATATGCACCAAAGACTTGGAAATCAGTCCTTGAAGGGGGCACAGGTCCAACACTTCAATACATAGGCACAGGTAAACACTTTCTCAACAAAACCCCAAAGGCACAAGAAACTAAAAGGCAAATCATTACGTGGAATTGCACTAAACTGAAGAGCTTCTGTACAGCAAAGGAAACTATCAAGAACCTCAATAGATAGCCAATAGAATGGGAGAAAATTTTTGGCAGTTATTCCTCTGATAGAGGACTAATATCTAGAATATACAGAGAACTCAAGAAACTCAGCACTAAGAAAACAAATAAAAAATGGGCAAGTGAACTAAATAGACATTTCACGAAAGAAGAAATTCAAATGGCCAATAAATTTATAAAAATGTTGAACATCATTAGCAATCAGAGAGATGCAAATCAAATCTACACTGAGATTTCATGTAACTCCAACTAGAATGACAATCATTCAAAACACAAATAACAACAAATGCTGGTGAGATGTAGAGAAGTGGGAACTCTAAAGCATTGTTAGTTGAATTTCAAATTAGTGCAAGACTTTGGAAAATAGTATGGAGAATCATCAGAAGAATGGGATCAAACCTATCTTATTATCCAGCAATACTACTTCTGGGTATCTACCCAAAAGAATGGAAGCCAAATTACCAAACCAATACATGCATATCTCTACATAGCTGCAGCGTTTACAATTGCCAAACCACAGAACCAGACAAGAAGTCCATCAACAGATGATTACAAAACTATGAGATATTTACACAATGGAATTTTACTCAGCCATAAAGAAGAAAAAATTATGTCATTTTCAGGGAAATGTATGGAACTGGAGAACATTATGCTAAGTGAGATTAGTCAATCATGAAAAATAAATAATCTGGTGCTCTCCCTAATATGTAGAAATTAGGGAGAAAAAGCGTCATAGGAGTAATTCTAGACAAAAAGGAGAAATCATAGACGAGCAAATAAGGTGACCTGAGAGGGATGAGAGAGAGGAAGAGAAAAATTTCCGAATGTAAATAATGTACATTCACAAACATATTAAAGTCAGTCACCAAGCCAAACATGAGTAAGAGGGAGGGGAGAGGGAATGGGGAAAGAATTGGGGAAGGGCTAAATAAGTGGTGTGTGGATATATGCCTCCACCATCATGTACCACATTAGGATGTATGGACCAATAAAAATAAGTGCCAATAAAAAAATTAAAAAAGAAAAAAAAGAACCTGAGGCTCCAGTAGTTCGAAGGTCCCTTATTGTGCTTAAGTGTGCACTGCTTGTGGAAATGGAATCTCCTGAGACAGAAGCACCATTCTCCTTCAGTAGAATTAAATTTTTTTTCTTGGTACTGGGTGGGATTGAACCCAGTGGCATTCTACCTTTGAGATATATTCCCAGCCCTTTTCATTTTTTATGTTATTTGGAAACAAGGTCTGGCTAAGTTGCTGAGGGCCTCTAAGTTGTTGAGGCTGGTCTCAAGTGCTGGGATCACAGGCGTGCACCACCACATCTGGTAATGGGATTGAATTCTTAATGACATTTTAATTCACTGCATACTTTCCAGAAGACTGAGGGGCCATGGGAAGGGAGGTGGGGGGCTGAGCTGGGTAGCAACTCAGAGCTGTCCAAGGACAGAGGGAGTGTGAACTTGGGCCACTTACACTGTGGTGTCTGGTAGAGGCCTAGAGCAGAAAAACTATGTTAACTATTTCAGCAATTATTTTAACAAAAGACTCATAGGCAGGAAACACGTTCACCAGGAGGAATTTAGTGAGTATCTGTCTACTCAGAATATCTTTGTTTTTAAAGAACATAATTTTTATACTAATTGAAACAGACACTTTACTTCGTATAGTCACAATCTCACTCTCTCACACTTTTTACATTAAAATGTCAAGCTAGAGCTGGGCGTGGTGGCGCAGGCTTGTAATCCCAGCATTTGGGAGGCTGAGACCTGGAGGATCACAGTTTGCAGACAGCCTCAGCTACTTAGTGAGGCCCTCTGCAACTAAGTGAGACCCGGTTTCAAAATAAATAATAAAAAATAGGGTAGGGCGTGTAGCTCGGAGGTAGAATGCCCCTGGGTTCCATCTCCAGACCCGCAAAAAAAAAAAAAAAAAAAAAAAAAGTCAAGCCAGGTGTCGTGACACACACTTGTAATACTAATACTTGGGAGGCTGAGACAAGAGGATCACCAGTTTGAAGCCAGCCTCAGCAATTAGTGAGACCCTCAGCAACTCAGGAAGACCTTGTTCCACAATAAAAAATAAAATAGGGCTGGGGTTGTAGGTCGGGGTGGAATGCTCCTGGGTTCCATCCCCAGCACCATAATAAATAAATGAATGACTAAATAGACAAGTAAATGAATAAAATGTCAAAGAGCAGAAAGATAGAACGGGATTTGTCTAGAAAAAGAGTAAGAAATGTGCTTTCAAAGAAAGGCCCAGTCACCCATATTTCCAACACCTTTTCTAACTTCTTGTACAGAACTGTATATGGAGATTTTCTTTTTCAGAACATGGTCCCGATTGGTCAGAGAGTGGTTGAATCCTGCCCCCAGTGCTTTACATGGGAAGGAGCATAAAGGGGCATCTATCTGATGAGGGAGCTCTGCCTCAAGTTCTGATTCCCCACTCCTTAATCAGCGTGGGCAGATGTAAGGAGATACCATGGGAGGGTGATTAGCCATAGGAGTTCATTTCTGGGATCCTAGAGGCTCAGAAGTTCTAGCAAGATCAAAGCATTGGCAAGTTAGGTATCTGGGGAGGACCTGTCCTGGCTTGTGGGTGGCCATCTTATCCCTGTATCTTCAGGTGGCAGAGAGTGCTTTAGAGTTTCCTCTCTTCTTACTCTCCCCTCCCCCCCTCCTCCTCTTCCTTCTCTTCCTCCTCCTCCTTCTACTCTTTTTCTTTTCCATATATCTGTTTTCTAAATACTTTTATTGTTGCATTGTATTTACACATCATAGTGAAATTCAAAGTGCTACAAACAGACATGTCCACAGGACTTTGTGTATTTCTCTTTGCATTCGACCCCACTCCTTCCTCTTCCCTCCTCCCTCCCTCCCTCCCTCCCTCCCTCCCTCCCTCCCTCTCATACATTTAGTGAGATTGGTAGTGATACCTTCATATTCTCCTTTCCCACTTCCCCATCTCCCTTCCTCAATCCCTTTCCACTATTCATTCATTCTTATATATATATATATATATATATATATATATATATATATATATACTGGAGATTAAACTCAGGGGTATGCCGGGCGTGGTGGCGCACGCTTGTAATCCCCGCGCTTGGGAGGCAGAGACAGGAGGATCGCACAGGTTCCAAGCCAGCCGCGCGCTGGCTTAGGAGACCTTGCTTCCAAATAAAAATGTAAAAATAGGTCTGGGACTGTAGTCTGGAGGTAGAAGGGCTTCCAGGAACCCCAGTACCACCAATAAAATAAAATAAAATAAACCCGGGGTATTCTACTTCTAAGTTATACCCTCAAGACTTATTTTATTTTTTATTCCAAAACAGTCTCTCACTTAGTTATTGAGGGTCTTGCTAAGTTACTGAAGGTCTGACTAAGTTGATGAGTCTTGGCTCAAATTCATGATCTTTCTGTCTCAGCCTCACAAATAAAACCTCCACCATGCCCAGTCCTCTTCTATGATTCTACTGTTCTCTCTCTTCATTTATTTGAGGTTTTCTTTCTTTCTAGAGTCTACCTATAAGATAAAACATATGACTCTCGACTTTTTGGAACTGGCTGATCTCACTTAGAATAAGATTCTCTAACTCCATCCATTTCCCTGAAAATGACATAATTTTGTTTTTCTTTAGGGATGTCTAAAATTCCATTGTGTGTATATAACACATTTTTTTTTTTTTTGCAGGTCTGGTGATGGAACCCAGGGGCATTCTACCTCCGAGCTACACCCTCAACCCTATATTTTTATTCTTTATTTTGAAACAGGGTCTTACTGAGTTGCAAAGGGCCTCACTAAATAGCTGAGGCTGGCTGCGAACCACGATCCTTTTGTCTCAGTCTCCCGAATGCTGGGATTACAAGCATGTGCCACCATGCTCGGCTTAGCACATTTTCTTTATCCATTCATCTGTTGATGGACACCTAGGTTAGTTCCATAAGTTGATTAATACGAATTGTCCTGTCATAAACACAGATATGCATGTATCTCTATGGCACTGTAAATTTAATTCGTTGGGAAAGATACTGAGGAATGTTAGAGCTGGGCCATATTCCCAGTTTTTTTTAGGAACCTCTATTTTGATCTCCATCATGGTTATACTAATTTGCAATCCCACTAACAGTGAAGAAGAGATCTTATTTCTCCACATCCTCACCAGCATTTATTATTGTTTGCATTCTTGATGATGACCATTTTTTTGTGTGTGGTACTAGGAGTACCAGGAGCATTCTACCTTTGAGGTATATCCCCAGCCCTATTTTTATTATTTATTTTGAAACAGGGTCTTACTAAGTTGTGGAGGGCCTCACTAAGTAGCTGAGGCTGTCCTTGAACCTGTGATCCTCCTGTCGCAGCCTCCCTAATGTGGGATTATAAGCGTGCCTGGCTTTGATGATGACCATTCTAACTAGAGTTAGATGGGCTCTCAGTGTCCTTTTGATGGGTATTTCTCTGATTGCAAGTGATGCCTAATCTTTTTTTTAATGTTTGATGGCCATTTGCATTTCTTCTTTCACAGAGTATAGTTTCTTCTTATAAGGCCATTGATCCCATCAGATGGGGATTCTGCCCTGACACTCTTACTTACCTTGAATTACTTCCTAAAAGTCCTGTCTTCAAATACAGCCCCATTGCCCAATAAAGTTTCAACATACGCAGTTTTTTGAGGGGGGCAATTTTAGTTTTATATTATTATTATTGTTTATTATTATTATTATTATTATTATTATTATTATTATTATTATTTTGCGGGTCTGGGGATGGAACCCAGGGGCATTAGACCTCTGAACTACACTCCCTGCCCTATTTTTTATTCTTTATTTTGAAACAGGGTCTCACTACGTTGCAGAGGGCCTCACTAAGTAGTTGAGGCTGTCTGTGACAGCCTCCCAAATGCGGGGATTACAAGCATGTGCCACCACGCCCGGCCGGGGGGGGGGACAATTTAATTCACAGCATTCCCTCAAAGGTAGACTGCACTTATAATAAAGTTACAGAAGAGGAGACTGAGGCCCAGAGGGGTTAGGTGACATGCTCAACACACATCACAGTTTAGGTGTCAGTGTGTCCTTCACTGCATTGCTGAGGCCAGCGCTGGGCTGGGTTAGAAGGATTGACAGGCTATTGCTTTCTGTGTCCTAATGAAACTTGAGCTCAAAAGCTGCCCCAAAGCTTGGATTGGTGGTGCATGCCTGAAATCCTGTAACTGGGAGGGCCAGATGGGAGGATTATAGGTTTAAGTCCAGACTCAGTAACTTAGTGAGATCCTCAGTAACTTAGAGAGACTCTGTTTCAAAATAAAAAGGGGTGGAAGGTGTAGCTCAGAGGTAGAACACTTCTGTGTTTAATCCCCAGTTAGAAAAAAAAAAGTGCCCAGCTGTTAGAAGAATTTTGCCTTGACTTCCAGTTATTCATTTACAGCCCCCTATTAAATATTTATGGAGCACCTACAACATGCAGTACTCTGGCCCTGGGTGCAAGGAAATGAGCTGGACTGGGTTGAGGCCTGATTTCCTTCTGTGTGTGGAGGGGTGCCTCTTAGCCAGCCCTGTAGTTTTGTTTCCCTCATTTTACTTTTATTTTAGTATTTCATTATTTTTAAAAATCTTAAATACATAAAGCCATACTGCCTGAGCTGATGGCGCCGCTGAAGAAACTGGTCGCGAAGACTCAGGGGTCACCTGTATCTAGGACCTGCCTCTGCCATCACATCAGAGGTGGCCGTGGGTGTGACGTTCACTCCCTGAGGCTCTAGTCGTGTTGTGCAGTCTTCAGGCAGAAGTGGCCAGCAGGTAACTCAGACTGCTGTAATCAGAGAGGCTCCCGTGCAGGGAAGTCAGCTTCCTCTCACCAGGGTCCCAGCACCCGGACCTGCTGCCATGCTGGTTTCTTACTGATATGGTACATGACTGCCACTTGCTCAAAACAGTGGGCATGAAGACAGCTCTTCATCGCATACTGCTCCCTGGGACTCCATGGGCTCGCCAGTCCTGCCCCGGTCCCTTTGCACCACACGCATCCTCCACGTGGCTCCTGCTCTTCACGTCTCAGCCTAGCCCACCGTTGGTACCCTGTCCTGAGACACCGTCCACTGGTGTCACCAGATACCAGCAAATGCTTCTGCGTGCACTCAAGAGCCTCAGGGAGGGGCGGGAGGCAGGCCCAGGAGCAGCAGTCCAGTGCCTGCCCGTGGTGCTTTCAGATCCAGGCACGCAGAAATCTTGATGTGATTTTAGGTGTAAGAAGTACTTATCCAAAAATCCTCCCCTCAAACCAGACATTCCTTCAACAAGACACAAAGCTTCCTTTTAATGATCAGAGATAAAAATCTGAAAACGCAAATGCCTGGAGAATTATCATGTTGGCGTGAAAGGGCTGAGTTCCAGGGTGAGCATGTGCTTTGCTTTAGAAAGGAGTAAGGGAGCAGGGGCCCTGGAGGCAGGAGAGGGCAGGGGAGGCCTTGGGGAAGGAGGGAGACTGCAACTGCACTCAGAGGCGGACCTCCAGGTTTGGCCCAGGTGCCTGCTTTATTGGGTTTGTCCTAAACATATAGGAGTTGAAAGGAAATGTGTTACGTGAGTCTTGAGATGTCAGGCCATCTCCAGCCTAAGGCCTCTCTGCTGGGAGAAGACTGGGAAAAGCAATTCTCTCTCTTTCTCTTCATTGTCACTGGTGTATTGTAAGCATGCATCATGGCGACGTTCAGAGCAAGAGAGACATAAAGACGGCGTTTGGTGATCCTCATGCTCCCCGATCCCGCTCCACTCTCTCCCCTTCCCTCCACACAGTACTGAGATTTGCTTTGATAGTTCTGATTATGAACATCCCATCAGTTTCAGTATTTCCTTCATCAGATCTCCTCCTCCACCCACCTGCTTCCTCTAGACCCCCTCCACCACTCTTTACAAAACCACGGGATATGTACACAATGGAATGCTACTCTGTTGCGAAGAACAAAACTATGTCTTTTGCAGGGAAATGGACGAACTTATGCTAGGTGAGATCAGCCACTCTCAGAAAATGAAGGGTCATATGTTTTCCCTCCTATGTGGAAGCTAGAGAGAAAGCAGGACACAAAAATGTCAATAGAGAAAGATGACACAGGCCAGTCATCTGGCGAGGAGGCTGTCTAACATGCCCCTGCTGCATTTCAGCGTGGTGACTGGAGGCCAAAGGTCGACGGACTGTAAGCCACCCAAGTAGAGCAATTTTTGCTAAGCTAGCCTGGTGGTGTGGGGAGGACAGGGGGCAGGCCCCGTGGGAGTGCGTGGGGGCCATTTCCCTGGTGGGAGCTCGTGGCAGCCACCTGGGGGCAGCACACCTAGGGAAGAAACTGAGGTTGGAGCAAAGGAGGACCAAAGAAAGCCAGCGTCCCAGCCAGGGCCATCCTAGACAACCTGAACTTGGATTTACTGGAAATGTGGGTGGAATTAGGGCCAACACTCTAATGAAGGCAGAGAAGCCAGTCCAGAGGCCCCAGTTTGCTTTGTGCTCACCAAGGCCCGCCGGCCACCAGAGCTCTGACTTGAGGGTGAGGTGGATGGCTGTGGGTGGCAGCACACCCAGGAAGAAACCAAAGACAGATGCTCACCCTGAGTCAGCTTTTTCTCTCACACAACATCTAATGTCACAGAAAGAAGAGGGAGAGAATTCGCCTGGGCAGCACATTCCCCAGTCAGGGCTGTTTCTGTTTCCTGGACTTCACTCGGAGGCTGTTCTTTTTTGGGACAGGACACTAAATGCGGTCGTGGAAGTCGCATTTCACAACCTAGTGCTGGGCTGGATGCCAAGGAGGAGCACTGGTCTGCCTGAACTCTTCCCTTCGCGGACAGCCGCTCCCACCGGACACAATGGTGTGCTTCTCATGACACTGTGCACTGTCGAGTATGTAAATGAACATAGATCACTTCTTTAGGTATTGTGTGAATGTATACATCAGATATTTTACTTCTGATAAGGAACTTTTTATCTATCAGAAGAAGCATGGAAGCATGTGTAGTAGCCAGGATTACTGGAAGCCGAGTATAATGTGCTCCCAGGACTTGGGAGGCCGAGAGGGAGGATCACAGTTTTGAGGCAAGCCTCATTGACCTTAGCAACTTACCAAAGACCTGTTTCAAACAAAAAATCAATTATAAAAGGCTTGGGGATGTAGCTAGGGGGCAGAATGCCACTGGGTTCAGCCTCTAGTACCAAGAAGAAAGGAAGAAAGGTAAGAAGAAAGGAAGAAAAAGCACAGCGGTTAACCTCATGCCAGGGCCTTTGATCTGAAGTAGAAAATTCTGACCTTGGCCCAGATCCGGGCTGTAGGCCGCTGCAGTCCTCTTCTGGGCTCCCTTTGTCAGTGGGGAAGGAAGCAGAGTGACAGGCCACCTAGTGCTTAGACTCCCTAGGAACGTCTCCTTCTGGTTTCTGCCACGCAGCCCCTGAATGGTGAGGATATTAGACCCTGGAGGCAGAGTGGACCTGTGTCCTCTGGAGAAGTCTCCATCCCACTTAGGCCTATCAGGAAGGCTGATGTAGTGGTAAAATGAATGACTGAGATTTAACTAGCAATCAGAATTGTTCTAGGGCCTGTGGCTAGCACATAAATAAACACACAACTACATACTTTCTTCTATCTTTGTGTGTCTTCTAGTCAAATTCCACATGGGATCTGTGAGGCCTATCTCTGGGTTTCTTCTCCACTGAGTCTTCCACATGCCCCCCTCTTCACTAGTGCTACGAATTTCCTGAGCACCCACCAGGAGCATCCCACCAGGAGCATCCCACCAGGAGCACCCCACCAGGAGCATCCCACCAGGAGCACCCCACCAGGAACATCCCACCAGGAGCACCCCACCAGGAGCACCCCACCAGGAACACCCCACCAGTCTACACTGTCTAACTGCATCCCAGGTAGCAGCCATCTACACATATCTAATGCTCAGAATTCACATCACATGCCTTTCAAATATTCCATATACACACAGTATGTATAAGAGACATTAAGATTAGTGTCTTTATTTTGCAGATAAACAAAGCAAAGCAGCAAGGGGGCCCCTGATTTCTGCAGGTCTCATGGTTTGTCAAAGGCCTAAGGCCAGCTGTGTGTGGTGGCATGTGCCTGTAATCCCATCACGGGAGGCTGAGATAGGGGGATCGCAGGTTTGAGGCCAGCCTCAGCAACTTTGTGAAGCCCCATCAACTTAGACCCTGTTTCCAAATAAAAAATCAAATAGGTCTGGAGGTGTAGCTCAGAGGTAGAATGTCTCTGGGTTCAATCCCCAGTAACACACACACGTGTGCGCGCGCGCACACACACACACACACACACACACACACACACGCATGCACGCATGCACGCACACGCTACCGCTCATGCTTATGTGCATTCTGAGGCAAAGTGGTGGCCCTGGGCCCCAGAAAGGGAGCGTCTCTAGGAGCAGCACAGAGAGAAAAGCAGACCCTGCCTGCAGTGCCTGGCACGTGTCCAGACAGCGGGACCCTTAGAAGTCAAAAGTCCCCAGGCTTTGCCACCGATTCAGCATATTAGAGCTCCTCAGGACTTCCCAGGGCTTGAAGGTGAAGCAGTGTCTAGAACCTTCTTTCATGCAGCACAATGCTAGGTGCACCATGCCTTCCTGATGAATATTCTCCGGGAGAAGCGATGTGTGCGGTGTGTCCTGCTTGCCCCAGGAGCCTGAGCGCAGATGGCTGTGGACTTCGAGCCATACACAGATGAGAGCGGCCACTGCTCTGATAGGTGTGGAAAGACAATGGAACACCCCTGTGTACCGAATCTAAGGAAACATTATTTTAATTTTAAGTCAAAACCAACTTATCCCAAAGTGCTTGCTTCTGGTTCTGTGGCCTGCGGCATTAAGGGATTCTCCCAAGGGTGAGACCCCCAACCACCTTTGGGAGCTACAGAGCCTGGGGAAGGGAGCAGGCCACTGTCTTTTGGTGAGGCATGGGCTCTGGTTCTCTTGAATCAGTTGCCTCATTTGGGTATCATGTCGGAGTCAAACACATTTTTTTTCTTTCTTTTTTCTTTTTTTTTTTTGCAATCCTGGGGTTGAGCCCAGGACCTCTCACAAGCAAGATAAGTGCTCCCAGCTCTTGTTATTTTTTATTTTGAGACAGGGTCTTGCTCAGTTGCCAAGGCTGGCCTTGAACTTGCAATCTTGCTACTTATGCCTCCCCAACAGCTGGGATTACAGGCATGTGTGATCACATTAAAAAAAAAAAAAAAAAAAAAAAGCAATACTATTGATGGCACAGTTAGGCCCAGAAGACCCTCTTAGCAGGACTGGCCCTTCCCTGCGGCCAGGGTCCTCTCTGCCCTTCTCCTCCCACTCCCCTGCCAGGGCATTTTAATACAAATTATTGTTCCCTGCCAGCTTTCAAAGCTTGCTCTTTCTCTCACATCAGAGCAAAAAAATGAAAAGCAACAAAATCCTAGAGCAGCAACTAAAAGGGGTTAGTTTCCTGCTCTGCTGGTCCTTCTCTTTTTCTCCAAGGGTTAAGTATGTGCAGGGAGGATTGCTAGACTTTGTGTCTGTGCTTGGTGGGAACTATTAAATTACTGCTGGATGTTTCTGATTATACCACACATCGGTGCCTGCTCTGTCCAGGGACCACATGCGCCCCACCCCGTGCTCACTGGTGGGGCCCCTCAGTGGCACCAAAACAGACTGGGTTTTTTATTTCGATTGCAAGGATGGGAGCTAGTGCTGGCAGAGGGGAAGGAAACGGGCAATAAAACCAGAGCCGAGCGGCTTACTGGAGCCAGGATGCTGGGGTCTGCTTAATTGCTCTGAAATGAAAAAGATTCGGGGTTTTTCGTGAAGTCCCATAGGCACACTTGCCAAGCCTCAAATATTAGATTGAATTACAACTTCTAATCCCTCCCCTCACCCCCAGCCATGTGTCTTTTTTTCTTCTGGAGGCTGGTTCCCAGATTTAGGGCCCAGAAAGAGAAAGGTTAACAGAATCGGGGCCAGGCTCCCAGAGGGATCCCCACCAGGGTTGGGTCCTAGGCTGTGGGTCCATAAACACCCATCCCGAGGCGCTCTTCTGAGCCCCTCTCCTGGCAGGGCTAGCTAACAGGCACCCACCGGTGCCCAGAGCTTTGGAAATATTAGAACTCAGTGCTTCAGCCAAGGCTCAGGACAGCTCTGCTGTGGCCCAGGGTAGCTGTAAATGGGCCTGCAGCTGCTCTGGGAGCAGACTCATGGCTTTTATGGGAAGCTCAGAGAAGTCTTAAAAAAAAGCACTGATAGGGAAAATGGAAGATGATAAGTAACAGGGTTAAGGGTGATGGAGCCAGAGTGGGGATGGCTGTACAGAGAGCAGCGCTCCTCAGGGACCTCACTCAGTGGGAAGTGTCTCCCTGAGATAACAGGGAAGGAGCTGAGTTCTGGAGAGGATGGAGCAGGGAAAGTGGCCGGTGAGTCACAGGATGTGAAGCACTGGCCCCAGATGAGCACACAGGGCTGTCAGAGGCCAGCAGGGGCGTGGGTGAGAGCACATGTGGCCAGAGTGACGGAGATGGCGTCTCCTGCAGGAGGATCCACCAGCCATCACTCATGCCACACTTGCAGGCTAAGAACAAGGTAGAGGCACACTGTGCTCGCCAGGGGTGAGATCAGACACACATCTAGTTGGGGCTTCTGCCAGACCTAGTTCCTCTGATGGGTGGCTTCTTGGCCAGCTCAGCTGGTGACTCAGGCTTCTGTGGGGGCAGGCCCCCTAGAGCTCCCCCGCTGGGTGATGGGAACTCTTAAATTTTACAAAGCATCTTCAGGAAAAAAGACGGACACTGAGGTCTGAGAGACCTGAAGTTCCTTTTTACTTAGGACTTGGGAAATGCAGTAAACTACAATAATCTGCAAGGAAAGTGATAAGAAGAATATGAGAATATGGATGACATAGTGTGGTGTCTAAAGAATTTGGAGGCCATTAAGATAATCATGGAAGGAAACAAAACAAATGTAGTGCATGAAAGCTGTGTGTCTGTCATTGTCACAGACCAACAGGTGGTGCTTGTCTTTCTAGTTCCTAATTCACTCAGTCTGTGGCTCAGCAGGAACCAAATCCAGAGTCTGACTTCTCTTCCCCCACATGTGCTGACAACCAATCTCAGTGGCTTTTGGGGCAAGATACTTGCTGCTGCTGCTTCTGAGCAGGGACTCTGTGACATGTGTCCTAGGGTCGCTGACTACTTTGAAGATGGCCACCCTGTCCCTTATTTATTCTTGCCTCTCCAAAGTCCAGTGGGGCTCCCTGTTAACTACAAACTGTGGATTGTCCCTCATTGGTTCTGTGTTATTGTTTGTGGATTTGGTGTGTGAATGGGGTCACCACTATGATTGCAGGCTGTACGAAAAGGAATGGGGCCAGATGTCCAGTGGGTCCTGCTTCCTAAGGAGAAGTGGAGACCACCTGCCTTATCAGAAAGCACCTCTGTGCAGACAGACACAAGGAAGCTGGACTCTGGGACATGCAATGGTGGGCCCTTGGTTTCCCGGCACAGTGTGCTCCCACCATAAGAAAAACAGAGAAACTTCTGCACAGGTGGAGAAGCAGATGAAGCATGTGGGCAATGTGTGGCAAAAGGAAGTCAGTTTCCCAAGCCTGTCCGAAAGCTGTTTGCCCCAGCCTGCTGTCCCAGGGGGTGTGGCATCCCATGTCATTTCCTTTAGGGATTGGGCTGTGAACTGCTCTTCAGAAGAGCAGCAAGTGCCCTGTGCGGCCATCACCTCACTCACATCCATTGATAACTGAGGGTTCACAGTTTTCCTCCCAGCTAGATGGAGGTCAGGAGCAGAGCAGTGAAGTCCCATCTTATGGGTACACATCATCTGATTTAACCCTCACAGAAATATACTAAGACACTAATTTTTCTTCTCACTCTTGAAAATGAGGAACCTAGACTATATGGTTAACACTTGCGGTTATAACAAATAGGCCTCCACATGTCAAAATGGCAGTGGTTGATTTCCCATTCACTTAAATCCCAAAGGTCATTCAAATATTTCCACTTCTCCTCCAAATGAGGGGTATGGTTTCCTCTACCTTTTGGATTTGGGATTTTCTACTCTTTTCTTGAACTTTAGTCCTTATGATGAGACTGAATTAGAATTTGGTGATAATAGCATTTTAAAGCTGGAACAAACCATAACAATAAACAGACCAGGCCGCATATTAGTAAGAAACTGAGATTCAAAGAGTTTTATGGCTTGACCAAGGTCTCCTAATTAGGTAATGTAAAAATTAAGTCATGCATTTACTTCTATAGATGCAAGTGAAAGTTGCTGGTTGGACAGCAGAAACATTTGTAAGATCCTATTCTCATCCCTTAATAAATAAGAAAACAAAGAAACCACAAATTCAGCCTAGATCTTTTATGTAAGATCTCCTTCCATCTGCCATGAATTGAGCAGCTCTCCATCACACAGCCTTGGCGACAGCCAACTGTGGACAGAACCTCTGAAACCATAAGCCCAAATAAACCTTTCCCCTCTACGTTGTTCTACATTGTTCTGGTTAGGTCTTTTAGTCACAGAGATGGAAAAGCTGACTGAAACCAAGGTATAGTGTAATATTTCAACACATGCATAGAGCATGTGCTAAGTCAGTGTGATTAGCATTTCCATTTCTTTATTATTTTATTTTATTTTATTTTATGTGTTGTACTGTGGATTAAACTCCAAGCTACACCCTTATCCCTATTTTATTTTTTTATTTTTGAAACAGAGTCACTAAGTTGCTGAGGCTGGCTTGAACATGGGATCCCCCATCTCAGCCTCCTTAGTACTGGAATCTCAGCACATACTGTAGCACTTGGATCTTATTACTTCTTTATGTTGAAGTCTTTGAGCTTCTCTCTTCTAGATCTTTGTAAAATATATTATTTTGTAAACTATAGTCATTGCATTATGCAGAGGAACTTAATTCTTTTTTTATAAATATATAACTATATTTATTTTGAATATTAAATACTTTTTAAATTACAAGCAATTTATTGAATCACACTATGCATCAATATACAGTAAAAATCTTACAATTTAAAAATGTAATTTTTAATTACATTTAAATTAATTGCAGAGGAACTTAATTCTTGTGCCTGTGTTTTTGTACTTATTATCAACTTCCCTCTACCCCTGCCTCTACTTTCACAGCCTCTAATAAGTAATCACCATAATGCATTCAGATCAACTTTTTAAATTTACCTTTAACGAGAGAGAGAGAGAGAGAGAGAGAGAGAGAGAGAGAGAGAGAGAGAGAGAGAGAGACTGCTTCTGAGACTTGGGTGCAAGGGCTAGCCATGAGAGAAGAGGAACAGAAGCCAGCAGAAAGCCAAGGCAAGGTTTTTCCAGTTGAAAATAAATAGAGAAAAGATGGGCTACAATCCATCCTCCAGTTCCCATATACCTAAAGCTGAAGGACAAATAAATGATCTTCCGTCTCTATCTCTACTCAGCGTCCATGGTCTCACTGACTTGACTTCCACACTGGGACAGGGTCAGGTTATAATCACGAAGGATCATCCCAGTTTTTGTCCACAACACCAACATCCACTTCCTTCCACCAAATAAGGGGTAAGAAAAAGAAGGACAATGAGAAAAAGAAACTCAACAAAATAGGGTGTGATAAGCAACGAAACCCTGCCATCCATGTCCCTCTGTGGATATCAATATGCTCAGCACTGATACACTCACATCCATTCCTTGTTTGGCTTTGAACTCGTACAGGAGGGTCTTGATGAAGTGGGACCCCACAGGCCTGGAGACGCACCTTTCCTGCTAAGAAGAGCCTCACCAAAAGGAACGTCTGCTTGTTTTTTTTTTTTTTTTTTTTTAATTTGTACATACAGTGAGTTGAGTTTGCAGATGATTTTTTAAAAATTGAGATAAATTATGTTTTGTTCCTTTTTAGTCACTTGTGGTTGCCAAAAGTACAACAGTACATGACTTTTAAAAGCCCTGTTGAAGTCGCTTGGAAGGTAGAGAGTCTTCCAGCAGCTCTGCTGTGTTTCCTTTAGGTCAGAGGAGTGCAGAGGAGTAGGCTTGTCCTGGAATCCATGGTAATGGTGGTGGAGTAGAAGTCTGAAATTTGAGGAATTTGATTTTTATCAATTTTGCAGAGCAAAGTTGAAAAAAATTGCATCAATTTCAACTAAATTACTTTTCTGAGCTCTTTCGGAGCCTTGAGACCAATACCATCAAAGACAGACAGACAAACAAACACACGCATACATGCATGCACACACGTGCTATTGCTAGGGTTGGAGGAACCTCAAGTACAATGGGATTTTTTTTTTAATTTATTTTTTATTGGTGCAATGTATTCATACATCATAGTGGTATAAAGAAAATACTTTTGTAGACATACATGTACATCTCGCCCAGTTAGCCCCTACCACGATCCCCACCCCATTCCCTCCCCATCCCTCCTTCCCACGCTTGGCTTACTGGTTGACATCTAGTATTATAGCAATGTATACAATATTAACATTGATAATCTCACATAACAGTTTCATTTGTCTGGTACCAAACTTTTGATGACTTAAAGATAACATTTCAATATTTCTTTTTACTTTCTTTCTTACCAGAGAATATTTTTTCTTTTTTTTTTTTTAGGTGAAACTATCATACATTTATTTATTTATTTTTCAGAAAAAATCTATCCTGATATGGAATATGGACTCTAGATACCCAAAACAGTCTCAAAGAAGAACAAAGCTAGAAGATGTATATTTTCTGATTTCAAACCATATAAAGCTACAATAATTGAAACAGTGTAGTACTGTTCTAAAGGCAGATATATAAACCATTGGAGCTAAATAAAAGCCTAGAGATAAATTCTTCCATACATTGTCAAGTTATTTTTGACAAGGTTTCCATGAAGTTTTGGTGGAGGAAATACTAGTCTTTTAACCAAATATTGTTGAAAAATAATAATAAATGAAAAAGAATAAAATTGGACCGTTACCTAACACATATACAAATATTAACTCAAAATAGATAAAAGACCTAAATATAAATCTTAATACTATAAGCTTTTAGAAGAAAATCTGGGTCATAAAACCTCACAACATTGAAATTGGAAGTGATTTCTTGGATATGATTTCAATTGCACAGGCAACAAAAGGGTAAATAAACTCCCTAAAAAATAAAAAAAATATTGTATATCCAAAGACAATGTAAACAGAGTTAAAAGTATGACCCATTTCTCCCTAACTCTCACATATTAGGGAAAGCATCTGATTTCTTATTTTTTGTGCCTGACTAATCTCACTTAGCATAATGTCCTCCAGTTCCATCCATTTCCCTGAAAATGATGTAATTGAGTTTTTTTTGATGGCTGAGTAAAATTCCATTGTGTACATATCCCACAGTTTTGTAATCCATTCATCTGTTGATGGACATCTTGGCTGGTTCCATAGTTTGGCTATGGTGAATTGTGCAGCTATGAACATAGATACACATGGATTAGTTTGGTAGTTTGGTTTCTTTTCTTTTGGGTAGATACCCAACAGTGGTATTGCTGGATCAAATGGTAGATTTGTTCCCATTCTTCTGAGGATTCTCCATACTGTTTTCCAAAGTGGTTGCACTAATTTGCAATCCCACCAACAATGTCTTAGAGTTCCCACTTCTCCACATCCTCGCCAGCATCTGTTGTTGTTCGTGTTTTGAATGATGGCCATTCTAGTTGGAGTTAGGTGAAATCTCAGGGTAGTTTTGATTTGCATCTCTCTGATTGCCAGTGATGTTGAGCATTTTTTCATGCATTTATTGGCCATTTGAATTTCTTCTTTTGTGAAGTGTCTATTTAGTTCATTTGCCCATTTTGTTATTGGATGTTTTGTTTTCTTAGTGTTGAGTTTCTTGAGTTCTCTGTATATTCTAGATATTAGTCCTCTATCAGTGGTGTAGGTGGCAAAAATCTTCTCCCATTCTGTTGGCTCTCGATTGAGATTCTTGATAGTTTCCTTTGCTGAACAGAAGCTCTTCAGTTTCATGCAATCCCATGTATTGATTCTCCTTTTAATTTGCTGTGCCTTTGGGGTCTTGTTGAGGAAATGTTTGTCTGTGCCTATGTGTTGTAGTGTTGGACCTATGCCCTCTTCAAGGAGCTTCAAAGTCTCTGGTTTAATTTCCAAGTCTTTGATCCATCGTGAGTTGACTTTTGTACAGGGTGAAAAAGTGGGATTAACATCCAATTTTCTGCATATGGTTAACCAGTTTTGCCAACACCATTTGTTGAAGAGGCTATCTTTTTTCCAGTGTATGTTTTTGGCCTCTTTGTCAAAAATCAATTGGCTGAAAGTGTGTGGACTTGTTTCTGGGTCTTCTATTCTGCTCCACTGGTCTATATATCTGTTCTTTTGCCAGTACCATGCTGTTTTTATTACAATGGCTTTGTAGTATAGTTTAAAGTCAGGTATTGTGATTCCTCCTGAGTGGTTTTTGTTGCTGAGAACTACCTTGGCTATTCTGGGCTTTTTGTTATTCCAGATAAATTTAAGGACTGATTTTTCTATGTCTGTGAGGAATGATCTTGGTAGTTTAATGGGCATTGCATTAAATCTGTAGATCACTTTTGGGAGGATGGCCATTTTAATGATATTTATTCTGCCAATCCATGAACATGGAAGGTCTTTCCATCTTCTAAGATCTTCTTCGATTTCTTTTTTCAGTGTTTTATAATTTTCTTTGTAGAGATCTTTTACCTCCTTGGTCAAGTTTATTCCTAGGTATTTTATTTTTTTGTGGGAGATCCTGAGTGGAAGTGTTTTCTGAATTTCTTTTTCAGTGGATTTATGGTTGGTGTACAGGAAAGCTTCTGATTTTTTAAGATTGATTTTGAATCCAGATACTTTGCTGAATTTGTTGATCAGTTCTATAAGCCTTTTGGTTGAGTTTGTTGGGTTTTCTAAATATAGTATCATGTCATCTGCAAATAGTGAAAGCTTAAGTTCTTCTTTTCCTATTTGTACTCCTTTGATTTCCTTTTCTTGCCTTATTGCTCTGGCTAGAGTCTCTAGTACTATATTGAAGAGAAGTGGTGATAGTGGACATCCTTGTCTCGTTCCAGTTTTTAGGGGGAATTCTTGAAGTTTTTCCCCATTTAATATGATGTTGGCAGTGGGCTTATTGTAGATTGCCTTAATAATGTTGAGATATGTTCCTTCTATTCCAATTCTCTGCAGTGTTTTTATCATAAATGGATGTTGAATTTTATCAAATGCTTTTTCAGCATCTATTGAGATGATCATGTGGTTTTTGTCTTTGATTCTGTTTATATGATGAATTACATGGATTGATTTTCGTATATTGAACCAGCCTTGCATCCCTGGGATGAACCCTACCTGATCATGGTGAATGATTTTCTTGATGTGGTTTTGAATGCGTGTTGCTAGTATTTTGTTTAATAGTTTTGCATCCAAGTTCATCAGAGATATAGGCCTGTAGTTTTCCTTCCTTGAACTGTCTTTATTCGGTTTGGGTATTAGTGTGATGTTGGCTTCATAGAATGTATTTGGGAGAGTCCCGGTTTTTTCTATTTCCCGAAATAGTTTGAGTAGTATTGGGATTAGTTCTCCTATAAAGGTTTTATAGAATTCACTTGGGAAACCATCTGGTCCTGGGTTTTTCTTTGATGGTAAGCTCTTTATTGCTATTTCAATCTCTTTGATTGTTATTGGTTGGTTTAAGTGTTCTATATCTTCTTGACTCAGTTTAGGAAGGTTGTATTTATCTAGGAAGTTGTCGATTTCCTCCAGATTTTCCATTTTGTTGGAGTATAGTTTTTCAAAGTAGTTTCTGATAATCCTCTGGATTTCTACGCTGTCAGTAGTAATGTCTCCTTTTTCATCCCTTATCTTCATAATTTGGGTTGATTCTCTCTTTTTCTTAGTTAGGTTGGCTAGTGGTTTATCAATCTTGTTAATTTTTTCAAGAAACCAGCTTTTGGTTTTGTTGATTTTCTGTATTGTTTTTTTATTCTCTATTTCGTTAATTTCTGCTCTAATTTTAATAATTTCCCGACTTCTGCTGGCTTTGGGGTTCAATTGTTCCTGCTTTTCAAGGGTTTTGAGGTGTGTCATAAGGCTATTTATTTCAGAATTTTCTGTTTTTCTTATGTGAGCACTCAGTGCTATAAATTTTCCTCTTAATACTGCCTTCAAAGTGTCCCAGAGGTTTTGATACGTTATTTCTTTATTTTCATTTGTTTCTAGAAATTTCTTGATTTCACCTCTTACATCTTCTATGACCCATTCTTCATTCAGAAGTGTGGTGTTCAGTCTCCACATGTTTATGTTGTTTCTCTGGGTCTTCTTATAGTTGATTTCTAGTTTCATTCCATTATGGTCTGAAATGACACAGGGAAGTATGTAACATTTTTTAAATTTGCTAGTGCTCATTTTGTGTCCCAGGATGTGATCTATTTTGGAGAAGGTTCCATGAGCAGCTGAGAAAAATGTAAACTCTGCTGTAGTTGGGTGAAATATTCTATATGTGTCCAACAGGTCCATTTGGTTAATGGTGTTCTTTAGTTCTGAGACATCTTTACTGACCCTTTGTCTGGACGATCGGTCTAGTATTGTGAGAGGTGTGTTGATGTCTCCCAGTATTATTGTGTTGGGATTTATGTGTGACTTCATATCACAGAGAGTTTGATTTATGAAAGTAGCTGCCCCTATGTTTGGGGCATAGATGTTGATTATTGTTATTTCCTCTTGCTGGACTATTCCTTTTACCAGTAAGATGTGACCTTCTTTGTCTCTTCTAATAAGTTTGGGTTTGAAGTCTAACTTGTCTGATATCATAGTTGCTAATCCTGCTTGTCTTCGAGTGCCATTAGCATGGATTACCTTGCTCCAGCCCTTTACCTTGAGTTTGTTCCTATCTTTACTTGTAAGGTGTGTTTCTTGTAAGCAGCAGATGGATGGATTCTGGCTTTTAATCCATTTTGCCACTTTATGTCTTTTTATTGGGGAGTTGAGGCCATTTACATTCAGTGTGATTATAGAGAGATAATTTTTAATTCCCAACATGTTAAGATCTTATTTCTGTTTAAGATACTGTTTATTCTTCTTTGCTTAATTGTCAGCTGGATGGGAATTCTTGTTTCTTTGGTTCTGGCGTGTATTACCCATTTCCTCTTTGCAGTTAATCTCCTTGAGTATTTTCTCTAGCGCTGGTTTTGAAGACATAAATTCCTTCAGTTGCTGTTTGTCATGGAAGCTTCTTATTTCCCCATCTAATTTGATGGATAGTTTTGCTGGGTAGGAAATTTTTGGCTGGAAGTTGTTTTCTTTCAGAGTTTGGAATATGTTACTCCAAGCCCTTCTGGCTTTCATAACTTGGTTTGGGAAGTCTGGAGTGATTCTAATCGGTTTGCCTCTGTATGTCACGTGGCCTTTTGTTTTTGTTGCCTTTAAGATTCTCTCCTTGGCTTCCACATTAGTCATTTTGACAATTATGTGGCGTGGGGATCCTCTTCTCTGATCCTGTCTAAAGGGAGTTCTATAAGTTTCCTGGACCTGTGTATCGACCTCTTGCTCTATGTTTGGAAAATTTTCTGCTATTACTTCCTTGAAGAGATTGTTGATCCCTTTGGTTTCACCTTCTTTTCCCTCCTCTATTCCAATTATTCTTAGGTTAGCTCTCTTGAAATGGGCCCATATTTCTTCAATGTCAGATTCCTGCTGTCGGGTCTTTTTTTCTAAATTAGAAACTATGCGTTCATTTTTAGAATGATCATCTTCAAGAAGCGAGATTCTATTCTCCATGTGGTCTAATCTGTTGTTTATACTTTGAATTGAGGCCTTTACTTCATTAATTGCATCCTTTATCTCTTTTTGACTCTCTCTAAATTCTTTTCGAAAGTCCTCTATTATTTCTAAAGTTATTTTCCTAATTTGATCTTCTAGAGATCTTTGGGTTTCTGTGTTATCGGATTCTGATGTTGTGGGGTTGTTGGCATTCACTGCTCCATTGTTATTTCTCTTTCCCATGATTTTGGAAGTTTGTGCCTTCTCTGGGTTCTTCCCTGAGTCACTACGAGTTCACTTAAGATGCTCTGGATCTCGTGTCTGTGGTATCTCTGTCACCACTACTCCTTAACTGGGTTGTATCACAAAGTCTCAGACCCAGGGAGTCAATTAAGGCTGCTTAGACCGTGGGGAGTGCCAAGTTGGGCGTTCTCCAGTGGGGAGTTGTGACTATGGTATGATATCTCTGCCACTGCCACTCCCCCACTGGGCTGCACTGCTAAAATCTCCGACCCAGGGAGACTATCTGCGCGAGTCCCTGGGAGTGCAGAACTGGGATTTCTCCCCTTGGGGCCGCAATTTGACTCACGGTTATTGAGTGCTCTGATGGAGCTGTAGTGAACTCGATGGATTCGCTGCTGCCGCCACTGGCAATTTGGCACCACTGCCACGCCCTCGGCCGTGATATGGCCTATTTCTTCTCTGGTTTTGAACTCCGCTCTGAGTCCTTGCCAGTTGTGCTGTGCCCGGCCCTTGGGAGTTTTAGATGTTCCCTGCACCAACAAAACTGCTGACTGCTGCCCGGCTGTTCAGCACCTGCTCACCTCGGCTCGCTGTCCACCCCTCCTCTCAGGCGCCTGGTGGCTGGTTGAGTGGATTGGTCTAGGGTTGTCAGGTGAACTCACCGCTGCCGCCAGCAGTAAGACACTGCTTCTGCGTCCTAGGCCGCGAGGCCAAAGTACCTCCTCTCTGGATTTGAGCTCTGTTTTGAGTCTCCCTCCTCTCTGGAGCCTGGTGCTGCTAGGGGAGATGTAGGCTGCGCCGCTCTGGCCGCTCTGCGCCGCGGCTCTGGCTGCTCTGCACCGCGGGTCTGGCCACTCCGGCCGCTCCGGCTGTTCTGCGACGCGACTCTGGCTGCTCCGGCTGTTCTGGCCACTCCGCTCCGGCTGTTCTGGCCGCTCTGCTCGGCTGCTCTGGCCGCTCAGCTCAGCTGTTCTGGCCGCTCCGCTCCAACTGCTCCAGCCGCTCTACTCCGCGGCTCCGGCCACTCCGCGCCGCCGCTCCAGCCAATCCGGGCTGCGGCTCTGGCTGCTCCGGCTGTTCTGGCCACTCCGCTTGGCTGTTCTGGCCACTCCGCTTGGCTGTTCTGGCCGCTCTGCTCGGCTGCTCTGAACCGTGGCTTCGGCTGCTATGCACCGCGGGTCTGGTCACTCCAGCCGCTCTGGCGGTTCCACTACGCGGCAGGCCGCTCCACTCTGCGGCTCCCCCCAATCCGCGCTGCGGCTCTGGCCGCTCCGCGCCGCGCGGGCGCGGCACTTCGGGCTGGTTTTTCTCTGGTGTCTTGTTTTTCCAGCCCTTTTTCTCTGTCCCTTGTAGTTACCGTTTTTATTTTTTTGCTGGTGGTGTTTTCTGGCTCTGAAAGGCGCTGGTTTTGTGGTAGTAGAGTTGGATTGTTAGCAGGACTTGTAAGTGCCGCTTTCCTCCGTCGCCATCTTCCCGGAAGTCTACAATGGGATTTTGATCTGTCTCTTTTTTAACTATGCTGGCCTGGACGACCTAAGGGATCTCAATAGATCAGCTTCCAGGTAAAGGTGCCTACATTGATTATAATGAAGCTGGATTGGATGACATGTACAGAGTAGATAAAAAGTGTTCTTTTCAGTTGCAGAAGTTTGTTGAGGAAATCCTCATTTCACTTTCTAAATTTATGTTTTATTTTCTAATTTCATGTGGTTTGTGATATTATTTTCCTTGGGCCTCTTACGGTAACAGTCCCATACTTTTTGCTCCCTTAGAAAATAACATGGAAAACTCTCAGCTTCTAGATGGGAAAACAGGGCACGGCACAAGGCTGAAGTGCTACGTCACGTCTCAGAGCAGAGCTTGGAGACGTGCTGGCGCAGGGGAGCGCAGATCATCCTGCTGCGTGTACCCCTGCCTCCTCTCCATCTCCCCAGACTGTACAAACCCCAAAGAAATATTGTCGTTGACTGACGAGTCAGCTTGGGAGTCTGGCACAGGCTACAGCTTGGATGTCCTAGAGTGGAGGTTTGGTCACCTTCAGCACAGAGCGGGCAGGAATGGGAAGGAGAGGCTCCTGGGTTTGGGATTCCTGGGATGTGTTCTTTTATCAGTTGTTCTTTTTGGTACTGGGGATTGAACCCAGAGGCGTTCCACCTCTGAGCCCCCCCCCCCCGACTGCTGAAGTTTTCTAATAGGTCTGTTCTGCATGGAGGCACAGCCTTGGAATCAGAAAAACTCCCCCTTCAAAACAGGTCATCTGCTAGCTGCTGTGCCGATTTTTTATTATAAAAACAAAATTTTTACTGAGAAATATCTTTTAAAGGTCCATATTTTCTCCAACACTATAAACAAGTAGCTAAGGTGTTGGATGTAAAATTTGTTCTAAGAAATTTCAAAAGGTGCTGGGGGAGTGTCTCAGTGGTAGAGAGCATGCTTAGTGTTCAGTTCCCAGCACTAAAAGGAAAAAAGGGATGAGACAGCCTGAGTGTGTTCCCTCCTCCACCACTGCTGTCCTTCCTTCTCTTATTAAAAGAGCATTCAAAATGACCTCCTGGGGATGGTTCTTAAAAAAAAAAGATCCTTTTGACTTAAATTCCAGTAGTTTTTGAACCTCTGGAATTTCACAAGAGGTGTCAAATTCAGCTGACCACAAACTTTTCACTTGATCAGGAATAGAAGCCTGGGGGGGAACACCACCCTGAGCGGGAACGACCCTCCCTCAGCAGGAAGGGGCCAATGGGGCAGGACTACAGAGCACGGAGGAGACAGGGCTCTGCGCCCATTTGTTGTGGCTGTCTCACATAATAATATTAATATTGTTATTTAAAATGTCTGAAATGGAGGTTTTATTCACAAACTTAGAGACTTAACCAATATTACAACTTCCGTCATCTCCTCTAAGTTGCCTGCCTGCCTGCCTGCCATCCATCCATCCAATTTTAATGGGTGTTTATCATGTGTCTACAGGAAATTAGAAGATGAATAGGATATAGATCTTACTTGCAAGGCATTTATTCTTAATTTTACTGCTTATTTTTAATTCCTAGCAGTACCGAAGATTAAAGCCAGGGGCTCTACCACAGAGCTACACCCCTAGCCCTTTTTAAATTTTGAAATGGGTCTTGCTAAGTTATGGCAGCTTGGCTTCCAAGCTGCGGTCCTCCTGTGTCAGCCTCTCAAATCCCAGGCTCACAGGTGTGCGTCACTGTGCCTAGCTGGCTCCTGTTTCCTGTTTCTAAGTGACTCTGCTGTCTTCAGTGCATGCCGCCACATCGACACAGAGACGGAGCAAGTCCTGCACAGCAGCCTTGCGGAGTGTGTGTGCCTTGTGGGCCCAGACCCGCAAGGTAAGCAACTGACGGGCTTGCAGCTGCGCTTGGGACCCTCTGCCCACTGCACTGTCCTGATTAGTGCACGCTTGCATTCTAGAATTGTGTCCAAGGCAACAGAGAGGACCTTTAGTCTCTCCTTGGATCTGGAATCACCTCTAGAGATCTCAAGGACGTACACCTGGCAGGGTAGGAAGGCTTCAGTCTCTCAGCTGTGTGTGGAGACCCTCGGGGCAGAGGTTTGTGCTGGCTGTCTGGAGGGGGTACCTGCACGGAATATCCATCTCCTCTCCCCTGGCAGCTGAGGGTGGGCTCTGCTCAGAATGCTGAAGGAACGGCTCTGGGTGCCAAGGACCCACTGTGTCCATCTCACACTGCTGTGTGTGCTTCTCAGATGGCCCTGAGAGCTGCTGGAACTTGGACTACCCAAGTGGCCATGCAGTCGGCAAAGGAGCACTTAGTCTGGCCCTTTGTGTTGTATTTTGGGTGACAGCGGCTCCTCCTTATGACCCAGGAGGAGAGCTCACTAAAAAGCAGATGGCACCCTGGGTAGAAACAGAAGCTGGCTATTAGCTCCAAGTTATTGTAGCAAAATACCTGACACAGTTAACTTATAGAGAGGGTTAGTTAGCTTACAGTTTGGGAGCTTTTAGACTGAGATCAGACAGTCCAGTGCTTTGGGTATCTGGTGAGGACATCAAACCATGGCAGGAACTCTTGGCAGAGCAAACTGCTTACTTCATAAGCCAGAGAGCAAGAGAGGTGCCCCCACCTCCTGCAGAAACTGAGGACCTCCATAAGGGTCCACCTCCTCAAGGTCCATAACACCTCCCAGTAGCACTCCTCTGAGGACTGGGGCTTCATGCAATGGCCTCTGGGGGACATTAACCACAGCAGGGCTGGCCACTGGGCCCAGCGATGTGGCTCAGGACAGTGGCCTGCTACTCAGTGGTGGTATCAAGGAATGTCGCCACATACCTGCTGCTCTTGGGAGTCTGGGCAGCAGAAGAGGTGTTGTGTTCCACTATCTGTGTGTGCTCAGTGCCAACCAGCACCTGAACTAGGGTGCCAGCTGGAGTTAATTCAGCCCTTTCCCAACATAGTTCAGAGTTCGATTATGAATCGTTAGAGCTAAACCAGGCCTGTCCAATTGTCATTTTGTTCACCTGACCTACTTAGTGGCTTAAAACATAACAAGGAAATGAACGTGTCCTTTTTTCAACCCTAAGATCACTGCACATTGGAGCTGGAAGGAGGGTTTCTGGTTCTTAAGTGCTATACTTTGAGAGCTGATACTCCAGTGGCCAAAGTATAGGCTCTGGAAGCTTCCATCCCTGAGCTACACTCCTAGAACTTTTTATTTTGAAACAAAGTCTTGCTAAGTTGCTGAGGCTGGCCTTCAACTGCCGATCCTCCTGTCATAGTCTCCCAAGTATTAGATTCACAGGTCTACTCAAGCGTTAAAAGTCTTTGTTTCTTCTTTTCTAGAAAGGGAAGCACTGAGCCTGCTCCAGGTTGCTGTAGGCCTTGCCTGAGGAGCAGCAAATCACTGCTGCCCACATCATCTTCATAGTCTACCTACGGTGAGGGCCGCTGTGCCCAGGGACACAGGCGCAGAGCCCAGGTGGAACTTGGGCTTCTAGATCCAGTGCAGGACGAGTGAGCAGGTTCCCCATCCCAACTCTTCAGTTCTTGCCAGTGACCCTGGATATGACCCAGTCTCCTGCACCCAGCACCAAGGTCACTGTGATGTAAGCACAGCTGGCTCAGGCCTGGTGCCAAAGCCTTTTCCTATTTTCTATGTAAGTCACAGAGGTATAGAAAAGAAGCTTAAAAGCCCAGAATTCCTGACATGATTCTAAAGTTAGGCCCTTCCCATTATTCTGAGACTTATGGGACAACCTTCATTTCTCTCAACCTTTGTTTTCTCATCTGTAAAATGGGGGTAACGGCAGAGCTGGCACACGGGGCGCCTGGGAACTGAAGAGCCAACACCCGCAGAGGCGCCTGCACACCAGCAGCAGCTGGCCCTCCTTGTCCTGAGCCCCTGCGGTTTCTGGCAGAAACGTTGTCGTCTTTATGAGTATTTAGGAGTGGAGGTCACTATCCTTTTCCATCTGAGCCTGGGAGCCAGCAAGCGTCACAGCCCGACCTAGATGGTCACTGGCTTGCTGCCCGCTCTCCTGCTCTTCTCCTGCTTCCCAGGGAAGGCTAGCTGGCTTCGTGAAAGGGGAATCTATCTATTTGCTTTTCCTTCTTGGCTCCTGGATCCTGACCCAGGCAAGTAGGTGCTCAATAAATATTTGCTGAATGAATGAATACAAAAGAATAACATGCTTGGGCTTTCTGTGCCATCTCCTTCTGGGAGGCTAAGACAGTGTATGTTCCAGATGTGGCCTTGGGTTCACATCTCGTGGGCTTGCTGGCCAGCTTTGGTGGTCCTGGGTTAGCTGCTGACCCCCTTGAACCTGCACCTCCTGTCTTCAGCTCTGAATTAGGGAACTGTGACCATACCTGTTTCAGAGTGGCCTGACCATCCAAGAAGGTGGTGGAGGGTGTATTTGGCAACCAAAGCCCCTCCTCCTGAAGCTATCCCAGAGTAACTAAAGCAGTATATTATACTGCATTGCGATTTTAGTATGTCTTCCAAAGGGAAAGAAATTCTCCTATGTTTTGCTGGCTGGGTCTTTATAAACACATGCACAGGACTTAAATGTACTAAAATTAAAGTTAAATTTAGTTTCTAAAAACGTATAAGGGTAAATGATGCCAACTGCTCCATCCAAGGATATTTCTGGCCATGGAGGCTACTGCTTGGGCTTCTGTGTATTCACGGAAGGACCCTCAGGGTGGGCTCCCATGTGCTGCTGGCTGGCTTGTAGCACTATTGTTTTTTCTTTGCAATTTACTTGCGTGAGTAAATCTAATACCACCTGTCTTGATTTTTGGAGACACAGCAGGATGGGTAGGTCTTACCCAAGAATAGCTGTGTAGCTGTGGGTTAGGAATCTTACCTCCAGAAGTGCTCTGTAATTCCAGGCGTCACAAGGACAGCCTGGAACGCACACCATCACCAGGCCTGTCTTCCCCTTGCTATGACCCACCCACCTGCTGCTGGCCAGTACAGCCTCCAGCCCTGCCAGATCCCCAGGGCCTTGAGCGCCTGTCCTGAGCCCATCTTCAGAACTATGGTCTCTTGCTCAGGACTCACCGAGCAAGACTGGGAAAAAGCTTGTGGAAAATCACATTCCAACCTTTTAGACAGGAAGGGGGAACAGGGACACAGGAAACAGTTTTCCCTGGGCTTTCTGGCTGGGATTTTCCGTGGGGAGTGTCCCATAGGGCCTCTACACCTGCTACACAGCCTGAGGCCTGGCCATCTGACACCCCGATGGCCTCTAACCTCCGATTTGGTCTCTTTGAATTCCTTCAGCTGCGCCCCGGCCAGGTGGCTTCACAGAGCAGGGGGCACCTTCCACTCACCTGTGCCCCACCGCTGGACGTGAGCGCCGCGGGCAGCAGGGGTCCCCGTCTTCCCTCTGCCCTACATCCCCTGCCGGTCCCCACCCTGCACTGGCCTCTTCTCCGCCTCCCCCGCCCAGGGCGCCGGCAGTCCCCACCGCCCCCTACCGCCCTCCCCGCCCGCCTCAGGCCGGGCAGTCCCCACCCTGCGCCTTCGCCTTCCCGGCCTCCATCCTCCCCGGCCTCCACTCGCCGCCGGCGCCAGCCGCCCGACGGGTCTCGGGCTTTGATTATTTGTGTTAACAGTTAATTTAGCACCGCGGCCACGTGTGCCAAAGCTGCCTCCACTTCCTCCGGGCTCCCAACAATGGCACTTTTATGAAGTCCTTTCAAAGCGGCTTCCGGGCTGTCCGGCCTCGGTGGCGCGGCCACTCCGCCCCCCGGCCAGGCGCCCTCTCCACCGGCCCTATCACAGCTGTGGTTTTTCGGTCTTTTGCAGGAAAGCAGCTATTTCTGGCAGCTCTGCTCCGCCCACACTCGGGCGAGTGCGGAGATTGAGTCCTCCTGTTCAGGCGGGCGCTTTCCTGTGCTGCCTGGGATTGGAAATCACAGCGCCCAGTGCCGGCAGACTTACTTGGAAGACTATTTTTTTATGATAATTACAGTAAAACGTTACACACGCGCAGGGACAAATCCACTTGTGGCCACCCAGCTCCCAGAACCGATTTCCTGCAGCCTCCTATCCCAGGTTCTTCCGCCTGACCCAGACTCAGATGTCATGACGCGGGTTGTTTGGCTTTACATCCTTTTATACCCAGTGCTTTTCCCATACAAGGCCAGGTACAGGAAAAAGATATGGCTTCTCCAGAGACTTTCAAAACAGAAGGCATTTGACATTGCATCAGCATTTTCTAAATTGTGACCATTTTTTGGCGGTATTGGAATTGAACCCAAGGGCTTTCTACCAATGAGCTACACATCCCCTTTGTTATTTTGAAACAGGGTCTCACTAAGTTCCCCAGTGCTGGCCTTGAACCCATCATTCTTTTGTTCCAGGCTTCCATATCTTATTTCTTCTCAAAGAAGAAAGATTTGTGCAGCTAGTCCTGCGACACAGGCCTGTAATCCCAGGACTCTGGGAGAGACTGAGACAGGAGGATCATGGGCTTCAGACTAAGCGACTAGTAAGACCCTGTTTCAAAATAAAAAAGGGATGGGAGGGTGTAGGATGCAGTAGGATGCTACTAGGTTCAAGCGCCAGAACCAAATAAAAATAAATAAATAAATAAATAAATAAATAAATAAAACTAGATTTCTAATAGAGCCGATATTCCAGGCTTTCACTTAAGAACTCTATAGTCATGTTTGCAGTAAATATGCTGATGCTCATGGGGTGGCCCAGGAAGAGACTTTGCAGGTCCAGTGGCTGTTCATGGGACTCAGAGAAGGCCTTCTGATGTGCTCAGGGCCCTGGGGGAAGGCAGGTCTTATCTGGCTCAACAGATTGCAATCAGGCTGGGCAGACTCCTGGGTAACCTGGGCTTCCAGCCTGCTTCTCTCTCCATCAGCCTAGTGTGGATTATTTGGGGTTGCTCTGGATTAGCCCAAACTCCTTTGTATCTGAGAAGCTCACCTAACATGGATGGTGGGAGGCTGAGCCACTTAAGTCTCAGAGAAGATCCACTACTAACTAAAGGCAGCCACGCAGAGGAAAAATCCAGGTTTGCCCTTGGCACGTACTGAACTAGTGCGCATACTTTCTACCTGAGTGCTTCCTTCCACTTACTCTGACCATATATGCTTCCCAATGGAATGTCCCACCAATCAAGCCACAGGTCATCACCTACCTGATGGGGAAAAAAAAATCCAATCCCATCCTTTTGTGCTGTCACATCTAACTAGGGATAAGAAACTGGCCTTCAGGACTCAGTTCTTCCTCCACATTGCCAAACCCAGTTCCCTCTCAGCTGTGGACCAGTACAGAGCTCTATCTCCAATGATTTCTTCAGAGATGGCTGTAAAACTGAAACTTGGATTTGAAGTTAGAGATATATGAGTGGCTGACCTAAGACCATCCTAAAGTCAGCATATTTAATTGTTTGCTAAAAATGCTGAGGGCCTAGGAGCCTATGTTCTTGGAGTTGGTGAAACAATAGTAGAAAAAACCAAAACAAGAACGAGCCTGCCCTGACAGGGGCCAGGATACACCGTGGGAAGGCTCCAGGTGCACCGGCTCTGCTGGGCTCCTTCCCTCCTGGACTCAGGGCTGCTGGTCGGCTCTGTCCCCCCAGCCCCAGGTTTACTTCTTGCTATAGTCCATTCTCCCTTCTCATTCTTCACTACCATGTTTCACTGGGTTTATGGCTCTGAATTCCTGTGTCTCAGAATCCTCCCTCTCCAGCAGACTTCAGTCCATTCTCCCCCTGCTTTCAGAAAGTACAGATCCAATGGATTCGATGTTCAGGCAAAAAAACATATGAGAATGTGCTAGGGGTCAGGCATTGTGATGGAGAACAAAGGATACAGCTCTGTGGGTCCTTACATCTCTAGAAGGTCAGCACCTCCTTCCAGATCTGCATCCAGGGCATTGCACTGCACTGAAAGATGTGTTAAGCTGGATGTGGTGGCACATGCCTGTCATCCCAGAATTTAGGAGGTTGAGACAGGAGAATCGCAGGTTTGAGGCCAATGTACAGTAATGTAGTGAGACGGTATTTGAAAATAAAAGACAAAATAGGGTGGAGGTGTAGTTTAGAGGTAGAACATTCCAGGTTCAATCCCTAGTACCACATACAAAACAAAAAGTTTGATAACTTCTAAGAAATGGGATTAAATTTTTATTTCTTATTTTTATGGGTATCCAAAGCTTTGGCCACCTGGCTCAAAGTGGCTTCCTGACATGTATCTCTTTCATCGGCTCCGGTCCCCGTGGCCACCCTGTCTAAGCGCTTCTTCCGGAGCGTGTCCCGCCTTTCCTGCCATTCTGTAGCTGCCTCTGCCTTTCGTTTTTGTCCACAATGCCTGCCCCTCCCCTTCACTTGAAGTTACAGTCTCTGTGTCCTCCAGCCCAAGATGAAATCCCGTGTTGTCCAAATAGGTTGCCCCCAACCGAAGCTTTCGCCTCGTTCCGAAACCCTCAGAGCCTCTTGTTTGGAGTTGCCCTCTGCGGCTGCGGCTGCGGCTGCGGCTGTCTATGCTCTCCCAGCCACGCTGGACGGTCCCTCCAGACAGGGCCTGCCTCCTGTGTTGTACCCCACGGCGGCCACACAGTATGTCGCCAGCAGTGGATATTTGTGAGTTGGTTAATCGAGGGGGATGTGGAGGAGGGGAACTTCTTTGAGTTTTTGTGGGGGCTGTATTCAGGATTATTGATGTGAAGAGCAGAGTTTCCTTTCTCTAAAACACACAATGTACTTAAACATATCGAAGTCAATCACTAAGCCAAGCAAGGGAGGGAGGGACGGGGAGGGAATGGGGTGGGAATTGGGTAGGGGTTAAATCAGCGATGAGTACATGTTTGTACACACAAGTTTTTTATCCCAATATGTTGTATGAATATAATGCACCAATAAAAAAATTTAAAAGAAAAAAAAAGGCTGAGAAGATATAAAGGTACAGGGCGCTGAGCAAACCAGTGAAAAGAGAAGCGGCAGCAATGTATGGTCAGAACTGAGCACACTGCAGGTCGGCTTCTACAACAGAGTATTTCCACAAGAATTCAAATGCGATTGGATTCTTATTCATCCAGGATCCCCCAAAAGATATTATTATTGTTCTTCTTATTATTATTTTATTCTTATTATCATTATTTTTATTGTTGTTGACCTTGGACACACTATTCCTGGAGGCCTCCCTGAGTCAGCTTGCCTGTACATTAATAGTTGTCTTAGGCCTTGGTCTGTTGAAAGTATATCACTGTGCTTCTCAGAACACAAACAGACTAGAGGAGGTCCACCAATGTGCTGGACAATGTGTTGAGCTGAATTTATAGGCAGGAGGTTGGAAGTGGCACCTGAGAAGCCTGGGGGTGGAGATGATGCAGGGCGGTGATGAATCTCCACTGCCCACTGCACTTAAAGGTGCTACAAGGCTGGGTTTTGTTTCCTAGTTTCTCAGTTTGAAAGAAAGGCTCATCTAATTTTGTCTAAATTCAAGTGCCAGGCCAGTTGAGCTTGGTCGTCACCGGTTAAGCAATAGTTAGGAAAATTAAGCCCAGAGCCATGCTAGCCAGTCCTTCTTTAATTTGTATTGATAAGGCAAAAATGCAGAGGAATAGAAAGAGCAGTCACTCATTGACTTTTCTGAATGGCCACACATTCGGGGGCCCTGGTGGGCTTCCCCCACTAGTGTTCACACTGTTACTGTGACTCCTGACCTATCTTTTTTTTTTTTTTTTTTGGTGGTACTGGGGTTCCTGGAAGCCCTTCTCCGGGATACACTCCCACGGGCTACACTCCCAGACCTATTTTATATTTTTTATTTGGAAACAGGGTCTCTTAAGCCAGCGCAGCTGGCTCCGAACCAGCGCGATCCTCCTGTCTCCGCCTCCCAAGCGCGGGGATTACAAGCGTGCGCCACCACGCCCGGCTCTGACCTATCTTTAGTGAGTGCCTGCTGTTCCCGGGATGGGCTGAAAGTAGGCCATGAGTCTGCCTTTGTGGCAGTTTCTCTTGCCATGACAGCACAGCTGAGGTCCAGCAGTTGGAGGAGGAGAGGCTCATTGTGGCCTGGGGCTCACAGGTTTCTGTCCAAGTTCACTTGGCCCTCTTGCTTTGGACCTGTGGTGGCCCAGGACATCACGGCAGAAGAGCATGCAGAGGAGGCCTGTTCACCTCATTGTGGCTGGAACGCAAAAGGCAGCGAGAATGGGCTAGGGGCCCAAGATCTGTCCCAAGGCCACGCACCAGCTCTAACTTCCTCCCACTAGGCTCTGCCTCCTAAGGACTCAATCACCTTCTGCTGGTGCTACAGGCTGATGACCACGTTTATACATATGCCTTGGGGACATTCTGAATCCAAGCCATTGCATGGGCCTCAGACTTCTCATGTCTGCAGGACACTGCATGCCACATTTCCTACTGAATCATGGTCAAAAGGAAACTCCTAGAGTCCCATGTGCTTCTACACATGCATTGACACAGACCAGTATGAATGTGTGCTTACTTGGAGTAGAAAGTGATACAATTCAAATCATGTCCTAGATTAGTCCCAAACACTGTAAGGATCATAGTCCAAGAGGAGTGATATCTGATCAGGTTGCAAGATAACACATACAGTATAGATTTTTGAACTGGGTACTCTGGTGCGTGCCTGTCATCCTAGTACTTGGGAGTCTGAGAAAGGAAGATTGCAGGTTAGAGCCTTCCTTGGCAAGTGAGCAAGAAAGGTCTCAAAAACTTAGTAAGATCCTGTTGTAAAATAAAAAAAAAATTAAAAAAGAAGCTGGGCGTGGTGGTACACGCTTGCAATCCCAGCATTCGGGAGGCTGAGACAGGAGGATGGCAGTTCGTGGACAGCTTCAGCTACTTACTGAGAACCTTTGCAACTCTGTGAGACCCTGTTTCAAAATAAAGAATAAAAAAATAGGGCTGGGGGTGTCGCTCAGAGGTAGAATGCCCCTGGGTTCCATCCCCAGTACTGCAGAAAATAAAAAAAGCTGGGGTGCAGTTCTGAGGAAGAGTGTCCCTGAATTCCATCCCAAGTACTGTATGTACCGTATGTGGGGGTATAGGAAAGGACCTCTTCCTGGACACTGCTGAGACCACAGAGAAGGGCTCCACACACAGCTCTGCAGGAGACTCTGAGCTCTCATTGGAGATTTGAGTGCTTCCACTTTTCTTGATGTTGGGGATTGAATGTGGAGGCATTATACCTCCAAGCTATGCCCCCAGTCCTATTTTATTTTTTATCTGGAAACAAGGCCTCACTAAGTCACTGAGAAGCTGGCTTCAGACCTGAGATCTTCCTGTCTCAGCCTCCCAAGCAAGGTGTGCACCACCATGCCCAGCTACCATGATCTGACTTTTCAAAAATGTATAAACCTCATTTATTAAAGCTTTAATATTAATGATAGTACTTTTCTTTTTTAAAAAAGAATTTTATTGGTGCAATATAATTATAAATTATAGTGAGATTCAAAGTTATGCATACATGATGTCTTGGTGTGGTTTCCTGCTAACTCCTCCTCCCTGAACAGGACCAAAAAAGCTGTATGTGCATATATGAACGTGTCCACAATTCAACTGGTCTCACTCCTTATTATCTTGAAGTCTCCTTTCTTTCCTATTTTATCTCTAGCTTCCTTCTATGAGAGAAGACAGAGAACCATTGGCTTACTGAGACAGGTTGATGTCATTTAACACAATGTTCTCTAGTTTCACTCATTTTCCTGCAAATGACGCAATTGGCTTGCCTTTTACCACTCTGGAAAATGTTCTCCTCCTCCCTATCACCTACTTAAGAGCCACCATACAGAATCCTGAAGCTTGTAAAAGGTCTGACCCTTCCAGGTCTTCTAGCCTTGATTTCAACAGTGCTGCATGGTAAGTAATGAAAATGTGGGCAGCACCTAGCATGGCAGCCCAAGCACCTTCTCAGTACAGCCACGGAGACCAACGTGTGGCCTATGGTCAGTGGGAGAAGAGGGGTCCCTGTGTGGGGACGCTGGGCTGCAGCCTCCACGCCAGGAGCCGCTGGCTTCTGCAGAAGTTGGAGCTAACAGTAGTTGGCCCTGACCTGGGTGGAGTTCTTGCAAAGTCTTCACGGTTACTTTAAATATCAAATGGACTCAAATGCTTTTTCTTCAGACTATTTAATTTAGACATAGCCAAAGTTATGTTGCTTCTTGTTGAAACTGCATGAAAAGACATTAAATGTCCTTCTTAAAAGATGGACATGCTGGGTGTGGTGGCACACGTTTGTAATTTCAGCATTTGGGAGGCTGAGACCAGAGGATCATGGTCCGCAGACAGCCTCAGCTACTTAGTGAGGCCTTTTACAACTCAGTGAGACCCTGTTTCTTCCTTCCTTCCTTCCTTCCTTCCTTCCTTCCTTCCTTCCTTCCTTCCTTCCTTCCTTCCTGTGGTACTGGGGGTGGAACCCAGGGGCTTTCTACCTCCGGGTTATACTCCCGGACCTATTTGATTTTATTTAATTAATTAATTAATTTAGTTAGTTAGTTAGTTAGTTATTTTGGTGGTACTGGGGTTCCTGGAAGCCCTTCTACCTCCAGGCTGCACTCCCAGACTTATTTTTACATTTTTATTTGGAAACAGGGTCTCCTAAGCCAGCGAGTGCAGCTGGCTTCGAACCTGCGCAATCCTCCTGTCTCTGCCTCCCAAGCGCGGGGATTACAAGCGTGCGCCACCACGCCCGGCCTCCCAGACCTATTTAATATTTTATTTGGAAACAGGGTCTCACTAAGTTGCTGAGAGCCTCACTAAGTAGCTGAGGCTGGCTTCGAACCTGTGCGATCCTCCTGTCTCAGCCTCCCAAGTGTGGGGATTACAAGTGTGCGCCACCACGCCTGGCTAAGACCCTGTTTCAAAATAAAGAATAAAAATAGAGCAGGGTGTGTAACTTGGAGGTAGAATGCCCCTGGGTTCTATCTTCGGACCCACACACAAAAAAAGAGATGGACATAATGGGAAGACCCCGGAGAGGTGCACACAGATGTCTCAGGCCAGCTCATACACAGTGCTCCCACTGGGACTGACCAGTCCTCTTAACACTGCACATGGCTCCTGTCAATGCCAGGACCTCTCTCCAGGTACCCAGGCTCGACTCCTGGAAGCATCAAAGACCCACAGGCTGCATGCAAACCCAGACAACTCCTGGCTGGTCCCTTGTATCTTGTGCAAATAAAATGTCCTTCAGTGTCATTTGGGTGGGGAGCATTGCTGCTGTCTCAGTGGCTTGACTGCTGGGTACTCGCTGCCACCCCAGCTCCTGTCTGCTGCAGGTTTTAGGTGAATCAGGAATTATAAAGCTGCATCAGGCTCAGTGACACATGCCTGTAATCCCTTGAGAGGACAAGACAGGAGGACTGCAGGTTTGAGGCCAGCACAAGGCAACTTAGTAAGAATCTGTTTCAAAATAGAAAAGTTAAAATGGCTGAGGTGAGGGTGGTGGTGCAGGGTGTGGCTGTAGAAGTCCCCTGAGTTTACTCTCTAGTACGATGTGTATGCACATCTGCACGTGTGCACACACACACACACACACACACACACACACACACACTCTAATCTCACATTCTCTAGTACTCCTTTCAGGTTTCATTACTGAGATGAACCATGCCATGCCCTAGATGTTACTCCTGATCACTGCATTTTATCTGCACAAAGCTCTTAGAAGTAGAGATGGTTTCCCCCTTTACAAATAAGACAACTGGGGCACAGAGAGGCTGGGGAGCCTGACCCAAACTTTGTGTCTAGGTAGTGAGGGCAGGATTTGCACGCAGGCCTGTGTCTACCCTGGGCACTCTTCCTCCAGGGTTGCTGCTTCACAGAGACTGGAAGGAGGACAGAGTTGAGAGACACTGAAATGGCCATGCGACTCCTATCAGCTAAGGGTGGCGGGCTCCTTCAAGGGTCCACCCAGTCCCTGTCATCTAAAGTGGTGATTGTGATGTTAGCCTTCATGGTCAGGACAGCAAAACCAGAGATGGGATCCAAGATGACTCACAGGAGGTGGCCACGGTGCCTGTGTGGCTGGTGACTTGTTTGTGCTCTGCAGGACGTCAGTGGCTTGGGCTGCGACTCACTACCTCTTCCCTCCTTACGTGGGAGAGCTCAGCTGGAGCTTGAGGGATCCACTGTGCACACTGGGCTTGTTTGCTGCTGGGCGCTGAGGCCCCAGGCAGGCGGAGGGCCCTCCAGATGTTTCATCTCCCAGCTGTTGGAGAACCTGTTGCAGCCACAGAGGGCTGACTCACTCGAGAAACTTGAGCGTGGGCCCCGCTGGCCTTGCAGCTCACCCTTTCCCACGACCTTCCCATCTGGGCCAGACCCGCCCTCCAGTGTCCTCCTGGCCAAGATGAATGGACTCTTGCCCCTTTTGGTTCACAGTTTCTCACGTTATCATTCCCCAAGAAACCATCTAGGAAGAAGTGAATATAACGAAAAAAAAAATCACCATATGATGATGCAATCCCCCTTCAAAGATGAATTTTCTACAGAAAAGAGGAGAAATGACATAGTCACAAATCTTGCCCCCAAACCTCATACACATGCACACCACAACAGGCCCAGCCAGGCTGCACCCTGTTGCAAGCAAAGCTGCTGAGAAAGCACAGGCCAGCCGCGGTGCTGAAGTCATGCGAATGCTATGCCCCAAAGGCCACAGGAATCGTGGAAAGATTTGTGTAAATATCTCATGCATTCTTGTGATCTAAGGGTTATGGAAATGAAAACCACAGAAGAAAAGCCAACACCACATTCGTTTCTCCTTCTCCCTTTTTTTCTTCAGAGTAAATTCATAGAACATTTTCTGCACCAGCCAATAGAATAAATTATTTCAATTTTATTACCAGGAAGACATGAACCAAAGGGCACAGATGACAACAATGAGCTCAATAGGATTTTTTTTTTTTTTGGAAGATGAGGAGGGAACCCTGCTGGGCGGCCCCTGTGTCCTAGGATGAGGACAGAGTGGCTCCCACAGAGGCCACCGCATCCCCCGCCTCCAGATGGGGCTGGTGGGGACCAGCATCCGCTGAGCTTTGGGCTTTCTTTCTTCTCCTCTCATTTCTCAAACTTGCGGTGGACATTGGAGTTGGGATGTCATGGCTCAGACATTCAACTTTCTGAAGCTTCCCTGGCATTGAGTTTAAAGAAACCACCAAGGAACACATGGTTTCCTACACAGGCTCCAGCCTGGGCGCACCCTCCCCCAGGATCCCAGCAGCAGGCCTCCTGGAGTCTGGGCCTGGGAAGGAGGAGCGGTCCCCTCCGGAAATAACTTCAGAACACTGGACACATCCCCTCTCCTTGCACATGGCATGGAAGAACATAGTTTGACCCTAAAGACTTAAATATACCTTCATGTGGTGTTGAACTTCTTACTGGATTTGTATCTTAATTTTCTAATTTGTAAACTGCTCTCTATTTTCTTCAGTTGGGAAGTTGTGGAAATCACATTCCAGTTATATGTCTGACCCCTACAGTGGGTGAATTTGACTCAAGAAAATGCAAAGGAGGAGATGAACCAACTTCTATTAATCTAGTTGAAGTTTCCTTTATTGCCGTGGCTGAGAGCTTGGACAGACCTCATAGCTTTTCTGTTCACTATCTAGTTTGGAAGTGCAGCCGGAGTTAAGTCAAAACTGTAATCTCTCATCTCATTGAAAATATCCCCCACTCCCACCTCATCTTGGCCTTGGGGCCCAACACTGGGGAAGGAGAACAATTCTCTAGCCTTTCTTTCTACACTGGAGATGGGCTGGGGAAAGGAGAGTTGGTGAGAGGAAAGTCTCTTTTATCTGGTACAGCTATTCACTGACATTGTTGTCACTCCGGAGGCTGCCATGCTCTGGCTTTTTCTTAAATAGATGCTCTTGTGGGTTCCCTGGAGACCACCTATTTCAGGAGATACTTGCATGGTCCAGCTGATAGCTTTGATTTGCTCTTGACTCCTACTCTTAACAGTAGCACTGTGAAACCTGCCCATAGCTGCAGTCTATTACCTGCCTTGTAGGTAGAGTTGCAGATTCTGCTGCAGCTCAGGCGACTTGCTCTACTATCAAAGCAGCTCATGTAGCCCTTCCTGGTTAGATATTTTCTAGTGAGAAGCAGGCACAATCATCCAATTCCCCAAGACCGCTCTTCAGGGCATCACAGGGCCAGTGAAGTGCCCTCAGTTGTTTAGAGGTACACATGTCTTGGGGAGCTCGACTCTTACAGCACCCCTGAACCCCTGCTAGACCAAAAACTCTTTCAAAAAGTCCCCTCTCACCAGACAGGAAAGTAACATGGAACAGTAGGCACAGCAAGCCCTTGTCCCTCCATTCAAATGCTGAGAAGTAAGCAGAAACAGTTCAAGGATTACAGTGACCAAAGAAATGTCGAATCAAGGAAAAGGCCACTTGGCAACGTAGTCAGAAAGCCTTGTGGCATTTCTTTTTGTTCTCACCCCACCCGCTTTCCAGCTTGGTCATGGTCTTGAAGAAGAAAGTCTGTGCTCCCAGGAGAGAGCCTTGGTCTCTGACTCCAGGATCTTTTTTTTTTTTTTTTTTTTTGGTGGTACTAGGGTTCCTGGAAACCCTTCTACTTCCAGGCTACACTCCCAGACCCATTTTTTAAAAATTATTTTTATTTGGAAACAGGGTCTGTTAAGCCGGAGAGGCTGGCTTCAAACCTGTATGATCCTCCTATCTCTGCCTCCCAAGTGCGGGGATTACAAGCGTGGGCCACCTCGCCAGCGACTCCAGGATCTTAAATGTAAATAGTTGTGTTTGTTTTATTCTGTCTGGGGGCTAGCTAGAAGACTGATATGCAGTGCTTGTCTCTGTTTTGGCTAACACAGATATCACTCAGGGTGGAGTGACATTGCTCAGAAACACTGTAAGGCAAACAAGTCACAGCCCCCTGGGCAGAAGATGACAGCTGAAACTTATGGCTGACCACATAAATCCTGGCAGGGAAACCTGAAGTTTCTTCATGCAATTAAAACGTTCGAAAGCACCCATGTTCACTGGGGATTTTAGCAAGTGATATACAGACTCAAGGCAGGACACATATGCGAAAGACTTAAGAAGACTGAAAACTTTTACTTTGTGATTTATAGGCCCGATGGAAGTGCAAGTTGAAGGCTGGGGCAGAGCTGAAAAGCGGGTGGGGTGAGAGCAAAAAGAAATGCCACAAGGCTTTCTGACTATGTTGCAAGTGGATGAATATTGAAGGAATTCCTTAGCATAGAGTCAATCTTCAAGACTAGGAGAGTTCTCTTATTTTTTTGTTTGCTTTTTTTTAGTCCCTAGTATTCAAGAAAATCTCTATTAAAACACAAGTCCAAAAGAAACTAAGGGAATAGAACTTTCATTGACCACACAAGGAATACAGTCTTTGAAACAACAGTTACTACATAAATGAATTATTGTGGCTTTTAATCAAGATCAGCAACTCTGAGTAAGGGTGAGTAGTCTTATTTTCAGAGTTTCCACATTATAATTTTTAAATGTCCAGCTTTCAGCTAAAAAAAAATCACACACACAAAGGAATGGTTAAGTGTGGCCCATTTAAAGGAATAAAATAATTGGATATTTTTAATCTCTCAAGAAAGTCAAACATTGAATTTACTAGAAAAAGATTTAGCTCAGCTGTCTCAAATATACCCAAAGAGATAAAGGAAAAACCTACAGTGAGAACTATTGAGAACCAGGTTGACAATGTATGAATAGAATGAGAATATCAATAAAGAGAAGTTAGAAAAGAAATTAAAGAGAAATTCTGGAGCTGAAAAGTACAATGACAAAACTAAAAATTTCATTGGAAGGATTTCAACAGACAAAATTTCAATAGACTCAAAGATAGGATAATTGAGATTATACTGTCCATTGTGCAGAAAGACAAAAGAATTAAGAAAAGTGAACAGAATCCAAGACTTGTGAGACACCATTGAACCAATGAATATATATATTATTGGTATCCAAGGAGAAGAGAGAGAGAAGATAAATGGTAGAATGGCTGAATACTTCCCAAATTTATGAAAGATATGAATCTACAAATCCAAAAAGCTAAACAAACTCCAAGTAGGATTGGTTCAAAGAGATCTGCACTAAACACAGTATATAATTGTTGAAAGCCAAAGATAAGGAGACAACCCCTAAAATATCAGGAGGAAGTAATGTAACATACAAGGGCTCTTCAATAAGAATAATAGCCAATTACTCACTGTCAGTCATAAGGTGGTGGAATGACATATTTAAAGTGTGAAAGAAAAAGATCGTCAGTCAAGAATTCTGTATCTTGCAAAATTATTCTTCAGAAATGAGGGAGAGCCAGGCGTGGTGACACACGTTTGTAATCCCAGCATTCGGGAGGCGGAGACCGGAAGATGGTGGTTCATGGACAGCCTCAGCTATTTAGCAAGGTCCTTGGCAACTCAGTGAGACCCTTTTTTAAAAAAAAAAATAAGAAGACTAAAAAATAGGGCTGGGTTCCACCCCAGTACCACAGGAAAAAAAAAAGGGGGAGAAATTAAGATATTTCCAGATGGATAAATGCTAAGAGAATTTATTATCACTAGACCTGCCCTGCAAGAAACGCTGTATGAAGTGAAGAAAAGAACAGTAGATAGTAAATTGAAGCTAAATGAAGAAATAAAAATCTTCAGGAAAGGTAACTACATAGGCAAATATAAAAGCTAGTAGAATTATATTTGGGCCTATAATTTTAGATACTATTTAACAGATAAATGCATAAAATAATTATAAGTATCTGTTACTGGGCACATAGCATACATATATAATTTGTAACCACAACAACACAAATGGGCAGTGAGGGAACTGTATAGGAGCAAAGGTTTTACATTCTATTAAGGTTAAGTTGGTGTCAATGATTGTTACTAACTTCAATAATTGTTAGTTATATGCTAATAACTTTATAATTGTTAATTTTAATCCTTTGGTAGTCACAAAGAAAATTTTAAAAATTCAATGCAGTGAATGAAAAGGGAATCAAACTGTTTCATTATAAAAACTACATGTTTTTATCCATCCACCTGTTGGTGAGCCATATAATTTCATGTGCATAGGTGAATGTATCACTGTGAATCTATCATGCTTGGGGAAAAGGAAGGAGAGGGCAAGGAGAAATACGAAGAAGGAAACAGACCAAAACACTACATGTTTCACTACAAATCTCACTATCATATATAATTACGATGCTCCAATAAAATTAAAAATGTTACATATGAAAAGATAGTAGTGGAGTAAACGAGGGACAAAAAGGCATAAGACATAGAGAAAACTAGTAGTAAAATTTCGGAAGTGTTTTCTTATCAGTAAATCTCTTTTCTTATGTTTAGTTACATAAAATACAAATGGATTAGGCTTTTCATTTCAGAAGACAGATATTGACAAAATGGGCAAATAGAACAAACACAATACAACACAACAAAACATGACCTCTCAGAACCAAAAGCTTATTCCTTGAAAATGACAAAATTAACAAACTGTAAGCTGGACTTACAAAGAAAAAAGAAAATGTGAGTAAAATTGGAAATGACTGTGGGGACTTTATTACTGATCTTATAGAAATAAAAAAGGATATTATAAGAAAATTCTATGAAAAGTTGTATGGTAATCAATTAGATAACCTTACTAAAGTGGACATATTCTGAGAAACAAAAATACTCAAAACTGATTAAAAAAGAAGCAGAAAAAGATTTTATGGTACCTATAACAAGAAAATTGATTGAATTAGTAATAAAATAACCTTCCAACAAGGAAAAGCCTAGGATCGGATGGCTTTATTAGTGAATTCTAGAAAACAAGTAAAGACAAAAGAACACCAGTTGTTCTCAAACTCATAAAAAAGCCAGGCGTAGTGGCGCACGCTTGTAATCCCAGCATTTGGGAGGCTGAGACAGGAGGATTGCGACTTAGTGAGACCCTTTGCAACTCAGCGAGACCTGGTTTCAAAATAAAGAATAAAAAATAGGGCAGGGGGTGTAGCTCAGAGGTCGAATGCCCCTGGATTCCATCTTCAAATCCACAAAAACCCCCCAAAAACAAAAAAAACAAAAAAACCCTCATGAAAATAGACAATAAAACATTCTATGAAGCCAATATACCCCTCATATCAAAGTCAGATGAGAACATCACAAGAAAAGATTACAGACCAATAGCTCTTTTGAACACGAAAGCAAAAATTCTCAACAAAATACTGGCAAGCTGAATCCAATAGTATCTAAAAGGATATACATCACAACCAACTGGGATTTTTTTTTTTTTTTTTGTGGTACTGGGGTTCCTGGAAACCCTCCTACTTCCGGGCTACCCTCACAGACCTATTTTTTTATATTTTTATTTGGAAACAGGGTCTCAAGCCAGCGCAGGGCTGGCTTCGAACCTGCGCGATCCTCCTGTCTCTGCCTCCCAAGCGCGGGGATGACATGCTTGCGCCACTATGTGCGGCACCACACCCGGTAGCATAGTGGCATTTCTACCCTCCAGAGCCATTCCACACAGCTCGTAGGCAGACAGAAGCCCACGGACTGCGCTGACTTGGAGCTTCCGCTCAGGAAAGACGTGGTGTGCCTGGGTCCGGCCACTCCTGGCCTTCCAGGAGACATTTGCACAAAGAAGCAAGAGACACCCTTGCCTTGCCTATTTTTTCATCCTGGCGGGTTTGGCTGATTTGTTCACATGCGTGTTGCCTTCTGTGCAGAAAGAAGCCATGTTGGGTGTAAGACAGTTTCCCTCCCAATGGCTGCTTCTTCATGTCCTGCCTCCACTCCACACACTGCCTTCTCCATCCAGACAGCTTCTAGGGGAGGCTGCTGTGCTCTCCTGACCTCAGTTCAGTCTGTTGTTTATTTATCATCCCAAACAAAAACAATTTAGCTCCCTTTTTCCCGCTTTTCACCAGATAGGGTCTTTGGTTTTCACTTTTGCTTTGCCAGCTTGCAAGGATTTTTTTTTTTTTTTCCATCTTGAGAGCTGTCAAGACACCCAGGGGTCAGTGGCCTGTCATCTGGCTCCCTCCAAAGGTCAATGATTCCCTCCTTTTCCTTCCCTGCATTGTCTAGCACCCTGCAGGGCTGCTGTCAGGGCACACCAACAGGGTAGGGCTGCCTGGCAGAGGCACCCTCCTGCAGCCGCCAGCCCTCCACCAGCATTGCCACTGTTGGAGGGGCCCAGCTGCCAAGAAAAAACAGGAAGGCACGGGAAGAAGGGGCACTTTTGATCCTGGACTCCCTGCCTTGGTACACGTGCATGGCTTCACCCATGCAAGGGTTGCAGCACCTTGGCCCTTAGCAGCCACGTCATCACTTCGATGGCATGGGGAACTGCAGCTGTATTTTAGAGGGGATACCTCATAGAATCCCCAAGAAAATGAGTTTAGGAGAAGTTCTGCTTTATTTTGGTGTCTTTTCTTTGCCACAGTCCTGGACTGAGCATGCTACTTTGCTCGATACTTTTCCTTGGAAGCAGTCTTTGAGCACTAAACCAGGCAGAAGAGTGTCGATGAGCACTGAGATTGGCGAGGTGCTGGGGCACAGGTGCTTACTCGTATAGGTGCATCATCTTTCCAACCTCAGAGATCACTTAAGGATCACTTAGGGGGATCATTCCTATTTGGGGTGAATCCCTCCTCTCAGAGAATGAGACAGATTAAATCATTGCACAGAGGATGGAACAGTGGGGCAGTTCAGAGGCTAACACACTTCATAGGAAGGAAGCTTTGGCCTCTGCTCCCAGCCTCTCTGAGCCTCAATACCACATGGTCGGGCACATGTGCACAGGATCCAGTGTGTGCAGCTCTGCTTCTGCCAGGGCCAGTTAGAGGTAGAGAGCTGGATTCTTAACATTGTGTCCAGTATAACAAAGTCTCTGCCAAGGATGTGTGTGTGTGTATGTGTGTGCACGTGTGTGTGTGTGTGCGTGCGCGCGTGTGTGTGTTGCTGGGAATTGAGCCCAAGAACATTCTACCTCTGAGCTATATTCCCAGACCTTTTTGTCTTTTATTTGGAAACAGGGCCTCTCTAAGTTTCTGAAGGTCTCACTCAGTTGCTAGGCTGGGCTCAAAGCTGTCATCCTTCTGTCTTAGCCTCCCAAGTACTGGGATCACAAGCCTACACCACTGCATCCAGTTCCTGCCAAAGGTTTTTAAGCTTCATGTCATGGAAAAAAGATGTATGGAGGTGAAACACATTTTGGAAATGCTGCACAGGTTTCTTTTGCATGGAATCAACACCAGGACTAGGGAGGATGCCCCATTTTCCAGTCATACTTGAGCAATACTTTTGGATAAAAGCATCTTGACAGAGCACACATGCTGGAAACGATGTGCGAAAGGAATCCTTGCAGCTGAAAGATATGAGGGGACTTCTCACCTGTGTGAACACTCTCTGCCTAATCTCCAGCATTGCAAGATGAGAACCAGGCCCCTGTGACATGGGCAGTGGCAGAAGGCGCATCCGCAGACCAAAGTCTCTGCTCCTGTGACCACTTTACCCTCCCTTTGAGCAATAAGCTCCCTCTGTGTAGATCACAGTGGTTTCTGGTTGGTTCCAGTGTCTGCCACAGGTCCCAGATCTGAGTGTGCCCAAGGTCCTATGTGAACTAACATAGTGTTTTAGTTAGATATAAAATGTCCCCTAATGAGCTCATTTATTAATGTTTGGAGCTGATGTAATGGAGTCATGAGGGTTGTAATCCCATCAGTGGGTAAATCCATTGTAATGGGCTTACCTGGTGGTGAGCAGGACGGTAGGGTGTGGCTGGAGGTGGGCCCCTGGGGATGTGGCCGTGGGATCGTGTGTGGGTCCTCCCTGGTCCCTCTCTTGCTTCCAGCCTCCGTGTGAGGAGCACAGCTCATGTCTCTCCCTGTCTCTGCCTCCTGCCACCAGGCCCTGAGGTCCACGGTACCCGGCCCCACGTGGACTGAATCTGAAACCAACCATAAAAAAGTAAATCTCCTTTCCTCTAAATTATGTAGTCAATATTTTAGATTATAGCTGTAAGAATGCTTACTGGAACACAGTATTTGCATAAAATCTACATATATTGTATTGTTTTTTGGTACTGGGACTAAAGACAGGGCATTTTACTTCTGAGCTATATCTCCCCTGCCCCACCTTTTTTGGTACTGGGATGAAACCCAGGAGTAGTCTACCTTTAAGATACATCCCAGCCCCATTTTAATTTTTGTTTTGAAACAGGGTATTGCTATACTGCTGAGAGTTTTGCTAAGTTGCTGAGGCTGATCTTCAACCTGCTACCTTCTTGTCTCAGACTCCCAAGTACTGGGATTACAGGTATATGCTCCACACCCAGCTTCCTCTCATGTGCTTAAAGTTATCCCTATTACTTCTCATACCCAATGCACCATAAATTCTATGTAACTAGTTGTTATACTGTGTTAGGGAATAATGACAAGGAAAAGTCCATGTTCAGCACATATGTACTGGGATGAAACCCAGGAGTAGTCTACCTTTAAGATACATCCCAGCCCCATCTTAATTTTTGTTTTGAAACAGGGTATTGCTATACTGCTGAGAGTTTTGCTAAGTTGCTGAGGCTGATCTTCAACCTGCTACCTTCTTGTCTCAGACTCCCAAGTACTGGGATTACAGGTATATGCTCCACACCCAGCTTCCTCTCATGTGCTTAAAGTTATCCCTATTACTTCTCATACCCAATGCACCATAAATTCTATGTAACTAGTTGTTATACTGTGTTAGGGAATAATGACAAGGAAAAGTCCATGTTCAGCACATATGTGATTCCCCCCTGATATTTTACATGCGAGGCTGGCTTGATCTGTGGGTGTAAGGCTGCAGGTGTGGAGGGGCAGCAGACTGCCTCCTCCTCAGAAGGACACATAGTCTCAAGGACCCTCAGACTCCTAGAGCCAGTGGAGTGGATGAGAACCATTAGAAGGTGAAATTGCCATCTTGCGTCCAGATATTGTGACTATCTTTGCTTTGAAAATCGCCTGGAGATGGGAGGTCTGATGTGATGACACCAGGCAGCTCTAATGGAGTTTTGCAGGATGTTGGCACTGGGCGTAGGCTATGAAGCTATTGTAGTGGACAGAACCAGACACGATCACTACCCTACTTGGGTTGCTGAGTGTGTGGAAGACAGACTTATCAAACAAGCCAAACCCGAATTGTTTCTGCAAAGGCCAGATACCAAGACTGTAGACAGGGTAGACCTCCGGTTCCCGTGAGCCTCCAGCTCTGCTCTCACAGTGCAGAAATAACTGTGTGATGTCTGAGTTCAGAAGCACATGCTTTCCAAGGAAACTTTATTCCCAAAGTAGACAATAGGATGAATCGTGATAGTGGTATTTAGTATGCCGATCCTTAATCAAAGAAGTCAGTATTCAACTGAAATACACTAAGTTCCATTCAGGAGAGAGGTGTGGTACAGTGAGGGCATATGAAGAGGATGTTAATATATCAGACTTTAGATTTGAAAGGTGAGAAAAAAAAATTAGGTAAAGAGAAGAGAAAACCACATTCCAAACAGTTGGCAAGGAGGAGGAACGTGGTCTGAGAAGAAGCCCGAGGAAAGTGCTGCTCTGCATACTCCTTGGTGAGACTCAGGATTTCTGTCTTTTTCAAGCATATGGGAAAGTATTTTCTGCAAGAAAACACACACACACAATTATGTTTGGAGCTACAAAGCTGCTTGTGCCCTGGAGAATGAATTGGAGCTATGGATGGGGAGGAAGGGGCAATGGGTATCTTGCAGTCTTCTTGGGCCAGGCTATGTAAGTGTAAGATATGGTCATGCCTTTAGAACAAAGTGCAAAATGAAAGTGATTCTTGGTAAGGAAGACCAGCACTTCATGTGAGATTTCAGTATGTGGTTAAGGATACAGGAGGGGTCCTGAATGAGTCCCAGGTGTCTGGCTTGCCTGATTCTGTGTTTCTGACATAGAAAACACAGAAGGGGGCCGGGCGTGGTGGCGCATGCTTGTAATCCCCATGATTGGGAGGCAGAGACAGGAGGATCGTGCAGGTTCAAAGCCAGCCACGCGAGCTGGCTTAGGAGACCCTGTTTCCAAAATAAAAATGTAAAAATAGGTCTGGGAGTGTAGCCCAGAGGGAGAAGGGCTTCCAGGAACCCCAGTACCACCAAAAAAAAAAAAAAAAAAAAAAAAGAAAACACAAAAGGGGCATGTCTTAGTTTTGCAAGCTGCTATAACAAAATGCCATAGACTGGGGGTTTATAAACACGTTTATTTGCACGGTTCTGGAAGCTCAGAAGTTCATGATCAAAATGCTAAGAGATCCCATGTGTGTTGAATGCCCATTCTTCACAGATGTCACTTTTTTTTTTTTTTTTGGTTTGTTTTTGGTACTCGGGATTGAGCTCAGGGACATTCTACCTCTGAGTTACACCCTCAGCCCTTTTTATTTTTTTATTTTGAATCAGTGTCTTGCTGAATTCCTGAGGGTCTTGCCAAATTGCTGAGGTTAGCCTCCAACCTGCGATCCTCCCAAGTACTGAGACTACAGATGTGACTTCCATGCTATCTTCAAGTGTTGACCTTTTGTGGTTACATCACATTAATAAACAGTTACTTTTCTAGAAAAGCAGTAAGAGAAAATGCTCTTTTAAAGTATTGTTTAGAATATAAAAGGAAGGGTTCTGTTCAAGCACAGTGGACATGCCTCTAATCCTAGTGTTTGGGAGCCTGAGCCAGAAGGATTGCAGGTTCCTGGCCAACCTCAGAAAGTTAGCGAGACCTCAGCAGCTTAGCAAGACCCTGTTTCAAAATAAAACAAGAAAACAGGTTGGGGTGTAGCTCAGAGTTAGAATCCTTCTGGATTGAATCCCTAGTACAAAAACCAAACAACAAACAAAAGGAAGAGTTGTGTATCTTAGAGTATATGTGAAAGTCCTTTAATGGCGCCATCCTTTAGAAACCCAAGACAAAATTTTAATTTGTTTTGCAAACTTAGCTTCCCAGCAGATTTTCCCCATAGCTTCCTGCTGGCCTTCTGCATGGCTGGTGGGCACATGGACAGGACAGCCATTCTGGTCAGAACCTGGCCCTTTTAGGAAAATCAAGCTTGGGACCGCCCTCACACCCAGCCCAGACTCTGTGCCTGTCCTCAAGGGGGTCCCAGAGGTGATGAGCATGAAGATGTTCACTACTGAACTGTGTGTGGGGCCACAGAGTTGGAGCATCCCGGGTACTGGTCTCCAAGGTCTGGGTAGGTAGATACCAGTGCACAGATAATGCACAGAATGCATAGAAATAAACTCAGCATGCGCCTAGAGACCGAGGCAGGGTTAAAGTTTTTGTTTTTTAATTTGGAAACAGAGTCTTACTAGGTTGATGAGAGTCTCCTACTTGCTGAGGCTGTCCTTGAACCTATGATCTTCCTGTCTCAGCCTCCCAAGTCCTGGGATTACAAGCATGTGCTATAGGCCCAGTTAAGGGTAAAGTTTAATGTAGTCATCTCTATATTAAGGGAGGACTGACTTCATGACCCTTAGCTATGACTGATTCATTCCTTATATACAATGATGTAGGATTTGTGTTAGTGCTTATATATAAGGCATACCCTAGAAAACACAACAATATTCAGAGGTATAAATTCATCGATGGATTAATAATTTGAATGGACTTAGCAGGTGGCAAGAGTAAACAGGTTAGAGAAGGTGGGTCAATGAGGACATGGCCTTGGGAACTATCTGTCCCTGGGCTCTTCAACTGGCTCTTTCTCTGCTTGCTGGCTGTCCTAAGCGGCTCTCCTCCACCATGCCTGATGCATGATGTTTCTGCCTTGGATCTGGCCAACTGTGGACTCAACTTCTGAAACCACGGGCCCAATAAGCCCTCCACCTCTAAATTGTTCTTGCTGGGTATTTGGTCACAGAGATGAAAAAGCCGACTAAAACAATTTTCATGTAATCTTCACTCATGCTCCCATGTACTTTAAAAGAACTTAGGATTTGTTTTAATACCAAATACAATGTAATGGTATATAAATAGTTGTTAAGGCCAGGTGTGGTGGGCCACACTTGTAATCCCAGCGCTTGGGAAGCTGAGACAGGAGGATCGCACAGGTTCGAAGCCAGTCTCAGCTACTTAGTGAGGCTCTCAGCAACTTAGTGAGACCCTGTTTCCAAATAAAATATAAAATAGGTCTGGGAGCATAGCCCAAAGGTAGAAAGCCTCTGCGTTCCACCCTCAGTACCACCAATAAATAAATAAATAAATAGTTGTTATTCTGTATTAGGGAATAATGAAAAGGAAAAAAGTCTGCCCATGGTTAATATAGATGCAAAGCTTTTCCCTGAATATTTTTGAAGCAAGTTTGGTTGAATCCATGGATATAAAACCTGTAGATGTGGAGGGCTGACTTCTTAGTTAAAATAGGAAATGTGATGAGAGAAATGTACAATTGCATAAGTAAAGAATACATACACATACAATTATAAAACACACTGGTAAGAGCACATTGGAATATGAAGGACAGGCTTTTAGACATGAGACTTGACAATGAGGAAAAGAGAGTATCATATTGGAGACAACGGAATTGTAAAATATAGTACAGGGGTGTTGTGCAGAACTGCACTGCACCAAGAACTAGGTAGTAATGCGCTCAGTCTTGTGAGGTTGGTGTTCAAAGAAACCCATTGTGGCTTTTATCCTTAAAAGTCCAGTCCTTATGAATGAGCATTGGTGAAGATGGGAGAAATTGGTACCTTTCTATACTGTTGGTGGGAACATTAAATGATACAGCCACTGTGAAAAGCACTATAGAAGTTCCTAAAATAAATAAATAAATAAATAAAAATAAATAAAGCCAGATGTGGTGATGCACACCTGTAATACTAGTGCTTGAGAGACTGAGACAGGAGGATCCCATGTTCAAGGCCAGCCTCAGCAATTAAACAACTTAGTGAGACCCTGTTTTAAAGTAAAAAATAAAAAAGGCTGGGGATAAAATGTTCCTGGGTTCAATCTCTAGTCCTCTCACCCCCCCCCAAAAAAAAAAAATAGAATTGTCATATGCTCCAGCTAAACCAGCTCTCCAAAAGGAGTGAAATTAGGGTGTTGCAGAGATGTTTATTCACCCGTGTTCACAATAGCTTTTTTCACAGTAGCTAAGAGGCAGACGGTACCTGCAGGTCCATTCATGGATGAGTGGCTAAACAGAGTGGTGTGTGTGTGTGTGTGTGTGTGTGTGTGTGTGTGTGTGTGTCCTATATTATCCAGCTAAATGTTATGAAATTCTGACACATGCTGCAACATGATGCCCCTTGAGAATGTTGTGCTAAGGGAAAGAAGCCACTTAAAAAAGAGACAACCCTTATCCACAGAGGCAGAAGTAGAAAGGTGGGCGCCAAGAGCCTGGAGAAGGGAGACTAAGGAGTTAGAGTGTGACTGGTGCTCAGTTTCAGTTTTTCCAGATGAAGAGTTCCAGAGACAGATAGTGGTGAATGTCTGCTAGATCTCATGTTTAAGAATGGTTAGAGCGAGCTGGGCACGGTGCTGGCTCACACTTGTAATCTCAGTACTTGGGAGGCTGAGACAGGAGGATCATAGGTGTGAGAAAAATCTGAGCAACTTAATGAGACCCTCAGCAACTTAGTGAGACCCTATTTCAAAATAAAATAGGGCTGAGGATATAGCTCAGAGGTAGAATGCCCCTGGTTCAACCCTCAGTACAAATAACTAACTAACTAACTAAATGTTAGGATGGTAAATTTTATGTTATGCATATTTTCCACAATAAAAAACTGACAATGAAAGGTCTAACCCTTAATAGGGCTTACTGATCTGGAGGAGGGCTTGTGACCTGGGCCTCCCCACTTGGCTGGCTTGACCCTCTCCCTGCTCTCTCCTCTCTCCACCTGCTCACAACAGGCTCCAGAAGGAAAGCAGTTTCCAGTTCCCTGTGGCCTTTGCAGATGCCATTCCCTTCCCTGGTTCCCTTGCCCAGCCCATAATACTCTCCTGCTCTGACACCTGGGGACTCCTAAGCTCTCTGCATTCTGCTTCCAAGCCCAGCCTGACTTTACCACCTAACTTGAAGGGCTCTTCTAATCCCATCTGCTGCCGGCAGGGTGTGTGGATGGTCCCTTCTCCTTTCCCCGGGGCAGCGGGACCCTCAGAAGCCCCCCGCCCCCCTGGCACCTTGAAACAGGACTGCTTGGCAGTCAGCAGGCCATTTCTGTCAAAGCAATGTTGGATTTTTCTAAGGAAGCCCAAACATTCAGCTACTTGGGGTGGCAATAACCTTGCTTTCTGGTAAATTCTGAAAGAGGGAAACATAATTTTGAGTATTTATTTTCAATTCAGAGTTCCTCAGGAAGCCCAGCTCTCTGGCAGGCCTGGCCCTTCTGTCTGCATATGCGCCTGTGTGTGGGTGGGATCGGGTCTCTGTCTCTCTGGCCCGCGTGTCCCCCACTGCTACAGGCGGGGCAGGTAATTAGTCTGGGGCCTCCTCCACTAGGCCCTGTGTACATCAAACAGAGGGCATGGCTTCCATCCGGACACACTGACGTCACCTTGCTCCTTCCTCCAGATCTGGAGAGCTGAATTAAGTCTGTGTCCCATGTGGGAATGCCTGGCTCTGGCTGGGTTTCCAGGGGTCCTATCCCCTCCATGCCTGGCCCTGTCTTCTGAAGGGCTCTGAGTGCTGGCTGTCACCACAAGCATTTACTCTGGAGTCCCTGGGACCATGCGGGACCCAAGGAAAGCCAAGGCCGAGCCTGGGCTCTACCTGCAGCCTGGGGTGCGGAGGGCGGGAGGGCAAAAGGGCTCTCTGGCGGTAGAACGCGCCCATCCATCTGAGCCCATGGCTCTCGGAGAATCGCCAGGCTGGCAGTGTTTGAAAGAAGACTTTCTTCTGTTCTGCCAACTTGTCTCCTGAAAGACACTCCGTTCTTTTTATTGGAAGGGCCCTGATTCCACAGTCATACATTTTGATTCTGGTTAGAAGTCCCTGTCCAGCCTCTACCACCCCCTCCCACCCACAAAACTGCTGCCTTTCTTATCTATTTTTTTTTCCCCTGGCCCCCAGTGTTAATTGTCAGAAGGTCAAAGTATGAACTCTCCGGGGAATCCCCCCATCATAAGGACTTGACTGAGGATCAGAAACGGCTTGCGGCTAGCACAGACCAGGCCACCGCGGTGGAGCGCTGGGCCGGCTGGCGCCACCGCGGCGGGCTTGGCAGGCCTGCCCCACTCTGTTTTCCTTGGGGGCTGGGAGGGAGGAGGGTGGGCAGGGCTGTGAGTCTAACTGCCCTTTGCCTCCTGATTTATGCTGGAGCGCAGTGGCCCTGCTCCGCTTCCCTCTGGCTGGGATGCTCTCCGACATGCTGTTTCAATATGAGACAGTCAGCTGGGCCCTTGGCTGGAATGTCCCCGGAGACTGGAAACGACCTCCCAACAGGGTCATTTGCTCGGTAGAGTGCTGTGTCGCCGGCTCCAGCATCTGCATTCTATTAATACCTTCAGAATATTTCCATTGGCTTTAGGAAATCAGAAGAGATGTTCAGCACCAAATCCCAGAGTCTTTTTTTCTTTTTAACTCTTCTCTTTAACTCCCCCCTCATTTTGTTTACTGGGGTGCAGGTTGAGTCCACCTTCCCAGATGAAACACATGGGTGGGTAGGTGGGGTGTGTGGGTGGAGACCCCATAGAGGGAGGTAGATTTTCAGGAAGAGAGATGTCCTGGCAGGAATTGGACACATTTCCTGGGCATTTTCTGAGAGGCAGTAGGGAGGAGGTCACACTGTCAGGGGCCCCAGGGCTGGCTCCGCAGGCCACAGGTGGGCCCCACTAGAGACCTGGCCTCGATAGAAAGAAAGGGAGGAAGAAAGAAATGAAAGAATTCCAAAAGAGTAAGAGAGAATTCTTTCAAATAAAAATGAAAATATGTGTTCTATCTAGATGGAATAGAGCCAAAGCTCCTATCAGTGACATGTGCGCAGTGAGGCTGGGAACTGAAGGTCATGAGTCCCGAGCTTTGTAAGGAGACACAGTGACATAATGAAGATGGAGGGGCTCCTGGTGGAAAAAATGGGGGGGATGAACCTCCAAGCCAAGAAGGCACACTCAGTCCAAGCACCAGCTAATGAATATTCACTGAGCTCTCCTGTAAAGCCACATACTGCATCCAGCAGACTTCTGGGTGAGAGAGAACCTGATTAAAAGTGATGCATTAGCCTGGCGTGGTGGCGCACGCTTGTAATCCCAGCGTTCGGGAGGCTGGGACCGGAGGATCGCGGTTCGCGGACAGCCTCGGCTACTTAGGGAGGCCCTCTGCAGCTCAGTGAGACCCTGTTTCAAAATAAAGAATAAAAAACAGGGCCGGGGTGTAGCTCAGAGGTCAAATGCCCCTGGGTTCCATCCCCTGACCCTCAAAAAGAAAAAAAAGAAAAAGAAAAAAGAGTGACGCTTTGAGTCCAGTGTGGTGGCTTACACCCATAGTCCCAGTACTGGGGAGTCTGAGATAGGAGGACTGCAGGTTTGAATTCAGCCTTAGCAATTTAGTGAGGTCCTGTTTCAAAATAAGCAATAAAAAGGGCTGTGGATATAGCTCAGAGATAGAACACCCTGGGTTCAATCCCCAGTATCAAATAAATAAATAAATAAATAGTGACAGGATGAGGATGGGGCTTCTGACCTCTGCCCCCCTTGGCAAGAGGAAGCCAGAGCCTGCCATGTATTGAAGCCCTCTAGAGAACTGGCAGTTTCCTGTCAGGAGGTCGAGGACTGTCTCTTCTTGGTGGCTATGGCTGTTATCCAAATCTATGTCATGGCAGATGCTGAAAGAGAGAGTCCTCCAAAATGCACTCAATAATTTTCTTAAGAAACTGTAAAAACAGCTGGGTGTGGTGGCACATGCCCGTAATCCCAGTACTTGGGAGTCTGGGACAGGAGGACTGCAGGTTTAAGGTAGTCTCAGCAATTTAGCAAGGTCATAAGCAACATAATGAGATGCTATTTCAAAATAATAAAAATAAAGTACTGGGGGTATAGCGTGGAGGTAGAGTTCCCAGATCCCCAGTACCAAAAGTGAACAAAACATAAAAGAAAGACTGAAAACCTGTCTCTGCTCTGCTACCAAAAACTGCCAGAAATGAAATTAATCCAACTTATATTTCATTTCTTACAATTTTAATATGTGCTGTCATATGGACAGACAATGCCTTTTTGTTTGTTGGTTTTTTTGGTACTGGGGATTGGACCTAGGGGCATTCTACTTCTGAGCTACATATTAGCACTTTTTTTTTTTTTGGTGGTCCTGGGGATGGAACCCTTCTACCTCCGGGCTACACTCCCAGACTTATTTTATATTTTTATTTTTGGAAACAGGGTCTCTTAAGCCAACAAGGCTGGCATCGAACCTGTGCGATCCTCCTGTCTCCGCCTCCCAGGCACAGGGATTACAAGCGTGCGCCACCACACCCGGCCCATATTAGCATTTATTTTGAGGCAAGGGATAGCTAAGTTATTGAAGCTGACCTTGAACCTGTAATTCTCCTGTCTCAGCCTCCTAAGTACTAGGATTTCAGGCATGTGCCACTTTGCCTGGCTATAAGTTTTGGTAAAAATGAAGCAAGCCAGGCATGGTAGGTAGTTCACATTTGCAATTTCAATACATGAAAGACTGAGACAGGAGGATTGAAGGGTTGAGGCCAGCCTCAGAAACTTAATGAGCCCCTGTTTCAAAATAAAAACAAAAGGACTGGGGATATACCTCAGAGGTGAAACACCCCTGGGTTCCATTCCCAGTACCCCAAACAGAAAACAAAAAACAAAACAAACAAGCAAACCAAAAACCTGCAGCAGCTTGCTTGAACACGCAGAAGCGTGCTACACCGCGCCTGGCCTCCTGTAATGACAGTGGTTGGCTGGTTGGGCGGCTTTTCTTTGCTGGCCAGAGTCGGCCAAGGTGTCCAAGAGCACTCGCTGGGCAGGGAGAGCAGCCACCTAATATGTTTTGTGATGCATCCTCTGCTGTCTGTCTGTCTGTCTGTCTGTCTGTGAGGAGTGGTCCATTAGACACGCCTGGCTTCCTCAGCCAGGCCTCCCGTCTGCCCGCTCCCTCAGCCTGCTGGTCTGTGTCAAGGTCTGAGGCCCTGGTGCAGGGTCATGAGTGTGCTCTCTGAATGGATGCTTCCAAGGGGCCAGCATATATGCTTGGACCTTATATCTTCTTTCCCTTTCTCCAACTTATGCAAAGTCCCCTGGAAAACAAATAAACAGATCCAACAAATCGCTGGAGTCAGATCTTGGGCTCAGGAAATTCCTGAGCTCACGTGGTTGCTGGGAAGAAGTTCCCACAGCTCTGCGTTCTTTTTATCTATCCCCACAGGATGTCCTCCTACTCTCTCTCAGGGTCCCTGCTTCCTGTCTGCACGCTCTCGAGGCCTGTCTGTCCGGGCTGGTGGCTCCGCAGCTGTTCTGCATCAGGACGCCGCGGCTTTCACACGACGTAGCACATTCCTCCTCCAGTCCGTGATTTCCTCTCCACGGGACGTGGAACGATTTTCCTCATCTGTTGCTCACTTGGTGGGTTAAGGATTTTGTGAATTTTATAGTGATACTTAGATGCTCCCCAAATCTGTTCCAAGAGGTTAAGAAAGTAAGGACGTGAGTAAGAAAGAAAATAACATAAGAAAGTAAAAGAAAAGAAAGGAAGAAAGAAAGAAGAAAAAAGGCAAGAATAAAGAAAAAGGTTGATTTTGCCCCAGCTTGCTTGTACTTGGGGGGTTTCTGTCTGAGGTGCAGCTGAAAACTTGAGCAGCAGATGAAGAATCCAGCGACCACATGGGGTTTCCTCAGCCTTGGCATCTCAGGAATGGCCTTGACTAGTTCAGGGTTCTCTCTCCACTGAAAACATGACGAGTCTGCAGGACTAAGGAGAGAGGGAGGCAGTTTTTGTTCATTGTTCTCTGGGCAGATTCCAGGCAAAATTTATGCAGTGTGGCGTTGGCTCCGAGCACTTTCTGTGGGAGGTGGAGGAGTGGGCTGTGCTCCATTGGGGATGATCAGGGTCCAACAACATGAGCTGGAAAATCCGCCTAACGCAGTGCTTTCCCTCTGGATTCCTGGGCTGTGTGCAGCTCCTTTGGCTAAAATGCTCTGCTTTCCTCTTCCATTAGCAACCAGGAAAGCAAATTCTTGTTGGCTCCTTGCTAGGGACTAATCCAGTGCTGTTGCCTTGGTCCCCATGACACTGTGGTAAGTGGCGCCAGGCCCATCCCGCTGAGCCTGGGCACAGGGAGTCGGGGTTCAGAATGAGACCTCTGCACAGCACTGTCTTTCTACTCTATCTGGTTTGTTTCTTTAAAAACCAATGCTTCTCAAACACGGTCCAGGGATAAAGGCACGCAACAGGAACTTGGCTTTTTTTTTTTTTTTAATTTTTTGACTTCTTACCACTTGAACTGGGGCATTGTGCTATTCACACAAGGCTGACCAAAGGAGGCCACAGCCTCCCGACCCAGCCTTCCCGCTCAGGGAGCTCTCAGTCTCCAGCAGCAGCTCAGTGCTCTCTTCCACCATAGACCAGAAAACGATTATTGATGCTTTCTGAGTCCTTCCGGGAGGCTGTGAAATAATTTCTTTCCCCACCCAACTAGAAGCACTGAAGAGCTGCTTCCCGCCCCCGGGGACGCTGCCGGGTGAGGCCCACAGTCTGTTTCAGCAGAGTGGCTGCCTGCAGAAACCTATTAATAGCCCTCGTCTCCAGTATGCGTCCTGTAAAGTCAGGCCTCATTTTTAGCAGCTCACTGTTACAATTCTAGGAAAAGTTCCCTCTGAATGTCTTCCTGCCAGAGGACGGGTGGACTCTCTTGGCCTGTCCAGGGAAGAGGAAAGGAGAGAATGCACAGATAGATGGGGGAGGGGAGAGCCATCCTTAGAGGGACTGCTATTGATAAAACTCCACCTTAAGAGGGACCTCTTGAGCCAGTTGGTCCTGGTGGTGCTTGTCCATAATCCTGGTACTTGGGAGGCTGAGGCAGGGGCATCACAGGTTCAAGGCCAGCCTCAGCAATTTAGCGAGCCCCTCAGTAACTGAATGAAACCCTATTCCAAAATAAAAAATAAATCGGGGCTGAGGTGTAGCTCAGTGGTTGGATACCCGTAGGTTTAATCTCCGTTGGATGCTGAAGTCGCTCTTGGCTTGTTTCTCTCTCCCACATCTCACCCAGTCCATCACACCTTCGGTTGGCTCTCCACGGAACAGATGCAGAAAGCAGCCCTCTCACCCGCTTGCTCACCCGCTTGCTCAGGCCGCCCTCACCGCGGCCAGCCTGCCCCAGTCCTCTCCCTCCCCTTCCATGCCACCTGTCCTCTTGAGAACTGGGAGGGCCCTCCAAGCTCGCCACGCTCGCTCCACGGCCCCGGTGCTTGCTGGTCTGAAGCACAAGGTTTCACGTGGCCTCGAAGGCCTGCGTGAACTGGCCTGTCCTCCCCCTCTTTTTTTTTTTATTGGAGATTGAACCTAGGGGAATTCTCCTCAGAGCTCCACCCAGTCCTAGTTTATTTTATTTTTTATTTGTGCATTGTCGTTGTACACCAGAGTGAGGCACCATGCACAGGGCACTTGGCGAGCTCCCCTCCCTCCCTGTGCTCCTCAGTGAGATTGGGAGTGGTGCCTTCACATAGGGACTTAGCATTTGAATGGTTTCTTTCATCCATCTTCCCTTCCTCCCTCCCCAATTTCTTCCATGATACTACTGGTCTCTCCCCACTTATCTAAAGTCTCCTTCTTACCACCGCTGGCCAGCTAATAACAGCTTCAATTGGCACATTAAAACAAATAAAAAATAAAGTCCTCTTCTTCCCACATGAGAAAACGTACAATGCTTGACTTTCTGAGCTGGCTGACCTCACTTAGCATTATATTCTTTAGTTCCACCCATTTTCCTGAAAATGGCATCATTTTGTTCTTATTCATGGCTGAGCAGAATTCCACTTTGTGTATATGCCACATTTTCATCATCCATTCATCTGCTGATGGACCTGGGTAGGTCCCATAACTTGGCTACTGTGAATTGTGCTGCTATAAACATGAATATGCATGATTCACTGTAGTGTTCTGACTTTAATTCTTTTGGAGAGATACAGAGCAGTGATACAGCTGGGTCAGGTGGTGATTCCATTCCTAGTCCTTTGAGGAAACTCCATACTGATCTCCAGTGATTTCACTAATGTACACTCCCACTGATAGTGTGTATGAGTTTCTCTTTCCTCACATCCTCTCCATCATTTATTATTCTTTGCATTCTTTATTTTTTTGCAGGTCTGGGGATGGAACCCAGGGGCATTCTACCTCCGAGCTACACCCCCTGCCCTATTTTTTATTCTTTATTTTGAAGCAGGGTCTCACTAAGTTGTGGAGGGCCTCGTTAAGTAGCTGAGGCTGGCCTCGAACCATGATCTGCTGGTCTCAGCCTCCCAGTGCTGGGATTACAAGCGTGGGCCACCACACCCGGCTTTGTTTGCATTCTTGATGATTACCATTCAAACTGGAGTGAGATGGAATCTTGGTTTGATTTGATTCCTTTTTTTTTTTTTTTTCAATTTTAAAACAAGGTTTTACTAAGTTGCTGAAGGTCTCCCTAAGATGCCTCAAACCTGTGGTCTTCCTGTCTAAGCCTCCCAAGTACCAGGGTCACAAGCTGTGCCCCTGTGCCTGCTCTAGCTGCCCTTTAGCAGAAAAGCTGCAATTGTCTCTGGGTTTGGCAGGATGGAGGTCAGGAGGGATGTCGTGAGCTGCCAGATCACAGAGCTGAAAGAAGCTCTTTCTCAGCTGCCTCTAGCTTGAGGTCTCCGAGGCTGAGTCACAACCAGCCTCTGTTTATTCCGGCCCCTTCTGTGAGGCAGGGCAGGCATGGGATGGGTAGAGTGACTTTCTAACCTGAGAACCAGTGTCCTGATGGGCATCCATAGAGAGACCAGTGATCTCTTTGCCCAGACCAACTCTCTTTTAAAGTTGAAAATAAGCTATAGTATTTCTAAAAAATATAGTCAGAACCTCTCACATTATGATCCTGGTTTTCTTTCTGGATATCAAAAAACAAGTGGATTCCCTCACTTCCTAGTAGGTTTCCTGAAAAGTTGTTGGGTTGGTTCAAAACTCTTCAGCCAGCAGGCAGATGACATTAGGTTGTGAGAATAAATAGGGACCTGAGACATGGTGACATTCAGTGATGGACGGGGCTCAGCTGCCTCCTCCAGGCCCGTGTGTCTCTGAGGTGCTTCCAGGGAAGGCTCAGAGGTTTCTTTTTGTGTTGGTCACAAAGGCACTGGCCACCTGGGAACAGAGGTGGGGTGTTGTCTAAGTGCTAGCGCGGCCCTGGATGGAGAGGGCACCTCCCCACCAGACCTGCACCAGAAGTTTTGGAGACCACTATTCTTGTCTCATTTCCCTCTTGCCTGCCTGAAGCCAAATGATGACCCAAAGCCAGCCCAGCTTTGCCGTGAATAAATCAATACCAGTGGTCCTGGCTTCGTGTCCAGGACTCAAAGGACTCTAGCTCATTGTCATGTTGCCTTTTGTGAGGCCCGGGGTTGGTTTTTATTTTTTATTTTTGGTATTAGGAATTGAACTCAGAAACATTCTACTTCCAAGCTACATCCCAAGCCTTTTTAATTTTAAAACAGGTCTCACAGCTGGGTGTGGTGGTGCATGCTTGTAATCCTGGCATTCGGGAGGCTGGAACTAGAGGATCACGGCTTGCAGACAGCCTCAGCTACTTAGGCCCTCCAAAACATAGTGAGACCCTGTTTCAAAATAAAAATACAAAAGAGGGCAGGGGATATAGCTTGGAAGTGAAATGCCCCTGGGTTCCATCCTCAGACCTACACACACACACACACACACACACACACACACACACACACACCAAACAAACAAACAACAAACAACCCCCCCAGGTCTCACCAAGTTGCTGAGAGTCTAAGTTTCTGAGGCTGACTTTGAACCTGTGACCCTCCTGTCTCAGTCTTCCAGATATTACGATTGTAGGCACAGAGGCCGTCATACTCCACTGTCCAGAGGTGCCCAGCACCCTCACCTGTGTCTTCATCTCTTAGCCTCAGTCTGTTGCCTGTATCTCTCCTCCAAGTAAGATGATAAATGCCAGCCACCCAGCTTGTCTCCACCTGGATCAGTGGGTAGAAACAAAGGGTAAGAGCCGGGCGTGGTGGTGCACGCTTGTAATCCCCGCGCTTGGGAGGCGGACACAGGAGGATCGCGCAGGTTCGAAGCCAGGCTCACTGGCTTAAGAGACCCTGTTTCCAAATAAAAATATAAAATAGGTCTGGGAGTGTAGCCCGGAGGTAGAAGAGTTACTAGGAACCCCAGTACCACCACAAAAAAAAAAAGAAAAAAAAAAGAAATAAAGGGTGAGCCAGGTATGGTGGTGCATTCTTGTGACCCCAGTATGTGGGAGGCTGAGACAGGAGGATCTTAGGTTTGAGGCCAGCCTTAGCAACTTAGACCATTTCAAAGTAAAATAGGGCTGGGGGTATAGCTCAAGTGGTAGAATACCCCTGGGTTCAATCTCTAGCACCAATACAAATATGCATACATATAAAAAGGAAGAAAGAAAAATAAATAAAGGTAAAACGCAGGAAGCTGTAGGACAGATACAGGAGCCAGACTGGCCCTGAGATGGGGCCTGAAGCCTGTGAGTTTCTGGACGCCTCCTAGGGCCTCTGGGCAGGCTCGCGGTGACACACTGAACTCCACATGCTCACCAACAATAGAGCAGAGGCCACTCACCGCCCCTGATCCATTCCGCCCCTTTCCTCACATTTTTTCCCTAGAAATAAGAATTAGAAGTAAATGGCAGGCCAGGCTTAAATGCCCCCATGAGTCTGCTTCTCAGCCGAGGGTCCCTGCCCGTGGTGGCTGCTGACAGCTGTGCAGTGGGGTCCCTGAAGGTCTCACTGTCCTGGCTTCTCTGGCTTATGCTGCACGGGAGTGGCCTCTGTTTGCAGTGCCCAAGCCTGCGGGATCCGACCCGGGGATCTCTGAAACACTTAGCCTAAGTACCAAGGCTCTGGGCCAAAAACTAAAGAAGGGTCAGTCTTCACCACAGATGTGGGACTGGGACCTCTGGAAGGGCTTTCACAAATCCCCTTCCATGGGGGCTCACGGTCTATACTTTGCCCGGTTAACAATCTAGGGTCTGTTGGAGAATTTGTGATCTTTTTCTCCTGTTGAAATAAAGCAGATTAAGGATTTTTTTTTTTTTTTTTTGCTACCCTGCTCCCTATTTTCTGTTTTCTGATTTCAGAATCAAATGAGAGAGAGAGAGAGAGAGAGAGAGAGAGAGAGAGAGAGAGAGAGAGAGAGAGAAGACATACTACAAAACACTGTCCTTTGCTGAAGTGACCCAAACTCGTTGCCTTCGAAGAATTTTATTCTTAATTTTTTTGGGAGTATTGGTAATTGAATCCAGAGGCATTCTACTCCTGAGCTATGCTCCCATCCCTTTTTACTTTGAAACAGGGTCTCACTAAATTGCTAAGGGCCCTGCTAAGATGGTGACTGCTGACTTCAAACCTATGATCCAGCCTTCCAAATTACTGCGGAGTGAACCCAGGGGTGCTCTACCATTAAGTTTCATTCTCAGATCTTTTTATTTTGAATCAGAATCTTGCTAAGTTGCTAAGGCTAGCCTCTAGCCTGTGATCCTCCTATCTCAGCCTCCTAAGTACTGGGGTCACAGGCGTGCACCACTGTGCCTGGCTTCTGAGAATATTTATTTAAACATTTGTCTGCGGAGGAAAAGAGTTGTCTGGATCTTAGCGCTGCAGCCAACTTGTCTTTCTCATGAGAACCAAATGTGTCTGGAAGTTATCTCCGCGGCTATCTTAGCTCTCCCCACCAGCTTCATCTAGCAGTTGGCCTGAGGGTGGGGCTCTGCCTTCTGACATTTTCCTTGCTTGGCTTCAGATCACTTAACTAAGGTCTCCAAGCCTCAGTGTCCTGACTCCACTGAGCTGCTCTAAGCCCCAAGTGAGTTAATTCCTGTAAACATGTAGCCCAGCCCAGACCCGGGGCAACCACTTAATAAATGTTGCTTCGAACCTCTTTGGGAACCTGAACCTAAATCAACTTTGAAAAGTCTGAGCAACAGTGAGCAAGTTTTAAGGTGCAAAGAAAATCATAAAACTCTCTAGAATTTTCTCCTTGTAGAGAAAAGGTAGGTGCTGTGAATAAAATGCCAATCATTTGGAGTCAGGCTGGGGGAATTCTTCTAAGGAAAGGAAGTTTTTTGAAGGGGGGTAGGGCGGAGATGTTAACCCTTTTTCCTGCGGCACTTAAATTTGAAGTTTTTCAGTGACAATCTTTTTGAGATATATTATTCAATTTCCTGCCTTCTTATGCAAAGTTTCCTGGACATAATTCATCAGTTTCCTTCTGTCCCAGGTTGTTGTTGTCCACATCAATTTTATCGTACTGTGTTTTAGATGGTGGTGGTATGGGAGTAGACCAGGGTGGGTGGGACCTGCCCCTGCTTCCCCACACAGCGTCCAGAAGCTCTTCCCTGCTTGGAGTGACCCAGGAGGCGCAGGGAGCCCGCTGGCAGTTCCTGACACCTCAGTGTCACATGCCCCAGAGGTAGTGCTGCCTACAGAGTGCAGGAAAGCCTTTGCCAGCTACTCCTCAAAGGACCAATATCCAGAATACATGAAGAACTCAAAAAACTTAACATCAAACCCCACAAATAGCTCAATCAATGGGCAATGGGACCACATAGGCATTTTGCAAAAGAAGAAATATAAGTGGACAACAAATATGTGAAAATTTGAACATATTTTTAATGAAGGAAGTGCAAATCAAAACTACACTGAGATTCCATCTCACTGAGGTTAGAAGAGCCATCATCAATAGTCAAACAAGAATAAATTCTGGAGAGGGTGCAAAGAAATAGGAACTCTTAAACACTGTTGGAGCAGTGTCAATTAGTACAGCCAATGTGGAGATCAGTACGGCGGCTCCACGAGGGATGGAACTGCCATATACGACCTAGCTGCACCCTTCCTGGGTATCTTTTCAAAATATTTATTTATTTATTTATTTATTTATTTATTTATTTGGTGGTACTGGGGTTCCTGGAAGCCCTCTTTCCTCCAGGCTACACTCCCAGACCTATTTTATATTTTTGAAACAGGGTCTCTTACGCCAGCACGGCTGGCTTCGAACCTGCGCGATCCTCCTGTCTCCGCCTCCCAAGCGCGGGGATTACAAGCGTGCGCCACCACGCCCGGCATCTTTTCAAAATATTTAAAGTCAGAATCACTACCGTGATTCAGGTTTAGAGCAGCACAATCCACAATATCAAATTATGAAACAAACTTAGATGTCTGCCAACAGATGAATGGATAAAGAAAATGTGGCATATATGTACAATGGAATTTTACTCAGCCATAAGGAAGAAGAAACATGTCATTTCCAGGAAAATGAATGGATCTGGAAAGCATCATGCTTAGTGAGATCAGCCAGACTCAGAAAGTCAAAGGTGAGTGCTTCTTAAATGGAGAAGCAAAGGAGAGGGGTGGGGGAGACAGAAATCCTCAAGTAAATGAGGACAGAGACCAGCAGAGTGGAGGAAGACAGTGGGGGCGGTAGGAGGGGAGGAAAGGGCAGGGATCAGAAGGGAGACAAATCATGTTATGTGCACATATGAAGGGATCACTGTGAATGTGTCTGTCACTGATGGGAAGGAAGGAGCGGAATGAAACAGGATGCTGGCATGTGAACACACCGCTACAGATCTATCAGGTATGGCTACGGTGCAGCATGCAAAACGTCTCTAACCTCCACGACTCTTAGATCTTCCTTGGATGGTGAGGACCAGAGTGGAAGGATCTGATCCAGTGCTTCATCTCCAAGTTTTCTGTCGGTGGTGATGGTGGTTATGTAGGTAGGAAGAACAGCCTTCCCAGGTGACAGGTGGACACAGTCCCAAGCAGTTCACACATTTCCTTCAAAAGCTCCCTGAGCAGAGATGCAGGAGGCACCTGGATGGGATGGTGACTCACTCGAGCCCCTTCTGCTTCCCAAAAGACATTTCCCAAGATTGAGACTGTGCTAAAATTCAAGGAATATTAAAAAAAAAAAAACTAAGCAATGATGGTTTGTACTTAATATGAGGTCACATGTGTATCTACTGCAGTTTCTGCATGTGCTTGATTTTCTATCCCTAGGCCTGCTCACATTTCAATTAAATATTAGATTCCAAAAGCTTGATGCATGTGTAAGGGTCTCATGTAAAGACAAGAAACCTTGCCAGGGACACAAGCGTGCACATAGGTGCACAGTCTCTAAGACTCCTGCTGTCTTGGAGTTAGCGTTCCGTTGTGCTACTGGGTCAGATGTCCTAGTAGTCCATGTGGGACATCAAAGAAATGAGCCTTTGCCCAGCCTGCCAAACCCAGCCTGCCACTGTTTGCTTCAAAGCACAATACATACTGGGCACCGTGACACTCGCAAGTGATTCCAGAACTGAGGAGGCCAACCAGAAAGATCTCTAGTTCAAGATCAGTCTCAGCAACTTAACAACATCATGTTTAAAAAATAAAAAAGGGCACACGCTAGTAATCCCAGCATTTGGGAGGCTGAGACAGGATGACCATGGTTCGTGGACAGCCTCAGTTACTTAGTGAGGCCCTTTGTAACTCAGTAAAGCCCTGTTTCAAAATAAAGAATAAAAAAAAAGGGCTGGGGTGTAGCTAGGAGATAGAATTTCCCTGGGTTCCACCCCCAATACCGCAAAAAAAAAAAAAAAAAGAAAAAAGATGGGAGGGTTTAGAGGTGTAGCTTAGAGGTTGACTGTACCCCTGGGTTCAATCCCTAGCACCAAAAACAAAACAAAAGAACCCCCAAACTAAACAATTGTTTATTTCTGGAATTTCTCATTTTAGATTTTTAGACTATGATTAACTGCTGGTAACTGAAATTGCAGAAAGCAAAACCTTGGCTAGGGGAAGGCTACTGTGACTTCTCTACCTGTCCGGCTTCATCTTTTCCATTCCGGGCCTGGTGGACCCGCTTACCTTCTCCCCTCCTCAGCATGGTAGACATGGTAGCTGGCGGTCCGCGCACTGCAGACAGCCTGCTCCATCCTATGGGGGGACTGGCTTCCTGGTTGTTTCGGGTGCCCTCCCCCTGCCGCCACTTTAGAGTGTTTGTAGAGCAACAGAAGCCCATGAGCCCTTTATACTTCACTAATGCAAAGAACTGAGTGTCGGCCTACAGCCGAGAAGGAGCAAATTAAAACTTCTAGACACAGCAGAATGAATGGCTGGGTTCTCTTTTTGTAATTTCCCAAGCTCAGGACTGAATGAAAGATAAATAAATAGTGGTGCAAACAGTGAAAACTAAATTAGATTTGAGGTTTCTACCCCCTCCGATCAAATAATAAGTAATCCAAACAGTTATCATTTGGGGGATTGAGGAAACGATACTATAAAAATAAATGCCTCTCTCTGGTGGCATCCTTTGTGTTCGCGCTACTGCAAAGTGAGAAGAGCCGGGACTGCCTTGCCTGCCTTCTGCAGGGTCTGGAACGCTCTGGGAAGCAAGGAGTCCCTGAGAGCAAGGAGAAGGCCCTTTCGCGGGAAAGGAGGGGAGCTCTGTTCCTGTGTCTCTGGAAGGAAGCAGAGGAGACCATGTTCCTAGAAGCTGGGAATCTGGATCCCAAACCACCCTGGTCTTCCCCTCCTCCTCCTGTAAAGAATGGATTTGCTTTTATTTTTTTACTTACTGCTTTTAAAAATCCATATAAATTTTAATCCATATGAATAAATGTAATTTTTTTGGTATTGGGAATTGAACCCAGGGTATTCTACCTTCAGGCTTCACCTCCAGCTTTTTTTGTTTCTTATTTTGAAACAAACCTGGCTAGGTTGCTAAGGGTCTGGTTAAGTTGCTGAAACTGACCTCGAACCCATGATCCTTTGCCTCAGACTCCCAAGTACTGAGATCACAGGGGTGTGCGACTGTGCCTGTCATGCAAATGATTTTTTTTAAAATGAGGATCTTGTGGTCCAGTGCTTAGGATTGATGTCTGAGTCATGGTGCCGTCCTTAGTACAACCTGCTGGAATAACTAGCCCAGCGTGGTATCACACCTGTGGTTCTAGTACCCAGGAGGTAGAGACAGGAGACTGAAGGTTGGAGGCTGATACATGGCAACTTAGCGAGACACTGGAAGAGAAAATGAAGTAGGATTGGGGGTGTAGCTCAGAGGTAGATTCCCCTGGGTTTAATCTCTAAAAGGAAGGAAGAAAAGAAGGAAGGAAGGGAGGAAGGAATGGATTTAAAAGGGACTGGGGAGTAGCTGAGTGGTGCTTGCCCATGGGTTTGATCCCAGCACCGCACACACATGCACACACGGACTTGGCTGGTTCAGGTTTCATCTTCACCTTCTTCTCTGACTCCTACTTTCACCTCCTACTGCTCCTTGGCTCAGGAACCTGGGCAGGAAATGGCTCAGGGTTGCTCAGGCTTTGCTGCAGACAGAGGCCCTGGGAATTCCAATTCAGCCCCCCACCCCCAGCCTAGCCTGTGAGATTCTCAGAGTGTTAATCCAGAGCAGGCCAGCCTGTCTGATGGAGGGAAAACAGAATGGAATTCCTCTCCCATCGGTTTCTCTCAAGGAGTCCCTGGGAAAACGAAATGCTGACCACTCTCACCTTGAGAAATAATCATCTCTGTTTCCCCACAATGAAACACAAGCCCTCAAACTGCACTGCTACAACTGGAGTTAAGTTAGCCTGTACCCCAAAGCCTTAAAACATCCCTTTTTTGGCTTGCTGCAGGGTAGAGTGCTAAGCTTTAATTTGTTCCCCCAATTTTGCAACACTGATTAATTAGTCCAAACTGATTAAGGGCAGAAGAGAGAAATTGCCAAGGGCAAGCAAATACTGTTCCCACTCGCTGACCTTCGCTTACATACGATGCCTCTGTCCTCATCTTCTCTCTACATTTTGCAGACGCAGAGCCTGAGGTTCAGATGGGGTTCCTGGGTCAGGAAGGGAAGTGGTGGGATTTGAACCCAGCTCTGCTCCCCTGAGGCCTGTGGCTTCCTCCCAGCCTCTCCTCACCCCACGTCTCTGCTTTGCAGGATCTGCACTTTCTGAGGATCTTTTGTTACAGCCAGGCAGGCTTGCTGGTATATGCTTTTGTTTTCCACATTGACTTTGCAAGTTGTTCTTACGTCTTGGCAGAATAGCATGTGGGCCCTGGGTGGACCCTCCCCCCAAGTCACCACGTGGCCACGTCTGCAGCAGGACCAGTGGACCAGTGGAAGTTAGCCTCTGATCATGAAGTCTGGCACTGGGAAACAGACTGAGAGCATGGAAGACCCATTTGAAGGTCAGAGGCACACAGTTGTGGGTTTGTAAGAATTTTCTTTTGGGCCCCAAGTTGGTGCCAGATGCTTGCTGTGCCTATGTGCGTGTGTGTGTGTGTGTGTGTGTGTGTGTGTGTGTGTGTGTGTGTGTTCATGTAAACTTGAGAGGCAGGCCTCCAAATGCTCTGCCATCCTTTTCTCTGCTTATTGAGACCCCAGTCTTACACTAATTGTCTCACTAAAACTCTACATCCCCAGCAGCCCTTGCTGGGAGGTGGCCATGCTTTGTGGGCTTTGGCAAGCTCCATTGGAGGAGCTATGAAGTGAAAAAGGAAATGGGGAGTGTAACTTGGAGGTAGAATGTCCCCAGGTTCAATCTCCAGTACCAATAACTAAATAAATACTGGTGTGATACTATGTTACCTTTCTGAGAATGTCTCCCTGGATGCCATCACCTTGCTGCCACAGTGGTTGAGCTTTCAGGGGTGTTGGGACATTTCCTAGACAGGGGCCATGGCAGGTGTGGCTCTCCCGGGCATCGGCAGCCCTGGAGGCACTGAGACTGAGCAGCATTTCCTTCAGGAGTGTGCTGGGCAGTGGAAACATCCTAGACTGTAGAGTTTCCAGAGAGGACCTGGCAGCTCTCACAAGGGAGATTGATGTGTGGGAAGAAGATGTCCTGGTGCTCCTCACTCACATCTGGTCCACAGAACATTCCAGAGGCCGGCTCACCCCGATCTGTGAGCCCATCCCCTGGCCCTGTGAATGGACGCAGCACATAGACACAGTGACCCTCCGGCCCTCTCCAGTCCTGTTGTCAGGTGCCGGCAGGTGTTTTTGAATTAGGAGCCTCCAGTGTTCTGGGTTACTCTGGGGCAGAGGGGTCAGTGTCCCCTGATGCTGTAAACCTCAGAGAAGGGGGCTGGCCTGGAAACCCCAGCTGAGTTGGGTTCAGAGCAAGCTGGCACACTGTGCTCTTTTGCCCAGGGTAACATGCCGTAGCACCTGATGATCCCCTACCAGGACTCTCTAGCAGGCAGGGAGTGGTCTTGGGGTTATCAGAGCATGCACCACTGGCCCCTTGCAAATGCTTGAATATTAGACTCTCTCCAACCTCAGGGAGGTGAAGATAATGTGAGCAGCCACACGAGAAGAGAGAGGTGCCTTGTGCCCCACGTGGACAAGCAGCGTGACCTGTTCTGACAGGGCTGAGGCCCCCACTGATGCCACCTCACCCAAGACTTTGCCTCTTGGACAGGAGAAGTTAGATAGCAACTCTTTCGCAGCCCATATGAGCGATCATCAGTCAGGAACACGGAAGACATCCTTGGGATATGGGATTCACCGGTTTCTACTTCCTTATGGATTTTGTGAACTATAGAAGGGTGCAGTTAGGGGCATTTTAGAAATGATTTGTGTTATAATTTACACACAAGATATTCTTCCAAAGCTCATGTATCAAAAGTTTGGACCCCATAGCCGGATGGTTTGGAGGCAAGGAATGGCAGGAGGAAGTGGGTCTCTGGGTATATCTGTCCCTGGTCACTTCTTGTCTCCCTTTTTTTCTTTCTCTCTGCTGGTCACCATGAGTGAAGAGCAGCTCTCCTCTGCCCCACTGCAATGTTTCTGTCTTGGAGCCTGCTGACCATGGACTGGATCTCTAAGACCATGAGCCCAAATAAACCTTTCCTCCTCTCAGTAGTTCTTGTCAGGTATTTTGGTTACCACAGTGCAAAAGCTGACTAGAGCAATTTGTAACGCACAGCCTCTTCCTATATTGTGTTAAAGATTCAGAAATAATGCACAGAGATTTATATGTGTACCTTGACTTCCTGTGATCTCCTGGTGATGAGTAGCCTTTGTTTTCCCCACTGTTAACAACACAGAAATAATGTAAACCTTCCCCGGGATAAAACTCGAAATCTGCTAAAAATGAGTGACAACAGAAATGACACATATGCCTCTTGCTTCCTAATCTATGGAATATTTTTAGCACCTTGTTTTCTTTTTACATTTACTCAAGCCTAAACTAATACTGACCCAGAACAATGAGCCAAAGTGCAGCGTGTCCCCGTGTTTTTATAGCCTCTTTCTGTCACTCGTGCCTGCATTTATGTAACACTTCTGAACACCGCATATGACTGGTGCTGTGCTGTGCAGTAGGGCTGAAAACTGTAACGGGAGAGTCTGTAGGAAGACATAGGCAGAAATTAACAAAGCCCAACATTATTAAATCTATAACAGCAAACTTGATATGTGCTTTGAAGGAATAGTGCAGGGTGCTTTGCTTTCCTAAAGGGGACAATGGCAAGGGATAAATGTAGTCAGAGTTGAGGCAAGGGGGAAGACAGAAACAAAAAATGTTCTTTGAGCTGAAGTCTCAAGGGTGAGTTGTGTATGAACTCACTGGGGGCCAGTACAGGAATAAGGAGTCTGTCTAGCTGGTTGGCAGGCATCTTGGCTTGGTATAAAGTTCCAGTGAGAGGGCGAGAAATATCAAGGTGGGAGGCTATCTTGGCTGGGTATAAAGGCATAGCAAGTGAGTAGGGGAACAACAAGTAAAGTCTAGGCAAGGGGCAAGTCAGAAACAACAGAGGAGCAGGAAGAGAGAAGACTTGTCCAGGGTTGGTGTTGACTACTCTCAAGTTTATAGGGTCCAAAGGGGTGTGTGGGGGTCAGAGTAAGGAGGGCAAGAAGACAACTGGAAGGAGCATATGACCTTAGAGCAGGAAACCTGGGCTCAGTGCAAGCTTTCCTTGGAGATGGCTATTTATGAGGTTTTGGTGACAGATCAAACATGGAAGAGAGGGCAGAGATTATCTTGGGCTCTTTGGCTCTAAATGTCAAGGAGTCCTGAAGGAAAATGAGTTCCAGGGAATTCTTTGCCTGGGAGGAACTGTGATGTGTCTGGGATAGCTCAGTGGTCAGTAGGTGAGAGTGTGCATTGGTTGGGTACCAGTGTGGTCACACATTCAGGAATTGTCAATATGTAGATAGTAACCAAAACCACGTATGGGTAAAGTGGTTGAGCACCTCTAATTCTAGTACTTGGGGTGGGGGCTGAGACAGGAGGATCACAGGTTTGAGGACAGCCTTAGCCATGTAGCAAGACCCTTAGCAATTTACTGAGACTGTTTCAAAAGAAAAAATAAAGCCGGGCATGGTGGTGCCCCTGTTTCAAAAATAAAAAGACTAAAAAAATAGGGCTGGGGTGTAGCTCAGATGTACAATGCCTCTGGGTTCCATCCCTGGTACTGAAAAAAATAAAAAAGAAAGAAAGAAAGAAAGAGAGAGAGAGAGAAAGGAAGAAAGAAAATAGCTGGAGGTGTAGCTCAGAAGTACAATGCACCTGGGTTCAATACCCAGTTCTAAAAACTATATTTTTAAATTAAATAAATAATAAAAAGGGCTATGGGAGTGGTTTAGAGGTAGAATTACTCTGAGTTCAATCCCCAGTACCAAACAAACAAACACAAACAAAGAAGCAACACACTGAAGCCTCTTTGTTTTGTTATGATGGCTGGGACGTGAATGCTGGCATGGCCATTCTTTAGGGTTATCTTCCTCTGGCCACAAGCCACTGGTTGCTCTTGTCATAGCCAAGCCTTTGGTGAAGAAATGGCCACCATCTTTGCTTGAGAGCTGTTTCTGCAGGTGAGCATGGGCAAGCTCTGCCTACCCCGGCTCCCTGTGCAGAGCCAGGAAGCCATGCCAGTGCTTTCCCAGAGGCCCTGGGACCTGCACACAGGGAAGCCGTGCTGTGTCTGTGTTGCGGCTGACCCGCAACCTTTCCATTTACTTTAAAATTGGATACCGTTAAAAAAAAAAGAAAGAAAGAAATGACAGTCTGTCAAGTGAATGCCCAACTGGACTAAAATCAAGCAGAGGGAGAGAGAAAGACGGGACCTGGCCAAGCTGGTGTGGGCAGCGGCCATTTCCTCTAGCATCGGGGCTGGCCCTACTCTGGGCCTGTGTCCTGGGAAGTCAGTGGCCCTCTCCTTCCCAGGGTGATGAAGCTCTTGGGGGACCTGTCTGGCCTGGCCGTGACCATCCTGAGGGACTTGTGGATAGGGGCCGCCTTCCTCAAAGGGGCAGGGGTGGCACAGGGCTCCTTTAAAGGTGCTCTGTGTCAAATTGATTTGTTTTTTTTTTGTGCGAATGTTTGTGCAAACTCTGCCTCTTTGCCGCCTGTCGCAGGGTGTAATGAGGTACACAGAGGAGGCCTCTGAAGAACGAGGCACAGTCACAGCTATGAAAATGAGCTAACCTTGGGTCAAGATGTGAAAACAAATATGCAGGCCCGTGGAGGAGGCCCAAGGCTGAAATGACTGAATTACATATAAAGACTTCATTCAAGCCTTTTTACATGGATTGCAAAACCCTCAAGTCTGCAGACGAGCTGAGGGAACTTGGTAAACAAATCTCAGGCAGAAAACAAGGGGCCTTGCTTCTTCTTGTTCGCTGGTCAATGACCCCAATTCTTATACAGCTGACACCAATATCCAGGATTAGAACAAGGTGTTTTGGAGAAGAATAACAACAAAAAAACATTGGTTATAAATAATACTGGGGTCACAGGTATCTTTCCTTTTCCTTTTCCTTTTTGGTACTTGGGATTGAACCCAGGCACATTTCACTGTTGAGCTACATGTCCAGAACTTTTTGTTTTATTTTGAAACAAGGTTTTTCTACATTGCTGGGGCTGGCCCAAACCTGTGATCCTCCTGTCTCAGGCTCCCAAGTACTGGGATTACAAGTGAATTTGTCATGCCCGACTGAGCTATCTTTCTGGGTGGGTGGAGGCTAGAGACTGAGTATGTTGGGCCACATTCTTTAGCGACCTGGGTTCCTTCAGGTTTGTCACAAAAATAATCATAAACATGTGTTTGTTTGCTGAAGTGTTCAGGGGCCAGTTGGCTTAAATGTTGCAGGAAGGGATTTGAAAAGGTTGAGGGGGTTGGCGGGCTGTCCTGAGACCTGCAGGGCCTGCGGGAGGCACAGGCGGCTGGTTCTGGAAGGTGTGAGGCTGGGGCCGGGTCTGAACACTCACTAGGAGCAGGGTCTTGCGCCATCCAGAGTGGGGACAGGATGTGGGATAGCAGCACGGCCTCATGGGCTGCGTGAGCAAGACCCTGGGTGGGGGGCAGAGTCAGTCAAAGAGCTCAGGGAGTTGGAGGGTTCACAACCCAGGAATACAGTCCTAGCAAAAGAATCGGCCAGGAAACAAGGGCTTTCTGATACATATTTTTCTCTTTTCAAGTAACTGTTGTCACCTGATGTGACATGCACCTGTAATTTCAGCACTTGTGAGGCTGAGTCAAGAGGACGGTGGCTTGGAGGCCAACCTCAGAAACTTAATGAGCCCGTTTCAAAAAATAAAAGAAGGGCTGGACTATAGAGGTAGAATGCCCCGAGTTCAATCCCCAGGACCCTTTCTCCCCAGAAACAAACTAAAATCATTGTTTTCCTTCTGGGAGCCATGGAGTCCCCTTCCCTTGCCTCTGCTCAGCGGAGCTCCTGTCAGAGCGGTGGCGCTCAGGCCTCCTTGAAACAACGTCTACAACTGGAACAGATGGCTCCACTGTAGTCACTGCAGCTGGGAATGCTGTCATGGAGAACAAGTTTACTTTCATATTGGACTGTTGAAGAGGTCTTATCTGTGCTTCACGGAATACTGAAGGTAAAATTGTACCTGAAAGTAGAGTCCTATGTGATGTTATCCTTGTTTATATTTAACTGAACATTCTGTTGTCTATCTAGATTGGCTAATTAGCATTTTCCATTGCCTTAAATCTATTACCTAGCAATTACCTATCTAAATCTATTATTTCCCATCTTTGTATCTTTCTATCATCTGCCTATATACATCACACATGCACTTATGTGGTGTAAGTTTATGTAGTAAAATACGAGAAGATGATTTTTATCCATCCTGGAGACAATGAGAAGGGGCAAAATACTTTTTTGAAAAGAACTGTTTAACTTAGAAATACTTTCCAATTTAAAGAAGTGTTGCAAGAATGGTAGAATGAGCCCCTTCAGATCTTCTCATTTTCCCTTTCTTTCTTTCTTTCTTTCTTTCTTTCTTTCTTTCTTCTTTTTTTTTTTTTTTTGGTGGTACTGGGGTTCCTGGAAGCCCTTCTACCTCTGGGCTACACTCCCAGACCTATTTTTACATTTTTGTTTGGAAACAGGGTCTCCTAAGCCAGTGCGCGTGGCTGGCTTCGAACCTGCGCAATCCTCCTGTCTCTGCCTCCCAAGCATGGGGATTACAAGCGTGTGCCACCACGCCCAGCTAACAAGGGACAGTTCCACTTCTGAGCAACAGGCCGCACCACAACTCTCTTCAGCCTCTTCCATCTGGAACAAGGTTTCAGTCTCCCTGGACTGGCCTGACCTTGGCCGGGCTCATAGTTTCAAGGGACAATTTCTGCTCAGGACAGCCCAGATTCTCCCTGTGACTGGAGCTGGTTTCTGTGCATTTGGACTAGAGGACCACAGAAGTCAAATTGTCTTCTCAATGTGTCTTATCAGCTGGGAGGAGATGCTGGTTTTTCTTGTGACTTGCAGCTCCGTCTCTGATCATATGATGCAGATACTCTCTGCCAGCCATCTCCACTACACACTTACTTTTGATTCTCTTTGTGATATTTGGTGAGCTGCTAACTTCAAAGCTATTTAATGTCTTATTCCTCATCCACTCACCCATCTTTGTTTCAGCATTCATTGCTGAGAGGTGATTTTAAATGTTATTTATTGTTCTTTCTGAACTTACCAGATGGTGCTCCACTGTGAGGAAGAACTTGTCCTATCTTCTTATACAAACATACAGTTATATGAACACAAACATAAATATATTTTTAAATGTATTAATGTGAGGGCTTGTGGATCCTTATTTCCTCCTCCTCCTCCTCCTCCTCCTCCTCCTCCTCCTCCTCCTCCTCCTCCTCCTCCTTCTCCTCATCTTTCTCCTACTTCTCCTCTCCCTCTTTCTGTTACTAGAGATTGAACTCAGGGGCATTCTACTTCTGTGCTATACTCCCAGCCCTATTTTTTTTTTTATTTTGAAGCTGGGTCTTCTCATAAAGTTGCTTAGGCTGGCCTTGAACCTGCACTCCTCCTGTATGAGCCATCTAGGTACTGGGATTACAGGAGTGGGCCACCAAGCCTACTGGATTCTTATTTCCCTATTAGAAAAGAATTCCAGGTGCTGTGGCTAGTTGAATCACAGAAAGATAGATACTTAGGCCCTTGTCTATGCTCTGCACTGAAATTTGAAGATTGATATCTATGTTCTGTACAATTTCATTAGCAATAATAGATTAATGATAGTCTGTCCTTAGTCTTACAGATTGTCTAACTGGCTGTTCCTAAACCCATTAAGACTGGAGTCAATTAAAATAGCACTTGTTGAGTTGCATAAAGCCCACATGCTGTTTGTCTTAATTCTCCGTTCTTCTCTATGTCTTTGCAGAGGAACCTCTCCCTGAGCTCTCGGTTGTCCTGCACAGGTGATTGTCTGGGGGCTGCCCTGCCTTTGCACTTTCCTGAGAGGAGGCCTGAGAAGCCGACACCTAGCACAGCAGGCAGTGCTGGGTGCCCAGCCGTGGCTGAGCTGGCCTATGTCCGGTCCTGCTGGCCTCAGGGCTGGGAAGGGAGTGCCTCCCGTTCCTGGGAGGGCCAGCCAGAGCCTGCTGCAGGCATTTATTCTGGAATGCCAGTGCAGTCAAATAAGGGTGGCAGTGGCCTTCCAGGAGGGCCAGAGGAGCGCCCAGTCCAGTGGCTCTATGATTAAGAGCTCGCCAGGCCTGGTGGTACACTCCTATAATCCTAAAACTCAGAAGCCCGATACAGGAAGATCACAGGTTTGAGGCCAGTCTCTACAATTTAGGGATACCCTTAGCAATGTAATAAGACTGTGTCTCAAAATAATAAAAAAAATAAAAAGGGCTTGGAGTATAGCGTGAAGGTAGAATGCCCCTGGATTCAATTCCAACACCAAAAAAGTCAATAAATAAAACCCTTCTAAGGGAAGGGAAGAAAGAGGAGAGTGAGAGAGGCCTGGGTCTGGGGTGCCGGCCTCCAGGGCTCCCAGCAGAGGGTCCTAGAGTCAGGCTGCTGCAGACTCCTGTGTTGTGGGGACTCCGGGGTTCATGACAACAGGGCTACTGTCTCCATAGGGACTCTGCTACTTGGCCGCCTTCTCTGTCGGCAGCTGGGAGTGTTGGATTGCCTGGGGAGGGGAATTCCTGCCACTACTCAGCTTTTGCAATTGCTGCTCAGAGGCCTCCATGGGAGAAGAGACCAGAAAACCAAGGGAGCACAGTGCAGTATTAATGCTTTTGAACCTGTTGAAGCAGCAGCTGGATGAGTTCTCTGCATTTTCAGTGGGCCCACTTAAGTGAGGGTAGACTCACAGGCTGTTCTACGGAAATAGAACATGGACACAGGGTAAGATTAATATCACATTTTTTTATATCTACGTTAAAAGAAAGTGATAAAAGAACAGGCAAAGTTCATCTTTATCTTTCTTTTTTTTTTTGTGGTACCAGGGATAGAAGCCAGGGGCATTCTACCACTGAGCTGTACCCCCAGTCCCTTTTATTTTTTATTTTGAAATAGGGTCTCTCTAAGTTGCAGAAACTGGCCTAGAACTGGAAATCCTCCTGTCTCAGCCTCTTAAGAACTGGCATTATAGGGATGTATCACCACTCCTGGCTTGAAGTTCATCTTAAGCATATATTTTAGTTATGTCAATATAGCCAAAATATTAGCCCGTCAGTATAGAACCAATATAAAATTATTGAGGACTTATTTTCTATTTTTTTATGCCAAGTCTTAAATCCAGTGTGTACTGTACACCCACTGCCTTTAAGAAAGTCGCTCAGTTACCTCCAGGGTTGAGGATGGACTGGACTCTCTATCTTTCGAGATCATACTGAAAGCTAGCGGATGGCTTTCTGGAGATTGTGTGTGTCCTCTGGGCACATCTGGAAAGACTGGGAGACTGGTCATTAAAACAGATTACTTGCCAATCTTTTAAAACCTATTTATCAATCATCAGTCATCAAACCATGATGCCAGACTGTCTTTTGGGCAGTGCTCTCCTCCACCTTGAAGAGCACTTGATAAGAGGTGGCCTCATCTCCATGGGGCAAGGAAAAGCGTGCTAACCAAGACACCCTCACACAGTGCGGGATGGCTCTAGACGAAGAACATCACGGTGCTTCGCTCCTCAGTTTGTGGTGGATTGGAGAAATTAATGAAATACTCTGCACAATTTTTTGGTGAACTAGGTGCAGTGGTACGTGCCTGTCATTCCAGTATATGGGAGGCTGAGATAGGAATATAACAGGTTTGAGGTCTGCACACCATAACTTAGTGAGAACCTGTTTCAAAAATAAAATAGGGCTGGGGTATAGTGCAGAGGTAGAACACCCCTGGGATCAATCCTCAGCACCACAAAACAAAACAGCAAAATCCCTTAACACAATTGCAAAGACAGACTGCTGTGGGGTGAAGAGGGTGGGTGCAGCTTCCTCCACTTTGGTTCTTCAGTGATAAGTTCTGACCCATTAGCCAAGTCTGGGGTTACTGTTACTTGGGGCTAATGGACAGGCATGTCCTCCTTGAGATGCTCCACATACTGAAATTCCAGCTCAAATGTACGTGGCAGCTTATTTACTACAAGGATCTCAGCTCCTATTTTGCTTAACATGAACTTCAGGGTAGGTTCCTAGTCTGCCAAGTGATGTCCTCAGCTGCTTCTGAGGCCAGGGACCCCAGCACAAGATTCCGGCTGTGGCCAGGTGGGAGCGAAGGGCCCACTGGCCGCTGGGTAGGAGCTGTCCATTATAAGTGGGAGACTCGGGATCGCACACAGGTGCACATGTGCTTCTGGAGCCTCAGTCACTTTTTACACTGACAGAAATTGTATATATTTGTATTGTTCAACATGTTTAGAAATACATACCTTGTGGAATGGCCAAGTGACATTAAGCCTTTACCTTATATACTTATTTTTTGTGTGGTGAGAAAATCTATTCTCAGGAATTTTTGAGAATATAGTGCATTGTTTTTTATTATTTATTTTGTTTTATAGAGATTGAATGCAGGGGTGTTCTGCCTCTGAGCTATACCCCCACACCTTTTATTTTTAGACAGAGTCTAACTAGGTTGATAAGGATCTCAAGAGCTAAATTGCTAGGCTGGCCTCAAATATGTGATCCTCCTGTCTCAGTCTTCCAAGTACTGGGATTACCGAGGTGTACCACTCTGTCTTGTTTCGTTATTTTCTACTAAAAACTTCATTACAAAAATATTGTTTTATGTTTCTTTTTGTTATTCTCTATCACTGAATAATTTGGTCTTCTGGTCCTCTGGGGAGTAGTAATATATATGTATGTATATGTGTGTGTGTGTGTGTGTGTGTGTGTGTGTTTATATATTTGTTTGTTTTTTTTGTTTTTTGCAGTACTGGGGATGGAACCTCGGGGCAGTCTACCTTTGAGCTACACCCCCAGCCCTATTTTTTATTCTTGATTTTGAAAACGGGTCTCACAGAGTTGCAGAGGGCCTCACTAAGTAGCTGAGGCTGCCCACAAACCATGATCCTTTGGTCTCAGCCTCCCAAATGCTGGGTTTACAAACATGCATCACCATGCCTGGCTAGCAGTATATATTTATCCAATAGTTTTTATCTTTTCATAGTCTTTGAAGAAAACTTTTATGGGTACAAATAATGCAGCATTAGGTTGGGCAGTCCTATGATCCCGGTATTTGGGAGGCTGAGACAGAGGGATCCCAGGCTTGAGGCCAGCTTCAGCATTTTAGCTAGGTCCTGTTTTTAGATTAAAAAAATATTTGATTTTTATGCTATTAACCTACATAGACTTGTAGTTATATTTATCTTACTGAGCCACAAATTCTAAATTTCATTTCAATAAAAAGATTAAGTTAATATATATGTTAACTTCTATTTAACCATAGTGTTAATTATTACTGGCTCCTTCATAAGTTAAATATATTTGTGTTTTCTAATTAGCTTCTAAAATGCAAAATTAAAAAAAAAATTTTTACCAAGATTTTATTATGATCTCAGAGGACCCTGATAGATTTATAAATCTATAAATGGGTTGCGATACCTGGCTATTTTGTTTGATCTAATGTGGATGAATCTTCATGTAATCTTTTTGATTTGCTGCACTTCTGGAAAAAAAAACCCCAACAATGTGTATATAGAAAGCCACAAGGGCATACAGCAATGAAATCTATGCCTGAGACCAAAGGCAGCCTACAGAAAGAGACCATACCTGGTCAAAACCCTAACTGGAATTATCACAGCGAGAGTGAGGCCAGGTGTGATGGCGCACGCTTGTAAATCCAGTGCTTGGGAGGCTGAGACAGGAGGATTGAGCAGATTCGAAGCCAGCCTCAGCTACTTAGTGAGGCTTTCAGCAACTTACTGAGACCTGTTTCAAAATAAAATATAAAAAATAGGTCTGGGAGTGTAGCTCAGAGGTAGAAGCCTTTGGGTTTCATTCCCAGTACCAACCCCCCCCCCAAAAAAAAAAACCCAAAACAAAAAAAACTAAACAAAAAAACAAAAACAAAATGAGAGTGAAGAACTTAAAAAATCCTATGGTCACATGTTTAATTAAAGAAATAAAGAGATGTATAAGTAATCCAGTTAATTATGATAAGATCAGAGAGAACACACAGAAAAGGATGAAATCTGCTGTGTTTCTGGAACACTTAACTAAGACTCTCTGGAGGTAAACTCATATTGACCCAGACTCATGTGAGGGGTAGATATTATTGGGGACTCATGTTATTAGCCAATCAGCCCCAGATATTAGGAGAAAACTCCAAAAGAAGAATATAGGACCTCAAGCTCTCATTAATCACCTTTTAAATTGGCCTTTGGGGTTTTCAACAACAGAGACAAGGTAAATGAAATTAAGAACCAGAAGAGATAAATGCAAAAAAAAGATAAGCCTACTTAATTGTGCTGGCATTGGGTAATAAGACCTTCCCCCCTCAGAGATATCCAAAGGCTCCTTCTAGAAAGAAGAAAAAAACTCAAGGCCTGGCACCAACCATTCCTGAAAAGCGCCTAGGCACTGGATCAAGAACTGCTCTAAGCAGAGTCCGTCAGCTCCTGCATTCATCCATAAAGAGGGAAAACATTGAAAACATTATTTCCCTCACCTCCAAAGGGAAGTAAAGCCATCTTCTCCCATTATGGCTGACCAGCAAGGTCTTCTCTGATCAGCCCTCTAACCATCACAACTGAGGAGCCTCAAGTGACTTTTGATATGGCTGGTAAAGATATTAATTTTTCTTTTAGATATGGGGGCTTGTTTTTCTGCTCTTCTTGTCTCTCCTGGACCCCTTTCTAAACAAAAAAACCAACAAAACAAAACAAAACAAAACATGTATTGTAACTGGTGTTGATAGAACCCACAAGGCCAAACGATTTACAATGCCTTTAACTTATAGATTTGGAGAGCTAATCTTTACCCAAACCTTCTTAGGGTTCCCAGAGTGTTTTGTTAGGAAGAGATTTTCTAGCTTTTTGCGAGCAACTTTTAATTTAGCACCAAGACATTTCCCCCAATTCTTAGGTACATTAATAACAAAACCAATAAAAGACAAAAATGTATTCAAGAATATTTTATGTTGGGTAGATTCTCAGGTCTGGGACACTGAAATTCCAGGAAAGACAATTAATGCTCAGCCTGTTTCTATTTCACATTCACAAACATATCAAAGCCAATCACTAAGCCAAACATTAGAAGGAGGTAGTAGGGAGGGATTGGGGTGGAAGTGGGGAAGGGCTAAAGGAGTGCCATGTGCATGTATGTATGCCTCTATCATCTTGTACCCCATTAGGATGTATGATTACAACACACCAATAAAAAATAAAAACATAAATAAAATAAAATTAATAGAAAAAACCCCAAAGCTTACCTCTACAAGTGGCAGTATCCTATCAAATTGGAGGCATGCTGAAGCCTTCAGGTGCTTATTAATAAGTTTTTAAAATATGGTCTTTTAGGAGGATTCAAAATGGTGACTGAGGGACACAGCACTTCTCAGTAGCTGAAACAAATAAAGTTCAACTACTTAGATAGCAGTGTCTTAATCAACAAAATAAATACATCCCAGGAACCAAAACAGATCCAGGTACCTCAGCGGAGACTCTGAACTTGAAGAAGAAGAAGAAGAAGAAGAAGGAGAAGAAGAAGAAGAAGAAGAAGAAGAAGAAGAAGAAGAAGAAGAAGAAGAAGAAGAAGAAGAAGAAGAAGAAGAAGAAGGAGAAGGAGGACAAAGATCGGGCACCAGACCTACTGCAGATACAATCGGGATCCCCGCCGGCGGGCTGCCGGCCCGCCCAAACTGCACTCCCGAACTCTGACTGAAATCACCGCGGCAAGATAATCTGAGACTGAAAACGGACATAGGGCCTCATTTTTTTTTTTTTTTTTTGGTGGTACTGGGGTTCCTGGAAGCCCTTCTACCTCCGGGCTACACTCCCAGACCTATTTTTACATTTTTATTTGGAAACAGGGTCTCCTAAGCCAGCACATGCGGCTGGCTTTGAACCTGCGCGATCCTCCTGTCTCTGCCTCCCAAGCGTGGGGATTACAAGCGTGCGCCACCACGCCCGGCTATAGGGCCTCATCTTAAGCAGCGAGCAGCACCCAGGTCAGAATTCTGTGTGCTCACCAGCGACTGGATCACAACGGCACAGAGACTCCCACGGACACCTTGACCAAGAAAGCCAGGTATGTGAGTGCGTCCAGGGTAAGTGCGGGTACTAGCATACGCCCCAGACCCAGCACTGGCCCGGGGCATCTGTCCCATGCCTCAGAACCCAGCACTGTCTTCGCGCACCCTGTCTGCGCCCTGGACCCCCGCTAGTAGTCAGTGCTTGCACTACTCCCACCCCTAAATCAGAGCCTACCTTGTGTGCCTAGCTCCTGCCCCCCACAGGAGCCCAGACATCCACCTTGCCAGAGGCCTGCTTTCCAGGCGGCGAAAGCTCTGTGTGCCCATAAGATCTCTTCGGGCACCCAGCTTCTACAGCCCGCGGGAGGCAGAGATCATTGCTGGACACCTTGCAGCGCCTGTGCCCCCCGGATACCTGTGCACCTATCCCATGCCCCTGGCCCACCACTGGGAATTCCCGCCCACCCGGCAGCCTGATACTCAGTTCTAGTCTAAAACACAGCCCAATGCACCATGAAGGAGCACAGTAGCAAGCACTAGGCAGCTGCACCCACCCACAAGTGGGTCCAGTAATAGCAGCACACCCAGCCTGCACTCTTGGAACTGGTAGAGCTTTGGCAGTAAGTGTGGGCATCCAGGAACCAGCAACTCTTTGCCTAGGGCACATCTTGGGACCACACCGGCTAGCCCAGTTAGAATTTCCAGAGACACAGAAAAATCCAATAAGACACAATATCTGCACAGGACCACAGGGGGAGGTTCCAAGTCTACTTTAGACACCCTCCACTCCTGCTGTAGGGAAGCACAGGCCGGAGTCTAGGGTGGTGAGTGCAGAGGTGCTGACTACAGGTTGGAATTATGCAGAACCTGGGAATCCTACAGAATCTAATAACAGTGACACCAGACATCCTGACACATAAACTCAAAGCAGTTAAAGGAAAGAAATGTGTCCAAACACTCAGAGTGACCTAAGAAGATAAAAATAGAGTACAAAGAAAACTAAGAGACATTGGATTATATTCTGAAAACTACCAAAGCAATCAGATATGCAAATATTATATGGATCTGGCCCCATATTTGTAAATAAGTAGGACTTTTTTTTACTGTTACTGTGGATGTTTTGTTTTGATTTGCTTTTAGAGTGCTTTTGTTTTATTATGGTTATTGCTGTTTTATTTTTTTCCCCATCCTTCTTTTACTTTAACTTGTTTTTTTATATATATTTGATAGTTTGCCTTGCTTTCTGATTTCACACAGCTGCTAGTTCCTTTTATTTTAATCTTGTCGTTTTTTCCTCTTTCTTCCTCTTTCCTTCCTTTTTTTGTTCTCCTCCTTATATTGGTTTTTCCTTTCTTTATCTTAGATTACATAATGGTCTTGGTATCTTGTGTGGATTTTTTTTATGTTTGTCTGCTCCTTCCATTACCCCTCTTACAAACTTCCCCACACTAACGTATACACTCTTCTCCCCCAAAACTTTTCCCCATAATATACCTCCTTATTTAATACTCAAAGTATTTCATATCTCCTTACTTACTCTGCTAACGACAAGAGTCCTACTAGTTAACTCTCTCTCATTCTCAGCAAGATATTACCTTATCATACTTAAAGTCATTCTCAACCTAAACATATCCTCTACCTAATCCGACTCCTTTACCCATCACCCCAGCTCCTCCCATATCACCCACCCTCAACACAGGAAAAGCTCTGCTGCCTTGGCGATACCCCTAAACTCCTAATATTAAGATTGGACTAAGCATAATACTCACAAACAATGGGTAGAAATCATAAAAACAGGACAGAGAACACTATAAATATAAGAACCAGGAATTATGAAGAGACAGCAGAAATCACGAATACTGACCTACTAGAAATGCAAGAAGGGGAGTTCATATGATGAAAGGATTTAAAACAAGTATAGAGGAGGTGGAAGTTGAGTGAGAAACACTAAAAAAGAATCAGAAAGAAGTCTGGAATGAAATGAAAGAGGCAATAAGTGAAATGACAGCAATAGAAAGAAATTCTGGAAGATTAGATGAAATGGAAAACAGAATATTAATATTAGAAGACAGTACATCCCAAACCAAAAACACAGTCAGCGATATACAGAAATATTTACAGCAACAAAACCTAAACATCCAGCAAATATGGGATAATATGAAGCATCCTAATTTATGGGTAATAGGCATTGAAGAAGGGATGGAGGTACAGACCAAGGGCATCTGTAATATCTTCAAGGAAATAATCTCAGAGAATTTTCCAAATATGGAAAGAGACTTGGACCTTCATATCCAGGAGGCATATAGAACTCCACTCCACGCCACATAATAACCAAAATGACCAATATAGAGGCTAAGGAAGGAATCTTAAAAGCAGTGAGAACAAAAGGATGGGTGACATATAGAGGCAAAACAATAAGAATCACCCCAGACTATACAACCCAGGTCATGAATGCTAGGAGAGACTGGTATGACGTGATTCAGACCCTGGAAGAAAATAACTTCCATCCCAAACTAATCTATCCAGCAAAACTACTATTCAAGATCAATGGTGAAACCAGTCTTTCAGTATAAACAGAATCTCAAAAAAATCATGAATTCAAAGCCAACACTAGAGAAAATTCTTAAAGAAATAAACCATAAGGAAGAAAAAAGAAGCAGACTTCAGAATCAGAGAAGAGAGGAAGTTAATAAGTGGGCCATTTAAGTAAAGAAGAAAGATCAAACCACTCAAGATTAGACAGAACACAAAATGGCAGAAAACAAAAATCATATTTCAATAATATCTCTTAATGTCAAAGGACTTAACTCACCAATCAAAAGACATAGACTGGAAATGTGGATTAGGAAACATAATCCAAATATATGCTGTCTGCAAGAAACTCACCTCACAGCCAAAGACATTCACAGGCTGAAAGTGAAAGGATGGAAAAAGATATACCATGCCAATGGTGATCAAAAAAGAGCAGGGGTAGCAACCCTGATATCTAACAAAACAAACTTTAAACTAAAACACATCAAAAGAGACAAATCAGGGCACTTCCTTTTATTAAAAGGAACAATATGCCAAGAAGATATAATGATAGTAAATATTTATGCCCCAAATGTGGGTGCAACCACATTTGTAAAACAAACCCTTCTGGACATAAGATCCCAAGTAGACCCAAACACAATAATTCTGGGAGACTTTAATATGCCTCTCACACCACTGGATCGATATTCAAGGCAAAAGATGAGTAAAGACGCTTTAGAACTAAAGGAAATCATAAACCAAATGAACCTAATAGACATTTTCAGATTATTTCAACCAGGAACTACAGAATCCACATTCTTCTCAGTAGCCCATGGAACCTTCTCCAAAATAGACCACATCCTGGGACACAAAGAAAATACCAGCAAATTAAAAAAATGTAATATAATTCCTTGCATCTTTTCAGACCACAAGAAAATAAAAGTAGAAATCAACAACAGGAAACTTGAAGGAAAGCATTCAAATTCGTGGAGAATGAATGATACACTATTGAAATATGAATGGGTAAGAGCAGAAATTAGGGAAGAAATAAAGAAATTTATGGAAACAAACGAAAACAGAGATACAACCTACCAAAATCTATGGGACACCATGAAGGTAGTATTAAGAGGAAAGTTTATTGCATTGAGTGCCCACATAAGAAGGACAGAGAACCACCAAGTAAAGAACCTAATGACACAACTCAAGGACCTAGAAATTCTGCAACAGTCTATTCCCAAAGCCAGCAGAAGGCAAGAAATCATCAAAATTAGAGCAGAAATAAATGAAATAGAGAACAAAAAAAACAATTCAAAGAATCAATAAAACAAAAAGTTGTTTCTTTGAAAAGATTAATAGAATTGATAAACCCCTGGCCAACCTAACCAAAATAAAAAGAGAATCAACTCAAATTATCAAAATTAGAAATGAAAAAGGAGAGGACTTCCGGTAAGATGGCGACCGAGGAAAGCGGCACTTACAAGTCCCGTTAACAATCGAAATCTATTACCACAAAAACAGTGCCTTTCAGAGCCAGAAAACACCACCAGCAAAGAAATAAAAACGGTAAATACAAGGGACAGAGAAAAAGGGCTGGAAAAACAAGACACCAGAAAAAAACCAGCTCAAAGGGCCGCGCCCGCTGCGGCGCGGAGCGGCCGGAGAAGCCAGAGCTGCTAGAGCCGCAGCGCAGAGAAGTCAGAGCCGCGGTGCGAAGCGGGGCTGCCGGAGCAGCTGAGCGGAGCGGCCAGACCAGCTAGAGAGGAGCGGCCAGAGCAGCTGGAGCGGAGCGGCCAGAACAGCCGGAGCAGCCAGAGCCGCTTTGTGGAACCGGCGGAGCGGCCGGAGTGGCCAGACGCGCGGTGCGGAGCAGCCTGAGCCACAGCGCAGAGTGGCCGAAGCGGAGCGGCTTACATCTCTTCTAGCAGCACCAGGCTCCAGAGAGGAGGGAGACTCAAAACAGAGCTCAAATCCAGAGAGGAGGTACTCTGGCCTCGCGGCCTAGGATGCAGAAGCAGCGTCTTACTGCTGGCGGCAGCGGCGAATCCACCAGACGGCCCTAGACCAACCCACACAACCAGCCACCAGACGCCTGAGAGGAGGGGTGGACAGCGAGCCAAGGTAAGCTGCTGCTGAACAGCCGGGAGGCAGTCAGCAGTTTCTCCGGTGCAAGGAGCGTCTAAAGCTCCCAAGGGCCGGGCACAGCACACCTGGCAGGAACTCAGTGGAGCTCAAAACCAGAGAAGAAATAGGCCACATCACGGCCGAGGGCGTGGCAGTGGTGCCATATAGCCAGTGACGGCAGCAGCGAATCCACCGAGTTCACTACAGCTCCACCAGTGCACTCAACAAACGTGAGTCAAATTGCGGCCCCAAGGGCAGAAATCCCAGTACTGCACTCCCAGGGACTTGTGCAGATAGTCTCCCTGGGTCAGAGATTTTAGCAATGCAGCCCAGTGGGGGAGTGGCAGTGGCAGAGATATCATACCATAGTCACAAGTCCCCGCTAGAGAACACCCAACTTGGCACCCCCCATGGTCTAAGCAGCCTCAATTGACTCCCTGGGTCTGAGACTTTGTGATACAACTCAGTAAAGGAGTAGTGGTGACTGAGATACCACAGACTCGAGATCCAGAACATCTTAAGTGAACTCGTAGTGACTCAGGGAAGAACCCAGAGAAGGCACAAACTTCCAAAATCATGGGAAAGAGAAATAACAATGGAGCAGTGAATGCCCAAAACCCCACAACATCAGAATCTGATAACACAGAAATCCAAAGATCTCTAGAAGATCAAATTAGGAAAATAACTCTAGAAATAATAGAAGACTTTCGAAAAGAATTTAGAGAGAGTCAAAAAGAGATAAAGAATGCAATTAATGAAGTGAAGGCTTCAATTCAAAGTATAAACAACAGATTAGACCACATGGAGAATAGAATCTTGCTCTTAGAAGATGACCATTCCAAAAATGAAAGCATAGTTTCTAATTTAGAAAAAAAAACCCGACAGCAGGAATCTGACATTGAAGAAACATGGGCCCATTTCAAGAGAGCTAACCTAAGAATAATTGGAATAGAGGAGGGAAAAGAAGGTGAAACCAAAGGGATCAACAATCTCTTCAAAGAAGTAATAGCAGAAAATTTTCCAAACATAGAGCAAGAGGTTGATACACAGGTCCAGGAAACTTATAGAACTCCCTTTAGACAGGATCAAAGAAGAGGATCCCCACGCCACATAATTGTCAAAATGACTAATGTGGAAGCCAAGGAGAGAATCTTAAAGGCAACAAAAACAAAAGGCCACGTGACATACAGAGGCAAACCAATTAGAATCACTCCAGACTTCCCAAACCAAGTTATGAAAGCCAGAAGGGCATGGAGTAACATATTCCAAACTCTGAAAGAAAACAACTTCCAGCCAAAAATTTCCTACCCAGCAAAACTATCCATCAAATTAGATGGGGAAATAAGAAGCTTCTACGACAAATAGAAACTGAAGGGATTTATGTCTTCAAAACCAGCGATAGAGAAAGTACTCAAGGAGATTAACTGCAAAGAGGAAATGGGTAATACACTCCAGAACCAAAGAAACAAGAATTCCCATCCAGCAGACAACTAAGCAAAGAAGAATAAACAGTATCTCAAACAGAAATAAGATCTTAACATGTTGGGAATTAAAAATTATCTCTCTATAATCACACTGAATGTAAACGGCCTCAACTCCCCAATAAAAAGACATAAAGTGGCAAAATAAATTAAAAGCCAGAATCCATCCATCTGCTGCTTACAAGAAACACACCTTACAAGTAAAGATAGGAACAAACTCAAGGTAAAGGGCTGGAGCAAGGTTATCCATGCTAATGGTACTCGAAGACAAGCAGGAGTAGCAACTATGATATCAGACAAGTTAGACTTCAAACACAAACTTATTAGAAGAGACAAAGAAGGTCACATTTTACTGGTAAAAGGAATAGTCCAGCAAGAGGAAATAACAATAATCAACATCTATGCCCCAAACATAGGGGCAGCTACTTTCATAAATCAAACTCTTTGTGACATGAAGTCACACATAAATCCCAACACAATAATACTGGGAGACTTCAACACACCTCTCACAATACTAGACCAATCTTCCAGACAAAGGGTCAGTAAAGATGTCTCAGAACTAAAGAACACCATTAACCAAATGGACCTGTTGGACACATATAGAATATTTCACCCAACTACAGCAGAGTTCACATTTTTCTCAGCTTCTCACGGAACCTTCTCCAAAATAGATCACATCCTGGGACACAAAATGAGCACTAGCAAATTAAAACAATGTTACATACTTCCCTGTGTCATTTCAGACCATAATGGAATGAAACTAGAAATCAACTATAAGAAGACCCAAAGAAACAACATAAACATGTGGAGGCTGAACACCACACTTCTGAATGAAGAATGGGTCATAGAAGATATAAGAGGTGAAATCAAGAAATTTCTAGAAACAAATGAAAATAAAGAAACAACATATCAAAACCTCTGGGACACTTTGAAGGCAGTATTAAGAGGAAAATTTATAGCACTGAGTGCTCACATAAGAAAAACAGAAAATCTTCAAATAAATAGCCTTACAACACACCTCAAAGCCCTTGAAAAGCAGGAACAATTGAACCCCAAAGCCAGCAGATGGGAAATTTTAAAATTAGAGCAGAAATTAATGAAATAGAGAATAAAAAAACAATACAGAAAATCAACAAAACCACAAGCTGGTTTCTTGAAAAGATTAACAAGATTGATAAACCACTGGCCAACCTAACTAAAAAAAAGAGAGAATCAACCCAAATTATGAGGATAATGGATGAAAAAGGAGACATTACTACTGACAGTGTAGAAATCCAGAGGATTATCAGAAACTACTTTGAAAAACTATACTCCAACAAAATGGAAAATCTGGAGGAAATCGACAACTTCCTAGATAAATACAACCTTCCTAAACTGAGTCAAGAAGATATAGAACACTTAAACCAACCAATAACAATCAAAGAGATTGAAACAGCAATAAAGAGCTTACCATCAAAGAAAAGCCCAGGACCAGATGGTTTTTCAAGTGAATTCTATCAAACCTTTACAGAAGAGCTAATCCCAATACAACTCAAACTATTTCGGGAAATAGAAAAAACCGGGACTCTCCCAAATACATTCTATGAAGCCAACATCACACCAATACCCAAACCGAATAAAGACAGTTCAAGGAAGGAAAACTACAGACCTATAAATCTGATGAACTTGGATGCAAAACTATTAAACAAAATACTAGCAACACGTATTCAAAACCACATCAAGAAAATCATTCATCACGACCAGGTAGGGTTCATCCCAGGGATGCAAGGCTGGTTCAATATACAAAAATCAATCCATGTAATTCATCATATAAACAGAATCAAAGACAAAAACCACATGATCATCTCAATAGATGCTGAAAAAGCATTTGATAAAATTCAACATCCATTTATTATAAAAACACTGCAGAGAATTGGAATAGAAGGAACATATCTCAACATTATTAAGGCAATCTACAACAAGCCCACTACCAGCATCATATTAAATGGGGAAAAACTTCAAGAATTCCCCCTAAAAACTGGAACGAGACAAGGATGCCCACTATCACCACTTCTCTTCAATATAGTACTAGAGACTCTAGCCAGAGCAATAAGGCAAGAAAAGGAAATCAAAGGAGTACAAATAGGAAAAGAAGAACTTAAGCTTTCACTATTTGCTGATGACATGATACTATATTTAGAAAACCCAACAAACTCAACCAAAAGGCTTATAGAACTGATCAACAAATTCAGCAAGGTATCTGGATACATAATCAATCTTAAAAAATCAGAAGCTTTCCTGTACACCAACAATAAATCCACTGAAAAAGAAATTCAGAAAACACTTCCACTCAGGATCTCCCACAAAAAAATAAAATACCTAGGAATAAATTTGACCAAGGAGGTTAAAGATCTCTACAAAGAAAATTATAAAACACTGAAAAAAGAAATCGAAGAAGATCTTAGAAGAGGGAAAGATCTTCCATGTTCATGGATTGGCAGAATAAATATCATTAAAATGGCCATCCTACCAAAAGTGATCTACAGATTTAATGCAATGCCCATTAAACTACCAAGATCATTCCTCACAGGCATAGAAAAATCAGTCCTTAAATTTATCTGGAATAACAAAAAGCCCAGAATAGCCAAGGTAGTTCTCAGCAACAAAAACCTTGCAGGAGGAATCACAATACCTGACTTTAAACTATACTACAAAGCCATTGTAATAAAAACAGCATGGTACTGGCAAAAGAACAGATATATAGACCAATGGAGCAGAATAGAAGACCCAGAAACAAGCCCACACACTTTCAGCCAATTGATTTTTGACAAAGGGGCCAAAAACATACACTGGAAAAAAGATAGCCTCTTCAACAAATGGTGTTGGCAAAACTGGTTAACCATATGCAGAAAATTGGATGTTAATCCCACTTTTTCACCCTGTACAAAAGTCAACTCATGATGGATCAAAGACTTGGAAATTAAACCAGAGACTTTGAAGCTCCTTGAAGAGGGCATAGGTCCAACACTACAACACATAGGCACAGACAAACATTTCCTCAATAAGACCCCAAAGGCACAACAAATTAAAAGGAGAATCAATACATGGGATTGCATGAAACTGAAGAGTTTCTGTTCAGCAAAGGAAACTATCAAGAACCTCAATCGAGAGCCAACAGAATGGGAGAAGATTTTTGCCACCTACCCCTCCAATAGAGGACTAATATCTAGAATATACAGAGAACTCAAGAAACTCAACACTAAGAAAACAAAGCATCCAATAACAAAATGGGCAAATGAACTAAATAGACACTTCACAAAAGAAGAAATTCAAATGGCCAATAAATGCATGAAAAAATGCTCAACATCACTGGCAATCAGAGAGATGCAAATCAAAACTACCCTGAGATTTCACCTAACTCCAACTAGAATGGCTATCATTCAAAACACAAACAACAACAGATGCTGGCGAGGATGTGGACAAGTGGAAACTCTAAGACATTGTTGGTGGGATTGTAAATTAGTGCAACCACTTTGGAAAACAGTATGGAGAATCCTCAGAAGAATGGGAACACACCTACCATTTGATCCAGCAATACCACTGTTGGGTATCTACCCAAAAGAAAAGAAACCAAACTACCAAACTAATGCATGTGTATCTATGTTCATAGCTGCACAATTCACCATAGCCAAACTATGGAACCAGCCAAGATGTCCATCAACAGATGAATGGATTACAAAACTGTGGGATATGTACACAATGGAATTTTACTCAGCCATCAAAAAAAAAACTCAATTACGTCATTTCCAGGGAAATGGATGGAACTGGAGGACATTATGCTAAGTGAGATTAGTCAGTCACAAAAAATAAGAAATCAGATGCTTTCCCTAATATGTGAGAGTTAGGGAGAAAAGAGGAGCAAACAAGATAACCTAAAGGAAGAGAAAGGAGGGGGGAGAGAAAAATCTCTAAAGCACACAATGTACTTAAACATATCGAAGTCAATCACTAAGCCAAGCAAGGAAGGGAGGGACGGGGAGGGAATGGGGTGGTATTTGGGTAGGGGTTAAATCAGCGATGAGTACATGTTTATACACACAAGTTTTTTACCCCAATAAGTTGTATGAATATAATGCACCAATAAAAAAAATAAATAAAATAAAATAAAATAAATAGAATAATTAATTCCAGTGTAAAAAAAAGAAATGAAAAAGGAGATATCACCACAGATAGTGAAGAAATTCAAAAGATTATCAGAAACTACTTTAAATATTTATACTCCAATAGACTTGAAAACCTGGAAGAAATTGATAGATTTTTAAGCACAGTTAACCTTCCTACACTCAACCAAGAGGACATAGCAAGCCTAAACCAACCAATAGAAACCAAAGAAATAGAAACAGCAATAAGAATTCTTCCACCAACGAAAAGCTCAGGCCCAGATGGGTTTCCAGCTGAATTCTACAAAACCTTCAGTGAACAACTAATACCAATACTTCATAACATGTTCCGGGAAATTGAAAGAGATGGAACTCTCCCAAATTCCTTCTATGAGGCCAGTATCACATTAATCCCCAAACCAAATAAAGACACCTCAAGAAAGGAAAACTACACACCAATATCCTTAATGAACATAGATGCAAAAATTCTAAACAAAATACTAGCTATACGCATTCAAAACTATATCAAGAGAATAATACATCATGACCAAGTCGGTTTCATCCCAGAAAAACAAGGCTGGTTCAACATACACAAATCAATACATGTTATCCACCACATAAATAGAACCAAGAACAAAAACCACATCATCATAGCAATAGATGCTGAAAAAGCATTAGACAAAATCCAACACCCATTTCTGTTAAAAACATTGCAAAAAATTGGGATAGAAGGAAAGTACTTCAACATCATTAAGGCAATATACTCTAAACCCAAATCCAACATTATATTGAATGGGGAAAAACTGCAAGATTTTCTGCTAAAGTCAGGAGCAAGACAAGGATGCCCACTATCACCACTCCTCTTCAATATAGTCCTTGAGACTCTTGCTGTAGCAATAAGACAAGAGAAGGAAATCAAAGGAATTCACATAGGAAGAGAGGAATTAAAATTATCCTTATTCGCAGATGACATGATCCTTTATCTGGAAGACCCAAAGAACTCAACCAAAAGACTTCTGGTGCTGATTGACAAATTCAGCAAAGTCGCAGGATACAAAATCAACCTAAAGAAATCAGTGGCTTTTCTTTATGCCAACAACGAATCCAATTTCAATATAGTCCTTGAGACAGAAATCAAATAAATTCACATAGGAAGAGAGGAATTAAAATTATTCTTATTTGCAGATGACATAATCCTTTATCTGGAACACCCAAAAAACTCAACCAAAGGACTTCTGGAACTGATTGACAAATTCAGCAAAGTCGCAGGATACAAAATCAACCTTAAGAAATCAGTGGCTTTTCTTTATGCCGACAATGAATCCACAATGAAAGAAACAAAGAAAACAATTCCATTCACTATAACCTCAAAACCAATAAAATACCTAGGAATAAACTTAACCCAAGATGTACAAGACCTCTACAACAAAAACTATAAAACATTAAAGAAAGAAATTGAAGACGACCTTGGAAAATGGAAAGATCTCCCGTGCTCATGGATAGGCAGAATAAATATCATCAAAATGGCCATCTGCCAAAAGTGATCTATAGATTCAATGCAATTCCCATTAAAATACCAGCGACATTCTTCAGAGACCTAGAAAAATCAATCATGGACTTTATATGAAGAAAGAAAAGACCCAGAATAGCCAAAGCAATTCTCAGCAATAAGAAACATGCAGGAGGCATCACAGTCCCAGACTTCAAATTATACTATAGAGCATTAGTAGTAAAAACAGCATGGTACTGGCACAATAACAGATATACTGACCAGTGGATTAGAATAGAAGATACAGAAACAAATCCACACATCTTTAATCAATTAATGTTTGATAAAGGGGCCAAACTCATACGCTGAAGAAAAGACAGCCTTTTCAACAAATGGTGCTGTGAGAACAAGCTAACCATTTGTAAAAAGATGAATCTAAACCCCTATATCTCACCAAGCACAGGAATCAACTCAAGATGGATCAAAGACTTAGAAATTAGACCTGAGACTGTGAAGTTAGTAGAGGAGAGCATAGGCTCAACACTACAACATATTGGCACAGGCAGTAACTTTCTCAACAAAACCCCCAAAGCTCAGGAAATTAAAGCAAGAATAAACAAGTGAGATAGCATCAAACTAAAAAGTTTCTTCCCATCAAAGGAAACTATCAATAACCTAAAGAGGAAGCCTACAGAATGGGAAAAGATCTTTACCAACCACCATTCTGATAGGGGGCTAATATCCAGAATATACAAAGAGCTCAAAATAATCTACACTAGTAAAACAAACAACCCAATCAAGAAATGGGCAAATGAACTGAATAGACACTTCACAAAAGAAGAGATACAAAGGGCCAATAGATACATGAAAAGATGTTCTTCATCACTAGCCGTCAGGGAGATGCAAATCAAAACTACACTGAGATTCCATCTAACCCCAGTCAGAGTGGCAAGCATAAAGAAATAAAACAACAACAAATGCTGGCGAGGATGTGGGGAAAGAGGAACTCTTTTACACTGTTGGTGGAATGCAAACTAGTATAGCTACTATGGAGATCTGTGTGGAGATTCCTAAGAAAGGTGGGAATAGATCCACCATATGATCCAGCTATACCACTCCTGGGTATCTTTCCAAAGGGGTTGAATTCAGAGAAATACAACAACATATGCATACCTATGTTCATAGCAGCACAATTTGTAATAGCCAAAAAATGGAACCAACCCAGATCTCCATCAACAAATGAATGGATAGCAAAACTTTGGGAAATACACACAATGGAATTCTATTCAGCCATAAAGAAGAACAAAATTATATCATTTTCAAGAAGATGGAAAGCCCTGGAGAACATTATGTTAAGTGAGATCAGCCAAGCACAGAAGGAGAAGGTACATATGTTTCCTCTAATATGCCCAAACTAGGAAACACAGAGGATACCAGTGGGGCTCCAGATAATGGAGGGGAAATATCAGCAAAGTTTAAATGAAAAGATAGCAGAGGAGGAAGGCTTATCTTGATTAATGAGGGTCTACATCTGAATATGTGTAAAATTATGAATATGACATGGTTAACCTGGACAACTATTGGTGGGAAGGGGGAAGGGAAAATGGGGGCGGGGGGGAGAGGGCACGAAATATAGTTTAAATGTAAACTATTTATGTTCAATAAAAAATTAAAAAAAATATGGTCTTTTAGTTCACTGCTTCTGCCCATGTAACATACCCATTCTCCTGGTGTTATAAACCAAATGGGAATATCAGTTAATTCAAGATTCAAGGGCAGTTAATGAGGCTGTCGTTCACTACATCCTATAGTTTCTAATCCCCATACTATTTGACTCAGATTCCAAGTAGATCTAAATGTTTACTGTTCTTAATCTTAAAAAATGCTTGTGGCTTTTTTCCCCTAAACTATTACATTTAGTGTCACATAGTGGCCTGGTTGCCTGCAAACTGTAGTTGCCACAGCACTCCTGGTAAAAGAAGCTGCTAAATTAACTTTAGGACACTCACTAGAAGTGTAACCCCCACTAGGTTCAGAGTATTCTTGACATTAATGTCTAGAATTAATCTGCTTCTCTTGATACTTTATGGAATCAAAGGCTCTGAAGTAAAAAAAAAATAAGCCTCCAGATTCTAATTAGACTTGCAGACATTATTCCTGTGAGCCTTTGAAGATTTAAAAGTATTATTTAAAAGGACCATGAATACTGAGTCAGGACAAGTTTTATTTTTGTACTTCTTTTTTGTAACTTAGTAGTTTCCTAATTTTTACATCATTCTTCCAGGGAAAAGCAAAGCTTTTTTTTCTTCCTTTTTATTGTATGTATGTATGTATGTATGTATGTATGTATGTATGTATGGGTCTGGGGATGGAACCAGGGACATTTGATCTCTGAAGTACACCCCCTGCCCTATTTTGTATTTTTATTTTTATTTTGAAATAGGGTCTCACTAAGTTGCTGAAGGCTTCACTAAAATAGCTGAGACTGTTCGCAAACCGCGATCCTCTGGTCTCAGCCTCCTGAATGCTGGTGTCACCATGCCCTGTTTTTCTTTTCCTTTCTTTCTTTCTTTCTTTCTTTCTTTCTTTCTTTCTTTCTTTCTTTCTTTCTTTCTTTCTTTCTATGTGGGTCATATTGAAAATGGCATACATTCAGACTGTGCTTGGTGCTCTCTCCCCCCACATCCTCTTCCCCTCCCAATAATGAGTGTCCAGGTTAACCATGCTATATTCATACTTTTACACATATTTGGATGTAGCTCCTCCATTAATCAACCTCAGCTTTCTTCATCTCCTACCCTTCCATTTCAGCTTTGCTGAGTTTCCCCTCCATTATCTGGAGTCCCTCTGGTATTCCTAATAGTCCCTAGTTTGGGCATATTAGAGAAAACATATGTCTCTTCTCTTTCTGTGCTTGGCTGATCTCATTTAATAAAATGTTCTCCAAGTCTTTCCATTTTCTTGTGAATGACATGATTTTGTTCTTCTTTATGCCTGAGTAGAATTCCATTGTGTGTATTTCCCATAATTTGGTTCCATATTTTGGCTATTACAAATTGTGCTGCTATGAACATGGGTATGCATATGTACTGTAGTTCTTTGATTTCAACCCCTTTGGAAAGATACCAAGGAGTGTTATAGCCAGATCATGTGGTGAATCCATTCCCAGTTTTCTAAGGAATCTCCACACAGATCTCCATAGTGGCTGAACTAGTTTTCACTTCCACCAACAGTGTAAAAGAGTTTCTCTTTCCCCACATTCTTGCCAACATTTGTTGTTATTTGATTGCTTGCCACTCTGATTGGGGTTAGATGGAATCTCAGTGTAGTTTTGATTTGCATCTCCCTGATGGCAAATGATGTTGAACATCTTTTCATGTATCTATTGGCCAATTGTATCCCTTCTTTTGTGAAGTGTCTATTCAATTCAATTGCCCATTTCTTGATTGGATTATTTGTTTTGCTAATGTAGAGTTATTTGAGCTCAAAGTTTTTATGTACTGGCACAACAATATGCCAGAGATATTGGTAAGTGTGCCTGCTTTATTTTGTGGGCTATTACCCATTTCCAGTTAATCTAGATTACATTGGTGGATGTTACCCTTACAAGAAATTGGTTAACAGCTTGGTGGGATAAAACTTATCATTTGGCAATGATAAGTTGTGTAGCTATAAACATAGATATGCATGCATTAGTTTGGTAGTTTGGTTTCCTTTCTTTTGGGTAGATCCCCAGAAGTGGCATTGCTGGATCATATGGTAAGTTTGTTCCCGTTCTTCTGAGGATCCTCCATACTGTTTTCCAAAGTGGTTGTACTAATTTGCAGTCCCACCAACAATGTATTAGAGTTCCCACTTCTCCACATCCTTGCCAGTATTTGTTGTTGTTTGTGGGTTTTTTTTTTTAATGATTGCCATTCTAGTTGGAGTTAGGTGAAATCTCAGCGTAGTTTTGATTTGCATCTCTCTGATTGCTAATGATGTTGAGCATTTTTTCCATGCATTTATTGGCCATTTGAATTTCTTTATTGTGAAGTGTTTATTTAATTCACTTGCCCTTTTTTATTAATTGTTTTCTTAGTGCTTAGTTATCTTGACATTTCTGTATATTCTAGTATTCTAATATTCTATATTAGTTCTCTATCAGAGGAGTAGTTGGCAAAAATCTTCTCCCAGTCTGTTGGCTCTCAGTTGAGGTTCTTGATGGTTTCCTTTGCTGTACAGAAGCTCTTTAGTTTCATGCAATCCCATGTATTGATCGTATTAATTCACATTTTAATCTCCTGTGCCTTTTGGGGTCTTGTTGAGAGAGTTTTTATCTGTGCCTCTGTGTTGCAGTGTTGGACCTATGCCCTTTACAAGGAGCCTTAAGGTCTCTGGTCTAATTGCCAAGTCTTTGATACATCTAGAATTGACTCGTGCAGGGTGAGAAATTGGGATTTATTTCCATTTTTCTGCATATGGCTAACTGGTTTTACCAACACCATTTGTTGAACAGGCTATCTTTTTGTCAGTGTATGTTTTTGGCCCCTTTGTTAAAAATCAATTGGCTGTAAGTGTGTAGATTTATTTCTGAGTCTTCTAGTCTGCTCCATTGGTCTATATACCTGCATTTGTGCCAGTACCATGCTGTTTTTATACTATGGCTTTGTAGTATAGTTTAAAGTTAGGTATTGCGATTCTTCCTGCCTGGTTTTTGTTTCTTAAAACTACTTTGGCTATTCTAGGTTTTTTGTTATTCCAAATGAATTTAAGGACTGATTTTTCTATATCTGTGAGGAATGATCTTGGAACTTTAATGGGTATTGCATTGAATCTGTAGATAACTTTTGGAGGTATGGCCATTTTGATGATATTTATTCTGCCAATCCATGAACACAGAAGATCTTTCCATCTTCTAAGGTCTTCTTTGATTTCTTTTTCCAATGTTTTATAATTTTCTTTGTAGAGGTCTTTTACCTCCTTGGTTAAGTTTATTCCTAAGTATTTTATTTTTGTGGGAAATTTTGAGTGGAAGTGTTTTCTGGATTTCTTTTTTTGGTGGATTTATGGTTGGAGTACAGAAAAGCTTCCAATTATTATTATTATTATTATTATTATTATTATTATTTTTTTTTTTTTTTTTTTTTGGTGGTACTGGGGTTCCTGGAAGCCCTTCTACCTCCGTGCTACACTCCCAGACCTATTTTTATATTTTTATTTGCAAACAGGGTCTCTTAAAACAGCATGGCTGGCTTTGAACCTGCACAATCCTCCTGTCTCCGCCTCCCAAGTGCAGGAACTACAAGTGTGTGCCATCATGCCCAGCAAAGCTTCCAGTTTTTAAGGATTGAGTTTGTATCCAGACACTTTGCTGAATTTGTTGTTCAGTTCTCCAAGCCTTTTGGTTGAATTTGTTGGGTCTTCTAAGTATGGGATCATGCCATTTGGAAATTGTGAAAGTTTGAGTTCTTCTTTTCCTATTTGTACTCTTTGATTTCCTTTTCTAGCCTTATTGCTCTGGCTAGGGTCTCAAGTACTATATTGAAGAGAAGGGGTGATAATGGACATCCTTGTCTTGTTCCTGTTTTTAGGGGAAATTCTAAAAGTTTTTATTCATTTAATATGATGTTGGCTGTGGGCCTATTGTAGATTGCATTTATGATGTTGAGGTATGTTCCTTCTATTCCAATTCTCTGCAGTGCTTTTAGCATAAATGAATGTTGGATTTTATCAAATGCTTTTTCAGTGTCTACTAAAATGACCATGTGATTTTTGTCTTTGGTTCTGTTTATATGATGAGTTACATGTATTGATTTTCGTATGTTGAACCAGCCTTGCATCATTGGGATGAACCCTACCTGGTCAGAGTGTGCAGATGCCGAGAGGGCATAGCTGTAGCTGGTACCAGCTACAGCTGGTACTAATTCAGAAACTACGTTGAAAAACTATACCCCCCAAAAATGGAAAATCTGGAGGAAACTGGCAACTTTCTACATAAATACAACCTGCCTAAACTGAGTCAAGAAGATATAGAAAATTTAAACCAGTCAAGAGCAATCAAAGAGATTGAAGTATCAATAGTTTACCACCAAATAAAAGCCCAAATAAAAATATCTGCAATAGTGTATGATTTTCTTGATGTGGTTTTGAATACATGTTGCTAGTATTTGTTTAGCAGTTGTGCATCCAATTTCATCAAGGATATAAGCCTGTAGTTTTACTTCCTTGAGCTGTCTTTATTTGGTTTTGGCATGAATGTGATATTGGCTTCATAGAATGTATTTGGGAGAGTCCTGTTTTTGCTATTTCACAAAATAGATTGAGAAGTATTGAGATTAGCTCTTCTATAAAGGTTTTATAAAATTCACTTGGGAAACCATCTGGTCCTGGGCTTTTATTTGGTGGTAAACTATTGATACTTCAATCTCTTTGATTTCTCTTGACTGGTTTAAATTTTCTATATCTTCTTGACTCAGTTTAGGCAGGTTGTATTTATGTAGAAAGTTGCCAGTTTCCTCCAGATTTTCCATTTTTGGGGGGTATAGTTTTTCAACGTAGTTTCTGATAATCCTCTGGATTTCACAATGTCAGTAGTAATATCTCCTTTTTCATCTCTTATCTTCATAATTTGTGTTGATTCTCTTTTTTTGGTTAGGTTGGCTAGGGTTTACCCATCTTGTTATTTTTTTTGAGAAACTGACTTTTGGTTTTGTTGATTTTTTGTATTTTTTATTCTCTACTTCATTGATTTCTGTTCTGATTTTAATAATTTCCTATCTTCTACTGGTTTTGGGGTTAGATTGTTCTTGTTTTTCAGGGGCCTTGAGGTGTGTCATTAAGTTATTTATTTGATGAGTTTCTGTGAGCACTCAGTGCTATGCATTTTCCTCTTAATACTGACTTCAAGGTGTCCCAGAGGTTTTGATATTTTGTATCTCTATTTTCATTTGTTTCTAGAAATTTTTTTTATTTCATCCCTTATTTCTTCAATGGCCCATTCTTCATTCAGCACTGTGGTATTCAGTCTCCACATATTTATGTGGTTTCTCTGGGTATTCTTATAGTTGATTTCTAGTTTCATTTCATTATGGTCTGAAATGACACTGGGAAGTATGTCATATTTTTTAAATTTGCTAATGCTCACTTTCTGGCCCAGGATGTGATCTATTTCAGAGAAGTTTTCATGAGCAGCTGAAAAAAATTTGAACTCTGTTGTAGTTTATAGATGTCAGCTGGTATGTTGAAGGGCAAGTTGTATTGTATTCAACAGTGAAGGTTGAGTAAGGAGGGAAGCGAATTTCTAAATAAAAGAATAAGGTAAAGCCTCAGATAGGATTGAATAGAATGAGAGTATGAGTTTGCTAAGGCAGTATATACTAGAGATTAGAGATAAAGAAAGTGTAGTAGTATTCTAGTAACCAATGTAGAGATTCTGGTATGGTGATATGAAGCAGATTTAATACAAGATAAGGAAGGAGAAGAGGAGAGGGAAAAATAAACAACAACAAAAAACAAAACAAAACAACCCCAACAACAAATTAATGCAACTCTAAAAATAAATGACTATTTAGCAGATAGGGCCCCTGCAGTCCCTCTCTCTCTGCTGATGCCGAGTGCCACTGGCACCTTTCCGGCTATAATCCTGGTTCTCTGAGTTTTTCTCAGTCTATGCAAATGACCAGTATCAATGGGGCTGGATCTAGTGTTATGTGCAGGTCACCCTCCATGCTTTCCACAGAATTGGAGTCTTGATCTCTCCCTGCCTCTGTAGGTGGCATATGCGTCTGAGACCAAACTCAATGTAGGAGTCTCTGTTCTCCACAGCTAGGGCTGGTCTGGTCTGACTTCTCCTATTCATTACGATTGTGTGGTCTGTGGTGATCCCGGAGATCCTACTAGTTGGGTCTAGTGTTAAGTGTAGATCTCCCCCACTTCCCCCACTTTCCACTGATCAGACCCTGAGTCTGTCTGAGCCTCTCCTATGTAGCAGACTCCAAACCCACCTTCTCTGGGTTGAACTGCAAAGTCTCAGATCCAGGGAGTTTATTGCAGCTGCCTGAGTCCCTGAGGGTGCCACACCACTGGGTGTTCTCCCACGGGAACTGCAACTTCATTTACAGTGTTATTGAGCACTACTCTGGATCTCTGGAGGGTGTGGTAAGCTCAACTGCCACTGCTGAAAGTTGTAGATCCCACCCCCTCTTTTGCTGACTTGAACTGCAATGTCTCAGACCCAGAGAGTTTATCATGGCTACACAAGTTCCTGGGGGCACTGCCCTGGGTGCTCTCCCATGGGGACAGTGGCTTCACTTACAATTTTGGTGTGCACTGGTCTGAATATCTGAAGGGCATGGTGGGCTCCACTGCCACTGCCACTGCTGCAACTTGTAGCTGGTGCTTGCATAGAAGGAACTGATGACTTACAATTCCAATGATCTGCAGCTGGCTACTTCAGGTCCTTGGATGTTTTCCTGATTGTCCCTGGAGTCAGGTGCTATGAGACAAGATGCTGCTGCTGTGGTGCCCATGGCCTTGAGGCAGTGGGTTTCTTTTCTGGTGTTGTGCTCTGCTTTGGGTCCCTAGAGGGTGTGGTGAGCTTGGCTGCCACTGCTGGAAGTTGTAGCTGGTCTTTGCACAGGAAGAACTGATGGCTTACAACCCCAATGGTCTGCAGCTACTCACCTCAGGTCTTTGGTTGTTTTCCTTTTCATCTTTGAAGTAGGGTGCTGTGAGGCAAGATGGTGCCATGGGGCCTGCCACCACAAGGTGGGTGGGTTTATTTTATGCTCTGTGATCGGACATCGAATCTTCTTTTTCCCTGTTCCTTGTATTGTTGTTTTTATTCCTCTACTGATAGTATTTTCTGGCTTTTTAGAATGCTATTTTTGAGGCAATGGAGATCGGGTGTCAGCAGGACTGTCATGCGCTGCTTCTCTCGGTTGCCATCTTCCAGGAAGTCTGTCCCTACAATTCTTATCCCAAAGGAAGTTTTCACCTTTTGTCAGTCTGAAATTCAAAGGAGGGGACTACCATCCTATGTTGTCATGTGCCCCTAGCCACCCCCCTCCCTAGGTGCCCCATTCAAAAGGATTGTAAAGATCCCAGGACCACTTTCACACTCTCAAGGTGGCTCCCATTTCCCCCCCTGAATGTGTATCTCCAGTTTTCTTGAATAAACCTCTGTCTATCTCTGACTGGCACATGCTGAAATTCTTTTCACCACAGAAGCCAAGAATCCCACAGAGATTTGAAGGGTGTCTCTGGTTTTTTCCTGCTCCTTGTCTCCAGCACTTCTTTCTACCTGGAAGTGAGTTGTGATGGGAATTTCTCCCCTTCAAAGCAAAATTCCATAGAGACTGGAACTCTTTTCCCCAAAGTCACCCTTAACATCTATAAATAAGCCAGCTTGGTGCTACACATTTGGAATCCAAGGACTGGGAAGACTGAGACAGGAGGGTTACTGGTTGGAGACCAGCCCTAGTAACTTAGTGAGACCCTGTCTCAAGGAGAAAAACAAAAACAAAACAAATCTGGACATGTTTAAACCCCTGTATACCAATTCCAGAACCATAAAGTTGAACACACAAAATATCTGTAAAAGTCACCTTTTCTCTTCTCCCTTGAACAGTTCCCATTCCAGAAGGGTCCTGTTGTATTCTGGAGAGGAAGGACCATGTCACAGAGAGACCAGTGAGAATCTAGACAGGCCTAGCTGTTTTACCCCCTTCATCTGTTCCATTAACCCATCCTTTGGTCCACTGGGTGTCTATCAGGTGTCCATTCTCCAAGCATCTAAGCACAAACACAGGCTGTCCCCTGGGTCTACCTTTCTACAACATCCCACATCTCGTAAACCTTTGATTATGTCAATTTGTCTGCTTTCCTCTTGAAGACTTGTCTGTTGTCCTGGGGAGCTGTGACCTTGAGGATGGTGAGGAGAACTATCACACCTGACTTCCCTCAGGCCATCAATGTGCACAACAGACCTTTTGTTTTGTTTTGTGTTTATTTTTTGGTACTGGTGATTGAACCCATTAAGTAGCATCTGCCTCTAAGCTATATTTCTGGCTCTATTTTATTTTTTATTTTGAAACAAGGACTTGCTAAGTTGCTGAGAGCCTTGCTAAATTGCTGAGGCTGGCCTCAAACCTCCTGTCTAAGCCTCCCAAGTACTGGGATTACAAGGTATGTACCACTGCACCAAACTAAGAATAGACCTTTTGAATTTACTACTTCTGTCCTCCTGAAATTATGTGACCTTTGACCAATATCTCCCCAACTCTTCAATGCTCAAAGCATCTGGTTTCTACCATGTTTCTTTTCTTTTCTTTTTTCTTCTTTTCTTTTCTTTCCTTTCCTTTCCTTTTCTCCTCTCATCTCCTCGATTCTTTTCATTTTCTCTCTTCTTTTACAAAATGTGTCTTTTGAACCTAGTGTGGTAGCTCACACCTGTATTTCAGCACCTGGAAAACTGAAACAGGAGGATTGCAGGTTCACGGCCAACCTCAGCAATTTAACGAAGCCCTCAGTAACTTAGCAAGATCCTATTTCAAAATAAAAAATAAAATAGGGATGGGGGTATGAGTATAGCTAAGAGGTAGAATGCCCCTGAATTCAATCTCCAATACAACAAACACGTTTTCACACACACACACACACACACACACACACACACACACACACACACAATGTATGTGCTCTTTGATTTTGTTGAAGTTCTTTACAAAAGGCCACAAAGACATGTCTATCACCAAATCTTAAATTCTGGAGAATTTTTTTTCTTTTCTAACATTTTTTTCCCAAAGAACAATAGCCAACTTGATGATTCATTCAAAGAAAGTATCGATCTTGTTAAGACTCCCATCCATTTCCTGTTGGATGAACAGTGTGGGCTGAAGAACCCCACATAGGAGAGTGTTTTGTTAGTAACTGAGAGTAGAATTAAAGAGTTGAATTGATCCCAAGGAAATCTAACTTTATTTTTCCTGCTTCTCCCCACCCCCCCCATGAAGAGTTTATTCATTATAGAACTTCTTTGTAAAGTAATCTTTGTGTACTTTTGAGCTTTAAATTATACTCAAATGTTCTTCTGGAATGTTTTCATTTTTTTAAAAACAATACATTTATTGACTCTCTGGAAGTAAACTAAATTAGACAATGTGGCAGAAAGAAACGAAGGAGGCCGGACATACTTCCACCCAGGGCTGTTGAGAGCTGCGATGTCTCTGTGTGACCACTTTGGCCAATGTGGTCTTGGATAAGCTGGAGCTTTCTTTTTATTGTTTGATTGATTAAATCCAGGGACCTCTACCGTTGAGCTACACCCCAGCCCTTTTTGTTCTGAGCTGCTGAGGTGCTCTTGATTGAAGAGGGGATTTCTCATACTTGAACAACTTGGCCCAACCTTCCCTTTGCTCAGCCTGAGTGTCCTCAGATGTGGTGGCAGTGTTTCTAGGGCAAATGGGCTGGTGGATTTTACCTCTGAACTGGCTGGTAATACTCACCAGTATGGGCTTTGTTTTCATCAGACAAAGTCTAAAATGGTTATTCCCTGAAGAATTTCAATATCAAGTAAGGTGGAGAAGAAGCGCTTTACCTGAGAGGTAATAGCTGAAGGAGGCAGGACTTGGAGCCAATACTATTGGGGTTTGGGGTCCCAGCTCCACTGTCCACCAGCTCGCTCCCCAATGTTACCTGACCCCCCACACTGCCACCTCCCCACCTGAGTAAAAGGCACAGGAAGTGTATGATTCTTAGCACTGTTGGGGACATTCAATTTATATGCTTTTGGGATCCTACACCGAGGCCTTGAAGTCCTGTACTGGCATCTGTAGAAGCCAGAGGGACTAGACAAGGCTGGCAAGGAATCATTGCAAGGAATATGCCTATCAATAGTACAAAGAATGTAAGAGGGATGTTTTGCTGAGCATGGTGACACATACCTGCAATCCTAGCACTTGCGAGGCTGAGACAGGAAGATCACAGGTTCAAGGCCAGCCTCAGCAACTTAGTGAGGCCCTCAGCAACTCATTGAGGCGAGTTTCAAAATAAAAAATAAAAAGGGCTGGGCTATAGTTTGAAGGTAGAATGTCCTGGATTCAATTCTCAGTACCAATCTCCCCCCCAAAAAACCTAAAATAATAAAAAAAAATCTAAGGGTGGTTACTAGCCTTGTGTCTGTGGACCAATGAGCCTAGCTCTGCAAAGTCCTTGGAAGGTGAAGGTAGCTGACTGGAGGGTCTCTGAGGAAGCGGACATGGGTGGGCATACAGGGAGTAAAGGAGCAGGGGCCCAACCCTCGCGGGATGGCGGGGCTGTGGAGGGGCAGTCCCTCCACCCTCCCAAGTGCTGTGGTAGGTACAGTGGGAAGCTGGCCTTGGAGACCAGGTGGACAGAAGCAGCAAGCAAGCGAGTGACAAGATGAGGCTTGGCGGGGAAGCTCCTCCTTCTCGTCTCAGTCCCTCTGGCTCCAGCCTTAGACTTGGCCAAGTGCTCTCCAGCTCCCTGGGGCTGAATTCCTCTCCTTGGGGAAACTTTTGCCTGGCTGGGACTTCTGACCTAAGAGCACCAGATCTCAGGATGGATGGCACCTCGGCACTCCTGCTGTGTCCTCTGCTCAGGCCCCAGAACAGAGGCTTCTGAAGCCGGTGTCTCCTGTGTCAGCTGCTGACCAAATGATGCTCTTGGAGGCAGGAATGGCATCTTCCCTGCGGCCACCGCACCTGAGCAGAACACGCGGGCTGTGCTGAGTGCTGGAGAAGTCATCTCCTGAATGAGCAAACAAACGTACGTGGAAGCCTGTGCCTTGTGTCTGCAGGTGCATTCTGCAGCAAAAGCCCTTCCTCACTTTTGGTTTGTTTGTTTAGTATGCTGGCGATTGTACCCTGGGGCATTCTACCTCTGAGCTATACCTCTAGTCCTTTTTATTTTGAAAAGGGTCTTGATGAACTGATGAGGGTTTCACTAAATTGCTGAAGCTGGCCTTGAATCCATGATCCTCCTGTCTCAGCTTCCCAAGCACACGGATTACAGGCATGCATCATCCCCCTGGGCTTTTACCAGTTTTCTTACTGCATTTGTAGGAGACTGGATCTTTGGAAGGCCTTATTCTTATTTCCAAAGTTGTTTTCAAATGGCAGCGGCTTTAAAATGGTGTAAAAATCTTAAGAAGTCAAAAGACTTTCACTGTATAGGAGATTGGAGAATGGGCAGATGAGAGTCCATCTCTTTATCTCTTTTTTTGTTTGTTTGTTTTTGCAGGTCTGGGGATGGAACCCAGGGGCATTTGACCCCCAAGCTATACTCCCTGCTCTATTTTTTATTTTTATTTTGAAACAAGGTCTCACTAAGTTGCAGAGGGCCTCAGTAAGTAGCTGAAGCTGTGAACCACGATCCTCCAGTCTCAGCCTCCCAAATGCTGGGATTACAAGCATGCGCCACCACACCTGGCTTTTCATCTCCTTATCTCTAAAGTTTAACTCAAAGCAAATTTCATTTTTATCAACTCAGTATACTGGGTTTCCATGTCAATTTATTTTAAAGGTTCTTTGTTTATTGAAAACAAATATTAGGAACCAGGTGTGGTGGCGTATGCCTGTAATCCCAGTACTTGGGAGGCTGAGACAGGAAGATTGTATGTTCAAGGCTGGCCTCCACAAATTAGTGAGACCTTCAGGAACTTAACAAGTTCATATTTTAAAATGCAAAATAAAAAGTGTTGGGATATAGCTTGGAGGTAGAATACTCCTGGGTTCATCTGTAGTACCAAAAAAAAAAAAAAAAGAAAAGAAAAGAAATATTCAGGGATGGATGTGGAGCTCAGTGGTAGCAAGTGTAATGCCCGTGGGTTCACTCCTCAAACCACAGAGTGACAATCATCATCATCATCATCTTGACAGTAGCAATAATGAAGTAACTAATAAAATTATAATAAAATGATAATTCAAATAAAATAATAAAAATAATGAAGATAATAAATTTGAAAAATAGAATCTCTCCTTTTTGTCTTTTCACACTATTCTCAGAATCCCAAGAAGACATGCTAGAACTTATAGGCTAATTCCTCCTTCATGAGGCTCCATGCTTGCTTAGCCTGAGTCCCCACACTGTGGTGGTCCACAGCGTGTTCAAAACGTGGAAACACAGACATGAACAGGTGGTATCGACGTCCTTGGAACTCTCTGTCAGCCTTGGGCAGGTTGGCAGCGTGAGAGTGTGTTGGAGTCAAAAGTGTCCATTTGGTTGAAGAGAATAGGTAGCAATGTTCAAACCAAACCAAAGCAAAGTAAGAGGCCAGCCAGAAAACAAAACTGTTATGTCCAAAAGTGTCTAAAATAGATGAGCACTACACAGGGCATGTCCTGGCTGACTGGGTCTGCAGAGTCATGCGGCCAGTGTCCTCAGCTCCTAGAGGCAGCCCTGTTGGTCTCTAAGGCAGTTAGGAACTGCACCATAATTCTCCAGGATAATTCCAAGGAGCCTGAGCAGAGTTAGTGCTGTGGTCAAGGGTTTCCTGCTGTGGGCTGTATGAGGAGGACCACAGGCCCATCCAGAGCCAGGTGGATTCCAGGAATCCACCCTGGGGCACATCCAATCCATTTCTAATCACTAGCTCTTGGGGCAAGGGGGGTTATATAGAGCATTTCTATGAGTTTTATTTCACTATCCTGAAATGAAAACAGTACTTATCTCTTATGAGTAGTGGAAAAAACATACATAAAGCTGGTTAGCATAGAACATGCATACAGTATGGTTCCCTCTTGACCTGCTGGGTAGTCTTTTGGTCAAAAATCCAATTGTAGAAATTAGTCTCTGGCTGGGTGTGGTGGTGCACACTGTAACCCCAGTGCTTGGGAAGCTGTTTTCCCTGTACTTTTCCTATGTTTAGATATACAAACATTTCCCACTGTGTTACAGCTGCCCAGGTAAAGGTTCATGGTCTGCAAGTTGGTAACCCTAGGAGCAACAGGCTCCTGTAGATTCCTAGGTGTGTGACAAGTGACACCTTCTAGGTTCATGTTCACATCCTGTGACCTGTTCATGACCGGGCACCAGCGATGTATTCATCAGAACACAGCTGCCGTTAAGTGACACGAGACAGTAGGTAGTAGCAAAGGGAGGTGCTAGTGAGATCCCCCCCACACACACACACCTGCAGAGAGGAACCAGCAGAAGAGGGAGGTGAGCTCCTCTTTCTAGAGCATCTCCCATAGAGAGGACTGTGTTTGCCCCCCTCTTCACCCATAAAATTGACCAGTGCTTGGTCAGGTTGGGAGAAAAATGTTCCCACTTCCAAGGGAATTTTTTTTTTTTTAGGTGAAACTATCATATATTTATTTTTCAGAAAAAAATCTATCCTGATATGGAATATGGACTCTAGATACCCAAAACAATCTCGAAGCAAAAACAAAGCTAGAAGATGTATATTTTCTGATTTCAAACCATATAAAGCTACAATAATTGAAACAGTGTAGTACTGTTCTAAAGGCAGATATATAGACCATTGGAGTTAAATACAAGCCTAGAGCTAACTTCTTCCCTATATTGTCAAGTTATTTTTGACAAGGTTTCCACGAACATTTGGTGATGGAAATAATAATCTTTTAACTAAATATTGTTGAAAAATAATAATTACATGGAAAAGAATAAAATTGGACCCTTACCTAATCCCATATACAAATATTAACTCAAAATAGATAAAAGACCTAAATATAAATCTTAAGACTATAAACTTTTAGGAGAAAATCTGGGTCATAAAACCTCACAACATTGAAATTGGCAGTGATTTCTTGGATATGATTTCAATGGCACAGGCAACAGAAGAATATACAAACTCCCTAAAAAATAAAAGAAAATATTGTATATCCAAAGACAATGTAAACAGAGTTAAAAGTTACTAATAGAATTGGATAAAATATTTCCAAATGCTATATCTGAAGGTATATTAATATTCCAACTAGAAATCCTAAAAATTAACAACAATAAAGGCAAACAATACAATTTAGAGATAGGTAAAAGACTAACATAAATAATGAATCTCCACAGATAACCAATCTTAGTTGTCTGTTGGATGGAAACTCTTGTTTCTCTGGTTCTGGTGAGTGTTACCTATTTCTTCTTTGTAGTTAATCTCTTTGAGTATTTTCTCTAGCGCTGGTTTTGAAGACATAAATTCCTTCAGTTTCTGTTTGTCATGGAAGCTTCTTATTTCTCCATCTAATTTGATAGAAAGTTTTGCTGGATAGGAAATTTTTGGCTGGGAGTTGTTTTCTTTCAGAGTTGGGAATATGTTACTCCAAGCCCTTCTGGCTCTCATGACTTGGTTTGGGAAGTCTGGAGTGATTCTAATTGGTTTGCCTCTGAATGTCAGTTGGCCCTTTGTTTTTGTTGCCTTTAAGATTCTCTGCTTGGCTTCCACATTGGTCATTTTGACAATTATATGGCGTGGGGATCCTCTTCTCGGATCCTGTCTAAAGGGAGTTCTATAAGTTTCCTGGATCTGTGTATCAACCTCTTGCTCTATATTTGGAAAATTTTCTGCTATTACTTCCTTGAAGAGATTGTTGATCCCTTTGGTATCACTTTCTTTTCCCTCCTCTATTCCAATTATTCTTAGGTTAGCTCTCTTAAGATGGGCCCATATTTCTTCAATGTCAGATTCCTGCTGTTGGATATCTTTTTCTAGATTAGAAACTATGCGTTCATTTTTGGATTGCTCATCTTCTAAGAGCGAGATTCTGTTCTCCATGTGGTCTAATCGGTTGTTTGTGCTTTGAATTGAGGCCTTTACTTCATTAATTGCATCCTTTATCTCTTTTTGGCTCTCTCTGAGTTCTTTTCGAAGCACCTCTATTATTTCTACAGTTATTTTCCTGATTTGATCTTCTAGAAATCTCTGATTTTCTGTTTTATCAGGTTCTGATGTTGTGGGGTTGTGCACATTCATTACTTCAGTGTTATTCCTCTTTCCCATGATTTCGGAGGTTTGTGCCTTCTCTGGGTTCTTCCCTTGGGTCACTATGGCTTCACTTAAGGTGCTCTGGATCTCGAGTCTGTATTATCTCAGACCCTACTACTCCTTTACTGGGTTGTATCACAGAGTCTCCGACCCAGGGAGTCGATAGAGGCTGCTTTAATCTATGGGGGTGCCAGGTTGCATGCTCTCCTATGGTGTGATATCTCTGCCACCACCACTCCCTCACTGGGTCAAGTCCCAGGAGGCACAATACTGCGATTTCTCCTCTGTGGCCCGCAATTTGACTCACTGTTCTTGAGTACGTAGATGTAGGTGTACTGGACTCGGTGAATTCACTGCTGCTGCCGCCGCCGGTGGCAATATGGCACCTCTGCCACGCCCTCGGCCATGAGGCTGGCGTATTTTTTCTTCTCTGGTTTTGATTTCCACTCTGAATCCCTGCAGCGTGTGCTGAGCTCAGCCACTGGGAGCTTTAAATGCTGTCTGCGCCGAAAGATCCCGCCTGGCTGTTCCGCATCGGCTCACCTCGGCTTGCTGTAGCCGTCCGTTGAGTTCGCCGCTGCCGCCGGCAGTATGGCGCTGCTGCCGCGTCCTCGGGCGCGTGTGTCTCCTCTGTGGCCCTGAGCTCTGTTCTCAGTCCGCTTTCTCTCTGGAGCCTGGTGGTTTTTTTGTTTCTCTGGTGATGGTGTTTTCTGGCTATGAAAGGCGCTCTTTTTGTGGTAATGGAGATTGGTTGTTAGCGGGACTCTTAAGCCCCGCTTTTCTCGGTCGCCATCTTCCTGGAAGTCCCCCCAAGGGAATTTTAAGAAAAATTTCCATAATTCTATGTGTCTAGAAACCTGTTTGCTTTTAGATGCTGTGATATCAGAAAGGGCTTCTATATCTGAATAAACGATTCCAAACAGTCAAGTTCTATTATTAGGGATTGAATCCAGGAGCATTCAAACTCTGAGATACACCCCAGTCCTTTTTATTTTTATTTTCAAAAAGGGTCTTGCTAGGTTGCTGAAGATCTCTCTAAGTAACCAAGGCTGGCCTCGGACCTGTGATCTTCTTGCCTCAGTCTCCCAAATACTGTGATTACAGGTGTGTGTCACCACATCCAGCCAATGTTACTTCTCTAAAGGTGCTGATCCTAGTCTCTTTCTAAAGGCCCCACCTCCCCCTTCCATCACTTTAGAGGACATGTTATCACTTTGTCATCAGAATTTTGAGGAGAAACATTTAGTTTATTGCATTCTTTTAACCAAAAAGACTCTGTTCCTCACTTAGGATGTGAAATTTTGAATAGTAGCTTGGGGATATGGGAAAGAAGTTAAACCTGCAGCTATTCTGAAGAAAAGAATAAACACCAGGACATACAAGAAGTATTCTCTTTAAAAAAAAAAAAACCACATACTTTTAGCCAGGCATGGTGGCACATCCTTATAATCCCAGCATTTAGGAGGCTGAGATAGGAGGATCATGGTTTTCAGACAGCCTCAGCTACTTAGTGAGGCCCTTTGCAACTCAGTGAGACTCTGTTTCAAAATAAAGAATAAAAAATAGGGCTGAGAGTGTAGCTCAGAGGAAGAATGCCCTGGGTTCCATCTCCAGGACCGAAAAAGTTTATACTCTTACTGCTGTGTTACAGTCTCACATACTGTAGTTCAGAGTGATGGTGACACACATGCACACATCATCTGCTGAGCTTTTTCTTGGCTCCTCCCCTTTCTCTCCTCTTCCCTATATAGAATATTGAGATTGGCATTGGTAATTTCACATATAGACATAATGTCAATGGAAGTATTCCCTTCATTAATTCTCCCCTTACCTCTATTCCCTAAGCCTCCTCTCTGGCTACCCTAGGGTTTCTCTTCCTTTATGTAAAGTCCCTCCGATATCCTGATTACCCCTTAGCTTCCACATAACAAAGAGAACACATGATCCTTCACTTTCCGTGACTAGCTAATTTCATTAACATAATGTTCTCCAGGTCCAATCATTTTTCATTTGTCCTTTTTATTGCTGAGTTGAATTCCATTGTGTGTATATCCCATAATTTTTAACCCATTCACCTGCTGATGGATACCTAGGTGGGTTCTATGATTTGCCTATTATGGATTGTGCTGCTATAAAAATAGATATGAATGTATCACTGTAATATTCTGATTTCAGTCCATTTGGGAAGATACTTAGAGTGGTATAGCTGGATATACAGTGGATCCATTCCTAATTTTCTGAAGAATCTTCACATTACTCTCCATAGTGGCTGCACTAATTTGCAATCTCATCAACAGTATTTACCTAAGTCCTTGGCCAGCAGTTATTGTTATTTGATTTCTTGATGATTGTTCTTCTGATCAGGGTTAAGTGGAATTTCAGTGTAGTTTTGATTTGCATCTCACTAATTGCTAATGATGTTGAATTTTTTTCATGTGTTTATTGATCATTTGTACTTTTTCTTTTGTGAGATTTCTATTCAGTTAAATTGACCATTTTTGATTTGGGATTTTTTTTTGTGTGTTAAGTTCTTTAAGTTCTTTGTATGTTCTAGATATTAATCCTCTATTTGAGGACTAGCTGGCAAAATTCTTCTTTGTATGTTCTAGATATTAATCCTCTATTCGAGGACTAGCTGGCAAAGATCTTCTCTCATCCTCTAGGTTCTCTGTTTAGACTCTTGGTAGTTTCTTATGATAAACAGAAACTTTTCAGTTAAATGGGGTTTTATTGAGAACATTTCTACCAGTGTTTATATGTTGGAGTGTTGGTCTTATGCGGTCTTCTAGTACTTTCAGAGTCTTCAGGTTTTCAATCCATTTTGAGTTGATTCTTGTGAAAGATGAGAAGGTAGAGTGTAATTTCATTCTTATACAAATGTATAACTAGTTTTGCTAACATCATTTTGTTGAAAAGGCTGTCTTTTCTCTAGTGTATGTTTTTGGAACTGTTGTCAAAAATCAACTGGCTATAAGTGTGTGGATTTGTTTCTGAATATTCTATTCTGTTTCACTGGTCTATGTGTCTTTTTTGTGCCAACACCATGCTGTTTTGACTACTATCACTCTGTAGTATAATTTGAAGTCATGAATTGTGATGCCTCCTGCTTGGATTTTATTGCTGAGAATTGCTAAACGGTGTTGAATCTGTAGATCACTTTTGGTAGAATGGCCATTTTGATAATATTCATTCTGCCTCTCTAAGAGCATGGGAAATCTTTCTATTTAATGTTTTATAATTTTCATTGTAGAGGTCTAAAAGGAGGTAAAATCTTGTTTAGATTTATTCCTTGGCATTTAGTTGAGGCTATTGTGAGTGAAAGTATTTCTAAATGAACCCTCAAATGTGGTTTAGAAGGTGTTAGTCCTCAAACATCAGTGTGCATAAAAACCACCAGGGAAGTGGGTGTTACAAGGGTAGATCCCAGGACCATACCATTAGTCTACTAAAATGCTCTGGAATTTGTCTTTTAATAGATACCCAGATGATGTGATGCAGGAGGTACAGAGCCACCTGGAAAGAGACCTGGAAGCCTGATTGCCTTCTCCAACACATTGCTCATAGATGGAAATCTAAGGTCCGCAAAGGTGGGCACTATGTTCAAGGCTGAGTGGTGACAGGACTGAAACATCACCCTCAGCTCATGGTTCTTCTCATTACATCATCTTATCTTCCTGGACAATTTCTCTGAACTTATGGTTTCAGGAGAAGAACCGTTGCAGGAAGATAGTTTAAAGTGGAAACTAAAAAAAGTTCCCAAGCTACAGATAACTTTGCAAAAGCAAAATAAATAAACAAGGGGGAAAAAGGAAGAAAGGAATGAAGGAAGGAAGGAAGTTTAACTTTCCTTAATCAATCTGAATCGATGCCTTTGCAGATTGGTTAGAGAAATGGGGGTGTGGGGAGTCACAATAGAGATCTATGGCCACGTCAGGTTCCTTCCAGATACAGTGACCTTGTTGTCCCTTGGAGATTTGTAGACCCATGAACCCCTGCAGGACAGGGCATTGGGTCCCTGCTCAGAGCCACCATGGGTGGGATGGGTACACTCCTTTTAGAAACACTGAGGCTTGTGTGTGGGCCTGCCTGGTTGCATGATAAGGTCCAGGATCCTGCCTGGGATTGGCTATGTGTTGCTCTCTATGTTCATATTCTGAAATGACATTTCTTTTTTCTCATTTGGTCTTAATCCTGAAAATCAACATTTTACCAGCAGAAAATAGGATAGAATGAATAAAATTAATCATCATATCGAGAAAGGACAGCATTCTGGTAAACCCTGGAATCATCAGTTGGTGACCATTTGTCGAAAACTGAAAGAAAATGGCTTTGGTGGCAGAAGTTAACACAGAAGTCTAGTTCCTTCCCCTCCTGAGACTTCCATTTCAGTGAATTGAGAGTCTGGGGAAAGTCCCCTGGGGCCCTCTCTGAGCAGTGGGGCCTGGTAGACAGGTGAGGATCACCAAGGCCGCTGTGCCAACATGTTTAAGAGATGGCGTTGAAGGCGTCTCCATGCCCAGCTGGGGGCCACAACACATCACCTGCTCAGTACAGCACAGTTTATCCTTTGCTGATGGAATCTTCTTTCTGAAAAGTGGTTATGTCTCAGGGTGAGTAGTGATCAAGAAGGGCTGCCTTCAAAGTCCCACAGTCAAAACTGGGCCCAGCCAGAGGTCACAGCCATGTTGCTAGTTCTGACTTGGCTCCAACTGGCCAGGGAGGGTCCCGCCTGTCTCTGTTTTTGCAGCAACATTTGACCAGCAGCGAGATATACTGGGGTGTGGTATAGCTGTGAGACAAGGACGATTCATAAAAAGATCTCAGTTTGGGGACTTGTTCCTGTGGGATTCCCACATTACATGGGAAAATACTGAGTGCACTGTATGCATCAGCCCAGAGCCAACAGTCTGCATTCCACACTGTAAGTGATCGGTCCCTGGGTGCAGGTGAAGTGTTGAAGTATTTTAGCAGCAACACCTACACAGGGCGGAGCTGGAGGGACCGCTGGCAGCCAGGTCCTCTGTCCAGTTTTCAAGTCCTCTAGCTCTATTCTTCTAGTTGTTCCAGCATGAGCCAATATCCCAACAGTTCTGGAAATTTTAAATATAGGCTTTGTCTCATTTATTCAATGTACTACAAAACAAGCAAAAAGGAGAGATTTATTTGAAGCAATCTGTACTTTACAGACAATTGTACTTTTGAAAATAAGTTGCACATGTCATGAAACTGATGGCGGCAGAAATAATTTATAACAGTGTTTTTAACTTTAAAAATACATTTTTGTTTGAGCTGTTGGGTTTTTAAAGTGAGACTTGGAAACCTGGATGGCCAATATTTTTGAAAAAAAATAATTTCTAGTGCACTTTAAGATTTGTTATAATTTTGTCATAATATGTTGGCAGAAATGAGAGAGTAGATTAATTGTATTTATTTACTTATTTATTTTAGGAAAGGCACTAGGGATGGAACCCAGGGGCACTCTACCTCTGAGCTATGCTCCCATCCCTATTTTATATTTTATTTTGAAACATCTTGCGTAGTTGTTGAGGCTGGCCTTGAACCTGTGATTTTCCTGTTAGACTCCCAAGTACTGAGATTACAGGTATGTGCCATCATGCCTAGCTTTAGATTAATTTTCTTTTTTTCCCCCACTTCGGTACTGGGGATGGAACCGAGAGGCATTCTAGCTCCAAGCTACAGCCCCAACCCTACCCTTTCTTCTTTATTTTGAAACAGGGTCTCACTGAGTTGCAAAGGGCCTCACTAGGTAGCTGAGGCTGTTCACGAACCTTGATTCTCTTGTCTCAGCCTCCCAAATGCTGGGATTACAAGCGTGTGCCATCATTCCAGGTGATTACTTTTCTTAGAGAAGAAATTAAATCTATTTTGCTTTCCTCTAGAAGGCTTAGGATAATATTAAATTGTAGATTAAAATAGCCTGTACATTGATAACAGCTTTACTGCTAATATTTTCATTGTTTGTTGGTGGACACTGCTTGCTTGATCTGCAGTACTCTGCCGACTTTTATTTTAAATTTATTTTGTTTAAAAGCTAAGAGGAAAAGATGACATATTTTTATGTTTGCAGTGTTCCGAATCCATTTTACTTATAGTCCATAAACAAAACTGGCTGCTCAGTTCCAATGGAATTTATGTATAAAGGTGACCAAAAAATTTTCCATCTTTTTATGTTAGCTAGATCCAAGGATGAATATTTTAGGTTCAGATCTGAATCTATTTATTCTTTTAGAAAAAAAATCACCACTTTTATGTATTTCTTAAAGTACAGAGGTATTTTTATTATGCAAACAGTTTTGGAAATTGGGCAGAATCCAAAGGTATTGTGTGTGGTTTTATCTACTAAAATATATTTATTTATACACTTACAATTTATATAAAAATGTGTAAGTAATCTATTATCCTCTTGAGAAGGCCAACCATATGAGACGGGAAAGGAAAATCCAAGAGCAGCCCCCCACCGCCACGTCCATGGGGATGCCAGTGTCCACATGCATGATGTCAGTGTTCATGCACAGGATGTCGACGTCCACATGCATGACGTCAGTGTCCATGCACAGGACATCAATGTCCTTGCACAGGGCATCAGTGTTTATGTGGTGTACAGTGTGGTCTCTTTCAGGCCATAGATTCTTTGGCTGAGATTCTTCTTTTTTAAAAATCTGCCTTGATGATAAGGTTACTTTAAAAATTGTTAAGAATGCTTATATTCCCACCCCATTTTCTACTACTTTTCAATAAAAATAAAACTGTCTTAAGGAAAACACATAGTTTAAGCGTTCTGTTTGGGTGTACTTTTGCGTACTTATTTTTTCAAATTTTTAAAATAGCATACAAAGTGCTTTGCTCTTAGGCATTAGAGTCAACCAGGAAAGAACCCCAATACGTGTCATTTCGCAGAATGGACTTAGGCGATGAGGGCAGGGCTAGGTTCCCATCCTATCAACACCGTGAGAAAATTTCCCAGGATGTTGCGCTGCCTGGGAACCTGCTGGGAGCTCAAACCTGCTGTGCAGCTCTTTCACCTGGCCATGGGGCCCAGTCCTGGAGCCCCAGCTTACCTCCAGAGCGGCGTTCCCACACAGCCCCTGCTGCCTGGCTCCCTGCGAATTGTGAAACCTGTTTACTGAACGTGTTTCACAGCAAGCCTGGCTCAAACGTTTCCCACGAAGCCCTGCCCTTTCTGTTAGGGTGGAAAACTAGTTAATAGGGTTTCATTTACTGCAGGACCTGCTAAAGCCCCAGCCCTATATTATTTTTTAGTTTGAAACAGGGTAAGTGTTAAGTTACCAGCACTGGCCTCCAACCTGCGATCTTCCTGTTTCAGCCTCCCAAGTCCAGGATCCTGAGCGCAGAGGGCTCCAGAGGAGCCAGTGGGAGCTGGCCCTGCACCGAATAGTAACATTTGGACCAGCAGGGGACTGCAGCCATGATGGTATAATAACAAAGTCCCCTCACCTAGCAAAATCTCAGCCATCATCATGTTGTGAGAAAAAACCCTACTCATATTTGTAGCTATGCTGGCATGAGCAAGTCGACTAAATTGCCAGTTATACTACAAGCCAGCATGTAAGGTGGGCATGTGGCTCCTTGGGAGGCTGAAACAGAAGGATCACACCCATGTTTGAGGCCAGCCTCAGTAACTTAGAGAAAACTTGTTTCAAAATAAAAAAAATAAATAAAACAGAACTGGGAGTGTATCTTGGAGGGAGAAAGAATGCTACTGGGTTCAATCTCCAGCACCAATAAATAAATAAATAAAAAATATAGTACATACAATTATGGGTACATTGATACTAGATGGTGATATGTTACTGGTATGTATGTGTTTACTTACAGTGTCATTTCTCATGACTTTAGTGTGTACTCTTTCTACTTATAAAAACTTTTCTGTAAAATAAAAGTCTGTGTCCTTCATGGTGGTGCACGCTTGTAATCCTAGTACTTGGGAGTCTGAGATAGGAGGATCACAGGTTTGCGGCCAGCCTCCACAATTTAGTAAGATACTGTTTTCAAATAAAGAATAAAATAGGGCTGGGGTATAGCTGGGAGGTAGAATGCCCCTGGGTTCAATCTCCAGTATCAGAAGAAAAGAAAACAGAGGTCTGTGCTCTTAGCCGCCGCTCTCCCCTCTCATGCTCACTGTGTCTGCTTATCACATTATCTCTTCTGGTGCTTGGGTTAACCCTGTTTTGGTTTTATGCATCATGGCCCTAGAACAACTGAGTACACACACACACTTGCTTGGACAAAAAAGTTCCCTGGACCTCATGCTCTGGGGGCAGCCACATTGGAAGGTGGGCCCCTGGGAGTACTGTGTGTGTGTGTGTGTGTGTGTGTGTGTGTGTGTGTGTGTGTGTCCTGGCCCCGCCCAGCTGTAGCGTGTGGCTCTGCCCCTCTCTCAGACACTTGGACCCTTTTGCTGTCTGATCCTGCCAACATACCCTAAGGACGAGCTGCCTGACTCCTGCTTGACAGCCTGCCTAAAATGGAATAATCTCCAGGCCTGTATGCAAATAAAACCCTCTAAGTTGGTATGCCAGGTGTCTAGGTAGCAGTGTTGAGGATGCTGAGTAACACTCTATATCTGTCTATCATCTATCTATCTATCTATCTATCTATCTATCTATCTATCATCTATCTATCTAATCTATCATCTAGCTATCTGGAAACCAGTCAGTGTATCTGCATGTCCCCGCACACAGGCGCCAGCATGTAGCAGGCCGTGTGCTCCAGGTGTGTGCCGTGCTCTCTGTGGTACTGCCCACTGACGCCTTTCTCAGAACGTGCCCCATTGTTAAGTGACGTGTGATCGTACGTCCATCGTTCCTTGCAAACTTGCAGCGTTGTTGGACACACAGTAGGCATTTGTGGAATGGGAAGGGAGCTGGTAGGACGCTGAGAAAAGCGGGGACCCTGATCCTCCCTGCTCCCGTGCTCCAGATGCCCCGGTGGGCTGTATTGTTTTCATCACAGGAGACTTGGCATCGAGTGTCCCTGAAGGCCTCCTTCCTTGGGGCAACACCAGGACTTCAATGACTGTCACATACAGCCTCAAAAAGCAAGTAAAACACATTTTCCTCATGTTTTCCTCTTGTCTGACTTCTGGGAATGTCTCTGAGTTTTCTTCTGTCTTGTTTGCCTTCCCTAGTGTGTTTATGAGTCAGGTGAACTCTGGTCTTTTTTTTTTTTTTTTTAAATTTTATTTTATTGGTGCACTGTATTCATACATCATAGTGGGATACAAACTTTTGTAGACATACATGCACACATCACCCAGTCAGCCCCCACCCGATCCCCACCCCATTCTCTCCCCATCCCTCCTTCCCATGCTTGGCTTAGTGGTTGACATCTAGTATTATAGCAATTTATCCAAAATTAAAAATGATAATCTCACATAACAGTTTCATTTGTCTGATACCAAGTGTTTGATGATTTAAAGATAGCATTTCAATATTTCTTTTTGCTTTCTTTCTTACTAGAGCATATTTTTTTCTGTTTTTTTAGGTGAAACTATCATATATTTATATATTTATTTTTCAGAAAAAAATCTATCCTAGTATGGAATATGAATTCTAGATACCCAAAACAATCTTGAAAAAGAACAAAGCTAGCAGATATATATTTTCTGATTTCAAACCATAAAAAACTACAATAATTGAAACAGTGTAGTACTGTTCTAAAGGCAGATATATAGACCATTGGAGTTAAATACAAGCCTAGAGCTAAATTCTTCCCTATATTGTCAAGTTATTTTTGACAAGGTTTCCACGAACATTTGGTGGTGGAAATAATAATCTTTTAACTAAATATTGTTGAAAAATAATAATTACATGGAAAAGAATAAAATTGGACCTTTACCTAATCCCATATACAAGTATTAACTCAAAATAGATAAAAGACCTAAATATAAATCTTAAGACTATAAACTTTTAGGAGAAAATCTGGGTCATAAAACCTCACAACATTGAAATTGGCAGTGATTTCTGAACTCTGGTCTTAAGGACAATCCTGCCTTTTCCCTGGCCTAGCCCAGTGTCTATCTCCCACAATTGTTATGTGGACGCGGGATGATGAGGAAGAATGGCGACCAGAAGCAAAGTGCTTGATGGTGGGAGAGAGATCCGCCGGCTCCTCCACTCCGACTTCCTACGTTTCTCCCCACTAAGCACCTCAGATCGGGTCATCTGAAAGGGTTCTCCCTTAAATAGCAAGTGTTTTTATGTCAAAAGACATTGCAAACTGGGCGTGGTGGCGCACACTTGTAATCCCAGCAATTCGGGAGGCTCAGACAGGAGGATTGTGCAAGTTCAAAGCCAGCCTCAGCTACTTAGTGAGGCCCTTTGCAACTCATTGAGACCCTGTTTCAAAATAAAGAATAAAAAATAGGGCTGGGGGTGTAGCGCAGAGTTAGAATGCCTCCTTCCATCCACAGTACTGCAAAAAAAAAAAAAAAAAAAAAAAAAAAAAAAGACATTGCAGATACCAGACCTTTCGAGGTGAGTGAGGCACAGGCTGATATTGGCCAAAACTGATGAAACACTTTATGAGTGAATTAAACATATGCTGGATTACTCTGCCTGCTTTCCTTTCCCACAGTTTCTGTTTATCATTTCTGAGTCTCCAAAGAGGCCCTGCAAGTCAGATATCTGTCAAAAAGAGGTAACTTTTTTGTGTGTGTGTGATACTGGCGGTTCTACCTCTGAGCTACACCCCCATCCCAATTTTTAAAAACTTTTATTTTGAAGCAGGGTCTCGCTATGTTGATGAGAGTCTCACTATTTTCTGAGGCTGTCCTCGAACCCGCAATCCTTCTATCTCAGCTCCCCAAGTACTAGGATGATGGGCAAGCATCACCACGCCTTGCTTTGCAGCTTTTAAGCCCTATGAGTCTGGGCCCTTCTGTTCTTCACATTTTCACAATAAAAGAAAACAAAATGAAACCCCAATTTAGCTACTTAAGGGCAGCTTTGTCATTTCCCTTCTCTTCTGTCCCCTCCTTAGCCCATGCCAATGCCCAGTAAGCATTGAGTGGTCAGGTGAGCTCCTGGTGGTGTCTTCCAGGCTAATGAATCCACTTTGCAGCCGGAGGACCGGGGCCTGGGACTGCTGCAGAACTCAAGATTCTAAGCACATTTAGTTATTTTCATTTGCACTCATGTTGGAGGAAAAGTCCCAAATAAAATAACATAGTACCTATTCAGGTTAACATTGGCCGGAACTCTTTTATTTTTAGAGTGTGAATGGCTTCATGTCCCAGTGTTCCCGGGATGGTTGAACTTTTTGAATAAACTAATCTGTTCCCAAGAAGGAAATTGAAAAATAACCTGAAATAGACTTGCTCTTCAAATTACCCAGAGCACTGGGGCATGAGTCCATATCTTATTTCACTTTATTTGAATAGTGTTCTAATTTTTAACAGCTATAGTCTCGAAAGAAAAGAGGACAGGTAATGTGCTCCTGCTGCACTGCAGATGCTATCTCATTAAAATCCCACAGGAAATCCCAGGGAGTAAGTATTATTTAGTATCCCTATTCTGTAGATGAAGACCTACACCTTAGCCCTTGGACTACATTGTCCAAGGTCAGGAAGCCAGCCTGAGGTGCACAGCCTGAGACTGGGCCTCACATTCTGCAGCTGGCTCAGTGTCCACAGAGCTGGTTTTCTGGTGAGCTCAATTAATGAGGGCGTCATCTAAGGATGACTTGGTAACTACTTGGTATATCAGTCCCTTTTCACTTTCTACTCAGGTTTCAAAAATATAAATTTTGGAGTATGATATGCACTTTTATTCCTGAAAAGTGGTAGCTGTATAGCATATGTTTATATTTATCTTTTACATCTTCATGAGGCCGTCATGCATAGTTTTAGTACACAGAGGAATTCCATGCCTGTGCAGTTCTCTTGCAACCATAGATCTGATTCCTAGCCAGGTCAGTCAGGGCCCACAGTCAGAACAGGGTAAAATTGAGGCCATGCGCAGAAACAAGAGCAGCCTCTGGAGGTGAGCACTCTGAACTGAACTGCATCTGCACGCTGGAGTCCAGGCCCTGACCCCAGGGGGGTGGCATTTGGAGGCGGCGTCCTGGAGAGGCAGTGAGACTTAGATGAATGCTCAGGTGGAGTCTTACAGGGAAAGAGAGGCAGGAATGTTCTGTGTCCTGACCCTGCCTCCTCCCATGTGGAGATGCAGCAGAAAGATGGTCAGCTGCCAACTGGGAAGAGAGTCCTTGTGGGGCATGAATCTCTCAGCATCTTGACTGGCCCAGCTTCCAGAACTGTGAGAAATAAGTGACAGGTAGCTTAAGCACGCAGTTCATATTAATTTGTTATGGTGGCCCAAACAAAGATGGCCCATATTTGAGGTTGGTTTATTCTCATTAGCTGTGTGGCTCTGGGAAAAGTGCTTAGGCACCTGACCTGTTTCCTTACCTGTTAAGTAGAGATGATAATGCTTGTCAGGAGGGTCATAGTAATAAAATAATACCTAGTTGGGTGTGGTGGTACATGCCTGTAATCCCAGTACTTGTGAAGCTGAGACAAGAGGATCACAGGTTTGAGGTCAACCTCAGCAATTTAGTGAGATCCTGTTTCAAAATAAAAAATAAAAAGGACCAGGTACAGGTTGAATGCCTCTGGATTTAATATCAAGCACCAAAAAACAAGAACAATGTAATAAGAAGGAAAGAAGGAGAGAAGAAAGGAAGGAAGGAAGAAAGGAAAGAAAGAAAGCAAGCAAGCAAGAAAGAATTCAAGTGAAAAAGCCAGATGGGAGATTCTGAAATTTTTGTAGCTTGGAAATGTTTTCGTTCTCGAAATGAAGACTTTTCCAGATCACTAGTTAATAGAATTTGGGCCTCTGAGTGTCTTTCAATGGTTTAAAGAAAATCAGCCCCATAATTTATTTTCCCTCCACAACATTGAGTTGCTAATTCAGTTTTCCATATAAATTTGTTCCCACAGGAGCTGATTTCTTCTGTTTTTTCAAGATGCTAGAAATTCTGCTGTAGGTACAATCAAAATGAGACTTCTCCTTTAGCATATTAGTCTGCACGGATGGACAGACACTTGTGTTCAAGGCTTTGTTTGAGTCAGCGCTCCCTGGTTCACAGCTCCGCTGAGCAGGTGGGATATAGGGTGGTCTTAAGAGAGGAGGGAGGTTGCCCTGGAGTCACCAAGTCATCAAGTGAAGGGACATCCCACACTGCAGCAGGCCTATGTGGGGTTCTAGGAAAGCAATAAGGTCCATTTAAGACAGAAGCCTAAATACGGATCCGCTTCTCGAGAAGTTGTAAGAATTTGCAAAGTCCTGGTACACTGATCAAAAAACAGAACCCAGGACTGGTCGGCCTTTGGTGTGCTGATCTCATAGATAGCGAGGCAAGGACTGTGGTGTCTTGTGTTATGTCTCGGGTCTCTTCTGGTCTGCAGCTGAGGTTTTCTTCCTGTGAGCTAGTGGAGACGTGGCACAGCCCCAGCACCTTATGAGGGCAGGTCCTGGTGGGCCCAGTGTCCCCTGGCATGTCTGCCTGGTTTGCCCAGAACCCCGGCACGGGCAGAGGTCCCCAGGCCCACCGCCATGGGTAGCACACAGGAGGAGCCAAACGACAGAATGATGGTGCTTGGCAGAGCACGTCCTGTCCTCCTTCTGACTCCTGTGTGCCCCATGAAGTTGGGGCATGGACTCTGCTCATGGAGTCGATCGAGATGCTCATCAGAAGCACATGGAGGTGGTCTTCCCGATGCTTTTCCTAGGTGTGAGCAGGTCTCAGCGCAGGAACTGCCTGTTCTGCCATCCCCTGGGAGTGAGACCACGCAGAGTGGCAGGGGCCCTTCCCATGCTCCTGCTGGCTCCGGTTGGGTCCTCCACCGGGCTCTCCTAACACCCTGCATCTGGACCAGCCTGCACAGTGTGCCCAGTAACAAGGCCGGTGACTCCAGTCAAGTTCATCCTGGGCTGCAAGGAAGAGTTCCCTCTTGTGACTCCCTGTACTTGTCTTGTAAAAGCAGGTCTGGAGGTGAGAAGAGGCAGAAGGAGCTCATGTTAAAAGGGACTGCAGAAAAATTAGGAGAGAGACCAGTGAAGAGTGGAAGGGCTGGGGAAGCGGGGTGGGGGAGAGGAAGGGAGCCGGAGGAAGGGAGCAGTTCAGATAATGCTGGGTTCATATAGGGAGGCATCACTACCAATCCCACCAACACGTGCAGGGGCAGGGTCCAGAGGAAACACGCAAACGCTGTGTGCATCGATGCTAGCGTCACTTTGAATCTCACTCTGGTGCATAGTTACAACACACCAATAAAAGTATAAAATAAATTGATTTGATTAAATATAGAAATTAAAAATAAAATTAAAAGCCTAGGCTCTGCATTTTTTTGTGTAATACTGGAGATGGAACCCAGGGACATTCTACCTCCGAGCTACACCTCCTGCCCTATTTTTTATTCTTTATTTTGAAACGGGGTCTCACTGAGTTTCAAAGGGCCTCACTAAGTAGCTGAGGCTGTCCACAAACCGCGATCCTCCTGTTTCAGCCTCCTGAATGCTTAGATTACAAGCATGCACCACCACACTTGGCTTAGGCTATGTATTTTGGTGCTGGGGATTGAACCAAGGACCTTCTCCCTCTCAGCTACACCCCATGCTCTTTTTAAAATTTCACAACAAGCTCTTGGTAAGTTGTTGAGGTTCTCACCGAATTGCTGAGGCTGTCCTTGAACCAGTGATCCTCTTGTCTCAGCTTCCAAGTCTTGAGATTACAAGCATGCACCACTGTGCTGGGCAAAAGCTGGTGTTAAGGCAGGCAGGAAGCTGCTTCCTGCTTGAGAAAGGGTTTTTTTTTTTAATTTTATTTTAACGAGGGATAGCTTTCTCCAAGGCCAGGAGGTGGGAGACAGAGACCTTTGGGCAGCTGGCCTCCAGGTGGAGTCCCAGTTTCCCCCGCCCTGCCCAGTCCCCACCACAGGCCCAGCTCTCAGAAGAAGCAGGGCAGAGGCTTCTGGCTGTGGGGCCAAGTTGCTGCCACCTGCATACCCATGGCGGCTGCAGCCAGCAGGGCCAGATGAGAGAATGCAGCCTATGTTTCCCAGGCAGGTGGGTCCACAGTGGTCTCCAGCGTCCAGCAGGCCAGCCCCTTTCCAAGCAGCAGCCTCTGGGGTACCCATCCCTCCCTGGCATCAGCTCTCTGAGCCTACAAACAAGACCTATGCGTTTCTCCACCTGTGTTTTGTGATTCTGGAGGTTGAACCCAAGTTTTAAAACTGTCTTTATTTTATTTATTTTATTTTTTTATGGCACTAGGGATTGAACCCCGGGGCATTCTACCTCCAAGCTACACCCTCAGCCCTATTTTTGACTCTTTGTTTTTGAAATAAGGTCTCACTAAGTTGCCTATGGCCTCACTAAGTAGCTGAGGCTGGCTGTGAACCTGTGATCCTCTTATCTTAACCTCCCAAGTACTGGGATTAAAAGCCATGTGCCACTATACCCCGCAAATTGTTTTAATTTTGAAATAGGGTCTCATTAAGGTGCTGGGGCTGGCCTCAAACCTGCAATCCTCCTCTCTCAGTCTCATAAGTACTGGGATTGTGGGGCTTGCACCAATGTGTCCTGCTACTCCTATGTTTTAAATACTGGGCTACTTCCTCATTTTTATTTTTATTTTATTTTATTTTTTCCTTATGGGACAGTATCCCCAACCCCATCTCCAATCCAGATCTTCCAATTAATTGCCAACAGTTTACAGGGTTGTGATTTGCAAGCCATGTTTCCATGCAGAGATGACCTTGGCCCTGGAAGGGATCTGGGGAAAGGCCGGAGCTGCCAGCCCTGGAATGGCTTCCGGTCTCTTCATTCCATTCCCACCAGCTGCGCCTCCTCCTCTCTGCGCATCTGTTTTCATTTTCTTAGTGATTTAACTTGATTCTCTCTCCATCTCTGTGTCTTCCCACCACTCCCATGAAAGACAGAAGATGACTTTCATCTAAGTCCTAGGAGAGGGCAGGGCACCCACAGACCGGGGGCACCTGGATAGCCAAGGACACAGTGCTGCTGTCCCTGGAGATAAGTAAATTATTATTGTTCCTCTGTTCCTCAAACAAGCTTTACCAATGATTTGTGAGAGCCAGAAACTACATGGCTTCTCGGGTGCAGTCTCTTTTCACTTTTAATTTAATTTAATTTTTTTTTTTTTTTTTAGTGCCGGGGATGGAACCCCAAGCATTCTACTTCTGAGCCATACTCCTAGCTCTGGTTTGGTTTTATTTTTATTTTGAAACAAGGTCTTGCTAAGTAGCTGAGGCTGGCCCTGAACCTGCCATCCTCCTGTCTCAGCCTCCCAAGTGCTAGAATTACGGGCCGGTGCCACCCCACGCCTAGCTTTTATTTGACCTTTGATTCACTTTTCCTTTACACTGATAAGCAGTACAATAATGCCCAGGATGTCTCTCTGCATCTCAATGTCTTGAGTGTTTAGCAACGACATTAACTCTGTTCACCCGACAAGTGTACATCGGCCACTCTGCCAACACTGTCTCAGTACAAGTAGCTGACATCTGTCTACTAATCTTTCTCACACAAACGTTCATAATTCACCCTCTCCCCCTTTTTTGGCAAAATGAAAAAACTTATTTCCTGTTTCATCCACTGTCAATACTAAGGTGGATAATGCAACAGACTTGCCAAAAATCCCCTCAGCTTTTATTTTCCATTTTAAACAACTACAGTATTTACAACCTGTTCAGAATAACACTCACACACACCCTCACAGACTCGTGCAAGTGTGCCTGTCTTTGGTTTATGGTGAACACTGGTGAAGGCAATGGGTGGGTGCCTCCCGGAGCCCGTGACCATTGGAGAAGCCATCCTCCTCCTCTGCTGCCCCACAATCGCCTCTGTGTCCTCCTTCCACTTTCTCATGCAGCACTCAAGCCACCCTCATAGGGCAACAACCAATGTTTACAATTTACTCTTACTTAAAGTTTAAGCATTTTAAAAGCATAAGCAGATATAACCCCCATTTCTATTATTTTGGTTATGGAATCAAATTACATGTATAAAAAGATCTTGTTCAACCACGAGCGCAGCCATGTCAGTCTCTAGTGCTCAGTCCCGACTCCTAGGGAGTCACCTCCTCTGTGGGGGACTCCAGGGAGGCACCCCCACCTAGTGTCAGAGACCTCCCCACCCTCCGGCTGGGCTCCAGGGAGCCCACTGAGCCCACTGGTCCAGTACAGAGCTGAGGCAGAAACGAAGCTCAAGTGAATAGGTGTAAGTCTTTGTGTATGTGGTACCGGAGACGGAACCCAGGGGCATTCTACCTCCAAGCTACACCCCCAGCACTATTTTATTCCTTTATTTTGAAACAGGGTCTCACTAAGATGAGATGGCCTCTCTAAGTTGCTGAGGCTGGCCGAGAACCTGCAATCCTTCTGTCTCAGCCTCCCAAGTACTGGGATTACAAGTGTGCACCACCACGCCTGGTTACGATCTACTCCTATTGGAAATTCAGCTACCCAGCGGGAAATGGGGTGGGGGATGACTGTATGCTGGAAACTTCTTTCTGCGAGGCAAAGGTGCCCTGGCCTGGGTGGTGGCTCCTTTGCTGGTCTGTGGCTGGCTGGGAGTGTAGCTTGGAGTAGAATACCCCTGGTCCTATCCCTAGTAACACACACACACACACACACACACACACACACACACACACACACTCTGCCCTCCCTAAAATGGACTTTCATTATTTCTATCTGAATACAAAGTTTCAATTGATGAGAGAAATTCTAAATTGACTAATAGGAATTACCTAACATCATTTTGTTGTTGTTTTTAGGTGATGAAAATAAGAATAAAAATTCCTCTGTACATATATGCCTTTGTATATGAATTATAATAATTTTTGTGATACTTAGGGTGGAACCCAGGGGCACTGTACCTCCGAGCTACACCCCCAGCCCTATTTTTCATTCTTTATTTTGAAACAGGGTCTCACTGAGTTGCAAAGGGCCTCACTAAGTAGCTGAGGCTGTCCACGAACCATGATCCTCCTGTCTCAGCCTCCCGAATGCTGGGATCCCAAAAGTATGCCAGCATGCCCGGCTGAATTATAATCATTTTAACATTTTATAAGTTTCAGTAGTATACTAGATGTTATAAAAACCATATGTGATATAAAAAATGTGTCAGATGTGATGTACTGGCCTATAATCCCAGTATTTGGGAGACGGAGACAAGACGATTGCAGGGTTGAGGCCAGACCCTCAGCAATTAAATAAGACCATATTCCAAATTAAATAGGATTTGGGGTGTAGATCAAGGGTGGAAAGCCCCTGGGTCTAACCCATGTGACTTCTCTTTCATAGTCATCCAAGAAGTGACCTTTGTGAGCCTCCCTGTGGTGTCAAGAGTTGCCGCCCAGGGGCTCCTCAGCACTGCTTTCCATGGTGCGCAGCACGCACACCTCCAGGGCCAGCAGCCACAGCCTTGCTTTTCCTCAGCCTTGGAGCCCTGAGAGCATTAGGAATGAAGACTCAGAGCCACCGGGACAGGAGCGAGGCTGTCAGCTCTCAATGGGAAGGTTGTTTTCAGGTCTCTATCTGCTGGAAGATGGCACCTCTATGTAGAGCTGAAAAGGGCAGAGGTTGAGAGGTCTGAGGTTTATGGAAACAACAGAGATTTTTAAAAAGAAGAAGAACCAGGTGTGGTGGTGCACATCTGTGATCCAAGCACTTAGGGGCCTGAGTCAGGAGGATCATAGGCTCAGTGTCAGCCTTAGCAACTTAGATCCTCAGCAATGTAGTGAGACTCTGTTTTAAAACAAAAATAAAAAAGGCTGGGAGTGTAGTTTAGAGGTGGAATTTCCCTGGGTTCAATCCCCAGTACCACAAAAAAGAAGGAAGAGGAAAAGGAGGAGGAGGAAGAGGAAGAAGACAAGAAGGGGAGGAGGAAGAATAGGAAGAGAGGGGGAGAAAGAGAAATAAAGAAAGAGAGAGAAAAAGAAAGAAAAAGAGAAGAGGAAGATGAGGGAGGCCCTGCTCTGGCTTCCGGTGCATGGGTGGGCCCCTCCTTCCTGGTGAGCTGGAGTCCCCCTGGGTAGAGTTCTGACTCTCTGTGTACTGGGATCAAGCCAGGGAGGAAGGCTTGTTGTGGGGACAGGGATGGCTTGAAAAGCCCTAGGATTCCAGTTCTAGGATTGACCGGTTCTGTTCTGGATTGCAGCCTTCAATATCCGGAGTCTGCTCAGGCTCTCCATCTACCCTACATCAGGCTTAACACCAACAAAGGCAACCTGGGCCAGAGGATCCAGGTAACAGAGGTTCTCAGAGCTGGAGCTGTTTGGGCATGCCATTCAATCTCTTTGAGCTAACTCTGGAGTTAGACTGCCCGGGCTTCAGCTCTGACATCCACTGTGTGACCTGGGGAGGTGCTCTGCTCTCCTGTGCCTTGGTTTCTTCTGTAAAGAGGGTGTAGTGGCAGTGCTTGGAGGGGAGACATGATGCTGGGAAGGGGCTAGGAGTTCACAGTGGGAGAGAGGAGAACTCGAGTCAGGACCGGTGAGTCTTTGGCTTACAGAATGGAAGAGAATGGCAGCACTAGCTAGCCAGAGATATAGACAGAGAATCATTTGGGAGAGCAAGAAAGATGCATTTGAGGGTATGCAGGCGATCGGTCATCTTCCAGATCTTTACCGTGGCCTTCTTAACAGCTGTCTTGCTCAGTATTCACAGGTGGGGGTTAGCAGCCACCGTGGTGCTCATCACAGGCCAGTGAATTTACTGTAGGGCAGTTTGGCTACGGGGTGTGCGCTCTGTTGTCTGATCAATATCAATAAATATTTCTCTAGCTCAAGTTGGGTGTGGTGGCACACATTTGTAATTCAAGTCATTTGAGAGGCTGAGACAGGAGGATTGCAGGTTTGAGGCCAGCCTCATAGATTTATACTTTTTTCTGTTTCTAAACAAAAAAATAAATAAATAAAAAATAGCTGGAGGAAGGTGTAGCTCAGAGGTAGAATTGCCCTGGGTGCAGTCCCCAGTAGAAAAAAGAAAAAGATATTATGTGAAGGTACCATGGCCCAGTTGGAAAAGCATATTTAAGAATGAGCAGGAACCAAGGGGCACTGGACTTGGTGCTGCTGCTTCAGGGCCACCCCCACTGAACTGCAAGTGGCCAGTTTCCTCCAAACCCATCTGAAGGGCAGTGCGTGCACAAGGGAAGTGGGGCACATGCCTTCAAACTGTATGGGTCTTCAGATGTTGAGCTGCTAGTCAATGAAAAACACCCTCTAAGACTCATAATGCATGTGTGGGCTGCTTGGTGTGGATCAAGAACTCATCGGAAGTGTGTCTCGACAGGGATTTGATGGCACCTTCTTGTGGAGTGATGAGGACAATATCTCTGAAAAAGCATGACCGTATCATAGACCAGGTCCATTGCCTGGCAGGTAACACTCGCAAAACCTGTACTAACGGATATTATCAGGAAGATACTGCAGATGACCAAAGTTCATGGATATATCACAATATATTAGTCTGGCCAGTAGCCTCAATACCCTTACCTATAAGTCATTAAAAAATCACTATGAAAGAGCATATCAGCCAAGATTCTTCTCAATTTATTTTTCTTTTCTTTTCTGGCACTGGGGAATGGACCCAGGGCCATTCTAAGTCTGAGCTGCACTTCTAGTCTGCCATATTGCTAAGTTGCCTAGGCTGCCCTCAAACCTGTGAACCTCCTGTCTCAGCCTCCCACTACTAGGATTGCAGGTGTGCACCACCATGCCCGGCTTTGGTTCACTTTTCTGCTTTACTATCAACACTCCCTTTTGTTATCCTGATATCAGATGAGGGAGAACATTTGCCTAAGCTGAACTTTCTCCGAAAAAACAAATCCTCATGAAACCTGTCCATGTGACACAGAAAGCAGCTTTTGTTTCTACTTCAATTTTCCAAATCTTGGGAAAATGCTTATTTTTGACTCAGGAATGTATATCATCTTGGAAATAATGTAAATGATGCCTCTTTATGGTATTTGTTGAGAAATTGGAGCCATCTGGGCAAGTAATCTTAGGTTTTAGATGAGAATCAGTTAAGGAATATGGAGTTTAAGTAGTACTTAGGAGACCCAGATAGGAGGATCACAGGTGTGAGGGCAGTGCACGCGGTGACTAAGTGAGACCCTATTTCAAAATAAGGAATCAAAGGGTCTGGAGGCATAGCTGGGAAGTAGAACTCTCCGTGGCGAATCCAGGGAACACACACACACACACACACAACTTCAGGTACTGGACACATTTCTTTGGTTCTGACTCCTGGTAGGTGGAGAGCTGGGACAGAAACTGCTTCGGCTGTTCTATCTTCCTTCTCTGAGAGGCCATCTATGTATCGTAGCTAGAAAACAGTTGTTTGCAATTTCACCATTACTTGCTTCTGTAGCAGCCTGGACTTTCTATTTCTCTTGTAATTACTAATACATGATTTGCATCTGTTTAGCCTCTGTTTTCTCCCTTGTAGAGTCCAGGAGGGTGGGAATTGTTGGTATTTGGGGTGCCATGGTATCCCCAGGGCCACCAATGGATTGGAGCTTGGATTTATTTATTTATTGGTACTGGAGGTTGAGCCCAGGGGAAATTCTACTTCCAAACTACATTATTTTTATTTTTTTTGTGTGAAACAAAGTCTCACCAAGTTCCTGAGGCTGGGCTTAAACCTATGATCCTCTTGTCTCAGCCTCCCAAGTACTGGGATCCTGGCTTAGTACATGGGCTTGGCGCCCAAGCCCTCCCATGTCACAGGTGACCTACCCAGGGTCTGGGTCCCCATCCTGCTGGTTCTTGTGCCCATACTCTAAGAGCCAATGGCCAGGTTAAGTGAAGCACTCCTAAGCATGCTCCGTTCCAATGTTGTTCATGTTTCCTTTGCACTGAGAATATAAGAATTAGGTCTTGGGTCTCTGAAAACACACCTTAGGAGGACAGAAGGTTCACCCACCTCTATGTCTACATGGCCTAACAGTCAGGAATGTATTATAGAAAAGCTTTTTGGGGCAGAGAAGGAGAGTCATAAGTTCGTGTCATGCAAGTGGGGACCCTTGGTGGCATAAACCTCCAGGAGGAAACTGCAATGCTGGCCACAGTGGGCTGGACCACACACAGCACAATGGGAGCAGACAGGCCACGGCGTCTGAGCATGGTGTCTTTTTAATGGTGGACAGTTTGGGAGGTGGCTGAGAGCTCAGGTGCGGGGCTCACCTGGGCTTTGGCTTGAGGATGCTGAGCGTTTTGAGCCTCTACTGACACCTGGGTTTCAAATTCCTCCTGGCAGCTGCTGCTCATCCTTGGCAGAGAAGACAGAGCCCCTGTCTTGCCAGTGACACACAGCTTTTCCGCCTGCTCTGGAAAAAGGCAGCCGAAGGAAGGAGAAACCTCAAATTATTTTTGTCTTTACCACGAAAACATGTCGTCATGGTGTTTTGTTCTTTAAGTTGGCCCCGTGGAATACACTGATGCAAGTCGCTATTTGCAAGTGCATTATCGGGGTGCTTCACCCACTCTTGAAGAGTCTCACACACTGTGGCTTAATGAAAGCATTCCTTATCTATTATCACCTAGGCACTAATTTAGTGTCTCCATGCAATTAGATTTGGCTTCAAACGAGCACTCATTTCTCAGCAGGATTACTCAATGAATTGTTTTATTGTCTCTTTGTTCCCATACAGGGGTCCTTTGGGACAAGCACAGGGGAACCCTGCCGGGCACATCCAACGGTGTGCCTCAGGCCTTGGTTACCAGGGCTGGCTCCTGTCCTACTGTTCTACTGCAAAGAGTTAGGAAGAAGAATCTAAAGCTGGTGGCTTTTAAATAAAGACCCCCTAATACCCTGCTATAGAAATCCATGCTGTTCAGGGAACACCTTCTTCCACTCTAAAATCCCGGCCACCCCATCAGGCTCCTCAGATCCACAGGACACATCCCTCCCCCACCCTGCAACAAAGCTCAGGCATGGAACATTCTTTCTAAATTGCAGACAGAGAGCATTGTTGAGAATATAACTGGTTCGCAAACACCTGCTCACCCTCCCACACCATGCATGCGTGTGCAAGTACATTCTTCAGCAAGCATTGGGCTATTTTCCAATTGCTTCAACAGGTAAGAACTGGCAGAGTTTCCTGGCAGAGCGGGCACTCTAATTGTCCTTCTAGCTGGTACCTGTTCTGTGTCGCTCCAGTGGCTCTGTTATAAAACCCTCCTGTGATCACCAGCTCTGATGCATTCCGGTGGGCTTGCTCTGAAAGCTCAGGGGTTGCACAGACCAGATAGAATAAATCTAAATTGGAGAATCACAAAGCTGGGGGAAGGAGTGCCCTAACCCCCTGCCCCCGGTGGAACAGGTGTATATAATGGTGACTCTTACTCCCAGGAGAAGGCTGCCCGGGGGAGCTGCAAGTTGGAGCATGCAGGAGGTTTTCGGGAGTGAGGTGTAAGATTCCAAAGGATTGGGTTTGGTGCAGATAAGCACCCACATGTTTGGGTCTTTGGCAGCAACCTGTCTGAACTGTCTCCCGCAGCCTGTTAAAAGGGACTGGCAATCTCCTCATAGCAAGTCCATTTCTCCTAGGATTTTGCTACTTCCTCTGGGCGCTGGCTCAAAATAGCCTTCCCTCCTCTAAGCCAAGGATGGAAAAGTAAGGCCCCGGCCTTTTGCTCTCTATTGTTTTGTGTTCCAAGGTTGGGCTTGCTGGATGGTTGGAGTGTTTCACACACAAATGAAGTAACAGAAACGTGCAGACTTCCAGACTCCTGCTTGGTTTTGGGATCCGCAGCAGCAGGGTGGGAGCAGGCTCTCATTTCACACAGCCGGTTTACCCATAGGCAGCTGCTCCCCTGCCTGTTATTGGGACTCTGAGTCAGGGGAGAAGAGCTCGAGTGGACCTGGCATCAGCGTGGGAGGCCCTTGTTTTCTTGGGAGTTGGTGGAATCATTTTGTTAATCAGCAAATGTGGGTTGATTTCCTGGCACGTGCGCACCAGCAGGCAGCGCTAGGGACCAGGCTTGTCCTCTTAGCGCCTCTGCAGAGCTGGAGGGGCTGCAAGGGGGGGGGCTCGAGGGGAGCTGTGTTGGGCTGCTCCTTGCAGTGGAAAATAATGAGGAAGAGGCCGCTTGCACTAAGAGCAAAGCTGGGTATTTCCTGCTCAGGGAGTAGAGGGAGGGGCGTGCCGTGTTTGCATGCCTGCTGAGCCTGGCACAGGAGTCTTCTCGGGGTGGGGGAGGAGAGCAGAGAAGGCCAGGCCTGCAGCGGGCAGCAGATGTCTGTGTCCTGTGGGTGCACTTTCTCCTGGGGAGCATCCCCGCACGTGCCGCAGTGGAGGTAATATCCAAGATGAGCTTCCCTTGAGAGCCCCTCTCACGATGACCTCACTTTCAAAATCCAGAAGGGCTGGCCAGCGAGTTGTTCCACCACTGTGTGTATTCTTTGGAAACCCTCTGTTACTAATTTTTCTTAGTAGTAAGTAGTGGGAATTGAACTCATGGGCATTCTACCTCCGAGCTACCACCACCAGCCCTATTTTATTTTTCATTTTGAAACCAGGTCTCGCTAAGTTGCCGAGGCTGGCCTCAAACGTCCTATCCTCCTGTCTCAGCCTCCAAAGTACTGGGTCTACAGAAGAGCACAACCACTCCTGGCCCTGTTACTTGTTTCATGCAACTTCAAAACGATTTGGGTAAGATTTTCTGCAGGCAGGCAGTCCACACTTCTGGGCATTCCTGGCAGGCCTTCCCTCTTCAAGGACCGGCAACTCTCAGAGGAAGCCTCCTTATGGCTCCTGCTGTCTCCATCCGGGTCAGGTTTGGACCCCCGCGAGTTCCCTGCTCTGGCACAAGGGCTGGGTGACTGAGCTCTGCCTCTCCTGTCCCCCTGGGAAACGTGCCCTGGCAGGAGGCAGAGCTTTCTGTAGAAACATGGAGTGGAGCCCCAGGGGGTGTGCCAGCCTGGGAAGGATGGACATTCGCTTTACTCTTGGGGGACCCTCAGCTATGGAGAGGTGGGGTCACCCAGGAAGGCCTCTCCTTACTGTGGAAATGTGTTACACTGCTGTCTGCAGCTGAGTGACAAAGAACATTTGGAGACAGGAGAAAAGATCAAAGCCTATTCATTTAATTACCCAGCCCCACCTAATTAGCTGTGGCTGACTGGGCTGACTGGCCTTTCACGGGAAGGATTATTGATGGGCTGCTGTCCTCTGTCCTGCCTGCCCCGGGCCGCTGCACCCTGGTGGCAAGTCCTCAGTGACTCGCAAATGAGAATCAATGACAGCTAGCAGTGGGGGCGTTCAGATCATGGCAGAGGGCCTGGGCAGGACAGCTGGGAATGGAGGGCCAGAGGCACACATTAAGGTGGAGATGTCCTCTGACACACTGGGGCTTTTGTACACTGAGACACGCCGAGGCTTGTGCACACTGAAACACACCGAGGCTTTTGCACACTGAGACACGCCGAGGCTTGTGAACACTGAGACACGCCAAGATTGTGCACACTGAGACACGCTGAGACTTCTGCACACTTGTCATATGCGGAGGCTTTGTGCACAATGTGATATGCTGAGGCTTGGTGCACACTTGTAAGCAAGAGTCTGGGTCTTTCAGAAGATGGAAACCCCAGATAGATTCAGATCTTCCTGGTGTAAATGCTAAAATGTCTCCAGAAAATAATCTTTAAAAAGTTTTTTGATACTGGGAATTGAATCTGGGGGTGTTTTACTTCTAAGCTGCACTCCCAACTACTCCCCCCACTTTTTAATGTTTTGCTTTGAAACAGGTTTTACTAGGCTGCTGAGGGGCTCTCCAAGTTGCTGAGGCTAGTCATGGATCTACAATCCTCCTGTCTCAGCCCCAGCTTTCAAGTACTGGAATTACCAGCATACACTATGGTGCCCAGACAAGTATATTCTTCTAATGGAGTGAGCTGTGGCATGGAGTGTGGACTGAGGCAGGGGACAAGCCTACTTTCCTGGGGACAGATGTGCAGTGGCCTGCAGGCAGGGCTTAAGGTGTCCTTTCGCTGTCTCAAGTGCCTGCTCTGTAGAGGTGCTGGCCCTACCTTAGGCCACAGGAAACACCCCAAAAGACCACAAGCTCTGGGCCCCTCGGTGCTGGTGGACTCAGCATCCTCACAAAGAAGCCAACAAAGTGCACCCTTTATCCAGCTCCCAGAAGAGCAATAGCTCTAGAAGGCCTCACGATTTTGTTGCTCTGGTCCTCCAGAATGGCAGAGCACCTCGATGACCAGAGACTCTTGATTAAAGGATTCTTATGTATTTTGGTTAATGACTATGAACAAGAAAATAAAAAGTCTGTGCAGATATGTCACAAGGAAACCCAGTTATTCTGTATAATTAAAATGCTCTAACCAGGGGCAATGGCATGCTTACAATACTAGTAATTGGGAGACTGACACAGGAGGAACACAGGTTTGAGGACAGACTTAGCAATTTAGTGAATCTCGTTTCAAAATTAAAAAATAAAGCCGGGTATGGTGGCACACACTTGTAATCCCCACGCTTGGGAGGCGGAGACAGGAGGATAGCACAGTTTCGAAGCCAGCCTTGCTGGCTTAGGACACCCTGTTTCCAAATAAAAAGTATAAAATAGGTCTGGGAGTGTAGGCTGGAGGTAGAAGGGTTTCCAGGAACCCCAGTACCACAAAAAAATTAAAATTAAATTAAAAAGGTCTGGGGGTTTCATTTGAAGAAAAAATGCTCCTGGGCTCAATCCCTCATCCCCAAAACAAACAAAAAACCCAACAACAACAAAAATAAACCAACAACAAAATAAAAATAAACTAAGGCTGGGGGTGTAATTCAGAGGTATAATGTCCTTGGGTTCCCTACCCAGTAACACACGCGCACACACACACACACACACACACACACACACACACACACACACCATGTGCACGCAGGTGCATACACACACATACACAATGCTCACACACTTTGATCTGCTCCAGGGTCATTTCTAGGTCTTAGGTGACGCTTTCTCTCTGGTGCTGGCCCTTCAGTGGGAGTCCTGGGCAGTGGATCTTGACGAGGTAAGTCTTGGCACCTACCACTTAACTCCATGCCTCAGAGCTGAGCTGTCTTTCAAACACTGTCTTTAGGAAATATATTCTCACTGTCCCCCTGCCAAAACCTTTCTTGGGGGTGCTTTCTATGAGCTTCATTTCATGACGTGGGGATCTGTAGTGCTGCCCTTTTTCTCCCTGCACCTCGGATGCCATCATCACACCCTGTGTTGGAACTCTTTCCTTTTTTCTAGCTATTGTAAGCCCTACAATTTTATAGTCAAAACACTTCCATCTATTTTGTAGTTCTGGGGTTTTTTTCTCCTCATTTTCTTTTTTTACAGTACTGGGGATGGAACCCAGGGGCATTCTACCTCTGAGAGACACCCTTAGCCCTAAGTTTGTATTCTTTATTTTGAAACAAGGTCTCACTGAGTTGCGAAGGGCCTCGCTAAGTAGCTGAGGCTGTCCATGAACTGCGATCCTTCCTATCTCCACCTCCCAAATGCTGGGATTACAAGTGTGCACCACCACGCCTGGCTGGTTTATTTTTCTTCAGTACTGGGGATTGAACTCAGGGGTATTCAACCTCTGAGTTACACCCCCACCCCTATTTATTTATTTATTTATTTATTTATTTATTTATTTTATTTTGCAGTACTCATTCTACCTCCGATCTATACCCCCAGCCCTATTTTTTATTCTCTTTATTTTGAAACAGGGTCTCACTAAATTGCGGAGGGCTTCACTAAGTAGCAGAGGCTGGCCTCGAATCCAGATTCTGTCTTAGCCTCCCAAGTACCGTACTTCCTTATGCTCTCATGATCTTACTGTGCTCTGGGAGTTTAAGGAAAGGCAGGGGCCAGCCCTACCTTTCGTGCAGGGTAGGTAGAGCTGGAAGGCCTGCGGGCAGGCATGCAGCTGGGGAGGGCTCCACCTGAGGCCCAGAAGTGGCACACGTAGGCAGTAGCTTTAGCAGATCTTCCAGAAACCCCAATCTCTCTTCCCAGGTCCCTGCGCTAACCCGTTGGTTATTTTTTAGGCACTATTACTTTTCTAACTAGCATTCTAGAAGTTTTGCGTTTGTTTTTCAGACAATTTTGCTGGCTTCTTGTCCATTTCCCATTTCTATAACTGAATATTATAGACTGGGCAGTTTATTAAAAATTGTATTTTTTTTTAAAGCCATGTTCAGCTCAAGGCTCTGGAGGTCTAAGGTGGAAGAGAGCATCTGGTGGTGGCTCCTGGTAAGAAGCTGCATCTGGTAAGGTGTCTGCTTACCTTGCACACACAGGGCCTGCTGCTGAAGCTTGGGAGTGGGGCTCCCACTTTTTGGGGGTGTGTAAACCCTAAAACCCTAAACGGTTGGAATTAAGCTTCTAGCCTCAAATAGGGCATGATGGCACATGCCTGTAAGTCTAGTACTTTGGAGGCTGAGACAGAGCGAAAATAGGGTTGCAGGTTCGAGGAAAGCCTTAACAACTTAGCAAGACCCTGTTTCAAAAACTAAAAATAAATGAATAAACAAACAAACAAACAAATGGCCAGGAGTGTAGCTCAGAGGCTCAATGCCCCTGTGTTTGATCTCCAGGACTAATAAATAAAATTTCCAGTCTCTTAATAGTTCATGATGGAAACTAAACTAAACATGAGTTTAGTTGGGACATTCGATCCAAGATGCCTGATCCAGGAACCTGGAGGGACCTACCCACCAGGTTGCAACAAGCTGGAACATTTGTGCCACAAGCGAGGATAGGGCTGCTCTAAGACCGGAGGGTCTTAGAAAGTTCCAGAAAAGGCTCGGCACTTTGCTTTCCAATTTCCTCAACTGCCCCGTCACATTCCAGCCCTGTTTGGGGAGAAGTGTGCTAAACACAATCTCCTGGGCCTTGCTGACCTGGTCAGCCTCAGAATTGAGTCTCTGGGATGAGAAACTGCCTGGCCCTGGCCCTGGCCTCTCGTTCCCACAGGCCTGTGGGGAGCGCAGCCGCCCGCCATGCTTCCCAGGGCTTGTGTCTGTTTACCTTGCACACGCAGGGCTTGCGGCTGAAGCCTGGGAGTGGGGCTCCCACTTTTTTCTTTTGGTGTGTAAAGAGCACAGACATCTTGAGCTTGTTATTGTTGAAGTTTTCTCAGCTCTGCCGAAGAAATATATCAAGATAGCTAAGCTCAGGGGGCTGAATTTAGTCATTTCATAGCTTAGAAATAATTTTCTTTAACATAAGCCACTTATTTTATGTCTTATTTATTTATGGAAATTTTTCTTGTGTTAACAAAATGACTAATAAACGCTCAGTGGACTTGGGTACTGATCTATATTCTTTTTCTTAGAATTTTGTTGGTATAATATGATTACATACCATAGTGAGATTCAAAGTGATGCATTCATATATGCATCAATATCAAGAGGTCTGGGTTCCTTCTAACCTCATCCTGTTGCCCTCATGTTAATTTGTATGCATGTGCAATGTATATGCATGTAATATGTATGTACATGTATGTATGTGACTATATATATATATATATATATATATATATATATATATATGTTTGTTTTTTTGGTGGGGGGTACTGGGGATTGAACCCAGGGGCATTCTACCTTCGAGCCACAACCCCAGCCCTATTTTATTATTTATTTTGAAACAGGACCTTGTTATGTTGCTATGTTGCTGAGGGGCTTGCTAAGTTGCTGAGGCTGGCCTTGAACCTGTGATTCTCCTGTCTCAACTTCCCAAATCCTGTGTGTGCCACCACACCTGGTTTGGACATAATATTATTTAGCATGTCCTTCCTCAAGTTCCTTTTCTCCCTCCTCTCTCTTTCTCCCATATCTTTGCTTTCTGGCCTCTTTCCTTATTACGATGAAGCCCCCTCTTTTTGTCTTATTTCCCCTCTGGCTTCCACATGAGAGAAAACTTAACTTTCCAAGACTGGCTAATTTCATTTAGCACACTCTTTAGTTTCATTCATTTTTCTTCAAATGACACCATTTTGTTTTTCATAATGGTTGACTGAAACTTTATGATGTGTATATATCACATTTTCTTTATCAATTCATCTGTTGATAGACACCTAGGTTGATTCCATAATTTGGCTATTGTGAATTGTGCTTCAATAAATATGAATATTTATTAATATACATGTGTCACTATAATATCCCAACCCTAATTCTTTGCAACAGATAGCAAGGAGTGGTATAGCTGGGTCATATAGTGGTTCCATCCAAGCTATATTCTTTTCTGGGGGAAGGGTACTGGCGATTGAACCCGGGGCATTCTTCCTCCAAGCTCTGTAGGTTGCTGAGGCTGGCCTTGCACCTGTGTGTGCCCCTGTCCCTGGCTTAATCTATATATCTATGTTCTTGATTTACTCTCTTTATTTTCTTTTTTTGAAGTTCTAGGGATATAACCCAGGAGCGACACCCCCAGCCCAATATTTTTATTCTGTATTTTAAAACAGGGTCTCACTGAGTTGCAAAGGGCCTCACTAAGTAGCTGAGGCTGTCTGCAAACCCAGATCCTCCTGTCTCAGCCTCCCGAATGCTGGGATTACAAGCGTGAGCCACCACGCCTGGCTTCTCGTCTTAGGCTTGCATCTTACTCTTTGGATGTAGTAATACTGGTGCATCTGGGCTTCCTCTGAGAAGTCCCACTGCTTGCCACACCAACTGCCCTTGGAGCTGCGGACACAATATAAGACAGGACAAAGGCAGATTGTGCCCACTCATGACTCATTCATAATATTCTCGTTTTGGTCCAAAGCAAACCTGTATAACAAGTATTTGAATGGGCAACTTGAATTAGAAAGCTGAGAGACCTTAATAAAGTTTAAGGCCATGAATGACCTTAATCTGAGGCCTTTTTAAAGACCTACTGGTCATTCTGTCTTGAACTAGGAGCTTTTGTTAGTTTTTCAAACTTAATACATCATACTTTCTGGAAAAGGGTTGTGTACTGTGGCTAAGCTGATCTCCCAGGCTTTGGCATCTCGAGATGGCCAGAGTGGTGTCTGAAGCCAAATTTGTCCTGCTTGAGATAGGCTTTTCCTCCTCTAAAATTTCCATGTTCTCTCTGAAAACATTGGTATCTATGAGAATCCATAATTCTGCAAAAGCCATGATTTAATTTAACAATGTTGATTTTGGTTGTGCTGTCCATACAAAATGAACATTTTCTGAGCACTAAAATAAAGTTGGAGGCTGTTTCATTTCCATCTTAATTCCGTAACATTTCAGACTCAGACTCAAATTCACAGAAGGGGAACATGCCAAAGGCAAAACTTTGGGGAAATGAGAGAACCCACAGGCATTAGTAAGCAGTCGGTGTTCAGGTTTGGGTCCAACATATTATTTGAAAGTGTTTTGCAGCCAGGCAGACCTGGATTGCTGCTTCCTCTGTCCCTGAGCATGTTCCTTTCTGGTCCTAGAGTCCCCTCTGCACCATGAGGCCGGCACCACCCACTGCACAGGACACATGGACACACCATCACCTGGTGCACAGTAGGTGTGACCCTTCCTTGGTCTGTCCCTCCTTTCCCTCAGTGGATCTACCACATTTGAGAAATGAGTTCTTTTGCTGGGTGTGGTGGCACACACTTGTAATCCCAGCATTTGAGAGGCTGACACAGGAGTATTGCGGTTTGTGACCAGTCTCAGCTACTTAATGAGGCCCTTTGCAACTCAGTGAGATCCTGTTTCAAAATAAAGAATAAAAAACAGGGCTAGGGGATGTAGCTTGGAGGTAGAAGAATGCCCCTAGGTTTCATCCCCAGTACCACACACACACACACACACACACACACACACACGCCTTTAAAAACAGATCCCAAGAGGTTGGGTGGTGGACTTTTCTCCCAAGAAGGGAGGAGTGGGCCTCTGTGGATAGCAAGTGTGGAATCACAGTGGGAGGCATACACACATGGATTAGGCTATATGTATTGATGTGAGCTCACTACACACAGATTATTCTTTAGCTCTGCAGCCACTTGGGGAATTAGAGGGACTCTAATAGTTTGGTTAGTTTCTCTTTCATTATCTGGAGTCTCTCTGGTATCCTGATTACTCCCTAGCTTTCACAGATTAGAGAAAACATATAACCCTTCACTTTCTGTGACTGGCAATTGTCACTTAACATAATGTTCTCCAGGTCCTTCCATATTTTGCAAATTACATAATTTTGTTCTTTATTGTGGAGTAGAATTCCATTGTGTTCATATCCTATAGTTTTGTAATTCATTCATCTGCTGATGGGCTACTGTGAATTGTGCTGCTATGAACATGCGTTTGCATATGTTACTATAGCTCTCTGGTTTTAACCCCTTGGGAAAGATAACTCAGGATACCCTGTTTCAAAATAAAACAAATAGGAAGGACTGGGGTATAGGTAGACTGCCCCTGGGTTCAACCCTAGGACCAAAAATAAGAGAAAAAACCAAAACCCAAACCAAGAAACCAAGGCCCAGGAAAAGACTGGAGTGGATTTCTCACTAAGGACTTACTTAGCCACATTGTAAGGATCCAAAAGTCCGACTTTTCAGCAAAATAAATAAATAAATAAATAAAAGCAACAAATTTGTGAGTAGAGCTCCAGTGCCCTCAAGGAGTCTAGGTATCAGAGCGACAGGGGTGGTATGGTAGATACGGTAGCTGCTGGAGACCCTGGGCTAGCTGAGGGCAGTGCTTCTGGGAGTGAGATAGACAGGAAGCCTACAATTTTTTTTTTTTAATTAAGATGAGCAAAGAAGTTCTAGGTCAAGTGAACAAAGTCTAACTTGAATCACAAAAACAGTCATGGCTCTTCAGTCAACTACCAGACTCAAGCCCTTTTATAGAATTCTTGGACAAAGAGCAGCTTGGGTCCCTTGGAGGAAGGACCTGAGTACAGTGCCAAAAATGTATGCTCCTTTAAAAACTCTTTTATGTGTGTATTCTTCCTCCAAGTTATCCCTCAGCCCTGTTTTATTCTTTATTTTGAAACAGGGTCTCACTAAATTTTTTATTTGGAAACAGGGTCTCTTAAGCCAGCATGGCTGGCTTCGAACCTGTGTGATCCTCTTGTCTCCGCCTCTCAAGTGCGGGGATTACAAGCGTGTGCCACCACGCCTGGCTCAAGGTAAGTTCTATATATGCTGTGGGCTTTCAGTGGAGGTCAGGGAGGTCCATGCAGATGTGTGATTGCTTCAATTTTACTTGCTGGGAAGACTCACATTCCCCACTTGATTAGCTCTGTGCACATTTATCATAACTCAGAGTTTTGTGACCCTGCTTTTGTTCTATTGATAAATGTATCCATGCTTCGCCAATACCATTTTCTTTCTTTTCTTTCTTTCTTTCTTTCTTTCTTTCTTTCTTTCTTTCTTTCTTTCTTTCTTTCTTTCCCTTTCTTTGCTCCTCCTCTCCTTCTCTCTCTCTCTCTCTCTCTCTCTCTCTCTCTCTCTCTGGCATTCTACTTCTGAGTTACACCACATGTCCTTGTTATTTTGTATTTGAAAACAGAGTCTCACTAAGTTGCTGAGGGTCTTACTAAGTTTCTAAGGCTTTCCTTGAACCTATGATCCTCCTGTCTCAGCCTCCCAAGTAATGAGATGACAGGCATGTGCCACTGTACCCAGCCATACTTTGTTCATTAATGTAACTTTCTAGTAAGTCCCGAACTGTACTGTGTGATTCAGTCTTTCACCTGTCTCGCTGAGTGGTTTTGGAAGTGATGTGCCTGTCCTCACAGCATACCTTTAGGATGTTTGGCATCTTACAAAGAGCATCAATAGTCAGAGGGTCAGAGCTGGGCATCTAACAGAGTGTTTCCAGAGGTCTGTTCTGCTCCATTGTCTCCAGATAGCATGGAGTGTTTTCTAAGGTATATTTAAATGAGAGCTGGGTTCAGCGGTGTATGCCTGTAATCCCAGTACTGGGGAGGTTGAAACAGGAGGATCACAGATTCCAGGACGGCCTCAGTACTGTAGCAAGACCCTCAGTGACTTAGCAAGACCTTGACCTTGTTTCAAAATAAAAAATAAGGGTTGGGGTAGTTCGAAGTTAACACTGCAACACATAGGCACAGATAAACTCTTTCTCAACAAGACCCCAAAGGCACAACAAATTAAAAGGTGAATCAATATGTGGGATTGCATGAAACTGAAGAGCGTCTGTTCAGCAAAGGAAACTGTCAAGAACTTCAACCGAGAGCCAACAGAATGGGAGAAGATTTTTGCCACCTACTCCTCCATTAGAAGACTAATATCTAGACCATACAGAGAACTCAAGAAACTCAACACTAAAAAAAAGAATCATCCAATCAAAATATGGGCAAGCGAACTAAATAGACACTTCATGAAAGAAGAAATTCAAATGGCCAATAAATACATGAAAAAATGCTCAACATCATTGGCAATCAGAGAAATGCAAATCAAAACTACCCTGAGATTTCACCTATCCCCAACTAGAATGTCAACCATTCAAAACACAAACAACAACAACAACAAATGCTGGCAAGGATATGAACAAGTGGGAACTCGAAGTTAGAATACTTCTGAGTCCAATACTCAGTACAAAAGGAGAGGAAGAGGGAGAGGGAGAGGGAGAGGGAGAGGGAGAGGGAGAGGGAGAAGGAGAAGGAGAAAGAGTGAGAGAGAGCGAGAGAGAAATGGAGGCTCAGAAAAACACATGAACTGCCTGAGAAGCACAGCTTTCCACTTAAAGAGTGAGGCCAGGTCGCCAGGTCTCCCGCAAAGTTCCCTGTGTCCTCTGAGCTTGTTCCCTGTGTCCTCCCCACCTGCTCCCCAGGCTCACCCAAGCCTGGCATGCCCTAGGCAGGGCCGCTCTGCACACGCTCCCATCTCCTTCCTTCCCACCCTAGGGCTGCTCTCTCAGGAGTCATCCCGGAGCACTCCATGAAAAAGCTGACTTCAGTGTCCATCAACAAAGTAATGGATACAGAAAATGTGCTGTATACACACAGGAGAATTTTACTCAGCCTCGAAGAAGAACAAAATCACGTCATTTCCCAAAAGATAGATAGAATTAGAGAACATTATGCTAAGTAAAATCAGCCAGTCTCAGAAAGCCAAGGGTCAAATGTTCTCTTCATGTGTAGAAGTTAAAGAGAAAATAGAAAACAGAATAGACTTGAAATGATGTGGAGAGAGACCAGTACTACAGTGGAAGGGGACTGAGGGAGGAAGGAGGGCAGGGACAAGGGAGGCTTGAGGAAGGAAACAGTTCAAATAGTGCTATGTCCATGTATGAAGGGACCACTGTCCATCTCACTGACATGTGTGGGGTGGGATGCAGAGATGACATGCCAAGTGCTGTGTGTGTGTATGAATGCATCACTTTGAACCTTACTATGATGTGTACTTACAATGTGCCAGTAAAAGTATAATAAGACAAAATAAAATGAAATGAAAGAATCGTGCTGCTTCCCAATTGGTCCCCAAGTGGGCTTGCATTGCTGTTACCAGAACATGGAACACTGCTGAAAAACGTTTACATTTTATTGGATCATTTTATTTGTTTTATGAGTCTTCCTTCTAGACTAGAGGCTAAATGATTAGGAGAGCTTTGTGTTTTGATCACAGCTGTATTCCCAGACATGGTGCCCGATGTTTGATGGGAACACTGGAACACTGATAAGTGAAGGCTTCTCATTTGCCATCACTATTCCTCTTAACGAGAGGACAAGTCCGTGTGTGTGTGTGTGTGTGTGTGTGTGTGTGTGTGTGAGAGAGAGAGAGAGAGAGAGAGAGAGAGAGAGAGAGAGAGATAAATTCATAAATGATCATGTTTCTCCGAGTGGCCAGCTTCTTAGACAGGACTGCTCTTTTACCTTTTTACTTCTTTGGCCCCTAATAGGTCTTTGGTTAAAACTCTGAAGGGACCGATGTCTAGACACCTGCAAGGAAAGTGAGGACAACAGTGTTTTATAATTTTGTCTCTGGTGAGGGCTATTTCTTGGTGAAATTTAACCTTTTAATACTAGAATACCCATCCCAACACATCAGATAATTAGCTATGTTTCTATACACAATAAACAATCTTCCAGGTGTGGTGGTGCACCCT